>NC_047116.1:19425225-20162725 GCF_902500255.1 Thalassophryne amazonica
CCTGCCAGTGCCTCATCGCCCCTGGTCTCACATCGGCCTGGACTTCGTCACGGGCCTCCCGCCGTCCCAGGGCAACACCGTGATTCTCACGATAGTGAACCGGTTCTCCAAGGCGGCCCACTTCGTGGCCCTCCCGAAGCTCCCGACGGCCCAGGAGACGGCAGACCTCCTGGTCCACCACGTCATGCGGCTGCATGGGATACCGTCGGACGTCGTCTCGGATCGGGGCCCCCAGTTCTCTTCACAGGTGTGGAAGAGTTTCTGTAAGGAGCTGGGGGCCACCGTAAGTCTCTCGTCCGGGTACCACCCCCAGACCAACGGCCAGGCAGAGCGGGCTAACCAGGAGTTAGAGCAAGCCCTCCGATGTGTCACCTCCGCGCATCCGGCGGCCTGGAGTCATCATCTGGCCTGGATCAAGTATGCCCACAACAGCCAAGTTTCGTCTGCTACCGGCCTCTCCCCTTTTGAGGCATGTTTGGGGTACCAGCCCCCATTGTTCCCGTGGTGGAGGGAGAGGTCGGTGTGCCCTCGGTCCAGGCCCACCTCAGGAGGTGCCGCCGGGTGTGGCGGGCCGCCCGCTCTGCATTGGTAAAGGCCCGGACGAGGGCTAAGGCCCATGCGGACCGCCGGCGTTCCCCGGCCCCCACATACCAGCCTGGGCAGGAGGTGTGGCTTTCGACCAAGGACATCCCTCTGTGTGTCGACTCCCCTAAATTGAAAGACAGATTCATCGGACCATTTAAGATCCTCAAGATCATCAACCCGGCCGCAGTAAAGCTTCGACTCCCGGCTTCACTGCGGATTCACCCCGTCTTTCATGTTTCCCGTCTCAAGCCACACCACACCTCGCCCCTCTGTACTCCGGGACCAACGCCGCCTCCTGCCCGGCTCATCGACGGGGAGCCTGCCTGGACAGTCCGCAGGCTCCTGGACGTCCGTCGTAAGGGCCGGGGTTTCCAATATCTGGTGGACTGGGAGGGGTATGGACCTGAGGAACGCTCCTGGGTGAAGAGGAGCTTCATCCTGGACCCGGCCCTCCTGGCCGAATTCTACGCACGGCATCCGGACAAGCCTGGGCGGACGCCAGGAGGCGCCCGTTGAGGGGGGGGGGGGGTCCTGTTGTGTGGGCCGCTGAAGAGGAGGTACTGCTGGCCCACCACCACCAGAGGGCGCCCTGCTTGGAGTGCGGGCTCCAAGCATGAAAGGGCGCCAGACCTAGAAGAAGTGACAGCTGTCATTCATCCCCTGCACCAGCTGTCACTCGTTCATCATCATCACAATACAAACCTGGCAAAAATTATGGAATCACCGGCCTCGGAGGATGTTCATTGAGTTGTTTAATTTTGTAGAAAAAAAGCAGATCACAGACATGACACAAAACTCAAGTCATTTCAAATGGCAACTTTCTGGCTTTAAGAAACACTATAAGAAATAAAGAAAAAAAATTGTGGCAGTCAGTAACAGTTACTTTTTTAGACCAAGCAGAGGGAAAAAAATATGGACTCACTCAATTCTGAGGAATACATTATGGAATCACCCTGTAAATTTTCATCCCCAAAACTAACACCTGCATCAAATCAGATCTGATCGTTAGTCTGCATCTAAAAAGGAGTGATCACACCTTGGAGAGCTGTTGCACCAAGTGGACTGACATGAATCATGGCTCCAACACGAGAGATG
The DNA here is from genome assembly GCF_902500255.1 of Thalassophryne amazonica. Taxonomy (NCBI): domain Eukaryota; kingdom Metazoa; phylum Chordata; class Actinopteri; order Batrachoidiformes; family Batrachoididae; genus Thalassophryne; species Thalassophryne amazonica. The sequence goes on from NC_047116.1 coordinate 19,426,906, forward strand.
TCAATTGAAACAAAGGAGAGGATTATCAAACTCTTAAAAGAGGGTAAATCATCACGCAATGTTGCAAAAGATGTTGGTTGTTCACAGTCAGCTGTGTCTAAACTCTGGACCAAATACAAACAACATGGGAAGGTTGTTAAAGGCAAACATACTGGTAGACCAAGGAAGACATCAAAGCGTCAAGACAGAAAACTTAAAGCAATATGTCTCAAAAATCGAAAATGCACAACAAAACAAATGAGGAACGAATGGGAGGAAACTGGAGTCAACGTCTGTGACCAAACTGTAAGAAACCGCCTAAAGGAAATGGGATTTACATACAGAAAAGCTAAACGAAAGGCATCATTAACACCTAAACAGAAAAAAACAAGGTTACAATGGGCTAAGGAAAAGCAATCGTGGACTATGGATGACTGGATGAAAGTCATATTCAGTGATGAATCTCGAATCTGCATTGGGCAAGGTGATGATGCTGGAACTTTTGTTTGGTGCCGTTCCAATGAGATTTATAAAGATGACTGCCTGAAGAGAACATTTAAATTTCCACAGTCATTGATGATATGGGGCTGCATGTCAGGTAAAGGCACTGGGGAGATGACTGTCATTACATCATCAATAAATGCACAAGTTAAGTTGATATCTTAGAAACGCGTACCACCTGGTTCGGATCCAGGAGGGAGACGAATGGAAGACGGCGTTTAACACCCCGTTAGGTCACTTTGAGTACCTGGTCATGCCTTTCGGCCTCACCAACGCCCCCGCGACGTTCCAAGCTTTGGTAAACGACGTCTTGCGGGACTTCCTGCATCGGTTCGTCTTCGTATATCTGGACGATATACTCATCTTCTCCCCGGACCCTGAGACCCATGTCCAGCATGTACGTCAGGTCCTACAGCGGTTGTTGGAGAATGGGCTGTTTGTGAAGGGCGAGAAGTGCGAGTTCCACCGCACTTGTTTGTCCTTCCTGGGGTTCATAATCTCCTCCAACTCCGTCGCCCCTGATCCGGCCAAGGTTGCGGTGGTGAGAGATTGGCCCCAACCGATAAGCCGCAGGAAACTACAGCAGTTCCTCTGCTTTGCAAATTTCTATAGGAGGTTCATCAAGGGTTACAGTCAGGTAGTTAGCCCCCTGACTGCCCTGACCTCCACCAAAGTCCCCTTCACCTGGTCGGATGGGTGCGAAGCCGCGTTCCAGGAGTTGAAACGCCGGTTCTCGACTGCACCAGTTCTGGTGCAGCCTGATCCTGATCGCCAGTACGTAGTTGAAGTGGACGCCTCTGACTCAGGGATAGGAGCCGTGCTGTCCCAGAGCGTGGAGGCTGATAAAGTTCTCCATCCTTGTGCCTTTTATTCCCGCAGGTTGACCCCAGCTGAACGGAACTATGACGTCGGCAATCGGGAACTCCTCGCGGTGAAGGAGGCTCTTGAAGAGTGGAGACACCTGCTGGAGGGGGCGTCGTTGCCCTTCACGGTTTTCACGGACCATCGGAACCTGGAGTACATCCGGACCGCCAAGCGGCTGAACCCCAGGCAAGCCCGCTGGTCTCTGTTCTTCGGGCGCTTTGACTTCCAGATCACGTACCGCCCCGGGACCAAGAACCAAAAACCAGATGCATTGTCCCGGGTGCATGAAGAAGAAGCCAAAGCGGAGCTGTCGAACCCCACCAAGACCATCATCCCCGAGTCCACTGTCGTGGCCACCCTCACCTGGGACGTGGAGAAGACCGTCCGGGAGGCCCTGACAAGAAGCCCGGACCCGGGGACTGGCCCCAAGAACAGACTATACGTCCCACCAGAGGCAAGAGCTGCCGTCTTGGACTTCTGTCACGGGTCCAAGCTGTCCTGTCATCCCGGAGTGCGCAGGACCGTGGCAGTAGTCCAGCAGCGCTTCTGGTGGGCGTCCCTGGAAACCGACGTCCGGGACTACATCCAGGCCTGTACCATCTGCGCCAGGGGTAAGGCGGACCACCGGAGGACGACGGGACTCCTCCATCCCCTGCCAGTGCCTCATCGCCCCTGGTCTCACATCGGCCTGGACTTCGTCACGGGCCTCCCGCCGTCCCAGGGCAACACCGTGATTCTCACGATAGTGAACCGGTTCTCCAAGGCGGCCCACTTCGTGGCCCTCCCGAAGCTCCCGACGGCCCAGGAGACGGCAGACCTCCTGGTCCACCACGTCATGCGGCTGCATGGGATACCGTCGGACGTCGTCTCGGATCGGGGCCCCCAGTTCTCTTCACAGGTGTGGAAGAGTTTCTGTAAGGAGCTGGGGGCCACCATAAGTCTCTCGTCCGGGTACCACCCCCAGACCAACGGCCAGGCAGAGCGGGCTAACCAGGAGTTAGAGCAAGCCCTCCGATGTGTCACCTCCGCGCATCCGGCGGCCTGGAGTCATCATCTGGCCTGGATCGAGTATGCCCACAACAGCCAAGTTTCGTCTGCTACCGGCCTCTCCCCTTTTGAGGCATGTTTGGGGTACCAGCCCCCATTGTTCCCGTGGTGGAGGGAGAGGTCGGTGTGCCCTCGGTCCAGGCCCACCTCAGGAGGTGCCGCCGGGTGTGGCGGGCCGCCCGCTCTGCATTGGTAAAGGCCCGGACGAGGGCTAAGGCCCATGCGGACCGCCGGCGTTCCCCGGCCCCCACATACCAGCCTGGGCAGGAGGTGTGGCTTTCGACCAAGGACATCCCTCTGTGTGTCGACTCCCCTAAATTGAAAGACAGATTCATCGGACCATTTAAGATCCTCAAGATCATCAACCCGGCCGCAGTAAAGCTTCGACTCCCGGCTTCACTGCGGATTCACCCCGTCTTTCATGTTTCCCGTCTCAAGCCACACCACACCTCGCCCCTCTGTACTCCGGGACCAACGCCGCCTCCTGCCCGGCTCATCGACGGGGAGCCTGCCTGGACAGTCCGCAGGCTCCTGGACGTCCGTCGTAAGGGCCGGGGTTTCCAATATCTGGTGGACTGGGAGGGGTATGGACCTGAGGAACGCTCCTGGGTGAAGAGGAGCTTCATCCTGGACCCGGCCCTCCTGGCCGAATTCTACGCACGGCATCCGGACAAGCCTGGGCGGACGCCAGGAGGCGCCCGTTGAGGGGGGGGGGGGTCCTGTTGTGTGGGCCGCTGAAGAGGAGGTACTGCTGGCCCACCACCACCAGAGGGCGCCCTGCTTGGAGTGCGGGCTCCAAGCATGAAAGGGCGCCAGACCTAGAAGAAGTGACAGCTGTCATTCATCCCCTGCACCAGCTGTCACTCGTTCATCATCATCACCACCATAAAAGCCGGACTGCAACTCCACCTCCTCGCCGAGAAATCGACTACCATTCCTGAGGTAATCCTTCTCTGCAGTATTTGGATTAATCCACGTTTTGATCTCTGTTTGCAGCTGTTTATTCCTGTGGGACAGTTTTGTTGGAGCGGCGTGTTGTGGGAACCGCGACGTCTTCGCCTCCCACTCCCTCCAGATAAGTGACTGACAGGAGCTGCTTAAGTGTATGATTGGAGGTGGAGGTGCTCCCTCCCATCAGTGTTGGACTGTGTATTACTGAGTGTGCGGACTCACACATCCTGTTTTTTGCTCTCTGCCAGCAGTACCAGGGTCGACAGCCGGGGACAGAGGCCACCTGGGGATTCGGGACTTGGCGGCTCCGGTGTTCTTCAGGCCGTTGGTGGTGGAAGCCGTGTGGAGTACGGCTTCTCTCTCGTCGGGGGGGTCTCCTATCTTCGAGCCTGCCACACGTCACCTGGTGCTAATTGACTGTGCATATTTTCTGTATCTTTTCGTTGTGTAGTGTCACAACATTAAATTGTTACCTTTTGGTTTATTCATTGTCCGTTCATTTGCTCCCCCTGTTGTGGGTCCGTGCTACGACACCTTCCCAACAGAAGTGTGGTAATGCTGAGGTTACTGTAAAAAAGGATAAACTACTTTGATTTAACTCTTAATTGATTTGAATATCTTATACTATTCCTCTGAGAATCCTTTAGTGACATTCTTTCTGTTGGTTGTGTTGTACTCGGGTCAGGTCTGGGAGCATGCATTGGTGCTGCACATCATTTCATTCACCACAGTACAGCACCACCTTCTGTCCTGGATGGCAGACAACTGGTCCATAGCCAAAAGTAGCCATGTCTCTGTTACAGCCAGGAGATTCATTGGCATAATCTTGGCCTTCTCCAGATGCTGTTGTCCTGAACATTAAGGGACCTACGTGTTGAATCATGCCCAGACGAACGGTATTCCGTATGTCATAATATTTCCCTTATGATGTGCCAGACAGACACTTGATAGAAAAATAATAATCATGGTCATTTATCAAAAACAAACTGTTTGAATGGTTCCAGATTCTCAAACAGGAGAACTGTTTTTTCCCCTTTGTTTTACAGTATAAATTGCAGAAATTTGGTTGGATTTCAGACCATTATTTAGATGATTAAACAAGTAATTATACAACCCCTGGCAAAAATTATGGAATCACCGGCCTCGGAGGATGTTCATTCAGTTGTTTAATTTTGTAGAAAAAAGCAGATCACAGACATGACACAAAACTAAAGTCATTTCAAATGGCAACTTTCTGGCTTTAAGAAACACTATAAGAAATCAGGAAAAACAATTGTGGCAGTCAGTAACGGTTACTTTTTTAGACCAAGCAGAGGGAAGAAAATATGGAATCACTCAATTCTGAGGAAAAAATTATGGGATCATGAAAAACAAAAGAACGCTCCAACACATCACTAGTATTTTGTTGCACCACCTCTGGCTTTTAGAACAGCTTGCAGTCTCTGAGGCATGGACTTAATGAGTAACAAACAGTACTCTTCATCAATCTGGCTCCAACTTTCTCTGATTGCTGTTGCCAGATCAGCTTTGCAGGTTGGAGCCTTGTCATGGACCATTTTCTTCAACTTCCACCAAAGATTTTCAATTGGATTAAGATCCGGACTATTTGCAGGCCATGACATTGACCCTATGTGTCTTTTTGCAAGGAATGTTTTCACAGTTTTTGTTCTATGGTAAGATGCATTATCATCTTGAAAAATGATTTCATCATCCCCAAACATCCTTTCAATTGATGGGATAAGAAAAGTGTCCAAAATATCAACTTAACTTGTGCATTTATTGATGATGTAATGACAGTCATCTCCCCAGTGCCTTTACCTGACATGCAGCCCCATATCATCAATGACTGTGGAAATTTAAATGTTCTCTTCAGGCAGTCATCTTTATAAATCTCATTGGAACAGCACCAAACAAAAGTTCCAGCATCATCACCTTGCCCAATGCAGATTCGAGATTCATCACTGAATATGACTTTCATCCAGTCATCCATAGTCCACGATTGCTTTTCCTTAGCCCATTGTAACCTTGTTTTTTTCTGTTTAGGTGTTAATGATGCCTTTCGTTTAGCTTTTCTGTATGTAAATCCCATTTCCTTTAGGCGGTTTCTTACAGTTCGGTCACAGACGTTGACTCCAGTTTCCTCCCATTCGTTCCTCATTTGTTTTGTTGTGCATTTTCGATTTTTGAGACATATTGCTTTAAGTTTTCTGTCTTGACGCTTTGATGTCTTCCTTGGTCTACCAGTATGTTTGCCTTTAACAACCTTCCCATGTTGTTTGTATTTGGTCCAGAGTTTAGACACAGCTGACTGTGAACAACCAACATCTTTTGCAACATTGCGTGATGATTTACCCTCTTTTAAGAGTTTGATAATCCTCTCCTTTGTTTCAATTGACATCTCTCGTGTTGGAGCCATGATTCATGTCAGTCCACTTGGTGCAACAGCTCTCCAAGGTGTGATCACTCCTTTTTAGATGCAGACTAACGATCAGATCTGATTTGATGCAGGTGTTAGTTTTGGGGATGAAAATTTACAGGGTGATTCCATAATGTATTCCTCAGAATTGAGTGAGTCCATATTTTTTTCCCTCTGCTTGGTCTAAAAAAGTAACTGTTACTGACTGCCACAATTTTTTTTCTTTATTTCTTATAGTGTTTCTTAAAGCCAGAAAGTTGCCATTTGAAATGACTTGAGTTTTGTGTCATGTCTGTGATCTGCTTTTTTTCTACAAAATTAAACAACTGAATGAACATCCTCCGAGGCCGGTGATTCCATAATTTTTGCCAGGGGTTGTATTAGTGATGTCTCTTTGGACTGAGATATTTTGATATAGACATTACAAATTATTGATCAGAGAATGAAAGGATTGGTTCTGAGCCCGTTTTTTTGTTTTGCAGCAGTGATGGGCAGATAGACGGACGAGATCAGACATGAGTCAGATGATGTGATCTGCAGTGAGAGTAGAGCGCAGTTTGAGCTGAGCCAGGAGAGGTGGAGGTGTGCTCTAGAGAGAAAGGGAATGAAAGTCAGACAGAACAAGACAGAGTACATGTGCATCAATAAAAGGGAGTGCAGAGGAATGGTGAAGGTGGATGAGTTTAAATACTTGAGATCATCTGTTCAGACTGGTGTAAATGGGTGGTGTTTGCAGACTCCTTGGCAATTCTGTTACCATAGAATTACAATCAGCAAATTTTTAACAGTAAGCCAAAATATGGTCAGATTTTGCTGTTATTGTAATTCTGTTAGCATAGATTTGCTCTCCTTTACATCAGGGAGTAAAGGATACAGCCTCAATTTGATAAAAACGTCTCTTTCACACAGCCTACAGTATCACCATAATGGTTTTGCTGTCTTAATTTACCCACTAAGCTAATGAAATTCCTGCTCATTGATTTGCACACTTGCTAATGCAATAAGAGACATTTAAAGGATTGCTGTATTTGCAGAATTATTCAAACAAAATGTCTGCTGGCAGCCAAAGTGGTCTCATCTCATAGTGCATATTGTCATAGCATCCAGTGACACAAAATAAATAAAAGTTATTTGAGTAAAAGCTAACAAAGGACTCATGCTATTATTTTGGTTTAATGTTTCAGTTCCTGGCTTCCGGTATATCTTGCCTTGGCAGATAAGCAGGATGAAAAAAAAAAAAAATCTCAAACTCATTAGAACAATGAAGATTGGTGGAAATAATGACAACATTATGCACAAAACACCATAAACATGTAGCAATATTAGAGGAGCTATTATACCAAATACGTATTGATACTGCACTTGGATTTTCATTGGAATTAGAAATAAACCAAGTGAGTTAAAATCTAAATGAGGTACACTCAAGCTGTACATTTGTCTGTTCTTATCCGTGTAGGTGCCTGCTGATGACTCACTAGGTTTACTTGCCGAGCCCCAGGTGGCTATGTTCTGTGGGAAACTCAACATGCACATCAATCTGCAGACTGGTAAATGGGAGTCTGACCCCTCCGGTAGCAAGAGCTGCATCGGCACAAAGGAGGGCATCCTGCAGTACTGCCAGGAGGTACGTAATGAGAGAGCGAGCGCACAACAAAGACAAAGACCCTGAACAGAGACAGCAGGAAAGCGCATAAAAACCCTCTCACTTTTCTCCAGGTGTACCCAGAGTTACAGATTACTAATGTCGTCGAAGCCAACCAGCCTGTCAGCATCCGGAATTGGTGCAAGAAAGGCCGCAGGCATTGCCGCAGTCACACATACATTGTAGTGCCATACCGCTGCCTGGGTAAGCAGTTCTGGCAACACTTTAGCATTCAGTGTTGGGTGAGGGCAGTGCTTCTAAAACGCTTAAAAAGTCAATACCTCACTTTTATTCATCAAGCCAGATTGATCAATCCATGCAAAACAAAACAATATTTCTACATTAACAAAGAATGTGAAAGTGATGTTGACTGTTATAATATGTCTTTTTATATAACGGCTGAGTGGATACTCATCATTTGATTGGTGCTTTGTATGTCACGTGACATGGATTATTTGTCCCATTTGTGTTGCGTTGCATTTAGTGTGCAAATATGGTTCCATTTAGTGTAAAAATTTGGTTCCATGCATTTTGTACCGTTGAATGCTGCGAACCCCACCCGTGCACACACTAGTGGGGGCGGTGTTTAGCTAATCATGGCAGAATTTGTTTTGGTGACTGGCGACGATTTAAACGAGCTACTTGACGGTGCTAATTCTTCTAAAGCCTCTTTCACATTGGCGTATTTGTAGAGCTGCTCATTGTGGCGTATCGTCTACGCCGTGTTGAGCAACTCTCCGCCCAGTTTGAGCAGCTCTACGTCGAGTTTTTTTTCTCTCTATGCAGCAGTATGTTGAGGGCTATGCACGTAGGACGGAAGAAATTAAACATGCTTAAATTTCTTCGGCGCAGAGCGCTGGACACAGTTTTAAGCAGGTCTGCGCAGCACAGTATTACTGCAAGCAAGTCTGTGCAACACGGCGCCCCTGTACACAACCAAAAACTGAGTGCGTGAATCCAGAGGAATCAGCTGGAGAACATGATCACACAGCCCACAGCACCTGTGTGTGCTTAGAACAGGGAATTGAACCTCAACTGAGAAATCCAGAAACACAACAGAAATCGCAGGTCGGTCGCTCGCTCTCTCTCTCGTGTGCACTCTCCCTCACTCTGTCTCTCTCTCTCTCTCTCTCTCTCTCTCTCTCCCTCTGTCGCTTTCTCTCTCTCTCTCTCTCTCTGTGTGTCTGATCAAACCTGTGACTTTAAAATAAAAGCCTCGTCGCTGCATGTCGGTGCGCTCATCAAACGCCCTGATCGATCAGGTCTGATCAAACCTGAAAAGAGCCGTGACTCTTTAAAATAAAAGCTTCACGCTGCATTTCTGTGCGCTCATCACACGTCCTGATCGATCAGTCAGTCAATCAATCCATACAATAATACAAAGCCATACAATAATTACAGATTATTACATTACTTGGTGACAGTGGGAAGGAAAAACTCCCTTTTAACAGGAAGAAACCTCCAGCAGAACCAGGCTCAGGGAGGGGCAGTCTTCTGCTGGGACTGGTTGGGGCTGAGGGGAGAGAATCAGGAAAAAGACATGCTGTGGAAGAGAGCAGAGATCAATCACTAATGATTAAATGCAGAGTGGTGCATACAGAGCAAAAAGAGAAAGAAACACTCAGTGCATCATGGGAACCTCCCAGCAGTCTAAGTCTGTAGCAACATAACTAAGGGATGGTTCAGGGTCACCTGATCCAGCCCTAACTATAAGCTTTAGCAAAAAGGAAAGTTTTAAGCCTAATCTTAAAAGTAGAGAGGGTGTCTGTCTCCCTGATCTGAATTGGGAGCTGGTTCCACAGGAGAGGAGCCTGAAAGCTGAAGGCTCTGCCTCCCATTCTACTCTTACAAACCCTAGGAACTACAAGTAAGCCTGCAGTCTGAGAGCGAAGTGCTCTATTGGGGTGATATGGTACTAAGAGGTCCCTAAGATAAGATGGGACCTGATTATTCAAAACCTTATAAGTAATAAGAAGAATTTTAAATTCTATGCTAGAATTAACAGGAAGCCAATGAAGAGAAGCCAATATGGGTGAAATATGCTCTCTCCTTCTAGTCCCCGTCAGTACTCTAGCTGCAGCATTTTGAATTAACTGAAGGCTTTTCAGGGAACTTTTAGGACAACCTGATAATAATGTATTACAATAGTCCAGCCTAGAGGAAATAAATCCATGAATTACTTTTTCAGCATCACTCTGAGACAAGACCTTTCTAATTTTAGAGATATTGCGCAAATGCAAAAAAGCAGTCCTACATATTTGCTTAATATGCGCATTGAAGGACATATCCTGATCAAAAATGACTCCAAGATTTCTCACAGTATTACTAGAGGTCAGGGTAATGCCATCCAGAGTAAGGATCTGGTTAGACACCATGTTTCTAAGATTTCTGGGGCCAAATACAATAACTTCAGTTTTATCTGAATTTAAAAGCAGGAAATTAGAGGTCATCCATGTCTTTATGTCTGTAAGACATTCCTGCAGTTTAACTAATTGGTGTGTGTCCTCTGGCTTCATGGATAGATAAAGCTGGGTATCATCTGCGTTTACAATGAAAATTTAAGCAATGCTTTCTAATAATACTGCCTAAGGGAAGCATGTATAAAGTGAATAAAATTGGTCCTAGCACAGAACCTTGTGGAACTCCATAATTAACCTTAGTCTGTGAAGAAGACTCCCCATTTACATGAACAAATTGTAATCTATTAGATAAATATGATTCAAACCACCGCAGCGCAGTGCCTTTAATACCTATGGCATGCTCTATTCTCTGTAATAAAATTTTATGGTCAACAGTATCAAAAGCAGCACTGAGGTCTAACAGGACAAGCACAGAGTTGAGGCCACTGTCTGAGGCCATAAGAAGGTCATTTGTAACCTTCACTAATGCTGTTTCTCTACTATGATGAATTCTGAAACCTGACTGAAACTCTTCAAATAGACCATTCCTCTGCAGATGATCAGTTAGCTGTTTTACAACTACCCTTTCAAGAATTTTTGAGAGAAAAGGAAGGAACATAAAAACACATATAGACACAGAACACACATACAAATAACAAGTGATCAGGACATGTTTAACTGTTTAAAACTGCTATGGCAGAAGGGACAAAGCTTTTACTAAAGCGCGCCCGCATCCACTTCAGAGTTCTATACCTGCGACCAGAGGGCAGCAGGCAGAAGTAACAGTGGAGAGGATGATCAGAGTCTGTGCTGGTTGTCCGGGCCGTGCATATGACTGCCTTATTGTTGAGTTGTAAGAGATCCGTGGTAGGCAAGCTGATGATTCTGGATGCTGTGTGAGTGACCTTAATAAGTTTATTTCTGTTGGTGATGGAGAGCATATTGAAGTAACAAGGTGAGCAGTACAGAAGGATGGGTTGAATGATGCTGGAGTATAACAATAACAGGAGTTTTGGGGTGACAGAGAGGACACGGAGCTTATGAAGGATATGGAGTCTTTGCTGGGATTGTTTATGGATATCAATGACATGTTGATCAAAGGTGAGCTTATTGTCCAATATGAGTCCAAGATATTTTAAATGATTGACACGCACAACTGTTTTGTTATGAATGTTAATGGGGGCCAAGTCCGGGATACGTGATTGAGTATGAATCAGTAGCTCCTTAAGCCTCGGTCCCACCGAGTGAAGAAGGAGTGAAGAAGGAGCCATGTACCATTTTTTTTTGTTTCATGAGCTATCGTGGCATTATAGTGGCTCAGAGTGGCTCTTAGAGGCATTATCTTCAGTTAACGAGGCTCCTCTCTGAGCATGGCGCTAATTTCAAGATGTTCAAAATTTAGCAACAACAGCGTGGCGCAGTTTGTGTTGAGTTACTGCGACAGCTTAGAGGCATTTGCGTGGTGCTTACGAGTCTGCAAAAAGTCCATTATCCGTGCGCCTGGCACCTTCGCAGAACCTGAGAGGCTATTTTTGGAGCGGCTCCTCCTCTTGCGCACACAATTGCACCTGCTCTGTGCGCTGGACTCTATATATTTTGTAGTGGATTAATCATTTTCTGCCAAACCTTGGATGGTGAAAACACTTCTAATCACTTCTGGCATCACAGAGGACTGTTTCATCTGGACACTTTTTCCTCTCTTTCCTGCTCCATGTGGAATGTATTTTGAGCAGCTTAAGGTAATTATTTTTAATGTTTTTTATAGCTTGATAAAACAGTTCCTTGCTATAAAAGTATGTCTGTATGTTGATATCTGTTGTGTGTAAAAGTATGTTGATTTAATATCTTGTTAATGGATCACTGTGTGTGCGCACTGAGGCAGGACCCGAGAGGCTATTTTTGGAGCGGGTCTCCTCTTTGCGCACCAAATTCCACCTGCTCTGTGCGCTGGACTCTATATAAAATAATTATTTTGTAGCGGATTAATCATTTTCTGTCAAACCTTGGATGCCGAAAATACCTGTAATCACTTCTGGAATTAATGTATCACATGAGCTCCGCTGTGTGTGCGCACTGACGCACTGAGGCAGTAGTGACTCCTCATCATGCTTCAAACGAGCATTTAGGCAGAACGCCAGCTCACAAAAGAGTGATATTTCAGTCAATATTGGACGAACACAAAGTTAAAATTTGGGTGACTGCGTGAAAGTGGATGTGTGTTTAAAGCCATGGAAGATAACTCCAGTGGAGCAGCTAAGAGCTTTGCGGCAGCACAGGTGGAGAGCGCGCAAAAGAGTGATTTTTGAAGACATAACACAAAGTTAAAAGTTGTATCATGGTGACTTGTAAGCTGCGGAAGAAATAAAGAAATATATATATTGAAAATGATCCACAGGTGTATATAATAAAACGGCCACCTCATTCTGTACGCAGAACGGCACCGCGTGCAAAAGAGCGCTTTTGCAGAAATAAACAGACGAACACAAAGTCCAAAGTGGAATCACATTGTAAAAATGATTGTGCTTAAAGCCAGGGAAAAAAATAAAGCCAGCAAGCCACGGATGGAACGGAAGCCAGAAAGAGCAGAGAGGCGGCTGTCCATGAAAGGACAACAGCAGCGCGCGCACAAAAGAGTGATTTTGCAGAAATAAACGGACAAACATAAAGTTTTGTGTGTTTAAAGCCGCAAAAAAAAAAAAAAAAAAAAAGCCAGAGAGCCGCGGAGCCAGCGAGGAGCACAGAGGCGGCTCTCCAGGAACCCGTGGTTCGGGTCTAGCTGGTCTGGTGCATTACAAGTGGACTGCAGCCTGGCGCACAGCGCACAACTGCGGAACTGTGATGGAGTGTCTATTTTTGTACTGCGTTTAAAAAAACAAAAAAAGAAGGGACATCTTTAAATGCTGCTGTGAATCTGTGAATTGAAAACCCACACTTTGAAGGGACCAGGTGTGGGAGGGCTGGAGGTTTGGACCAAACTCATGCCTAAACGTGTGCCAACATGGCGTTATCATGGCGCTATCATGGCACTACTTGGCTTAGTGTGGCTGATGCGAGCCATTCGAGGCTGTAATGACAGGTCGGTCGTGGCTCACTAGAGGCTGCTACGCGGCACATGCGGGGTACAGAGCGGCACATAGTGGCACCTTCATAGTGGATACGTGTTAAGATGAAAACGTGGGTCATTCTTCAAATAATCACCCCACACCCATGCGTGGCTCCTTCTTCAGCCTTCATTATTCGGTGGGACTGAGGCTTTAGTCTTGTCCACATTAAGCTCCAAGAAGTTATCCGAGTACCACTTAGTGAAGTGGGTAACAGACTGATGGAAGGTGATTATGGAGTTACTGTCCTTGAGAAGAGCAAGAATGGCTGTGTCATCAGAGTATTTAAAATATGTAGTTGTGGGTGGGGGGGCTGGTGCAGTCGTTAGTGTAGAGGGTGTACAAGAAAGGGCTGAGTACACACCCCTGGGGGGCACCGGTATTGGTGATAATGGTTGATGCAGTGCACACTGATTAGGACTTGCTGGAGTGTTTATATTTCCCATCTGGCTTGGGAAGGCCTCAGGATCCCACAGAAAGAGTTAGAGGACTTAAATGAGGATAGGGAAGTGTGGGAGGAGCTGCTTGGTCTACTGACACCTTGACCTGGACCCAGATAAGCGGCAGAAAATGAATGAATGAACATTTATTATTATAGTAGTGTGTGTGTGTTTTAAAACTTTCAAACTCTAAAATCTTTATAAAAAGGGCTAAATGACTTAACACATATTGTTTGATAAAATGGAATATATGCAGTCAGAGCAAATTGAATTTGTAAAGCATGAGCCAGTCTGTTGGTAAAGTTTTTCTGCAGCTGAAGTGTGATACAAAATTACACAAACCACGTGCGATTTTATCTGTTTAAGCCGAACCCTTACTGAGTGCATCTGTAAGAAAATAGACACAGACTAAAGGAGACAAACAAAAGCGTGTTTGCGTTGCAGTCGGGGAGTTTGTGAGCGACGCTCTGCTAGTTCCAGATAAGTGCAAGTTCCTGCACCAGGAGCGAATGGACCAGTGCGAGAGCCACCTTCACTGGCACACTGTGGCCAAAGAGGTGAGAAAAGAGTCAAAATGTTTCCTCTCTTGCTGCTCAATCTTTTTCTTTTGAATTGAACTTTTTTCCTTTGTGGTTGTTTGTTGACTTCTTACAGAGTTAAAATGTCTTGGCTTTTCATATCTGCCTTCGACCAGCACTGTGATTTCTGTTTCCTTTTTCCTCGATTGCTTTTGTTAATTAACAAGCAGTCACACAGAATCAATTCTGTCATTGGTTTGACTTTATTCTAATGAATAATGTAACATACAATTACTGTAGCTGTCATAGGGACTGACATTATTCATTACTGTGTGGTTTCTTTGAGAATGTTTGGGTTAAAAGTCAACATGCTGCAGTCGTGGTAATGACTAATGATTGTTATTAATATTAGTCCTGTGGAGACCGATCTATGAATCTCCATGACTACGGAATGCTGCTGCCGTGTGGTATTGACCGGTTTCGAGGGGTGGAATTTGTCTGCTGTCCGGCGGGGGCGGAACAAGAGACCGATAGTGCGGAGGAGGAAGGGGAGGAGTCAGACGTGTGGTGGGGCGGAGCTGAGAGTGAATACTCTGATAACAGGTATGATCATTCACACATATGGTTGGCATCTGCACAGTCTCACATGCACAAAGTGAGACGGTTGTTCTCGTCGCAGCATGTCCCGTCAGTCGGACGCACAACCCACCGCCGCTGAGGACGACGAACACCAGGACGAAGAGAGCAAGGCTTTTGAAAGGGATCAGAATGGAGACGGTGATGAAGACAATGACGAGGTCGAGGGAGACTTGGATGATGACGTCACATACGAACGTGATAGCGAGGAGCGTAATGCTAACATCGCCATGACAACCACCACGACCACCACCACTGAATCGGTGGAGGAAGTAGTTCGAGGTGAGAGTCTGAGACGGAAACCACGTCCGTGTTTAGCGTTTCTATGCATTTGTTGACTTTAGTCGTGTGATGTTTTCCTTGAAACCCAGAAACACGTTTTGAATTCATTCACTTTGATATTTCATTTGCATTTCTGTGTTGCTGCCTCTGCGTGCGTATTTCAGCGGTATGTTGGGCACGTGCTGAGTCCGGCCCGTGTCACGACATGCTGGAGCGTTGGTACTTCGTGCCTGAGAAGGCCCGCTGTGCCCCCTTCTTGTTTGGGGGCTGTGGGGGCAACAGGAACAACTTTGAGTCGGAGGAGTACTGCCTAGCTGTCTGCAGCAGCTCCTGTAAGTCCCAGGACCAGAACCGTCTGCATCACTAGTCTCTTCCTGTCCTCAGGCTGCTGCAGATTGTCTCCCTGTGTCTCTTTCACTGTCTTGCTCTCTGTTTTTTGTCTGCTGTCTCTTAACCTCTTAAATCTCTGAGACATGGATTTAGCTGCTAATCATCTAATCTTATATTTAAGATTAATATGTACTTTTTACTGGTAAAACAAACCACACTGTAACAAAATACTTTTTTTTTTAACTTGGAAAAAAATAGTGACCAGACAGTCTTAAACTTTTATTTGTGCATAATTGTTATGCTGTGGATTTGTGTTGAGTGACACAAAGTGCACTATACAATATAAAAGTAATTTTATGTGTCTGTCACTTTTATTGCATTATGTGTTTCTCTGCCATTCTGTTTTTTTATTCTAATCTCTAACCTGCATTTTGGTTACGCTTAGGTTTAAGATAACAATAATGAGTAAAAGATCAATTTTGGGGTGGGGGGGTTCCTGATGTTATCATCTGCAAGTTGCCAAATATGTGGGATATGTATGATTATTATTATTATTATTAACCCGAAAAAAGTCAGATTCACAAATAGTGTACGTTACCTAAACAGCATTTTTGTGTAGCTAATGAAATGCATCGTTATGTTGATGGTGCGCTCGTACCTGCTTCTCATATAACAAGTAACGAAGTCCTCAATTCAACACCACCTGTGCACCAGTTTTATGTTTTGTGCTCTGGAGCACTATTTTTTATTTATGTAACATTAACTGAGTAGTTTCTTTAATGAATAAAAATAAATAAATAAATAAAAATAACATTTTTGTTGGAATAGGAATATTTGGACTTTTGGCTGACCCCTGATGGGGGGGCTTAACTTACTTTTTTAAAATAAAATAATCTGATAACAGTAATTTTGCTTAAATATTCTGATAACATGTTGTCAAGAAATGTGCATTATGTAAATTTTCCTGTTGGAAATCAACCACATCACTCACAGAGCAGTTCAATATTTTCTAACCTGCTCAGTAACACAGCTTAATTTCTTTCTGCCCATATCACGTGTGCGTGTGTGCACGCGCGCTTCTGCAGCCATGTCCACACACGTGTGTTTGTGCATGCATGACACTGGCGTGTGGCAGTCAGCTGTTTGCTACAGAAGCTCTGTCGTCTTCTGAGCTGGCAGGTCTCTAACATTCTGCCTGCCGTGTTTTAAACAGCTGAGTGATGCACTGTTTGGATGAACTGTCTGTGTGTGTTTGGGGTGGGGGTGAGGGGAGGGGCGGGGCGGGGCTGCTGGTTGTTAAAGGTCGATGAGTTCATTTACAGTTTCCCAGCTTAGCTGTTTCTTGCACTTTGCATCTTGTGAAGCGCAGCAGTGCAGCACCTGCCCTGGTCCTGACGCAGCACTTTTCACCTTATCGCTTCCCTCCCACAATAAACAAACATGCAGACAGCCAGGTGTGCACGCTCGTACTGGGAAACTAATCATCCTTTGTCCTCGACAGTCTGTGCCGACATTTTATGTACTCAAAGGATCTTTTTTGTATGTGTGTAACCCAGTTTATGTTTGAACTTTTAACATTTTGCTGTTCTTACTCTGTTGTGTAGAACAATAACTTATCTGCCTATTGCTGAAATCAAAGAAGTAAAACGTGTTTTAATGTTGCCCCTGTGGAATGCCTTTTCTGCTTTGGGACTTGTAGGGATTTATTTTTTATTTGTTCCAGCCTTTAACCCTTCTTATGTCTGTTCACATGTATTCCTTTCGTCACTGGAGGCCTACACCATCCTGCCTGCTCTGTTTGCCTGTCCTTTTTGATTTAATAATCTACCTTTATTCTCCTCCAGTGCCCACCATGGCCCCCAGTCCACCAGATGCTGTGGATCGCTACCTAGAAGCTCCTGGTGATGACAGTGGACACGCAGCATTTCAGAAGGCCAAGGAAAGTTTGGAGGCTAAGCATCGTGAAAAGATGTCTCAGGTAAGTGTGCCACAGAGTTTTGCACTCATTATCTGTTTTTATTTCGGCACAATGTGGTACTCTCCAAATATTGTGTGACAAACAAAAACTTAGAGTCAGTCAGATTAGTATTTTGTTGGCAAATTTTGAAAAAGAATTGAAATTAATGTCTGTAATTAATTAAAATTGTGACTTTCAAGGCCATGAAAAATAAAATGGCATTTAAAGTATAGATGGCTATCATATTAACTAGCAGGTAAAGTCTGGTAGAATGTACTGGTGCAAGACCAGAAGGTTTCACTCCAGAGGTTTTCATTTTACAGTTTTTTAGGAATCAGTAACGTGCAGTAAATGCAGTAACATGCATTTTCGATTTTTGAGACATATTGCTTTAAGTTTTCTGTCTTGACGCTGTGATGTCTTCCTTGGTCTACCAGTATGTTTGCCTTTAACAACCTTCCCATGTTGTTTGTATTTGGTCCAGAGTTTAGACACAGCTGACTGTGAACAACCAACATCTTTTGCAACATTGCATGATGATTTACCCTCTTTTAAGAGTTTGATAATCCTCTCCTTTGTTTCAATTGACATCTCTCGTGTTGGAGCCATGATTCATGTCAGTCCACTTGGTGCAACAGCTCTCCAAGGTGTGTTCACTCCTTTTTAGATGCAGACTAACGAGCAGATCTGATTTGATGCAGGTGTTAGTTTTGGGGATGAAAATTTACAGGGTGATTCCATAATGTTTTCCTCAGAATTGAGAGATTCCATATTTTTTTCCCTCTGCTTGGTCTAAAAAAGTAACCGTTACTGACTGCCACAATTTTTTTTCTTGATTTCTTATAGTGTTTCTTAAAGCCAGAAAGTTGCCATTTGAAATTACTTTAGTTTTGTGTCATGTCTGTGATCTGCTTTTTTTCTACAAAATTAAACAAATGAATGAACATCCTCCGAGGCCGGTGATTCCATAATTTTTGCCAGGGGTTGTAGTACAGAAACAGCATTAGTGAAGGTTACAAATGATCTTATGGCCTCAGACAGTGGACTCATCTCTGTGCTTGTTCTGTTAGACCTCAGTGCTGCTTTTGATACTGTTGACCATAACATTTTATTACAGAGATTAGAGCATGCCATAGGTGTTAAAGGCACTGCACTGCGGTGGTTTGAATCATATTTATCTAATAGATTACAATTTGTTCATGTAAATGGGGAATCTTCTTCACAGACTAAGGTTAATTATGGAGTTCCACAAGGTTCTGTGCTAGGACCAATTTTATTCACTTTATACATGCTTCCCTTAGGCAGTATTATTAGACGGCATTGCTTAAATTTTCATTGTTACGCAGATGATACCCAGCTTTATCTATCCATGAAGCCAGAGGACACACACCAATTAGCTAAACTGCAGGATTGTCTTACAAAGACATGGATGACCTCTAATTTCCTGCTTTTAAACTCAGATAAAACTGAGGTTATTGTACTTGGCCCCACAAATCTTAGAAACATGGTGTCTAACCAGATCCTTACTCTGTATGGCATTACCCTGACCTCTAGTAATACTGTTAGAAATCTTGAAGTCATTTTTGATCAGCATATGTCATTCAATGCGCATATTAAACAAATATGTAGGACTGCTTTTTTGCATTTACGCAATATCTCTAAAATTAGAAAGGTCTTGTCTCAGAGTGATGCTGAAAAACTAATTCATGCATTTATTTCCTCTAGGCTGGACTATTGTAATTCATTATTATCAGGTTGTCCTAAAGGTTCCCTGAAAAGCCTTCAGTTAATTCAAAATGCTGCAGCTAGAGTACTAACGGGGACTAGACGGAGAGACCATATCTCACCCATATTGGCCTCTCTTCATTGGCTTCCTGTTAATTCTAGAATAGAATTTAAAATTCTTCTTCTTACTTATAAGGTTTTGAATAATCAGGTCCCATCTTATCTTAGGGACCTCATAGTACCGTATCACCCCAATAGAGCGCTTCGCTCTCAGACTGCAGGCTTACTTGTAGTTCCTAGGGTTTGTAAGAGTAGAATGGGAGGCAGAGCCTTCAGCTTTCAGGCTCCTCTCCTGTGGAACCAGCTCCCAATTCAGATCAGGGAGACAGACACCCTCTCTACTTTTAAGATTAGGCTTAAAACTTTCCTTTTTGCTAAAGCTTATAGTTAGGGCTGGATCAGGTGACCCTGAACCATCCCTTAGTTATGCTGCTATAGACTTAGACTGCTGGGGGGTTCCCATGATGCACTGAGTGTTTCTTTCTCTTTTTGCTCTGTATGCACCACTCTGCATTTAATCATTAGTGATTGATCTCTGCTCTCTTCCACAGCATGTCTTTTTCCTGATTCTCTCCCCTCAGCCCCAACCAGTCCCAGCAGAAGACTGCCCCTCCCTGAGCCTGGTTCTGCTGGAGGTTTCTTCCTGTTAAAAGGGAGTTTTTCCTTCCCACTGTCGCCACGTGCTTGCTCACAGGGGGTCGTTTTGACCGTTGGGGTTTTTACGTAATTATTGTATGGCCTTGCCTTACAATATAAAGCGCCTTGGGGCAACTGTTTGTTGTGATTTGGCGCTATATAAATAAAATTGATTGATTGATTGATATATATATATATATATATATATATATATATATATATATATATATATACACACACACAACAAAAATATAAACGCAACACTTTTGGTTTTGCTCCCATTTTGTATGAGATGAACTCAAAGATCTAAAACTTTTTCCACATATACAATATCACCATTTCCCTCAAATATTGTTCATAAACCAGTCTAAATCTGTGATAGTGAGCATTTCTCCTTTGCTGAGATAATCCATCCCACCGCACAGGTGTGCCATATCAAGATGCTGATTAGACACCATGATTAGTGCACAGGTGTGCCTTAGACTGCCCACAATAAAAGGCCACTTTGAAAGGTGCAGTTTTGTTTTATTGGGGGGGGATACCAGCACTATCTGGTGTGACCACCATTTGCCTCATGGAGTGCAACACATCTCCTTCGCATCATCTGTGAAGAGAACACCTCTCCAACGTGCCAAATGCCAGCGAATGTGAGCATTTGCCTACTCAAGTCGGTTACGACGACGAACTGGAGTCAGGTCGAGACCCCGATGAGGACGACGAGCATGCAGATGAGCGTCCCTGAGACGGTTTCTGACAGTTTGTGCAGAACTTCTTTGGTTATGCAAACCGATTGTTTCAGCAGCTGTCCGAGTGGCTGGCCTCAGACGATCTTGGAGGTGAACATGCTGGATGTGGAGGTCCTGGGCTGGTGTGGTTACACGTGGTCTGCGGTTGTGAGGCTGGTTGGATGTACTGCCAAATTCTCTGAAACGTCTTTGGAGATGGCTTATGGTAGAGAAATGAACAGTCAGTACACAAGCAACAGCTCTGGTTGACATTCCTGCTGTCAGCATGGCAATTGCACGCTCCCTCAACTCAAATCTTGCGACATCTGTGGCATTGTGCTGTGTGATAAAACTGCACCTTTCAGAGTGGCCTTTTATTGTGGGCAGTCTAAGGCACACCTGTGCACTAATCATGGTGTCTAATCAGCATCTTGATATGGCACACCTGTGAGGTGGGATGGATTATCTCAGCAAAGGAGAAGTGCTCACTATCACAGATTTAGACTGGTTTGTGAACAATATTTGAGGGAAATGGTGATATTGTGTATGTGGAAAAAGTTTTAGATCTTTGAGTTCATCTCATACAAAATGGGAGCAAAACCAAAAGTGTTCCGTTTATATTTTTGTTGAGTATATGTATAACAGAATGGCTGCAGTACGACCCACAGAAACCAGCCCCACCTGTAGCTGAACAGGTGTTGCTGTGTCTCGAGCTGTGAATCTTTCAGAAACAAAGACTGATGTTTTTTTTATTGTTGTTTTTTTTTTTTGTTTTTTTTTTGCATCCAGGTGATGAGGGAGTGGGAGGAGGCTGAGAGACAAGCCAAGAACCTTCCTCGTGCTGACAAGAAAATTGTCATCCAGGTAGGACAGACGCCACATCGCATATTTTTTATGTTTGATTGCCACAGACAGATTTGATTAACAAAATGTTTAAATGAATTCAGTTTAATGCTGCAGAACATTATCATCATGATTTGTGAATGTAGATTGAAAAACCTGTTATTTTTCAACCTCATATTAACAACTAAAAAAAGCTTCTTTTTATTAGTGGGTCAAAAATATTTAATAAGAAAATTCATGAAGTAGGAAACTTTCTTAAGAAAAGCTCGAATGCAGTCTTTCCAGAACAGTAAATGCCACACCTATTTTAACGTGAAACAAACCACAAATAGAATAACTTCAGTGATATTTTTCAATATGAAATATTTTTCCACGACATGGCTGCTTGCTCCTTTACATATTGAAAAACATTTATTTCCACGTTTGTTGTTCTGTTCAGTCCACAGTGAGAGGTGTTTGAGGGCCACTTATTTTCATGATGATGATTATAATAGTTAAAACAGATTAAAAATATTATTTTTCTTCATGTATAATGAATTAAGCACTTTTTCATAAAACATAATAAAAATATTGTGTGGTCTGGGACTGAAAACACAAAAATTGGGGGTGATTTACATTTTAAATCTGTAATCCTTTGAATTTATTTGTGATTGAAGTAATACGTTTTTATCATTTTGTTCCATATGTTTAAAATGAAGCTTATGTCACCAATATGGTTAAAAGTCACCTGTTTTGGAAAAACATAAAGACCTTTGAACCACTTGGGTAACAACTGCAACAAGACAGTGATTTTCCCAGCATGCCGTTTGAGAGTCAAAGGGCACTGCTCACCTTTTTGTGTGGTGTGTTGGAGTCATGGGGTGTGGTGGTGTCATGGAGCCAAAGAAACACAGCAGAGCTTTAATTGTGATGGAAATGTGACGTAGAAAGAAAACAGGCCGGGACAGGCATAAGTAATAAACAGAGGTCATCAGAGATCCCATTGGAAAGGTTGCCAGATAAAATCTGGAGACGTTTTGCTGGGTACTTGCTGGACAGCTAAGACAAACACTCACACAGGTCTGCAGGGTCAGTTGTCAGTACTAGTGTTAGTTATGGTTACAATGTTTTTACCTGGTTTGGCAAAATGAGTAAGTGGGCAGACTATTGTTTTACCATAACATTACAAAAGGATGACAAAGTTTTTTTTGGGGGGGAAGGGGGACTATAAGTTTCCAATTTCCTTCAAATGCAGCATGACTTTTGCAGTTTGTGCTCGCACTTACTGCTTCATGTTATGCAAAATCTCACAGATTTTCTATATTTACCTTCAAATACGGCCAAAATAAATACTTTACCAGCAATAAAATTAGCTATAATTTTGTGATAAACATCAGAAATAAAAGTGCTTCATAAGAGCAGCATTTCAACAGTTAAGTTTGTCAATAATTAAAAAAAATAAATCTTTTGATGCATGATTCTTGGAGTTTTGTCTGCAGCTGAACAGAGCTCCAGATCTGTGTTTTTTTTTTTGTTTGTTTGTTTTTTTCTTGACTAAGACAGTAAGCATTGTTCATATTTTTCCTCAGCAAACCAGCTGATCATCAAGGTGTTCAAATGTTTCTGCAGCACTTCCAGGAGAAGGTGGAAGCTCTGGAGCAGGAAGCAGCAGGAGAGAGGCAGCAGCTGATCGAAACCCACATGGCGCGAGTGGAGGCTTTGCTCAACAGCCGTCGCAGACTGGCTTTGGAAAATTACCTGAGCGCCCTGCAGGGCAACCCTCCACGGGTACACGGCACACAGCCATGTGCAGAATATAATGTCAAATTTGCTATGTGACCGTTTTCTTGCCAAATCTGTTTTTCCAGTTCGTTATTAAGAAAGTATCACTGCTTGTGCTCACATTCTTGTTTTAACTGACGCTATACATCATGATGCACATGTCTAAAACAGAACCAGTACGTATTCTGTGCTCCTGAATGTAATAATAATTAACATGATCACACTGTCAGCCTCGCCAGGTGTCGAGTCTGCTGAAGAAGTACGTCCGCGCGGAGCAGAAGGACAAGCAGCACGCTCTGAAACACTATGAGCACATTCGCACAGTTGATCCTAAGAAAGCTGCGCAGATCCGACCTCAGGTACTCTGACACGCTGACATACAGAAAAAAAAAGAAAAATTGCCAGAGAAAAAACCCAGGTCATATGACACAGACATGTATGAGATCTGTGAAAACATATATAACATGATGTCTTTCATGTGTTAAAAATAACTAGTCTAAAACTGACTAATATAAGTAGGTTTAAATTTTTGACTTTAATTGGTGTATTTAAATGTTGAAACAGCATCTTCATTTTGCTTCTTGAAACCGTTTCTCTCTTTTAATGATCCTAAGGTTCTAGCTCACCTTCGTTTGATTGATGAGAGGATGAACCAGTCGTTGGGGCTGCTCTACAAAGTGCCGAGTGTGGCCAACGACATCCAGAACCAAGTCTGTAAGTGTCAGCTTCCTTCTTATTGCTTACCGTCCACACAATAGCTTTCCACACATATGTACAACTCATCAGAGTACAACCCCAATTCCAGTGAAGTTGGGACATTGTGTAAAATGTAAATAAAACAGAATAGAATGAGTTGCAAATCCTCTTCAACCTATATTCAATTGAATACACCACAACGACAAGATATTTAATGTTCAGACTGATAAACTTTATTGTTTTTTGTGCGAATATTTGCTCATTTTGAAATGGATGCCTGTAGCATGTTTCAAAAAAGCTGGGACAGTGGTATGTATACCACTGTGTTACATCACCTTTCCTTCTAACAACACTCAATAAGCATTTGGGAACTGAGGACAGTAATTGTTGAAGCTTTGTAGGTGGAATTCTTTCCCATTCTTGCTTGATGTACGACTTCAGTTGTTCAACAGTCCGGGGTCTCCGTTGTCGTATTTTGCACTTCATAATGCGCCACACATTTTCAATGGCTACAGGTCTGGACTGCAGGCAGGCCAGTCTAGTACCTGCACTCTTTTAGTACGAAGCCACACTGTTGTAACACGTGCAGAATGTGGCTTGTCATTGTCTTGCTGAAATCAGCAGGGACGTCCCTGAAAAAGACATTGCTTGGATGGCAGCATGTGTTGCTCCAAAACCTGGATGTACCTTTCAGCATTGATGGTGCCATCACAGATGCTGGCTTTTGAACTTTGCGCTGGGAACACTCTGGATGGTCTTTTTCCTCTTTTGTCCGGAAGACACAGCGTCCATGATTTCCAAAAACAATTTGAAATGAGGACTCATCAGACCACAGCACACTTTTCCAATTTGTATGTGTCCATTTCACATGAGCTCGGGCTCAGAGAAGACAGTGGTGTTTCTGGATGTTGTTGATGTTTGGCTTTCACTTTACATGGTAGAGTTTTAACTTGCACCTGTAGATGTAGTGACGAACTGTGTTAACTGACAATGGTTTTCTGAAGTGTTCCTGAGCTCACGTGGTAAGATCTTTTACACAATGATGTCGGTTTTTAATACAGTGCTGCCTGAGGGATCGAAGGTCACAGGCATTCAGTGTTGGTTTTTGGCCTTGCTGCTTATGTGTAGAAAGTTCTCCATCTTCTCTGAATCTTCTGATTAGATTATGGACTGTAGATGACGGAATCCCTAAATTCCTTGCAATTGAACGTTGAGAAACATTGTTCTTAAACTGTTGGACTATTTTTTCATGCAGTTGTTCACAAAGTGGTGATCCTCACCCCATCTTTTTTGAAACATGTTGCAGGCATCCATTTCAAAATGAGCAAATATTTGCACAAAAACAAAAAACAAGTTTGAACATTTGTTTTAACAGTTTGAACATTAAATATCTTGTCTTTGTGGTGTATTCATTTAAATACAACCTGTTATGTGTCGGACGCAGCCCGGAGAACCGACCAGCGTTTGAAGGACCCAGTATAAAATAAGCAGAGCACGGTACAAAGGATAACAGAGTTTAATAAACATAACAGTGAAGTGAAAAATATAAAAGTGCGCGGTCTGGCGTGGTGGATTGCGGTGCGCTCCCAGCAGCGCTAACGGTCCGGAGCCAGAACCAGTTCGGACCCAAGGACCCCGCCGACACCCCCCAGGTGGCCGCGACAAACCGAGTCTGTGAAAGAAGAAATCATTATGTGAGTCCACACTCAACACACAGAGAGACCACTCAAAGGTGTACAAACAGCAAACACTTCCTGGCTTAATTGCAAATCAGCTTCCCACCCTGCAGGCATAGAACACCCTGTTCACAAAACTCCACTGCAGTGGAAGCTGATTTAAATGACCAACATACAGCTCAATATAATAAGGTGTGAGGGACACCACATTTACTGACTGTATAAATGTTAGTCACAAAATCTAACGTACCTCAGGAAGTGTGCTGACGAGCGTGAGACCTCACCCCCTCCTCTTTCACAGACCATGCATCAAACCTGGACGTTCTCTGCATCCAGTGATGATGAGATGGCTCTCGAGACGACGATCTCACCCGTCTGGTCACAAGGTCGAGTCTCTGGCAAATACACACTGTGTACTCCAGACTTAAATGCTACCATGTTCCAATCCATGTAGATGCACCACAGCTGTGAGTCCTGACGAGCTGCACGTGATCAGCCTCAGGTGATCAGGGTGAGGTCCTGATAAACTCAGCTACACAGCCACTCAGTCCCAAATGCGCACCACCTGGGAGGAAAACCAAAAGACAGAAACAAAAGACACACAAAAGCCAGCCAGGCACACCAGCCACAACAACAACCCCTGGCAAAAATTATGGAATCACCGGCCTCGGAGGATGTTCATTCAGTTGTTTAATTTTGTAGAAAAAAAGCAGATCACAGACATGACACAAAACTAAAGTCATTTCAAATGGCAACTTTCTGGCTTTAAGAAACACTATAAGAAATCAAGAAAAAAAGATTGTGGCAGTCAGTAACGGTTACTTTTTTAGACCAAGCAGAGGAAAAAAATATGGAATCACTCAATTTTGAGGAAAAAATTATGGAATCACCCTGTAAATTTTCATCCCCAAAACTAACACCTGCATCATATCAGATCTGCTCGTTAGTCTGCATCTAAAAAGGAGTGAACACACCTTGGAGAGCTGTTGCACCAAGTGGACTGACATGAATCATGGCTCCAACATGAGAGATGTCAATTGAAACAAAGGAGAGGATTATCAAACTCTTAAAAGAGAGTAAATCATCACGCAATGTTGCAAAAGATGTTGGTTGTTCACAGTCAGCTGTGTCTAAACTCTGGACCAAATACAAACAACATGGGAAGGTTGTTAAAGGCAAACATACTGGTAGACCAAGGAAGACAAAGCGTCAAGACAGAAAACTTAAAGCAGTATGTCTCAAAAATCGAAAAATGTACAACAAAACAAATGAGGAACGAATGGGAGGAAACTGGAGTCAACGTCTGTGACCGAACTGTAAGAAACCGCCTAAAGGAAATGGGATTTACATACAGAAAAGCTAAACGAAAGGCATCATTAACACCTAAACAGAAAAAAACAAGGTTACAATGGGCTAAGGAAAAGCAATTGTGGACTGTGGATGACTGGATGAAAGTCATATTCAGTGATGAATCTCGAATCTGCATTGGGCAAGGTGATGATGCTGGAACGTTTGTTTGGTGCCGTTCCAATGAGATTTATAAAGATGACTGCCTGAAGAGAACATGTAAATTTCCACAGTCATTGATGATATGGGGCTGCATGTCAGGTAAAGGCACTGGGGAGATGGCTGTCATTACATCATCAATAAATGCACAAGTTTATGTTGATATTTTGGACAATTGAAAGGATGTTTGGGGATGATGAAATCATTTTTCAAGATGATAATACATCTTGCCATAGAGTAAAAACTGCAAAAACAGTCCTTGCAAAAAGACACATAGGGTCAATGTCATGGCATAGGGTCAATGTCAGTGAGCAGATCTGATTTGATGCAGGTGTTAATTTGGGGGATGAAAATTTACAGGGTGATTCCATAATTTGTTCCTCAGAATTGAGTGATTCCATATTTTTTTCCTCTGCTTGGTCTAAAAAAGTAACCGTTACTGACTGCCACAATCTTTTTTTTTTTTGATTTCTTATAGTGTTTCTTAAAGCCAGAAAGTTGCCATTTGAAATGACTTTAGTTTTGTGTCATGTCTGTGATCTGCTTTTTTCTACAAAATTAAACAACTGAATGAACATCCTCTGAGGCCTGTGATTCCATAATTTTTGCCAGGGGTTGTACTGGTTGAAGAGGATTTGCAAATCATTGTATTCTGTTCTTATGTACATTTTCCACAATGTCCCAACTTCATTGGAATTGGGGTTGTATGTCGTTTACCTTTTTCCTTTTTTAAGAAATCAGGAAAAATAATTGTGGCAGTCAGTAACGGTTACTTTTTTAGACCAAGCAGAGGGAAAAAAAATATGGACTCACTCAATTCTGAGGAATAAATTATGGAATCACCCTGTAAATTTTCATCCCCAAAACTAACACCTGCGTCATATCAGATCTGCTTGTTAGTCTGCATCTAAAAAGGTGTGAACACACCTTGGAGAGCTGTTGCACCAAGTGGACTGACATGAATCATGGCTCCAACACGAGAGATGTCAATTGAAACAAGGGAGAGGATTATCAAACTCTTAAAAGAGGGTAAATCATCATGCAATGTTGCAAAAGATGTTGGTTGTTCACAGTCAGCTGTGTCTAAACAATGGACCAAATACAAACAACATGGGAAGGTTGTTAAAGGCAAACATACTGGTAGACCAAGGAAGACATCAAAGCGTCAAGACAGAAAACTTAAAGCAATATGTCTCAAAAATCGAAAATGCACAACAAAACAAAAGGAAAAGCAATCGTGGACTGTGGATGACTGGATGAAAGGCATATTCAGTGATGAATCTCAAATCTGCATTGGACAAGGTGATGATGCTGGAACTTTTGTTTGGTGCCGTTCCAGTGAGATTTATAAAGATTACTGCCTGAAGAGAACATGTAAATTTCCGCAGTCATTGATGATATGGGGCTGCATATCAGGTAAAGGCACTGGGGAGATGGCTGTCATTACATCATCAATAAATGCACAAGTTTACATTGATATTTTGGACACTTTTCTTATCCCATCAATTGAAAGGATGTTTGGGGATGATGAAATCATTTTTCAAGATGATAATGCATCTTGCTATAGAGCAAAAACTGTGGAAACATTCCTTGCAAAAAGACACATAGGGTCAATGTCATGGCCTGCAAATAGTCCGGATCTTAATCCAATTGAAAATCTTTGGTGGAAGTTGAAGAAAATGGTCCATGACAAGGCTCCAACCTGCAAAGCTGATCTGGCAACAGCAATCAGAGAAAGTTGGAGCCAGATTGATGAAGAGTACTGTTTGTCACTCATTAAGTCCATGCCTCAGAGACTGCAAGCTCTTATAAAAGCCAGAGGTGGTGCAACAAAATACTAGTGATGTGTTGGAGTGTTCTTTTGTTTTTCATGATTCCATAATTTTTTCCTCAGAATTGAGTGATTCCATATTTTTTTCCCTCTGCTTGGTCTAAAAAAGTAACCGTTACTGACTGCCACAATTTTTTTCCTGATTTCTTATAGTGTTTCTTAAAGCCAGAAAGTTGCCATTTGAAATGACTTTAGTTTTGTGTCATGTCTGTGATCTGCTTTTTTTCTACAAAATTAAACAACTGAATGAACATCCTCCGAGGCCGGTGATTCCGTAATTTTTGCCAGGGGTTGCAGATGGTCAGTTCTAAAGCAAAAAAGGAGAAAGTTCTCTGCGCTTCTGCCAAGCACAAAATTCCGGTGCAACCAGGTCAGGACAAACTTGTAGAAAAGGAGGACTACTGGTGCAACACAGAAGGAGGTGCAAAAAGTTTATTAAAGCTGCAAAAAACAATGAAGAGACTAACATTTCGATGTAAAGGTTACATCTTCCTCAGAGTCCTTGAAAGACATGAATGGTACAGCCTTAAATACTAGCATGTAAAGAAACCTTTAGGTGGAATGGAGAGCCAAGTAGTCGAGACAGGAGTGGTTATGTCTGAATGAACCAGTCGATCAGTTCTAAAGGTAATAATGTCCATGAGGTCAGCAGCAAAAGGAGAATGCAACAGCGTTAGCAATATGTCAGTAAACAGGAACCAGACATGTCATGCAGAAAGTCCAGTGAATGGCACGCTAAACTCAGAAGACAGAGTGAGGCAACAGGAGTCCACAACAGGTTATCAAAACATTGGGAAATTAAACACCATTCCATAGGACATACAGCCAGCAACATGCACTAGAAGTAGGGCCGTCAAAATAAAAGCACAAGGAGAATAACACAGAGGAAATATCACAAGATGAACTGTGTGGAGGAGATTACACTCTGGGTACAAATCATGAGATAAACACTAGAAATATACAACATAATAAAACTACAAGGGATAACAACACTGAGATCAGGAAACTAACACCAGACTGTGAACCATGACAGTTATCTTGTTGAAGCAGATTGGTCAAGGTCAAACAAAACGTAGTGCAAAAAAACAAAAAAAAACATGTTTATCATCATGTGTGCTACAAATGTGGATGGAGATTTCATCACAAGCTCATATTGATCAGTAACATGGTTGTGATTGATTGTTATAAATGATTTCATGATGAAGTTACAAAGAAGTCATATATATTGTTAAAAAACAATGCCTTACTCTGCTGTATGTGGTCCCTTGAAGCTCGCTGCATGTATTGCTGATGACAGGCCACCAGTCATTCGCAGGGCCACAATAAGTATAGTCATAATATAAACTTTTATAAAACGGCTTAGTGGATTCTTGTCATTTGATTGGTGCTTTGTATGTCACTTGACATGGATTGTTCATCCCATTTGTGTTGCATTGCATTTAGAATGCAAATTTGGTTCCGTACGTTTGGTACCATTGCACTCTACTTGCACATACCTACACACACACACACAATGCGCACACACACAAAACAAATCCACTGCGCTTTAAGCCGTCTGAAGGCTGTTAGCAGGACGTTAGAATGAAAACCTGGAGTAATTTCTGACGTGTTTTTTTTTTCACTGCACTGAGGAAGTACACAGTCTTTTTATTTATTTTTTATTTTTGGTAGTACACGTGCGCACAAGCGCTGTCCAGTTGTGTGAGTCTGCACGTGGGACGACGATTTGATTGAGCTAACTGACATTGCTAGTTCTTGTAGCACACACACAAAAAAATCCACTCCGCAGTAAGCCGTCTGGATGCATGAAGAGCTGTTCAGATGAAAAGCTGAAAAGCTGTGATTTTTGGCTGGTCTGAGGAACTACACAAAGTCTTTTTTTTTTTTTATGGAAGTATGAAGTCAGTGCACAAACATTTTGACTTCTATTTAAAGTTCGTGTAGGACTTTAGCAGCAGTGGAACACCAAAATATAAGTCCCTTTTCTGTTGCTTATAAATTAATAAAATATCAAATGACAAGGTTCTATTTTAGCCGTTATATAAAACAAATAATGAATGTTTTTACATTCTTTCAATGGTACGAATATTTAATTCAGTGAAAGCTGGAACGAACCATTCAACTCGACTTTGCCTCGTTGAATGGTACGTTCCATCTTTCACCTTATGAAATATTCGTACCAGTGAACTCCTAAACATTCATTATTTGTATAATATCTCTGAGGAGCCTGCAGTGTGTGCATCAGCCCTCTGACTCTTCTTAATTTCTTTTTGTGCTGGTGTTACAGTTGCCAGTGTTACAAAATATACGTCAGAGGATAAATAATGATTATCACATTTTGGCTACTTTCATAGGAATAGATATTTTGTGTTCTCTGAAGCGGACAAGCAGGGCCAAGGTTATGTGAACACACTTATTGTGTCAATGTAGTGCTGGAGTCATTTGAGGCAAACTCAGAACTGATTCAAAATTATCAACTTGCCACACAGCTGAGCTGTCTATACCTGTGGTGCCGCTAATGATACGAACAGCAGACACTGCAAAGGTATACACTCAAATATGTAAATGTAACACTTTTATTTTCATTCCTATTTTGCACGAGTTGAAGTACAAAATCTTCTATGTCTATGAAAGGCTTATTTCTTTCAAATTTTGTTCACAAATTTGGAGAAAAAAAAAGCAGTAAAGCAACAAAGTTGGATAGATGTTGGGTTACTAATATATAGACCTGGACTAGATTCTCCATCACACTACCTGTCTGCAACCATGGACAAGACACTTAATCAGCATTGTCTCAGTCCACTCAGCTGTAAATGGGTAATGGGTTTGACTGAGGAAGTAAGAGACATACACTCTTATCTGCTTCATGCGACCATATTGGGATAAATACCAGCACCAGTGAACCTCGGGGCCTGTATAGGACTTTGCCTGTGAGTGAGCACTTCATCTATGACCAGATAATTCATCCACCTGTCAGGTGTAGCATACCAAGATGCTGATTAAACAGCTTGATCATTGTGTTGGAGATTTATATATTGTCAGGACGGGCGGGAGCCCGTCACCAGAAGCGGCTGGACCCGCAATGCAAACTCCCAGGCTAGGCTTAGGTGTTGGAGAAATCATGGTCTTTATTCCAGGCTTGGTTTCGGTACACATGTAGTCAGTCAGCGTGGCAGAGGTACAAACAGGATCAGGCTGAGACGCAGTCACAACGAGCAGGGTCCAGAGGCACAAGCAAACTCAGACATCCGGGATGAAGCAAAAGGCATGGTCGAGGTAAACAGAGCAAGGATACGGAACATGGCCAGACAAAAACAGGACTGTGAATGGCGCTGGAAAGTGTACTAAGACAGCAATCTGGCGGTGAGCTGTGAGGGCTTAAATAACAGGTGCTGTGAACAATGTGCATGTGCAGACTGATTAGGTAATAAGGTGCAGGTGTGGAGGGAAGATTCCAGAAAGGGGGCGTGGCTAGTAGACAAAGATCAAACACTGTGCAAGAGAGTGATGTAAGGAGCAAACATACTTGGGCTGGTGTAGGGAGTGTGAGTGAGATGAAACAACACAGACAGAAACAAGGTGAGAGACATGGTGTTGTGTGGGCCGCTGAAGAGGAGGTACTGC
The DNA here is from genome assembly GCF_902500255.1 of Thalassophryne amazonica. Taxonomy (NCBI): domain Eukaryota; kingdom Metazoa; phylum Chordata; class Actinopteri; order Batrachoidiformes; family Batrachoididae; genus Thalassophryne; species Thalassophryne amazonica. Next base: position 19,459,052 of record NC_047116.1, read on the forward strand.
TGGCCCACCACCACCAGAGGGCACCCTGCCTGGAGTGCAGGCTCCAGGCACCAGAGGGCGCTGCCATCTCACAGGAGCAGCCGGGGTGACAGCTGTCACCTACGACAGCTGTTACCAATCATCTGATCCGCAGCGGTATATCTGCAAGACGTCATCTCCACTTCTTTGCCGAGATATCGCTCTACCAAGGTGGTAACGATCTCAGCTGACTGTGTTGAATTTCTGACAGGAATATCTATTGCTTGTGTGTGTTGGACAGCAGATATTCTGTTTCTTTTTTCGACGAGAGGTGGAGGTGGTTTTCCCACCATACGTGTTGCTGGGTGCACACGCACCCACATCTAACTGTTTTTGTTCCTCGCCAGCAGTACCAGATCCGACAAGCGGAGGCAGTGGCCACCTGGGTGTTCGGGACTTGGCGGCTCCAGTATTCCCAGGGTTCGGTGGCAGAGGAAATCGTGTGGTTCCGGTTCTGCTTTGGACGGACGTCTCTTATCTTCGAGCCTGCCCACGTGACACATTTTTTGTGAATTGACTACTTGTCTACAATTGTTATTCGCCGTGTTGGCTGTGCTTCTTCACAACAGTAAAGTGTTGTTATTTGACTTCCTCCATTGTCCGTTCATTTGCGCCCCTGTTGTGGGTCCGTGTTCCTACACTTTCACAACAGGATATCTCGGCCAACGTCATGGACCCCGAGGGGCGTCAACCGGCTGTTGAACGGCCAATGGAAGAACAGGGCGCACAGGCGTCTGCAGGAGGAATGATCGGTGAGTTGCAGCGAATCCTCACCGCCTTTACGGCTCGGTTGGATCTAATGACTGAGCAGAACGTCCTCCTTAACCGCAGGGTGGAGGCTCTCGCCGCTCAGGTGGAAGTGCGCCCTCAGGGCGCTGCTGCGGCTCTCCCTCCTGTCGATCCTGTGCGCAACGTTGACATTCCACAGGTCGTTCAACGACCCCTCCCACCTTCCCCTGAAGCATATATAAGCCCTCCAGAGCCATACGGGGGTTGTGTGGAGACGTGCGCGGACTTTCTTATGCAGTGTTCGCTCGTCTTCGCACAACGTCCCGTCATGTACGCGACTGATGCTAGCAAGATAGCTTATGTTATAACTCTGCTTCGCGGTGAGGCACGCGCTTGGGCTACAGCGCTCTGGGAGCAAAATTCACGGCTCCTTCAGACATATGATGGGTTTGTGAGCGAGTTCAGAACAGTGTTCGATCACCCAAATAGAGGAGAGACCGCTTCAGCCGTGCTGCTGTCAATGAGACAGGGGCGCCGGAGCGCAGCTGCTTATGCAGTCGACTTCCGCACGGCGGCGTGGTGCGGCTGGAATAGCACTGCCCTCCGTGCCGCCTTCGTAAACGGACTGTCGTTGGTCCTGAAGGAGCACCTGGTGGCTAAGGACGAACCGCGGGATTTAGACGGGCTTATTGATCTGGTTATACGATTAGACAATCGGTTAGAAGAACGCCGTCGGGAATGAGACGAAGGGCGTGGCCGGGCACGCGCCGTCCCTCTCCCTTCCGGTTCCAACCGAGCTCCGCCCTCCCCACGCTCCACGGCCTCTACGCTCCCTGTGGTTACAGCTCCCCCTGCTGATGAAGCTATGGACACGAGCAGGGCCACATTTAGACCACCGGATAGACAGAGGAGGCTGGTCCGCGGAGCGTGCTTTGTTTGTGGCTCGATAGAGCATCAAGTGAGGGACTGCCCCGAGCGGTTAAACACCAACGCCCGCCCCTAGAAACTGGGCTAGGGGTGGGCCAAGACATTCACGTGGGACACACCCATAATGCCACACGACTCCCGGTTACAATCCTTTATGAGGATTTAACCCTTCAGGCCCCAGCACTGGTGGACACGGGCTCTGAAGGGAATTTGCTAGATAGCAAATGGGCCAGGGAGGCAGGGCTCCCTCTGGTGGCACTTGCTTCACCTGTGCAAGTACGGGCACTAGATGGCTCCCTACTCCCTTTAATCACACATAAGACACCTCCAGTAACTCTGGTGGTGTCAGGGAACCACAGAGAGGAGATCGAGTTTTTTGTGACTCCTGCCACCTCCCGCGTGATTCTAGGGTTCCCCTGGATGTTAAAACACAATCCCCGGATCGATTGGCCGTCCGGGGTAGTGGTTCAGTGGAGCGAGACCTGCCATCGGGTATGTTTAGGTTCCTCGGTTCCTCCCGGCTCCCAGGCTAAGGAGGAGGTCAGAGTCCCGCCCAATCTCGGGACAGTGCCGGTGGAGTACCATGACCTTGTGGACGTGTTCAGCAAGGATCTGGCGCTCACCCTTCCCCCGCACCGCCCGTACGATTGTGCCATTGATTTGGTTCCAGGCGTTGAGTTCCCGTCCAGCAGGCTGTACAACCTCTCACGACCTGAGCGCGAATCAATGGAGACCTACATCCGGGACTCTCTAGCTGCCGGGTTGATCCGGAATTCCACCTCCCCGATGGGTGCAGGTTTCTTTTTTGTGGGGAAAAAGGATGGCGGACTACGTCCATGCATTGATTACAGGGGGCTGAACGAAATCACGGTTCGTAATCGATACCCATTGCCCTTGTTGGATTCAGTGTTCACGCCCCTGCATGGAGCCCAAATGTTCACTAAGCTGGATCTTAGAAATGCGTATCACCTGGTTCGGATCCGGAAGGGAGACGAGTGGAAGACGGCATTTAACACCCCCTTAGGTCACTTTGAGTACCTGGTCATGCCGTTCGGTCTTACAAACGCCCCCGCAACGTTCCAAGCATTGGTTAATGATGTCTTGCGGGATTTCCTGCACCGATTCGTCTTCGTATATCTGGACGATATACTCATCTTTTCTCCGGAACCTGAGACTCATGTCCGGCATGTACGTCAGGTCCTGCAGCGGTTGTTGGAGAACCGGCTGTTTGTGAAGGGCGAGAAGTGCAAGTTCCACCGCACTTCTTTGTCCTTCCTGGGGTTTATCATCTCCCCTAACTCCGTCGCTCCTGATCCGGCCAAGGTCGCGGCGGTGAGAGACTGGCCCCAACCCACCAGCCGTAGGAAGCTGCAACAGTTCCTCGGCTTTGCTAATTTCTACAGGAGGTTCATTAAGGGCTACAGTCAGGTAGTTAGCCCCCTGACAGCCCTGACCTCACCAAAAGTCCCCTTCACCTGGTCGGATCGTTGCGATGCCGCGTTCAAGGAGTTGAAACGGCGCTTCTCGTCTGCACCCGTTCTGGTGCAGCCCGATCCTAGTCGCCAGTTAGTGGTTGAAGTGGATGCCTCGGACTCAGGGATAGGAGCTGTGCTTTCCCAGAGCGGGAGGACCGATAAGGTCCTTCACCCGTGTGCCTATTTTTCCCGCAGGTTGACCCCGGCCGAACGGAACTATGACGTCGGCAATCGAGAACTCCTTGCGGTGAAAGAGGCTCTTGAAGAGTGGAGACATCTGTTGGAGGGAACGTCCGTGCCATTCACGGTTTTCACTGACCACCGGAACCTGGAGTATATCAGGACCGCCAAGCGGCTGAACCCCAGGCAAGCCCGCTGGTCACTGTTCTTCGGCCGTTTTGACTTCCGGATCACCTACCGTCCCGGGACCAAAAACCAGAGATCGGATGGCTTGTCCCGGGTACATGAAGATGAAGTCAAAGCGGAGTTGTCGGATCCACCGGAACCCATCATCCCGGAGTCCACTATCGTGGCCACCCTCACCTGGGACGTAGAGAGAACCGTCCGGGAGGCCCTGGCATGAAGCCCGGACCCCGGAACTGGGCCGAAGAACAGACTCTACGTCCCACCAGAGGCTAGGGCTGCAGTCCTGGACTTCTGTCACGGCTCCAAGCTCTCCTGTCATCCAGGGGTGCGAAGAACCGTGGCAGTTGTCCGGCAGCGCTTCTGGTGGGCGTCCCTAGAGGCCGACGTCCGGGATTATATCCAGGCCTGCACCACCTGCGCCAGGGGCAAGGCTGATCATCGCAGGGCTTCGGGACTGCTCCAGCCGCTACCCGTGCCTCATCACCCCTGGTCCCACATCGGCCTGGATTTTGTCACGGGCCTCCCACCGTCCCAGGGCAACACCACCATCCTCACGATAGTGGACCGATTCTCCAAGGCGGCCCACTTCGTGGCCCTCCCGAAGCTCCCGACTGCCCAGGAGACAGCGGACCTCCTGGTCCACCACGTCGTCCGGCTGCATGGGATTCCAACAGACATCGTCTCCGATCGCGGTCCCCAGTTCTCCTCGCAAGTCTGGAGGAGCTTCTGCCGGGAACTGGGGGCCACGGTGAGTCTCTCATCCGGGTATCATCCCCAGACCAACGGGCAAGCAGAACGGGCCAATCAGGAGGTGGAACAGGCCCTGCGTTGCGTGACGGCCGCGCACCCGGCGGCCTGGAGTACCCATTTGGCCTGGATCGAGTATGCCCATAACAGCCAGGTGTCGTCAGCCACCGGCCTCTCCCCTTTTGAGGTGTGTCTGGGGTACCAGCCTCCTTTGTTTCCGGTGGTTGAGGGAGAGGTCGGTGTGCCCTCGGTCCAGGCCCACCTGCGGAAGTGCCGTCGGGTGTGGCGTGCCGCCCGTTCTGCTTTGCTGAGGGCCCGGATGAGGACGAAAGCCCATGCAGACCGTCGGCGGACCCCGGCCCCTACGTATCGGCCAGGGCAGGAAGTGTGGTTGTCAACAAGGGACATTCCCCTCCAAGTGGTCTCCCCTAAACTGCAGGATCGGTATATCGGTCCATTTAAAATCCTCAAGGTCATCAGTCCAGCCGCAGTGAGGCTTCAGCTTCCGGCCTCACTGCGGATCCATCCCGTTTTCCATGTGTCCCGGATTAAGCCACATCACACCTCACCCCTCTGTACTCCGGGTCCGGCACCACCTCCTGCCCGGATCATCGATGGCGAGCCGGCTTGGACTGTGCGCCGGCTCTTGGATGTCCGAAGGATGGGCCGGGGCTTCCAGTATTTGGTGGACTGGGAGGGGTACGGCCCCGAAGAACGCTCCTGGGTGAAGAGGAGCTTCATCCTGGACCCGGCCCTCCTGGCCGATTTCTACCGCCGCCACCCGGACAAGCCTGGTCGGGCGCCAGGAGGCGCCCGTTGAGGGGGGGGGTCCTGTTGTGTGGGCCGCTGAAGAGGAGGTACTGCTGGCCCACCACCACCAGAGGGCACCCTGCCTGGAGTGCGGGCTCCAGGCACCAGAGGGCGCTGCCATCTCACAGGAGCAGCCGGGGTGACAGCTGTCACCTACGACAGCTGTTACCAATCATCTGATCCGCAGCGGTATATCTGCAAGACGTCATCTCCACTTCTTTGCTGAGATATCGCTCTACCAAGGAGGTAACGATCTCAGCTGACTGTGTTGACTTTCTGACAGGAATATCTATTGCTTGTGTGTGTTGGACAGCAGATATTCTGTTTCTTTTTTCGACGAGAGGTGGAGGTGGTTTTCCCACCATACGTGTTGCTGGGTGCACACGCACCCACATCTAACTGTTTTTGTTCCTCGCCAGCAGTACCAGATCCGACAAGCGGAGGCAGTGGCCACCTGGGTGTTCGGGACTTGGCGGCTCCAGTATTCCCGGGGTTCGGTGGCAGAGGAAATCGTGTGGTTCCGGTTCTGCTTTGGACGGACGTCTCTTATCTTCGAGCCTGCCCACGTGACACATTTTTTGTGAATTGACTACTTGTCTACAATTGTTATTCGCCGTGTTGGTTGTGCTTCTTCACAACAGTAAAGTGTTGTTATTTGACTTCCTCCATTGTCCGTTCATTTGCGCCCCTGTTGTGGGTCCGTGTTCCTACACTTTCACAACACATGGGGCAGGTGCAAAGAGCGTGAGTGAAAGGAACGATACAGGTTCAGTGAGCACAATCAAATATGAGTGAGGGACAAAGACATGATGGAAGGTGCAGGGGTGTGGAGTGGAAGCAAATGGCAAAAAGCAGAACAGAGCTAAAATGGAAATCAAGGGCAGAATATAATACAACAACAAACCAGACATGAATATGAGAACTGAAAGAAAATATCACCAAGACAAAACTAAACTGGAACTGACTAAGAAACCAAAGTGGCTAAACAAATTACAAATAAAACAGAGACTGTGATAACAAAACCTGACACTAGAGAACAACCTATAACAGAACAGTAAAAATAGGCAGATGATAACTAAATGATAAACCATAAAAACACAGACTGATTGAACAAAACCAGAACGGAACTGAAACATGGCCGAAGTATAAAAGTAACAAAGAAAGAAAGTAACAAATCAAAAATAGAACATAGAATAAACACATGATGAAAGTAACAATTAAGAGGACAAGGCTGGGGCAGAAGGAGCAGAACCAAATAAAGAGAGAAAATAAGGATCGAAGCCTGGAACTGGGCCGGACATGACATATATCACCGTGGTTAGCACTCTTGCCTCTCAGCGAGAAGGCCCTGAGCCCTTGCCCAGCAGTCCAGTTCCTTTCTGTGTGATCTTTGTTTCCTAAGCAGGAAGGGCATCTAGCATAAAATGTTTAATAAATCATTATGGAGACAGATGAACTTCTGTGGCAACCATAATGAACAGGGGCAGCTGAGAGGAAGAAAACATTTCTGACTAGAGCGCTTGGTGAAATTCTACTGTACCTGCACTAGTGGTAATTGTCCACCAGGTGAAGATATTGCTTCATTTCAAGAACCTTGAGCACAGACTGCTGTGGACAAACCTGTTGCTTATAGTAGTAGATAAGCAACACCAACTGAACCATCTGATGGCAGCGCGGTTTTTGTGCCATTTCACTGGCTTGCAGAATTGGCCATCAATTAATTGAAGTGTGCACGGTCTAAGTAAAGTAAAATACAAATAAATCTGACCTAAACGCACCCACTATGATTGGGCAGTGACAGCAGGCCCACAGCCTCTGGAGAGAAAAGTTTGAGCCTGCTGATGACACATCAGCAGGCTCTCTATTGTCAGTTCTCTATTGTCATATACCAACACAGAGCAGAGTAGCTACCTAAACTCTGTAAGAGAGTTAGAGTATCTCGTCAATAGTTTTACATCCTCATTGAAGACAACTTTGGATGCTGTAGCTCCTCTGAAAAAGAGCTTTAAATCAGAAGTGTCTGACTCCGTGGTATAACTCACAAACTCGTAGCTTAAAGCAGATAACCCGTAAGTTGGAGAGGAAATGGCGTCTCACTAATTTAGAAGATCTTCACTTAGCCTGGAAAAAGAGTTTGTTGCTCTATAAAAAAGCCCTCCGTAAAGCTAGGACATCTTTCTACTCATCACTAATTGAAGAAAATAAGAACAACCTCAGGTTTCTTTTCAGCACTGTAGCCAGGCTGACAAAGAGTCAGAGCTCTATTGAGCTGAGTATTCCATTAACTTTAACTAGTAATGACTTCATGACTTTCTTTGCTAACAAAATTTTGACTATTAGAGAAAAAATTACTCATAACCATCCCAAAGATGTGTCGTTATCTTTGGCTGCTTTCAGTGATGCCGGTATTTGGTTAGACTCTTTCTCTCCGATTGTTCTGTCTGAGTTATTTTCATTAGTTACTTCATCCAAACCATCAACATGTTTATTAGACCCCATTCCTGCCAGGCTGCTTAAGGAAGTCCTACCATTATTTAATGCTTCAATCTTAAATATGATCAACTTATCTTTGTTAGTTGGCTATGTACCACAGGCTTTTAAGGTGGCAGTAATTAAACCATTACTTAAAAAGCCATCACTTGACCCAGCTATTTTAGCTAATTATAGGCCAATCTCCAACCTTCCTTTTCTCTCAAAGATTCTTGAGAGGGTAGTTGTAAAACAGCTAACTGATCACCTGCAGAGGAATGGTCTATTTGAAGAGGTTCAGTCAGGTTTTAGAATTCATTATAGTACAGAAACAGCATTAGTGAAGGTTACAAATGATCTTCTTATGGCTTCGGACAGTGGACTTATCTCTGTGCTTGTTCTGTTGGACCTCAGTGCTGCTTTTGATACTGTTGACCATAAAATTTTATTACAGAGATTAGAGCATGTCATAGGTATTAAAGGCACTGCGCTGCGGTGGTTTGAATCATATTTGTCTAATAGATTACAGTTTGTTCATGTAAATGGGGAATCTTCTTCACAGACTAAAGTTAATTATGGAGTTCCACAAGGTTCTGTGCTAGGACCAATTTTATTCACTTTATACATGCTTCCCTTAGGCAGTATTATTAGACGGTATTGCTTAAATTTTCATTGTTACGCAGATGATACCCAGCTTTATCTATCCATGAAGCCAGAGGACACACACCAATTAGCTAAACTGCAGGATTGTCTTACAGACATAAAGACATGGATGACCTCTAATTTCCTGCTTTTAAACTCAGATAAAACTGAAGTTATTGTACTTGGCCCCACAAATCTTAGAAGCATGGTGTCTAACCAGATCTTTACTCTGGATGGCATTTCCCTGACCTCTAGTAATACTGTGAGAAATCTTGGAGTCATTTTTGATCAGGATATGTCATTCAAAGCGCATATTAAACAAATATGTAGGACTGCCTTTTTGCATTTACTCAATATCTCTAAAATCAGAAAGGTCTTGTCTCAGAGTGATGCTGAAAAACTAATTCATGCATTTATTTCCTCTAGGCTGGACTATTGTAATTCTTTATTATCAGGTTGTCCTAAAAGTTCCCTAAAAAGCCTTCAGTTAATTCAAAATGCTGCAGCTAGAGTACTGACGGGGACTAGCAGGAGAGAGCATATCTCACCCGTGTTGGCCTCTCTTCATTGGCTTCCTGTTAATTCTAGAATAGAATTTAAAATTCTTCTTCTTACTTATAAGGTTTTGAATAATCAGGTCCCATCTTATCTTAGGGACCTCGTAGTACCATATCACCCTAATAGAGCGCTTCGCTCTCAGACTGCAGGCTTACTTGTAGTTCCTAGGGTTTGTAAGAGTAGAATGGGAGGCAGAGCCTTCAGCTTTCAGGCTCCTCTCCTGTGGAACCAGCTCCCAATTCAGATCAGGGAGACAGATACCCTCTCTACTTTTAAGATTAGGCTTAAAACTTTCCTTTTCGCTAAGGCTTATAGTTAGGGCTGGATCGGGTGACCCTGGACTATCCCTTGGTTATGCTGCTTTAGACGTAGACTGTGGGGGGGTTCCCATGATGCACTGTTTCTTTCTCTTTTTGCTCTGTATGCATCACTCCGCATTTAATCATTAGTGATCGATCTCTGCCCCCCTCCACAGCATGTCTTTTTCCTGGTTCTTTCCCTCAGCCCCAACCAGTCTCAGCAGAAGACTGCCCCTCCCTGAGCCTGGTTCTGCTGGAGGTTTCTTCCTGTTAAGAGGGAGTTTTTCCTTCCCACTGTTGCCAAGTGCTTGCTCACAGGGGGTCGTTTTGACCGTTGGGGTTTTTCATAATTATTGTATGGCCTTGCCTTACAATATAAAGCGCCTTGGGGCAACTGTTTGTTGTGATTTGGCGCTATATAAAAAAAAAGTTGATTGATTGATTGATTGAGTTGATTGATCATCTCGCCTGTTTGTGTTTGTGTAATCGGATCAAAAGTACTACATGTACTTTTCCGTGGGCTTTTTTTTCCCCCTTTTTTTAACTTTTTTTTTTTCCTGTAGCTGTTATAGTTCAGAGAGTTCAGTCAGAGCTGTCTCAGCAAGTGTCGTCCCTGCAGAGCGACGGGTGGGTGAGTAGAGCTACGCCCACTCACAGATGCTCTGAATCATGTATAAACTGCACTCTCACGTATATAAATACACTGGCTTCTCTTCACAAGACAAAGATGCGCACAACAATATTTGCTCTGAGATAACATCTTTATCAGATATTTAAGAATGATGGATTAAAAGCAAAATTAGGAAGATAACAGATCTTTCTCTATGTATTTTGTGATCACACACAGTATAGTTGTAAAAAAAAATACAAGATTTTGCAGTTTCCACATTATCATATCATTGAGTTGATGTCCTACTGGTTGTGCAGATTTCAATACAACATCATGTTGTCCACTGTTACCAGTCTTTCCTGCCCCGCCCAGCTCCCATGATGCATTACACGTCCATATGAAAGTACATGTGTGTTTCCAGGCTGATGGCAGGGTGAGTTACGGTAATGACGCTCTGATGCCTGATCAGACCTACAGTTCAGCTCCTTTGGACCCGGGCCTGGATGGACTGGGCTTCATCCACCCTGAGAGCTTCAACCAGCCCAACACAGAGAATCATGGTAACATGCACTCAAGACACATCATAAAGTGCATATACTGCTGTTGTTTTTGTCCTTTTCAAACTTTTATTTATTTTCCTATGTGTTTGTAGTTGAACCCGTTGACGCTCGCCCAATTCCAGATCGAGGACTCCCCACACGACCTGGTATGTGGATTTCTTTCCATTTCTTTGTCCAGTATGAGTGAGACTGTCCACCCAAGGCTGAGTAGAAGTTATGACATCCATCCATCTATCCATTTTCTATACCCACTGACGCCATTTAAGGGTCACGGGGGGCTGGAACCTATCCCAGCAGTCATCGGGCATGAGGCAGGGTATACCCTGGACAGGATGCCAGTCTGTTGCAGGGCGAAATTATGCCATGACCCACCCATATACAAATGTTCTACTCGGGTTCAAAAAATTTGAAATGTATTTTTCGCCTTTTTTTTTATATGTGCAGAATATTTCAGCAAAACAAATGTACTACCACACCACTAAATATCTGCTCTGATACTGATGTGTTGTGTTTCATACTTTTTTGTGCACATTGCTTTGTGTTCAGTATCCGCCCTTAAACCGTACGAGATGCCGCAAGTGCGGATGGCAACTGGGGAAAGGCAAAGTGCTGGATATGAAGTTCACCATAAAAAACTGGTAGAAAACCTAAAATTGCAGTATTACAAAATACTGTTTTAAATCCTCTGACCCTGAGCTCATGAATGCTCCTTTTTGACTTCAAGGTATTTTTTGCCGAAGATGTGGGATCCAATAAGGGTGCCATTATCGGGCTTATGGTCGGAGGGGTTGTCATAGCGACAATCATTGTCATTACCTTGGTGATGCTGAGGAAGAAACAATACACTTCCATCCATCATGGTGTCATTGAGGTAAAGTGGCTTTGGGAATGATGTCAAAACACCAACAAATCATTGTGTCCAAAGACACATTTGCATGTAAGTGATACCTTAAATACCGTTCTTGTCTCATGGACGTTTGTTTACTCTGTTAGGTGGATGCAGCAGTGACACCGGAGGAGCGTCATCTGGCCAAGATGCAGCAGAACGGTTACGAGAATCCCACCTACAAATTCTTTGAGCAGATGCAAAACTAAGCAAGTGACCATCAACATTTTGTTTCGAATTAACTCCAACCCCAGTCTCTCATCTACAGGGTCTGTTCCATTCTGGTCCCTTACCCATTAGCCCCCTGCTATTTAAACACTCCTGGAGTTTAGGGGGAAGGAACACTGTGAAGAGTGAACGAAGGTTGATTTTTGTTGTTTTAAAGTTGGTAAATGCATGGCCATTCTTTTGAAGCGCTGTTGACCCTATGCAGCCCCGCCCACTTTTCGCCTTCCATGTAGAGATGTTGGACTGAAAAATGGCTTCCAGTAAATACAATATGCCTGTTATTTTAACGGTAAACAAGCTGGTAAAATGCGTGGAACGTTGCGATTGCTTTTCTGCCCCCTTCAGAAGGTTTAACTTAATATTCCTTGACGGCTAACATGAGAAAAGAGCGTAAGACGGAGATGTGCTAAACTGCCTCGTTTTGTATGTTGGGGTTACCGCAGAAGAATAACGAGAGCTTAGTGTTATGTGTCGACGCGGGTTGAGGAGCGGACCTGCGTCAGACGGAACCCAGCGCTAAAAATAACCAGAAAAGCGGTTCCAAAAACAATATATTTATTACACCCGCCGTGCATAAAAAGTGTAAAAACAAAAATAGCGTCCTTCTGGTGGAGTGACTGTTGGCACGCTCTCCAGCGCCCGCAAGGATCAAAGCCCGGCGCTCCTGGACCCACTACCACCGCCAAACACCCCCCAGGTGGACACGACAAACTGACTCTCTGTGAAGCAAAGAAGAGGTGAGGTAAGTCAGCAGTTACAATATCTTTCAAAAGACACACGCTATCAGCAACACATTCAGGTCTGTATCTTTTTTAACTTTATGCAAATGAGCAGCTTCTCATAACAGGTGGAGGATCACTTATCCGCACGCCACAGCAGTGAGAAGCAAGCTGCACAATTCTCATCACAATTCAAGTATACTGTGTAACAAAACACCAAGTTACTATCAACAATTAGTCAAACACTTAATCACCTTTAATGTGTGCTGACAGCATGTGTCCTCACCCTTCCTTGCTTCACGGGCTCGATGTGTCAAACACAGGCGCGGTCCTCAGCGTCTCACAAACGAACATCACAAGGTCGAGTTCCCGGCAGTTCTGCTTGAATCACACATGACTTAAATGCAGAACGCCATCCAATTATCTGCTTCAGCTGAAAGTCTTTAAGGTTGCATGTGAGCACCAGTCACAGGTGCTACACATGATGTTGATGAGGGTGAGGACTCTTCAGCCAGCACCTTCTCCACAGACAAATCAGTTTCCATGCCACCTGAAGAGCAAAGAAAAGAAGAGAACACCAAAATGTCCAGCCACACCCCCCAACACTTAGTATTATGAGTATAGTAGCTACGTAATTGAGGTGTTACAATAGTTAAGTGTCATTTTGGGGTTGAAGGTCAGTGTTGACAACCTCAGAGTAGTAGATATTACTCACTGACCTACATTTTCTAATGTAGATTTACTGCAGTTTCCATCCGATACTAAGATTTCCCTGCCGTCTGTAGTTAACCACAGTGCAATATGCCAGAGCTAGTGCTGGGTTTAATATTTATGAAAGCCTGACACAATATTGCATTTGTTTAGGGTGTTCCCGTTATTTTACTCTACTCAGTGTGTATCAGGTACAGCTTCACTAACATAAAATGTAACTCGACAGTACTGCGCCTTTTAATACGTTCAAAACACTCCTGCTGATAAATCCTGAAATTATTCTTACAACTTACAACCATTCTGGCTGAACTTCCTGGGATGACACCAGTTAGCAAAGATGATGGGGAATGGTAATCCAAACCAGTTGTGGTCACAGTTCTGCTAATCTGCTAACCACTAATTAGCAAAGACAACTTTTTTTTAGAGGATTTTTATATTTATCTGTCTTTGAAAACCATTATCACTTCTGTAGACTGTAGATTCCATTCTTCTGTAGATCACTTCTGTTAAATTTGCTTCTGCTAACCTTAAGTCTGCTAACATTTTTTAGAATATTTAATGGTCAAAAATGTTTGTATGTCCAAAAATCATTGACGATTGTTTATGTTGGCACACAGAGTGCACTGTCATGGATTACATTTTTTATATATATATATATATATATATATATATATATATATATGTATATATATATATATATATATATATATATATATATATAATTTCAGAGAACACTGTTTATTGCAAACAATAGGCATTTTTTTTGTATGTATGTATATTAAGTCGTCCTCTGGTCTTACCTGAATACTTTCTTGCCGTAGCAGTTAGCTGCATGTCCTGCAGCGCTACCCTGTTAGCCTGTCCCAGCATTTTCGGGTTGAGCCACATTAAATAATTATAATGCAGTCCTGTATGTTTTTCTGCATAGATATGGTAAGTTCCAGCTGTTCCATTTGGTTGGCCACTGATGTTATTTTGTGATGAACAGACTTGCAGTGAAGTTAGCCAGCATTAGCATTAGCAGTCCCCTCTTTGCTTCCTCTCTCTCAGCACCTCTTAACTAGCATTACGGGGCAGATACTAATCCACAAGGACCCCTGTCATCTAACTGATTCTGACAGAATATTGTCATTGTTAAAACAAAACTATTAACCTGATGTTTAATCGTGAATGTTAGCTGTATGTATGCTAGGCGGCCACTTGCTAAAATTGTCCTCATATCCAAGTGTGTTTGATTTTGAATCTGCTCATCCACCTAACTAAATGAATAAATAAAAACTAGTGGTAGCTTCAGCAAAAAGTTTAAAATTTTTTTAATGATCTATCAGTTCAACATCACAGGCAGCATTTCAGGTAGCAGATTAGCGGTTACCGAAGCTAACTTCCCGGTAAGCTGTGCCCACTATTGGTTAAAACCTACAATGTTCAGTACTGTGACTCAACCTGGGTGTAAGTCTGAATGAATTTTAACGAGACATCTCCTTGTTTCGGTCTTGCATAGGGTCATTATATCTGTTTAAGGGGTTGGGCTTAAGGAAACTGGTGTGGAACAAAGCCTTCTTATAATGGTACGATTTGATTGTACATGAGCGTCCATTCAGTTATTAAGTGGTCAGACAATGGTATCCTGTTTCACCTGCACATTTCAGTGGTTTATTACAAAAACATCAGTTTGCATTGAAAAAAACAAAACATGACTATTCCAATCAAGCCAGCTCTCAAACGCGCCGCAGAATTGCACACAAATTCATAAACGTGCAGCGTAACGCCGTTATTTCCGCGACACTCATCTCCATTCTGTGCCGGCAGTCTCTCGGTCTCGTGCTCCCAGATGTCAGCTGTACTGCGTTTCACCACGTAACGGTTCTTTAGAGCTCGATTTGACTGGTTGAGCTCTCGGAACACCGCACCACACAATTACATCCACTGTTTCAGGTTTTTTTCAAAAAAGATGAAAAATACAGGAAAAAAATACACATGTAAAAGTTGAAAATCATTGAATGTTTTGGTTTGATTTTTTTTTTTAATGTGTAATATATTAAGAGAGATTAGCTGTAATTTTATGTAGTGCATGGCAGTATTGATGACAAATACAGTACACTGTATGTGTTTGGGGGCGGTCCTCTCAGTGTTTTCACAGGATTGTACATTTTTATTGTATTCTTTGTGATCTTGTGATATGAAGAAGAAAAGCACATTGAGAATCTGCTCTGCTTTGCCACCGCAAAGAATCGCTTTAACTCAATCGTGGCTCTTTGAGCTCATTTCCGTGCTTCACTCTCTGTTATCTGCATGGGCAAAATGCTGTAATATATGAAGTGTAATTGTATCCGAAAGGAAATCAGTTGTGTTGCTGTTTGCGTTCTATGCACTCTGTCGTCATTTCGTGATTACAATCGCCAAATGTTGTTGCTTTGAAGTCCATGATGCCAAACACATCTTGGTAGGGCTGTGCGATATGAATCGTATGATGATGGAAAATGTTGTTTGCATATTATGCTTTATCATTTATTTCATGGGGCTATATTCCATTTTGCAAAATTGTCCTGTGTGATGCATTCACTCCATAAATGGCCAAATTTAATCTCACTATGTCACCGTGAGCAGTTGCCTGTGAGGCTTGGTGTCACATTCCAGCCATTTTCCGGGGCACAGCTGAAGCAGAAAAGTCCACTGAAGCCTGCGGTGACATCAGATGGTTTAAAAAAAACAAAAACCAGACAAACAAAAAAGGCCTAAGCAACTGTTCTTTTGTGCTTTAGAGTGTAACCACTTTAAAATATTCATAAATTAATGGTTATTTTAGTGACTAACTGCTCCAGCAGTCATTAACAGTCAGTGAGTGCTCATGTGTCAGAGTCATGGTCTTTAAGGGAGGCGTTTTACTTTCCATTTGTAACCGTTCAAATTTTAGCTTACTTTTATATTTTTACTTTCATTGTTTTCAGTGCAAAATTGAAAACTGAAGGTATATTTACAGAAAACCCAGTTAAAATGTAAATAAACAAACAAAACCAAAACAAACACCGGATGTGTCCTCAGTTTTTTTTTTTTTTTTACATTTAAACATTTGCCCAAAGATTTGAGAAAAATAATCAAATGAGTGAATGCCTGTTATTTTTGAGTATCTAGTATAAATGTAGGTGATTATATATAAACTATTAACTTGTTGAATTGACATGTTATGCTGTGATGTATATTTTTATCTGGATATGAAATGTCCTTTATCGGTATATATGAGATTTTGGTCATATCACACAGCCCTACACCTTGGCTTGCAAGAGTCAGACACGAAGGATGTAGAATCACAACATTTCTCCAAATATGAATGATGGAATTCCAGAATTAACATTCCACTGTGCTGGCTGTACATATTTAAAATTCATGGCTCAAATCTTTCCTGAAATCATGACTCCTCACTTCATCCTTTATCTTTTCCTTCCAGCTGGCAAGTGCTATTGTGCAGTACAGAAGACGTCCATGTGTATTTGCTTGTTTTTTTAAGGCACTTCTGCAAACAAGGATCACACAGTCTGGAAGTTTTCTACTCTCCCACTCCTTACACATTCAATCACCGAACCACACAACATTCTATTTTCCTACATTTTCTGCGTATACATGTAAACTGCTCCGTAGTAGAAGTTCTTCTTTATCATCAGGAAAGGTGATCTGTCAGCAGATTTCACATTCAACCTCCAATAAATGTGGATGTGGAGAATTGTTGTCATGACAATAAAACGACAGCAGAACCTCATCAACACTTGCAGTATGTATGTACAAATAAATGATGCTCTTAATCAGGAGAATGTTACAAATTTCTATCAATACTTTGGATGTCTTTGGAAGCAAATGCTTAAAATCATGCTTTCTATCATTGACTCAGTGACCTTCCTCTGCGCGTAGTTTCATGAACCATGTGCTTGGAATAAGAAATGCTTTGTACACTCACTATTACCATGAATAAAATTTTGAATGTAAATATAACTGGTTGACTTCTTTTGGATTCGAAAACATGAGGATTTACTTGTCGGCCTTGAAAATGCCTTGGAGGGTCACTTCCGGTTTGTTTAACAAGAAAACTAAAAAACAGTAAGTGCTATCATTTTGGAACTCATCGCTTCAAAAGAATGTATAATAACAACAAACTCATACAAATCTGGTGAACATTGACACCAGATCAGTCAAAGGCACTTTGATTTGCTGATGTAATATCGCAGACATGTCAGCCATCTGCTGGATGGTTAGTGGATTTGGGATTGGTGATGGATTAGGAACAGGTGTAGTTATCAGTGAGATAATTCATGTGCAAGATTTACTGAGTCAGATTATTTTCTGGTTTCCGGCCGTTCTGCTACAGAACTCAATATAGTCATAACTCCACACAACCCTGTGTTGAAGATCTGATGACTAGCCATTGCTATATAACTTTAGCAATGGCTGCCCACTGCTCCTAGGGGTTAGATTGTAAGTAACTATAAATTAGGACGGGCTAAATCATAGAACACATTTCACTGTAGGCATGTCCAAATGACATACCGACACATCTTCAAACCATGAAATAGTTTCGGCATGTAAATTGAACTAAATCAGAGGTATAGCATTTCTAAAACTCAACACACTCATACATCCACAACCCTGCAAAGGATTTCGTCTGAATTTAGTTGTCTCAAGTTTCCTGAGTTCCTAAAAATGCAAATAATAATTACAAATCCACACAACCCTGTTCAAATCCACTTGAAGCAGACTTCTTTCTAAGCTCTTTCAGCATGCCTCTGGTTTTGAACTAATCCTGTTAGATTCTTTGATTTCCAAAGCCTGGGTGTTTTGGTTGCTGGTGTTTGTATATAAGGTTTAAAGTGACAGAAATCCAAGACGTTAAGAAAAATGCTTGCCACTTTATTCCCCCTATTGGACAAAAGGGTCCAACAACTTAGGGAACAAACACTAAATAAAATACAAAACAGATCCTCCATAAATGGAGAATATGAAAATACACTTGCCCTTGTGGCTATCAAAATGTGGAGTACCGGTATATACAGCGGGAACGATGCTGAACTACAGACGAGGAACACGACACAAAACTCATAGTGGGATTCACATTCTCACATTCAGACGTGCACAACAATGGCACTTCTCAGTGACGGCACGCATTCTCCTTCATCCTGAAAAGGCCTTTTCTCTTGGTTAGAGTTTTGGTTTTGAAAAAAGCAGAAAATAACAGAAACTGTAAAGACAATGACCACGTTGCTAATCGGCACCGATCAGCCTCAAACGTTCATGCTTGAATGAACACAGCGGTGCTGGAAAGAACAGTTCTCTTTTGGTTGGCCGGCTTCAGCTGTCCTTGTCTAGCGTTGTCGCGGCCAGAGTCACTGTAGTGACGGGCTGAGGGATGCCGTGCACACGCATGCGACCCAGTTTCTTCTGTTCACACTCCGTCACCAGGCTGTTCAGCTCAGCGGCGCTGTAGCCGATCAGAGTCCTCAAGTCGCAAACAAACTTGTAGACGAAGCGTTTGCCCTGCACCTTGCTAATCATGTCCCCGTCGTAATAATACCTAAAAGAGAAAAAGGAAGCCTGAATCTCAAATGGTGGTTACGGTTTGCCTCAGTTTGCTGAATTTTGGATGAAAAAATCAGTTTTATGAAGCAATTTTTGGTGGAAATAATAATTATTAGCAGTAGTATTAGTATTATAGAGCACAAGCAGAAAATTTTACAAAGTGCTCTATATAACAAAATATCAAGACAGAAAAATAAAACTAAATTTTGCATCCAAAAGAGCAAATTCCAAATAAAGCATACAAACTAGCAGATACAGTTAAATAAAACCATAAAACTACTTAAAACAGCAAATAAATAAATGTTTCAAGCTTTAATATTTGTTGTTTTAACATAACTAAATATTCACGAATGATTTAAAGAACATTATCAGATTGTTTGACTTAAGGTAGGCAAAGCTTTTTTTAACACCTTTCACAAATGTAAACCAAAGCATTTTACACAAGAAAGACGATACAAAACGTTTTAAAATTACAACACGCATGAGAAATATGAGAAACGTACGTAGCATATGAAACAAGTGCTCAAATGAGTGCTGCTCTAGATTAACTCACTTACCTCCACAAAAAAAAGTCTCCAAAAAAAAAAAAAAAACCCTCAAAATGTTAGTGATAATTCAGCACCATTTTTTAAAAATGTTGTTAAAACTAGTTAATTTCCTAAATTTGATCAAATTTTCTTCCTCAATTTGAGTAACTGTTAAAGAACAAAGACCAACAAAAACCACACATTGATTATGAATAAAAACTACTATTAACAAACCTGAGGGCTCTGCTGAGTTTCTCATAGTTCATTGTGGGTTTGTTCTTGCGTTGACCCCATTTCTGAGCCACAAGTTCAGGCTGGTTGAGTTTGAACTCCCCCTCTTCACCCACCCACGAGATGCAGTCCCTCGCATCTTTGTCTGTCAGTAGCTCCAGAAGGAACTGCCACAGCTGGATCTGACCGTTGTTGCCTGACAAAAAGGAGACAGTTTTAACAGATATGAGAATATTATTGAGATTCATAAAACAAACCACAATTTCAGAAACGTGTTTGTGTGTGCATTTTTAATTTCTTCCATTATTACTTTTTAGCAACGGTTATCTTCATTGATGTGAAAAGTCAGAATCTTGATTTATCTGTCTATTTCCCTTCTCCTTCCAAGACCTTTGACTGATTTCCATCAAACCTGATATGTGGATGTCAGTCACCCCCAGATGTACACTTAAGGGGCTTATTTGGGAAAAGATTAGAGATCCAAATTAAGATCCTTTTCACTCCAATGTTCCCCAAACTTGGCACATATGTAGGTGGCTTCTGGAATTGCCAAAGGGATATCAAATTTACCAAAGACAATTCACCGGGGTCAAGCTCATTGAGGTCAATGTTCAAAATCGTTTTTCACTCCAATTTGCACCAATCACATACGGTGCACCCGGAAAGTACCTATTCACAATGCTTCACTTTTTTTCATATTTTATGTTACAGCCTTATTTCAAAATGGAGCAAATTCATTTTTCCCCTCAAAAATTCTACTTACAACACCCCAAAATGAAAAAAGATTTTATTTTTATAAAAAAAAAAAAAAAAAAAAAAAAAAGCTAGGAAATCACATGTACAACCCCTGGCAAAAATTATGGAATCACCGGCCTCGGAGGATGTTCATTCAGTTGTTTAATTTTGTAGAAAAAAAAGCAGATCACAGACATGACACAAAACTAAAGTCATTCCAAATGGCAACTTTCTGGCTTTAAGAAACACTATAAGAAATCAAGAAAAAAGAGATTGTGGCAGTCAGTAACGGTTACTTTTTTAGACCAAGCAGAGGAAAAAAATATGGAATCACTCAATTCTGAGGAATAAATTATGGAATCACCCTGTAAATTTTCATTCCTAAAACTAACACCTGCATCAAATCAGATCTGCTCCTTAGTCTGCATATAAAAAGCAGGCACCTACACGGATAAGAACAGACAAATGTACAGCTTGAGTTTACCTCATTTAGATTTTAACTCACTTGGTTTATTTCTAATTCCAATGAAAATCCAAGTGCAGTATCAATAAGTATTTGGTATAATAGCTCCTCTAATATTGCTACATGTTTATGGTGTTTTGTGCATAATGTTGTCATTATTTCCACCAATCTTCATTGTTCTAATGAGTTTGAGTTTTTTTTTTCCATCTTGCTTATCTGCCAAGGCAAGATATACCGGAAGCCAGGAACTGAAACATTAAACCAAAATAATAGCATGAGTCCTTTGTTAGCTTTTACTCAAATAACTTTTATTTATTTTGTGACACTGGATGCTATGACAATATGCACTATGAGACGAGACCACTTTGGCTGCCAGCAGACATTTTGTTTGAATAATTCTGCAAATACAGTAATCCTTTAAATGTCTGTTATTGCATTAGCAAGTGTGCAAATCAATGAGCAGGAATTTCATTAGCTTAGTGGGTAAATGAAGCCAGCAAAACCATTATGGTGATACTGTAGGCTGTGTGAAAGAGACGTTTTTATCAAATTGAGGCTGTATCCTTTACTCCCTGATGTACAGGAGAGCAAATCTATGCTAACAGAATTACAATAACAGCAAAATCTGACCATATTTTGGCTTACTGTTAAAAATTTGCTGATTGTAATTCTATGGTAACAGAATTGCCAAGGAGTCTGCAAACACCACCCATTTACACCAGTCTGAACAGATGATCTCAAGTATTTAAACTCATCCACCTTCACCATTCCTCTGCACTCCCTTTTATTGATGCACATGTACTCTGTCTTGTTCTGTCTAACTTTCATTCCCTTTCTCTCTAGAGCACACCTCCACCTCTCCTGGCTCAGCTCAAACTGCGCTCTACTCTCACTGCAGATCACATCATCTGACTCATGTCTGATCTCGTCCGTCTATCTGCCCATCACTGCTGCAAAACAAAAAAACGGGCTCAGAACCAATCCTTTCATTCTCTGATCAATAATTTGTAATGTCTATATCAAAATATCTCAGTCCAAAGAGACATCACTAATACAACCCCTGGCAAAAATTATGGAATCACCGGCCTCGGAGGATGTTCATTCAGTTGTTTAATTTTGTAGAAAAAAAGCAGATCACAGACGTGACACAAAACTCAAGTCATTTCAAATGGCAACTTCCTGGCTTTAAGAAACACTATAAGAAATCAAGAAAAAAAATTGTGGCAGTCAGTAACAGTTACTTTTTTTAGACCAAGCAGAGGGAAAAAAATATGGACTCACTCAATTCTGAGGAATACATTATGGAATCACCCTGTAAATTTTCATCCCCAAAACTAACACCTGCATCAAATCAGATCTGCTCGTTAGTCTGCATCTAAAAAGGAGTGATCACACCTTGGAGAGCTGTTGCACCAAGTGGACTGACATGAATCATGGCTCCAACACGAGAGATGTCAATTGAAACAAAGGAGAGGATTATCAAACTCTTAAAAGAGGGTAAATCATCACGCAATGTTGCAAAAGATGTTGGTTGTTCACAGTCAGCTGTGTCTAAACTCTGGACCAAATACAAACAACATGGGAAGGTTGTTAAAGGCAAACATACTGGTAGACCAAGGAAGACATCAAAGCGTCAAGACAGAAAACTTAAAGCAATATGTCTCAAAAATCAAAAATGCACCAACAAATGAGGAACGAATGGGAGGAAACTGGAGTCAACGTCTGTGACCGAACTGTAAGAAACCGCCTAAAGGAAATGGGATTTACATACAGAAAAGCTAAACGAAAGCCATCATTAACACCTAAACAGAAAAAAAAACAAGGTTACAATGGGCTAAGGAAAAGCAATCGTGGACTGCGGATGACTGGATGAAAGTCATATTCAGTGATGAATCTCGAATCTGCATTGGGCAAGGTGATGATGCTGGAACTTTTGTTTGGTGCCGTTCCAATGAGATTTATAAAGATGACTGCCTGAAGAGAACATGACAATTTCCACAGTCATTGATGATATTGGGCTGCATGTCACGTAAAGGCACTGGGGAGATGACTGTCATTACATCATCAATAAATGCACAAGTTTACGTTGATATTTTGGACACTTTTCTTATCCCATCAACTTAAAGGATGTTTGGGGATGATGAAATCATTTTTCAAGATGATAATGCATCTTGCCATAGAGCAAAAACTGTGAAGACATTCCTTGCAAAAAGACACATAGGGTCAATGCCATGGCCTGCAAATAATCCGGATCTTAATCCAATTGAAAATGTTTGGTGGAAGTTGAAGAAAATGGTCCATGACAAGGCTCCAACCTGCAAAGCTGATCTGGCAACAGCAATCAGAGAAAGTTGGAGCCAGATTGATGAAGAGTACTGTTTGTCACTCATTAAGTCCATGCCTCAGAGACTGCTAGCTGTTATAAAAGCCAGAGGTGGTGCAACAAAATACTAGTGATGTGTTGGAGCGTTCTTTTGTTTTTCATGATTCCATAATTGTTTCCTCAGAATTGAGTGATTCCATATTTTTTTCCCTCTGCTTGGTCAGTAAGTAACCGTTACTGACTGCCACAATTTTTTTTCCTGATTTCTTATAGTGTTTCTTAAAGCCAGAAAGTTGCCATTTGAAATGACTTTAGTTTTGTGTCATGTCTGTGATCTGCTTTTTTTCTACAAAATTAAACAACTGAATGACCATCCTCCGAGGCCGGTGATTCCATAATTTTGCCAGGGGTTGTACATAAGTATTCACACCCTTTGCTCAATATTTTGTTGATGCACCTTTGGCAGAAATTACAGTCTTCTTGAATATGATGCCACAAGCTTTGTGCACCTATCTTATGACAGTTTTGTCCACTCCTCCTTTGCAGCACCTTGTAAGCTCCATCCATCATTTTGGATGGGAAGCATCGGTGCACAACCATTTTCAGATCTCTCCAGAGATGTTCAATCGGATTCAGGTCTGGGCTCTGGCTGAGCTACTCAAGAACATTCACAGAAAAAAATGTATTTAGTCCATTTTGGAATAAGGCTGTAACATAACAAAATGTGGAAAAAGTGAAACACTGTGAATACTTTCCAGATGCACTGTATGAAGGTGGCTTCTAGAATTGCCCAGGCAAGGTCATATTTCTCAAAAAGCAATCATTGGGATCAAAGCTGAAAAGGAAACCTTTTCACTCTGATTTATATCTAATTTTTAACACATATGGGGTGTGTTCCAGAATTGCTCAGCAAAGCCCAATTTGATAAAAGTTCATTTTTGGGATCAAGTTCATGTCTGCTTGGATGTTGGCCTACTACTCCCAGGTATTTTACTGATTTCTACCAAATTTGGCATCAATGAAGACTGGCCCATAAACTGATGTTGAAGAAAAAAAAAAAACCTATTGATAATAATAGTACTAAGAATTTTGGCAAAGGTTAAGGAATGTGATTTTCAACCAAATTTGGACCAAATGTGACACACAGTTTGGTTGATTCCAGAAGTTCCTCACAGTACAGCAATTTTCCCAGCGTCTACATGTTTAACTGTGAGGTTATGCAGTTGCACTGGGTCCTGACAGCACAGTGATAACTATGGTGACCAGTGAACCTGTGGTCTTACTCAGGTCAAAGACCAGACCATCAAAGTCATTGACAAGTAAGACTGAAAAAGTAGGTCTGAACTCACGCAAGAGCATTGTGAGATAAACTTATATCTCAAATATCTTTAGGGTTTGACAATTTGGTATTGAGTAATTGTA
The DNA here is from genome assembly GCF_902500255.1 of Thalassophryne amazonica. NCBI lineage: Eukaryota > Metazoa > Chordata > Actinopteri > Batrachoidiformes > Batrachoididae > Thalassophryne > Thalassophryne amazonica. The sequence goes on from NC_047116.1 coordinate 19,483,069, forward strand.
AAGCTCATTTTATACGTAGCTCCTGCACCACCACCGCGGGAGCTAACATCCAGGGCTCATGATGCTTTATGCATCAACACCCCTGCATTAAAAATATACAAACAACATACAGCACCTGCACAACATATAGGTTACCTGTGCGGTTTCCAGGTGAACTACGCTCTTCTCCTGAAATTCGGGGTGCTCTGGGGCCACGGTTTTGCTTCAACACCTTTATGGTGGTGGGTGTGCTGACATGGGCTGGAATTATCTGCACAGCTGCAGACACAGACATGAAATCAATGAAAACAAACTTTAATGTTATGGATTTCACTTGATTTCATAATCTTCTGTCTACTGGACAAGATGTGTCATTAGCCTCGCCGCCAAGCAGAAAGAGGCGATTGTCTCCAGGGATATCTCAAAAACTTAAATGCAATTCCTATCTAACTTGGTGTGTAAACTCATTGGATTCATCCTCTTGTAAAACAGGTCATGTCAAGGTTATAGGTCAATGCCCAATCGAAGGCCATGTCTGCTGAGATATCTTCTAAAAGCAAACAGCAATTTCTATCAAACTTGGATGAAGTCAGCAGACTGTTCTCACACAGCAAAGGTCATGTCAAGGGCATAGATTAAAGGTCAAAGTCAAATTACAGGTTGTCTACTATCTGCAGTGATATCTTCAAAATGCAAAACGTGATTCCAATCGAAATTGGTAGATAAACTCACTGGACCACCCTCTTGCAACACAGGTCATGCCAAGGCCATAGGTCGAATCAGAGGTCACCATTAACTGTGCGATTATCTTGACAATACAAACAGCAATTTTCAATCAATTTCAGTGGATAAATGTTGTGGACCGTCTTCTAGCAATGCAGGTCATGTCAAGGTCATAAGTCAATTCACAAGCCACGGTCTAAAAGACATTAATGACCATACCTCAGGAACTACATGAGATACTGAAATGCAGTCTTCTAAAAAGACTTGCTAACCAATGCACCACACTTGATTACATCAAAGTCAAAATATTACCTAAGCAAAAAAAACACTGCAGATGACAGGATGTCTTGTTGATTTAGCGATAGTAGTTGAGCTATATCATCTACACCAAAACCAGCTATTTCTATCCAAAATATAGCTTAACATCTATCGTGTGGGTGGAAAAAAAGGGTTCCGTGTTGTCTATTTAAACAAAACAGATCATTTTGACCAACTCATAATTAAACGTTACATTGTACGAGTATCTCAGAACCGGCGTTAAATCAAATCAAATCAATTTTATTTATATAGAGCCAAATCACAACAAACAGTTGCCCCAAGGCGCTTTATATTGTAAGGCAATGCCATACAATAATTACGGAAAAACCCCAACGGTCAAAACGACCCCCTGTGAGCAAGCACTTGGCAACAGTGGGAAGGAAAAACTCCCTTTTAACAGGAAGAAACCTCCAGCAGAACCAGGCTCAGGGAGGGGCAGTCTTCTGCTGGGACTGGTTGGGGCTGAGGGAGAGAACCAGGAAAAAGACATGCTGTGGAGGGGAGCAGAGATCAATCACTAATGATTAAATGCAGAGTGGTGCATACAGAGCAAAAAGAGAAAGAAACACTCAGTGCATCATGGGAACCCCCCAGCAGTCTAAGTCTATTGCAGCATAACTAAGGGATGGTTCAGGGTCACCTGATCCAGCCCTAACTATAAGCTTTAGCAAAAAGGAAAGTTTTAAGCCTAATCTTAAAAGTAGAGAGGGTGTCTGTCTCCCTGATCTGAATTGGGAGCTGGTTCCACAGGAGAGGAGCCTGAAAGCTGAAGGCTCTGCCTCCCATTCTACTCTTACAAACCCTAGGAACTACAAGTAAGCCTGCAGTCTGAGAGCGAAGCGCTCTATTGGGGTGATATGGTACTATGAGGTCCCTAAGATAAGATGGGACCTGATTATTCAAAACCTTATAAGTAAGAAGAAGAATTTTAAATTCTATTCTAGAATTAACAGGAAGCCAATGAAGAGAGGCCAATATGGGTGAGATATGCTCTCTCCTTCTAGTCCCCGTCAGTACTCTAGCTGCAGCATTTTGAATTAATTGAAGGCTTTTCAGGGAACTTTTAGGACAACCTGATAATAATGAATTACAATAGTCCAGCCTAGAGGAAATAAATGCATGAATTAGTTTTTCAGCATCACTCTGAGACAAGACCTTTCTAATTTTAGAGATATTGCGCAAATGCAAAAAAGCAGTCCTACATATTTGTTTAATATGCACATTGAATGACATATCCTGATCAAAAATGACTCCAAGATTTCTCACAGTATTACTAGAGGTCAGGGTAATGCCATCCAGAGTAAGGATCTGGTTAGACACCATGTTTCTAAGATTTGTGGGGCCAAGTACAATAACCTCAGTTTTATCTGAGTTTAAAAGCAGGAAATTAGAGGTCATCCATGTCTTTATGTCTGTAAGACAATCCTGCAGTTTAGCTAATTGGTGTGTGTCCTCTGGCTTCATGGATAGATAAAGCTGGGTATCATCTGCGTAACATGAAAATTTAAGCAATGCCGTCTAATAATACTGCCTAAGGGAAACATGTATAAAGTGAATAAAATTGGTCCTAGCACAGAACCTTGTGGAACTCCATAATTAACCTTAGTCTGTGAAGAAGATTCCCCATTTACATGAACAAATTGTAATCTATTAGATAAATATGATTCAAACCACCGCAGCGCAGTGCCTTTAATACCTATGGCATGCTCTAATCTCTGTAATAAAATTTTATGGTCAACAGTATCAAAAGCAGCACTGAGTTCTAACAGAACAAGCACAGAGATGAGTCCACTGTCTGAGGCCATAAGAAGATCATTTGTAACCTTCACTAATGCTGTTTCTGTACTATGATGAATTCTAAAACCTGACTGAAACTCTTCAAATAGACCATTCCTCTGCAGATGATCAGTTAGCTGTTTTACAACTACCCTTTGGAGGAAGTGACTAATGAAAATAACTCAGACAGAACAGTCGGAGAGAAACAGTCTAACCAAATACCGGCATCACTGAAAGCAGCCAAAGATAACGATACGTCTTTGGGATGGTTATGAGTAATTTTTTCTCTAATAGTTAAAATTTTATTAGCAAAGAAAGTCATGAAGTCATTACTAGTTAAAGGAATACTCAGCTCAATAGAGCTCTGACTCTTTGTCAGCCTGGCTACAGTGCTGAAAAGAAACCTGGGGTTGTTCTTATTTTCTTCAATTAGTGATGAGTAGTAAGATGTCCTAGCTTTACGGAGGGCTTTTTTATAGAGCAACAGACTCTTTTTCCAGGCTAAGTGAAGATCTTATAAAGTAGTGAGACGCCATTTCCTCTCCAACTTACGGGTTATCTGCTTTAAGCTGCGAGTTTGTGAGTTATACCACGGAGTCAGGCACTTCTGATTTAAAGCTCTCTTTTTCAGAGGAGCTACAGCATCCAATGTTGTCTTCAATGAGGATGTAAAACTATTGACGAGATACTCTATCTCACTTACAGAGTTTAGGTAGCTACTCTGCACTGTGTTGGTATATGGCATTAGAGAACATAAAGAAGGAATCATATCCTTAAACCTAGTTACAGCGCTTTCTGAAAGACTTCTAGTGTAATGAAACTTATTCCCCACTGCTGGGTAGTCCATCAGACAGAAGGGAGTTTTCAGGGAATACTGTTAAGTCTTCAATTTCCATACCATAAGTCAGAACAAGATCTAAGATATGATTAAAGTGGTGGGTGGACTCATTTACATTTTGAGCAAAGCCAATTGAGTCTAATAATAGATTAAATGCAGTGCTGAGGCTGTCATTCTCAGCATCTGTGTGGATGTTAAAATCGCCCACTATAATTATCTTATCTGAGCTAAGCACTAAGTCAGACAAAAGGTCTGAAAATTCACAGAGAAACTCACAGTAACGACCAGGTGGACAATAGATAATAACAAATAAAACTGTTTTTGGGACTTTCAATTTGGATGGACAAGACTAAGAGTCAAGCTTTCAAATGAATTAAAGCTCTGTCTAGGTCTTTGATTAATTAATAAGCTGGAATGGAAGATTGCTGCTAATCCTCCGCCTCGGCCCGTGCTACGAGCATTCTGGCAGTTAGTGTGACTCGGGGGTGTTGACTCATTTAAACTAACATATTCATCCTGCTGTAACCAGGTTTCTGTAAGGCAGAATAAATCAATATGTTGATCAATTATTATATCATTTACTAACAGGGACTTAGAAGAGAGAGACCTGATGTTTAACAGACCACATTTAACTGTTTTAGTCTGTGGTGCAGTTGAAGGTGCTATATTATTTTTTCTTTTTGAATTTTTATGCTTAAATAGATTTTTGCTGGTTATTGGTGGTCTGGGAGCAGACACCGTCTCTAGGGGGATGGGGTAATGAGGGGATGGCAGGGAGAGAGAAGCTGCAGAGAGGTGTGTAAGACTACAACAAGCTTAAGGCTTCATCAAGTCAAATACAAAGATATTTTACGATATTTTGGGACAAATTTTCAATTCGGAAAAAATTAAATGAAATTTGAAAAACTTACGTTGATCAATAGTGACCGTGGCATCCTGGCCAGACTGGTCCTGACTGGCTAACACATCTAAAATACAACACAAAGTATGAGGCCAAATTCTGAATAAATGGGACTACTTTTCTTGGTATAAAAAAACCCAAATGTATCAAAATCACTTTCAGGGTGTCTGTGTTAGTTGCAATCATCACTTACTAACCACATACACTCCTTCATCCTCAAATTACTCTGATTTACATTTGCGCAGGAGTTCCAGGTGACTCCAGAGGATCTCTCCATTGGGAACTTTCAGAAGGAAATCGTCCTGGCTGAAAGAACAGAGATCTTGACCCGGGATGTGAAGACTACCTATTTCCATCTCATCGATGTTAAACTCCTTCATTACCCACACAGCCCAGTGGATCACCTGATCAGCTGACCAGAGCACAGGGTCTGAGCACAGAAAGACAGCAGAACCAAAACAACATGTTTACAAAGACTCATTCTGACACATTTATGCGCCATTAAAAAAAAAACATCAACAGCAAAACTAAAGATCGGAAGGCTTTGAATTTCAGCGAATCGGATACAAGATCGGCGCTCTTCCTCGGGCAACATAACACTGTACATCAACTGTTTTTATGTGCCACCACATTAAGAAAAGCTGTCCACACAGTAAGCTATTTCTATATTTCCTTACCATATGGTATTCCCAGGCGGACCTGCTCTTTGCGGTAGCCTTCTAGTGCCGCGGCCCAGCGTGTAACCTGCTCCGAGGTCTCATCCGATAAGCCAGATCGCTCCACGGCAATCAGCTGTCCTTCATCCACCAGAGCGCTTTCCTCCCCCGCTGCATCAGGATCAATCACCACCTCGACTGTTTCTACCGGCTTCACAATTTCCAAAATGTTCAGCTTCTCCTCACCTGAACATCAACAAAAGTATAAATGAGTGGGTTTGAAGCAGAATGGAAAAGCAAACTGCATAGCCTGTCTTTGCATCCTGTTTTTAGGTCAACTTCAATTTTTTTTTTTTAACAACCCAACTCATACTAGAGCATTATTAGCAATAAAGACTTTGATTGCTAATGACAGTAATAATACACTGAAGCAACTGTCAAACTTTAGTACAGCACTGACAAGCTTTATTGCTAACAAAATGTTAATATGACTCAGGCTATGAAAAAAAATGTCAGTCTATCCTTTAATTTAGTACCTGGTCTACTTATGATCTGCAGACTGAGCTGCACCGTGCCGTCCGTCTTCACTCCCTGATCAAAGAGACTGTGATCAGGGTGAAGCTAAAAAGAGAAAACACTGTTAAGATGGGACTCCGAAACCGTCTGATATTCAAGAACAATAATTTAACAATAACTGTTAGACCCTATAAAAGTGTGCAATGGTATTTCAAAATCGACAAGTTTCATAAACATACATTTGACATTTTAAAAAAATCACAACGCTTTACAATGCTATTCTGTGCACACCCAATTTTTAAAAATTAAAATATTTAAAATATTTTATGCATGCAAAAAATACTTAGCATTTTTTTTTTTTTTAAAGAATGATGTACATTATAACCTGTATGTCTTGCAAACAGATGTCAAAGTCGTCCAATGAGATTTGAATGCGAGGCTCCAAAAGCTTCTTCAGATTTCCAATTGGCTCATTGATATCAATATCTTGTTGAATCAGATCTGCTGCAGTGATGGTTTGCTCCTCAACACTGTGAGCAAAACATTTTTTTTACATTTAGGTGCTACTCACATTACACAGAAACACACATTTTAATGCTTATAGTATACTTTATCATTGCTCAAATGACACTTTTAGCTGTACACACACACACTTGTTTACACATAGATAATAGTGGAAATAAGTAGGTGACTTTATTATTATTGTTGACAAACAAGCTGATGATTTTTTTTTCATTCAAATGTCATTTAAAGGCACTATGAATTACATTTTAAACATCAATATTGTTGTGTGTTGGGGGGGGGGGGGGGGGGGGGGTTTGGCTGGACCAGGTTGGGTTGTTTTGTGTTTGTTTTCCTTCCCAGGTGATTTGGGGCTGTCCTCTGAGGAAAATGTGCTGCAGAAGAGTCTCTCTCCTCTGTCACGATGATTGGCTGCACCTGTTGCATTCTCGTGCGGCTCTCTATCAGGACAATCCACGACACATGTGATGTTCACGTGCAGATCTGAGGACTTCCAGCTGGTACCAATGTAGTGATGAAGAACTACATTTAAACCAGCAGTGAGTTGGATAAGATTGCCGGAGAATACGACCTTGTGACGACCGTGTGGGGACGCTGAGGGCCGTTTCAGAGTCTGACATCGCGCCTGTGAAGGAGGACGAGGGTGAGAGGCAAACGTTGCCAGCACACGACAGAGGTGAATATTCTGAAAAGTTTATCTGTGAATGTAAATTGGCATTTATACGCAGCTATAAGTAATTATTGGTGGAAATTGTTTGGCGTGCTCCTCACGGCAGTGGCGTGCGGATTAATGATCCTCCACTAGCTGTGAGCAGCAGCCTCTTTGAACTAAGTTTGAAACCAGACCTAAACGTGTAGCTGATAAGTTTGCCTCTAAACAATATTTCGTAGTAATAAGTGTTGAATAATCTCTGTTCCTCCTTCGCAGAGTACAGTCTGGGAAAGTCACCTGGGGGGGTGTTGGCGGAACTCCTGAGTCCTGAACGTTCGGACTCCAACTGTTGAGACGCTGAGAGAGCGCGTCGCCTTTTCACCTCACCAGAACTTAATTATTTAGTATTTCATGTATAGCACAAAAGGAGAAAAAATAAATGTTTTCTTTTTGGAACTGCTTCTGATTACTTCATGCTGGGTTCAGTCAGATACTGGACCGCTCCTCAATCCGCGTCTTATCCATAACAAATATAACAGCCAGCAACATGTTCTATGTATAAATAATAATATGATAAAAAATAATGGCTTAATGGCATTATCCACAGAATGAAGCAATACTCCCTCTGTGCTCTGAGCTTTACTGCATGGAATTTTTTTCAAGATGGCATCAGAGTCTCAAAAAGCTTTTGACCAAGAACGTGGTCAGACTAGAACCCACATACAATGGGTCTGGCTTTCTCACACAGAGAGCTTTTAGATCTGATAAAGGGGCCTAAATGCTGACTATTCTGCTCAGTTCAGAACAGGGATGTTGGAAACTGGCCGAGGAGGGAAGCTTTGTTCCAGTCCTATGTGTGGTGCAAATTTGAAATCTAGTGACAGAAAAAAAAAAAAAATCATTCATAGCGCCTTTAAAGTAAAAGTGGAACGAACTGTAAATTCTGTGTTTGCAGCAGTATTTAAATAAACAGGCACAGTATATTGCTTACATTTCCTCCTGTTTATCCCTTGTATCAATTGCAATCTCTATCATTTCATCTGGTTCACTCTTAGCCATGTTGTTTTCAACAGAATGAGCTAAAATGCTGTAAAAAAAGAGAAAGAAAAAAGTAGTCAAAGGGGTTTTTTAATGTCATTCATTCTAACGCTCACATCAATCAAACATTACAAGCAGGATCGAAAACAGTGTATTTTCACACATCCAACACAACGCTTTTCAAAACTGACCTTAAAATTTTCTTAAGACATCAGTGACCTCTGTAAAAGTTCACACTAATTACTTAAGTGACAAACTTTATAGAATATGTGGTAGGGTGCACTCCCTCCCCCCATAGATTTTTATGTCCCCATTTTAAAAATGTTCCACTCCAGAAAATAATAGCAACTGCAAATTTAGAGGTGATTTGGTTAATGTTTAGGGTGACCACAGTAGGGTTATAATTCTACGCAAATTTAAGTTTGCAGTTTTCCTGGTTGATGGTAGACTAGTGGCATATATGATCCTCAGATAAAATAAAGAGTGTAGTCTGTCTATTGAAACTTCTGGAAACATTTTTTGGGCAGTTTTACTTCCCAACAACTTTCAGTATCAGTTTCATACCTCATGTCATTCTGTTTCTTAGGCCAGACTACAGAATCTGGAGAAGAAATACCTCTCTGCCTTCTACTGTGTTAAGAGACAATATAAACAATAAAGTGTATATTAACAATTCTTTGAAATCATAATTTTTGATGGTTTTTGAAGAATTTCAATGCCTTGGTGGCCCCCTTAAATATATTTTGATTTTGCTGAAATTCGTGCTGTAGTAATTTCTTGGGTAGGCTAATAAAATAAACATAGGACAAGGTGATTTTCACAACTACTTGAAAAAAGGGGGAAAATGACACACCCTAATATGCGGTATTGGGGATGGTCAATATCACAGAAAGTGGACAAGGTTCATTGGAAAGGTCAGTCCACAGGTTTCAAGGGTTTTCATGGTAGAAGGTGGCTTTTTTCCAATCAACAAACACAAGCTTCTTTTTTTTTTTTAACTGTGTATGGCAATATTCTAGAATTGGACCTAGACCATACCAGAATTTTTCTGCAGCACAAGACATCTGGAAGTGTGTTAACAGGAAGTATTGTTCAATCTTCCAAACTTTTTAGGCTTTTAGAAAAAGAAGGGTCCTGGTTCAAACCCCACCCCTACCACATTTCTTCATGTAATGTAGACTTGCATCAGGAAGGACATCTGGCATAAAACGTTTTGCCAATTCAACATGCAGATTCTCCTTGGGTTTGCTGTGGCGACCCTGAGTGAAAATCAAAGAAGCAGCCGAAGGGACTTACTTACTTAGAAAAATGTAATTCTCATCATTTTCCTAATAGTGGGAATACATGGGTCAGGGAGCATGACCGGAAATGGCCCTTGTGCACTGCATCATGAGATCGTCTGTATGCCTGCAACTGATGGTCATGGTGTCCACGGATGTAAACAAAGAGGGATGTCGTACCTTTAAGCCAATTCTAAACCCAGATAATATGACCTGGAGCTGTTATTAACTCACCATCCGTAACAGTAGCGGAACTAAAAAGATGGTTAAAGTGCAGAAATGCACGTTTAAAAGGCAAGAACAAGGATCTAATAGAGAGGGACATTCTGATTAACTAGCACGTATGTATATCTTGCTTCTAGGAGTTATGACTGTGTGAGTGATGGGAGTATACTGCACATATTTAGAGGCTATATATCAAATGCTCAATATTTGGCATTTTTCCACAGGAAAATACTATTGTCATGACGATAATCTTGTCTATGCATCTCATATGAGTACGCCCAATTTCGATGTCAATATGAAGGCTGCGATTCTGCCGCAAGTTGTGGACAAAACTATGATATTCCATTGAACCAGTGAACCTAAACTGCTTAATATGTCTCCTTTTTGCACAGGGAAAATATGTTGGTGTGTCTAGTATGCAAGTTTTCTTCCCCCCTAAGGTATAAAAATATTACTACATAAAACTACGTCTGTAAATACTGAATATCATTTTGATAAATAAAATCTTTCTTAAAAATTCAGTTTCTTCTTAACCATTAAAATATATTAGCCATGACATATAAAGAATATATAGGCTTTCATACAAAAACCATGCAAGATTTGCAGGTGGGGCACCACGTACCCCCTCAACCTACGCCCGTGTGTTTGTACGATCAAGATAAAAGTTTTAACCATAAAAGTATCAGTTCAATTTTATCTTTAACAACTATTACAAAAAAATTATTTGATCGGGCACAAGCAGGCAGTGATGATAAATACAGTGTTACATTGTGCAGTCTGTAGATTTCTGATGATCTGAGCCTTGAATCATCATCGGACTGGCTATTTCAGCCGGAGGGGGTACAAACTTTGGGCACAGTGTTCGGGGGAGACTTACCTGACACTCGGTGTTCCTGTGCGTTGAGGGTGAACAGCTACTGCTGCGGAAGTGGCGGTGTGGAGCAGAGATGGCAGGAAGTGACGTGGGAGATGGGAGTGAAGTGGTGATGGGTGATGGAGATGCAGAAGAAACAAACAGTGCAGATTGTTACAAGGTAAAGTGGAAACATAAAAAGCAAAAAGTTACAGTAGTCTATCTGATGGTGATTTGGATTCTGACGAATAACAGCAGAGTAAAGCGAGGCAAAGAAGAGCTGCAGGTAAAACTGCAGTTTGTTTCTCCCGGCTCCATCAACCCACTGAAGCTAATTAAAGCCGACGACAAAGTAGGGACCATGAACGCCAAACTGCTTTGGGAGGGGTGTTTAGCAATCACATATAGTTATTCCAAACAACAAGATAGTTTGATTGACTGTTTTGGCGGGAACGGAAGTGAAGTGTTTGGAGCGGTAACAAATGAAATTTGTGGGAGGAGTAATCACAGGGGTTTCAACTGAGCTAACGAATGAGGAGATATTGAATCATGTAACAAGAACCGAGGCAGTGAAAGCTATAAGACTGATGTACACCAGAGAAGGAGTTAAGAAACTCCACCTTGTTACATTTTGAGGAGAAGATATTGACAACAAGAATCAAAGTTGGCTTCATGAGTTTTCCAGTACGACTGTACATTCCACCACCCTTCAGGTGTTTTAAGTGTCAGAGATTTGGACATGTGGCAGCTGTGTGTAGAGGTAAAGCTCGGTGTGGTAAATGTAGGGGAAGGACCATGTGTATGGCCAGTGTCCTGAAGGTGCAAAGGTTAGATGCTGCAATTATGGAGGAGAACATAGTGCTGCATATAAAGGGTGTGAGACACACAAATGAGCAGCTGAGATACAGAGAGTCTGGGTGGAGGAGAAGCTCTCCTACACTGAGGATCTGAAGAAAGCTGCTACAAAAAGGGACACTGTGGTATTGCCAAGAATACTAATCAGAGTGGCTTTCGCAAAGGGAGGACAACCATGGATTCTGTGCTATATCTGGAGGATGTTATCAGGAAAGCTCAACCTAATAAGGAAGTAGTAGGAGCAGTCTTTTTTGATATTGAAAAGGTTTATGATATGTTGTGGCGGGATGGTCTCCGTATCAATCTTGAAGCCAAGGGAATAGGTGGGAGAATGTTTAACTGGATTACGGATTTTTTTGAAGAACAGAACCACTGAAGTTAGAGTTGGAGTAGCCCACTCTAGGATGTATCCAACAGACAATGGGGTTCCAAAAGGAGTGTGTGCAGTCACTGAATGTTTAACATTATGATTAATGATATTTTCTCAAAGGTAGATGTTAGTCTTGGAAGGTCTTTGTATGCCGATGATGGTGCATTGTGGATTAAGTTGTGCATTGTGGTTGAAATGCTGCATTTATTGGGAAAAAGAAGGTGGCTGTCAGCACAGTAGAGTGATAGGACAATAAGTGGGCTTTCCGTTTTTCTGTGGATAAAACACAGGCCATATGCTTTGCCAAAAAGCGCAATAATCCACCAATTCCAATTAATCTTTATGGGCAGTGAGTTAAGCAAGTTCAAACGGTGCTGTTTTTGGGTGTCTGGATGGACTGTAAATTGACTTGCACTGGGGTGGGTAGAGGAGGTGAAGTTCAGTCACCATGCCATCTGTTCGGAGTCAATGGCAGCATTACTCAGCATTTCAAATAGCAAATCTGTTTGCAGGCCAGATGTGATCAATGAGATTCTTCAAATCTTATTTAAAGTACAGCAACAGAATACTTCTGTATGTTTCATGTGGGTTCCATTTCATTATGAAATTCAGGGCAACAAAATAGTAGATCAGTTGGCAAAAGCAGCTCAGAAATCAGAAATACAGATCAGCATTCCGCTTAGTAAGTCTGAAGTAATCATTTAAATTATACTCTCAACATAACTGGAAAACATGAAACCAGTAAGTGTTTGAGATGCATCAGAAGGGAGACTGTTGAGCATGTCTTACTGGAGTGCAAAGCATATAACAGACAGCGAAGAATTAGAGTTATTCAATAGAATCAGAATTATTGCCAAGTAAGTTCACACACACAAGGAATGTCATCTGATGTTCAAATTTATAGTACAGTGCAATTCCCCCTTTCTTTTTTGTACCCTCCTTTAGCTCTCCATTTCCTTAATATAGCATACGTCAGACTCCTTTAATGAGCCACACCCAAACAACTGGTGGCGGTAATGCACCGTGTCGATTTACAAACCGCCAATAAACTCGACAGAAGAAGAAGAAGAAGTTAACTGAGTGCTAACTGCTAACATTAGCCAACGCGAGGGCGAGGCTGTGGCGACCAAAGGCCAAACAACAGGCCATTAGTCTGAAAATAAACATACGTTAAACGTGGATTTTTGTGTTTTACACACAAGGCTTCATGTGTCACAAAGCTATATGCGTTACAACACTGAACCGAACATAAGATCCGTTTTAACCAGCGATTACAGCGCCGGGGCGAGGCAGCCGCTGCTCCCCGCCGAGCTAAGTACACTTAAATTTATTCGATAAAAATAAACCACCGATCTTCATAACTTCACACTTCCTCTGAGTATAACATCGCGACTCTGCCAGTAGAAAACTTTTAAAAACGGAAATAGAATAAAACGGAAACAAAACAGCATAGGGCAAATGGAAACGGAAATCCTGGCTAAAGGTTTACGGCGACGTTAGACTTCCGAGAGCAGCCGCGATAAATACAGCACAGCTTCTTTTATTTTACAGCCACACAAAACAGACGGAATGTCACCTTTAAACCGAAATAAAGCTAGATTTGATGTAACTACGAGGAACCGTGTGTATTAAAACGCTACTTTTATTTTTGTTTAAGGGTTTTCCTGAGTGGTTTCGCACGCACGACGGGTTTGTGGCTGATCCGCAGGCTTCACACAAAACTGCTCAGCTAACCTGCTAACAACGAAACGGTACGACTTTTTCCCCCCTCCCCAACTAAAAATAACCACGTTTTACTTTTTTTTTTTCTTTTTACAACTAGTTGGTTCATGCTGTTGTGGTACGTGAGGACTTGCTAACATAAATGAGGATGTGACGGCTAGCTTAGTTAGCTCGTGAGCGCTACAAAGCAGCGGGAAGAGTTTAGGTTACAACTTAGTGTAGTTATCTCTAACGCTAACCTGTTAGCTCATAAATATAGAATCATACCTCTTAAAGATTCAGGCTTCAGGTGACGGGATTGTGTTAAAATGTAATGGAAAAGCGGACGAAAAGTCGACTCCTATGCAAGTTTTTAGCCAACTACACACCGACAGGAGGGGCGGAGACTAACTGGAAAGGGTGAAGTTAGCCAAAAACATGTCCATTTCTTTCCCCCACATGGCTTTATTTTTTTATTTTCTTATCTTGTTGTAACGGATGACTGTTTTGGCCGCGTTCTCAGTTTGGGTGGTATGATCAGATAGTTTGATCAAAATGTGCAGCCACAACATACCCTCTGCAAGTCTTTAACAAAGGTTATTGTGCGGCTGAAAGGATTAGATATGATTTAAAAACACTAACCAGGTACAATAATAGTGTCTTCCCTCAGGCTGTCACTCTGATGAACACCTTATCAATGTAAATGATAGAAAACCACACCTACATATCACTCTGTGAACTGTTTTTACTTCTGTAACACCTTTTGCACAAACATGACCTACTCACAGACACTACAAATATACACCACACACATCATTGTTGTACATTTTTGGGTGTACTATATATCGCCTTTTGCATATGTACTGTGAGAGCTATGCAAAACCAGAGTCAAATTCCCTGTTCAGTGCATCCAGAAAGTATTCATTCTGAAGAAATTCATTTGTCCCTCAAAATTCTACACACAGTACCCCATAATGAATATGTGATGTGTGCTTTCCAACTGATTTTCTCATTATTGCCCCAAGAAATGTATTTTCATTAACCCTTTCAAATTGCACCCCATCTATCTGCATTTGCATTTGGCCATTCGTTCTGCAGTTCCAAAATAACATTAGTTTTGTTTTATTACCTCCACCAAGGAGGTTATGTTTTTGGTTGCGTTTGTTTGTCTGTTTGTCAGCAGGATAACTCAAAACGATTTGAACGGATTTTGATGAAATTTTGTGGACTGGTTGGAAATGACAAGAGGAACAAGTGATCAAATTTTAGTGGTGATCCGGATCCAGTAATTTTTTTAAAAGATTCTTCACCATTGCGGGATAGGGGGAATTTTGGTATTCTAGTTTCTAACTCCACAAAAACAAGGCAGAAAGGCTTGAAAAAAATTAGGGTGTAACATAGTCAAATGTTCTATCAAACAACAAAGTTTGGTGATGATCGGATCCGGAATATGCAAAAATATAGGGAAAATAGAAAATGTGTCAGTGTGAGGTGAGAAATGAAGCTAGAGATGCACAACTAACACCAAATTGTAGCTGAATCTGTACTGATTCAGTAAGGTGTCATCAGATTTGATGTAGCTTCAAATGTTATGGAGCTAGATCCAGAAGAAAACCGCCATTACCTAAAAATCGTTTTTATACAATAACTTTTGAACTAATAAAGATATAAAAGTGATTCCAAGTTCTAGTGGTATAGTAGAGAAGCTTGAATCTTCGACTGGACTGGGTTGCTTGACGTGAGGACGTTTCGCTTCAAATCACAGAAGCTTCCTCAGCTACAATTCTTGCTCAGGTAGTCTCAGGTAGCAAGAATTGTAGCTGAGGAAGCTTCTGTGATTTGAAGCGAAATGTCCTCACGTCAAGCAACCCAGTCCAGTCGAAGATTCAAGCTTCTCTACTATGGAAACCACCTGGACAACTGAGAGCCTACACAGAAACATTGCGACCAACTGTGGGCATGATGCCCTGGCACTGGTACGTAAGCTGGAAAGGACTGCTAAAAAGATAGCTAATTCTAGTGGCATGTTTTCATGGTCAATGATGTCAAATATAAAGGAAAGAAAAGTGTATGTATCATAGTTTTGGTTGTAACACTGAATTATTGAATAGATCACTGTGCCAAGGAGGGAATCTCTTTAGCATCAGTGACCCTATGGCCTTGTTTAGAGAAGTGTTTCATAAATGTTAAAAAATTCATGTATTTGCAGTTTAGTTGAATAATAAATTGAATTTTGTCTCTTATTTGTTTTTGTCTATAAGCACATGCAATATCAATATCAGTGCTCAGATGACAGTAGCTTCTGGAAAAGGTGCAAGTTGCAATAAACTGTGATGCCAAGCGCTAAGGATACATGCTATCCAGTCACAGCAGATGAAACTTTTTTTTACTACTGAGAAAACATTGTTAGACTTTTTTAGGTTCAATGATTCCACGGCTTGTAAGTGTTATGGCGTCAGTGACCCCATGGCCTTGACGGAGGTTTGCGCACTCTGACTGCTTCTAGTTTAAGTTTAATGACAATTTGTTTTGGTCAAACCATATTTTCAATTTGCTAATTTCTTCACTGATTTCCTCCAGAACTATCTGACAAGCTAGAAAATTGCTGCATCCTAGTAAGGGTAGAATACTAAGGAAAGTTGTTTTTTTTTTCTCACCAAAATGGATGCTGCACTCACTGCAATTTATTGTCTGGAATAGCTCCATATTGCATTTCAGAGCTTCTAGAATTCAAAAAGTTTCATGGGGGTTGGTGGGATTAATTTCAGGTTTCAGCTTTTTTTGTTTCATTCCTGAAAAAGAAATGGATGCTAAACGTTACCCAATCTACTAGTGCATTCATACATTTGAATGGTTTGTAGTGTTTGGTCCTGATACTGACCGAGTGTGATGTCATATAGATGCTGGGTGCTTCAGTTTGGACAAATTACCAGTGATGTTCAACAGCAGCAAAACCGGGTTTATTTCTCTACCTCAACTCAACTGAAGACTCATCTTAATAAAACATGTGAACATTTTTGGTTATTATAATTTGTGCCATCCATCCAGCCATTCTCTGGAAAGAATCAAATGTGATTTATTTTATTTTTGTTTTTTTGTCATTAAAAACACAAGTTATCAAGTTGAAGCCTCTTTTTAAAATAAATATAGAAAGTACACAAAAATCCAGAGACTGTTTCTGGTGATCACTCAATAGTAAGGCAATAAATAAATGATAAATGGACTGCATTTATATAGCGCTTTTCCATCTGCATCAGACGCTCAAACCACTTTACAATAATGCCTCAGAATTCACCCCGATGTGAGGGTGCTGCCATACAAGGTACTCACTACACACTGGGAACAACTAGGGATTAAGGACCTTGCCCAAGGGCCCTTAGTGATTTTCCAGTCAGGCTGGTATTTGAACCGAGGATCCTCTGGTCTCAAGCCCAACACTTTAACCATTAAACCATCACCTCCCCTAAATGGAGTCAGTGTCTGCACAGAAAACCTGCATCCTCTTGGCCCTTTCTGGAACAAGCTGCCCACTACTGGTGTGGATGATGGATGAAAAAATTGCTCAGATTTAGAGCCAATGCTTATTTGCATAGCAACAGTTGCTAGGCAACATTTTCCTTAGGATGCCTACATACAAATTTTTAGTATTAAATAGCTTTTTTTATATTCAAATCTTTTAATCTTGATATTAGCATTAATTTGAACTACTTGCTAACATATAAATGTAAAAAAGTTTTTTTTTGGCTTCTCCCTTTTCTGAAATGGATGTGCATGTTGATTTGACCCCAAGTTTTATGGCAGATGCCCTTCCTGACACAGCTCCACATTACATACCAACATAAATGTAAATATCAAAAATTAAAATATGATTCCTAGATTTAGGAAATTGAATTTAATGTTTCTGTGTAGGCTCTCAGTTGTCCAGGTGGTTTCCATAGTAGAGAAGCTTGAATCTTCGACTGTACTGGGTTGCTTGACGTGAGGATGTTTCGCTTCAAATCGCAGAAGTTTCCTCAGCTAAAATTCTTGCTCTGGAAGTCTGACTTCTGACTCTTGTAGAGACGAATAAAACAGAAGCCAACAAAAGCTGGAGTTTTAAACCTAACCAGACCCCTCCTACTGAGAGGCAGACTGCTATAGGCTAGTGACTAAATAATAGCTCTAATTAGCAACTATTGTGCTCTAGTTAGCACACCTAATGACAGGACAGCTGTCCCTCTAATGATGGGATGGATGCCTTTCTGATGGCTCCCTTGATGACGTGAATGACTCATTACCATGAACAAAAGACTGAAACTCCTTTGACCTGAGTACCCCAGAGCAAGAATTTTACTTGAGGAAGCTTCTGCGATTTGAAGCGAAACGTCCTCGCGTCAAGCAACCCAGTCCAGTCGAAGATTCAAGCTTCTCTACTATAAATTGAATTTAAGGTTTTTTTGTTTGTTTGTTTGTTTTTTTTTGCATTGATTGGTCCAAGATAAGTTCTTTTGGATTAATTTTAAATCATTGTATTTAATGTGGGTTACATTGGCTCCACCTCTGAAATTTAGTAGACCAGGTCACTCAGTGGATAAGGAGGTGATCGGCCAATATAGACCTTGAATCCCTCTTGTGCTACCTGTCAGTGTCCCTTGATAAGACATTTTATCTGTATTGTCTCAGTTCACACAACTGTAAATGGGTTCCAGCCTTGCCTGGGGAAGTAACCTATGTCATGTACTGGTGACCCATCCGAGGGCAGTCATAGCATCTCATCCACTTCACCCTACGGATTTCAGCAATAAGCACCGACATCAATGTTCCCCAGGACCTATGTAGGACTTAATGTAATTTAGTGTAGTGTGTATGTCTGACACTTGTTTTTGTCTGTTTGCAGGACTAGGTTGGAGATGTGGTGATGACTAACTAACCTACTCGTGCATGCTCCAAAATGGAAAACCCCTCGGATATGCCTATCCAGACAAGTGACTGGTTGAAATGTGCTCTTTGTCAGCTAGATAGCAAGGAAAAGTTAACATGTCCAACTGATGCAAGCTACAAAATCACAACTGAGAACATCCTTCAGTTTAATGAACTCAGCTGCATGCCAGTACAAACAGACATCACAAGACTGAACCTTGGAAATGGTGTGGAGTCCACGCTAAAGGAACAGAATGCAAAATGGCATAAATCCTGTTACTTGAAATATTGTCAAAGTAAACTTGAACGTGCAAAGCATAGGAAGCGCAAAGCTACTGAAGAATTAACAACCTCAAAGCGTTTTTTTTACACACAGCCGTAGCGGAAATGGAGACCGTTCCTTATCTGTGTGCTTCTTTTGTTCCAAACCGGAAACAAAAGATAAACATTGTAAAGTGTGCACATTTCAACTAGACTATCGTGTCTGGAAGTGTGCCCATGAGCTCCAAGACAAGGATCTTCTAGCAAAATTAAGTGCAGGAGACCTCATTGCCCTTTAGGCAAAATACCATGCAAGATGTCTAACCTACTTGTACAACAGAACACGTGGGAAAGTCAGTCAGGAGCCAGATACCTCAAGTGAGCAGATATGCAAAGGCATCGCATTATCAGAATTGATATCCTACATAGAGGAGAAAAGACATCAACAAGGTTTTCAGACTAGCAGACCTCACCAAGCTATACACAGAGAAGCTAGAGCAGCTTGGTGTGGATGTTACTACGTGGGTGCATAGTACTCACCTTAAGGACCGAATCCTAACGCATCTCCCATGTATAAAAGTCTACAAAGAAGGGAGGGATGTGTTCTTGACCTATGATGATGATGTGGACACTGTCCTACGACAAGGATACCAGACTGATCGAGATGAACAGAGTGTCATGATGACTCAAATTGCTGACACGATCCGGCAAGACATTTTTACACAAAAAGATACTTCCTCATGTTCATTCGACCAGGGTAGTCAAGTGGAATCTGTGCCCCAGTCACTTTTGTCTCTAGTCAGCATGCTCATCAATGGGTCGAATATTAAGGATCAAACATGCACCACCAGCCTCAGTCAACCAGTGCTCACCATCGCTCAAATGCTCATGTTCAACTGCATCAAGAGGTGTTGAGAGTATGGAAAGTATCCGTATTGATAACAGCGTGTGAGACCAGAACCAAATGGAAGCATCGTGGATGGTGGTATATTCGTTAACATCCTGAGACCCTGACAATGCAAGACATTTTATGACTACAGCTGCAAGGAGTTTCCTCATCAAAAGGGAGCTGAATCCGACTCAGAGTAGATATTGTCTGGGATCAATACTTAGACAACAGTCTGAAGACACAGACTAGAGTCAAAATGTGCTATGGGTCATTGTCAACACAGTCACATAGAAGTTTCCATCCCCATACCAAAAACTCTCAAAGCAGTTCCTTCAGCGTTTGAACCAGGAACTGATGGCAGCTGCATCAGCAGATCATCTCCTTGTTGTTACCACTGGTGAGCATGTTCTTTGTGGACCTGTGAGTCTGGTTCCGTGAAATCATGATGCAGATTCCAGGATTATGGTTTATGTTGCTGTCATGCCAGGTTTGTGGCAGCAGTTTGAAAAGGTCGAAATATGGATTGCATTCAGAAATGATAAGGACTTTGACTACGTCCCATCTCACCAGATGTGTGCCTCACTCGGCTTGTGCAATCCATTAATACTTTCGATGTTTCTCCCCTTCACAGACTGTGACACAGAAAGAAAACTTCCTGGAAAGTTTGGCAAATGCCTGACTAACTGACTAGGGCCTTCTAAGGTACCTTGACACTTGCATGAATTTGATCCGTGCACTGGTGCGCAATCTGCCGCGAACACGTGAACATTACGCAAACAGTTCAAAAACACTTGAGTGTCACTGTGCCAGTGCAGCGCATCTCAGCCCAGCTCATCTGACCGATTATGATGAGATGTTAAATCTATAATAAACATAATTTTACAGATATTCATGAGAAGGAATGAAAATGCAACTGTTTTACCAAGCCAAATACAAATATTATAATTACCTTTGAGACGATTCCAAATGCGTTCTCCACGTCATGAAGCGCATGAGAACAACTGTAGAAAATTCCTCTGATTCCGTAGCGATTAGAGGTGGTTTCATCAACAAACTCTGAGAGCAAATGATTAATCCACTACGAAATAATTATTTTATATAACGCAGCATCCAGCGGCACAAATCGCTGCATCTAGCGGAACACAGCGGGTCGCATTGATACAACGAATTACGCAGCAGTGCGGGGGTTAAATGTGTGCAAATGCCAAGGTGCCTTAAGAGTTGCACAGTGCACCAGAGCAAATATCTAAACAGACTGAAACTTCGCTGGAGCCCTTCACCATCCTTTTCTATGACGGGGACATACGCTTCAGTCAACAAAGTCGTAAAGCTTCTATTCATGTGCAAAGGGTGCCAAATGTCAGCCCTTCTTCCCACCAAGGCAGCACTAAAGCAACATATTGGGAGAGCAGTGTGACAGGGTTTACACTTCTGGGGATGTACTACCTCACCATATCATCATTTGCCATCTTCTGAGTAGGGATGGCCTTTTCCAGCTCTTTGGACAACCTTGCCAGAAGCTTGTGCATCCTTGGCGGTGCTGCTGAAGTATACTTGCAGGAGTCGATATAGTTACTGGAAGTGTGTACCAGCAAAGTTAAAGTGCACCGTTTACTGGTCTTGCAGGGAAGATTGTTACTGTGTCTCAATTCAGCGACTGCATCCTTTGAAGGCAGTCTTCTTTCATCCAAAATGAACAGTAGTACAACAGGTGTATCTTTTGTGGCTCAAAACAATCCCAAGAGTCATTGTGCAATATTCTTATTTAATATTTGACGGAAAATGGTGAGATGACTGCACGTCTGTTCCTCCACATCTGAAGAGATACAACTGACACTTTATTGGGTACACCTGCCAAACAGGCCTGTGAATGTTTTGAACTCAAATAACTTGGTAATGTGATGTTGGGAATGTGTTTCCATTTACATTAAAGCTGTCATATTCTGCAAAATTGTTTGATTTGCCCTTTACAGTTACAGTGCGTTGAGCAAATTTTAGGGCTGCCAGCTTTTTTACTGTGACATATGTACAAGGAGTCAAACTGAACTTTAATTTGCTCTAAGATATGGTCACTGCACTAGTCTGTGCCAGTTCGTCCAGAATCTGTCCAAGAGTGAGAGAGGTGTGTCTGAATTGGACAAGGGGTGTGGCCTGCAGCAGCTACATTGTTTGTATTTAAAGCAACAATCACAACAGGTTATTTCATGAGAGACCTGAAAATGAGTGTTTTTATTGTTAATTGCCTGTATTGACTTGAGAGTGTTAGCTGCAAGTTTTAATATCTATTTTTAAGATGCCTGGTGATATATATTAGCTTACTGAAAAAAGTTAATTACCCCTTTTAAATAGGGAGTAATTTTAGAAATGAGAAAAATAACCCTCACAAATGCTGTCATTTTCATTGGATAAAAAAAAAAACGTAAAATGTTAATAATTAGGCAGCACAAAGTATAAAATTAGTGCACACTGAATACTCTGCACATTGGAAAAGTGGGTGATATCTGTGTTTTCTGAACAAGATAACTAAAAAGTGGCATGATGAATTTTCACCCAACCTGGTGGGAATATGTTTTGTGCAGATAACGTAAAGGCCGAGGTCAACAAAAACTGTGAAAACATTTTCTGATGTATCTGTGCGACCAGTAGGGCTAGCTAGAGAGATGATTCTAAAGTTTATATTCAGCAAAATATTTTTGACTGACTGGTAACATGAACTATTTGAAATTAACATATCCAAATGTGCAGAATGCACAGGGTTTGCATCATCCCTCTGGCCCATTGCATTATTATTAAACGTGTGTTGGTTTATTTATTTTTTAATGTAAATTCATATTTGAGAAGTGAGTTTTATTTTGAAGGATTTAGATCGGAAGTGTTTTTGTGGGCAGAACAGACGAGCCAAGATGGCGGAGTACTTGGCGTCCATTTTCGGCACAGAAAAGGATAAGTAAGCGATTAAGACTTATTTTAATGATTTTTTATGAACTGTTTTTGTCTTTAGGTTCATTCTCAGAGCTGACTGCAGTCATTAAGTATGTGTGGGCGCTATAAATACCCTTTTAGAGCTCAGTGGCTGCAGCTCATGCTAGCTAAGCTAACTGAAATACCGCGTTGCTGATGAATGCGCGTGCTAACATACAGTTTTTACTTTTTTCTTTAATCGCTTCACTTTTTTCGTTAGTCATGTAAAAAAATCGGAAATCAAATTAATTCCTATGTAATTTCTGATTTAGCTTAACTTCTGAAATTCATGGGTTCGCCACACAGCTTTTTAAACTAGATAATACACAATGTAAATGCAGTGTTTCAAAATATAGTAACGGATATGCTCGAAATTGAATTATAAAATCTGTTTTCAAAACGTAAAGAGATTGAGGAATGATATTTATCACTTTTTTTTTAATATTGCAAATAAAATGAATCAGACTCGTCTTGCAGTTCAGTTCCTTAGAATTCACAAACCAATGTAAATATATTTGGCAGCTGCATAACTTGCACGAGGATAACTGGCTCATAAGTAAGTACTTGATAGTTTTCTGTGAAATCTTTTGTGTAATTATGGAGCAGGTAAGTTTTTTTTATAGGTCATTATGTTTTTACATTTAGTATTTTAATATTTAATGTGGCGAAAGAGTAGTAATGATAGCTGTCTTTAAACATTAGAAACAAACTCAAACTCTTTTAAAACCATCTAAGTGGTCCTTTTGGGGCAGTTGAATGCAGCATGAAGTCTATGGGGATTTTAACTTGCAAATCAATGCAGATGTGCAATCAGTTTAAGTAGAGATATATGGTAAACTGCACTGCTCCAACTGCTTCTCCAGCTTCATCCGCTGTGGATTTATACCTCACTGTGGACCCCAAGATGCACAGAAGTGATTCCCAGTTGGGTTGGCTCTGAGTCGACCGAGATAGAAACAACTACTGTATACCCACTGGGTTTTACTGTATCCCATCTTTTTAATGACCACTGGGAGTAGCCTAGCTGTTATGAAACTTAACTGATTAACATATAAGCCCACCCATATCAGATTGATTGTGATTATAGAAACAAGTTTTTGTGGGGCGGAATTAATCTACTACAGTAAATTGCATAGGAGCTCTCGGATTTGTCTCTTTGCTAAGAGGTAGGTCGCCCACCCAGGCACACCTGCGGGCATGCTTATCTGGGTTACTAAAGGACCAGAAATCTTCATTTTGGCACAGTTCTTTCTGTTCACCCAAAACTTTTTTTTTTTCTGATCCATTCACCGTTTTGTGACATGTCCTGTTTGAACATCACAGTCATGTCTCATTTGTTGTAGGGTCATAGGCTGTATTCACTCCATGTCTAGTTTCTTGCCAATCATGCATCCTTCATTAGCAGTTGGGGTTAGTAGTCTTGTGAGGCATCAGTTACAACCATGGAGAGCTACCACATTGGTTCCTAACAATTGCATTGTTAGCACTAGAAGTCAACAATGATATTCACAGATTAATTTCCCCATAAATACAAACAATTTTTGCCTTATTGTGACTAATGCACACAAATAAATTAAAATCACCTATCATGATTTACAGTGGCAGGAAATGTATGATGTGTGTGTGTGTGTGTGTTTGAGGTATTTAAAAACAAATTGCCCTTCAGGGACATTAAAAGTTCACTGTCAGTGCTTTGGTAGCGAGTGCAAATGATAAACATTTAGATCATTGCAATCAAATCTTTCCTGCCGTGTGCAAGAAGAAATTTGCCATACCGTTGTCATTGTGGTCCTTTGTAGTGGGTTGAATGTGTCCTTTTATAGTAGAAATTTCTTACTGGACCCGACTCCGGATAAAGCAGAAGAAAATGGATGGATAGATGGTTCATCTTGTGTTCGTTCTCTCCTCACTTGATGAGCCACAGCTCCTCAGTACACAAGGATGCTATCCCAAAATAGCTAATTGGCACTAGCTTGCTGTTTTGTTTGTCTGCCTTTCATGTTGTTACTAGTGATGGAGAATCCAAAGCTTTTTGAACCACTGAATCAACATAAAGCAGTTGTGTTGAAATGGTTCAGTGTTTCGAAGAATTTGACACAGTTAAATATGGCGACATCTGCTGGGCAAGCTTCCCACATAGCACTAAATTCAAATAGGTGCGACACGTTGCAGATACACGTGTGACGTAATGAAGATTCATTTGGGGAGTTATGTGAATTTTCGCAGGGCGATGCGAGGCATTGAAACATCTTGCAGCGACACTTCGGAAAGATCGATACTGTGTTGAGCCGTCTGCTTCGAGCATAACATCAATAGTTGTTATTACTGCGTGATGTGACATCATAGAGGAAATGAGGTAGAGTCTGCTGTGCCCAACCACTGATACAAGTGAGAACGTGGGTCGCCCCAACACTACAATATATGAGTCTGCTGGAAGCTAAATTTGGGACTGAATGTATTGATTACAACCACATGAAATGAGGGAATGAGAGCTGGTGAATAAGTGAAGGAGAGACTCGTGCAGTCAGACCTCCTCAATGAGGACGTTGTTGCTTCATTCACATGTGAATGAGGAAATGTTTTGAGCTGTGTGAAGCCTGGATACTCATTTTTCGCTGAAAATGGAAGTCAGGAGCTGATAAAAGGTGAATCAGAATGCAAAAATAAGCACAAATAAAACACTCGGTTTAATAAAACAGCACTTAAAAAAACCAAGTAATTGAAAAGAACAAGATGCAAACTAGGTAGGAACAAATTGTTCCCCTTCACTGAAAATCTTTGTTCATAAACACAAGTTTGCTTGAGACTGACGCAACAGTCATCTGAATCCTGTAGAAGGCACAGTGGTGCACAAAAAGTTGGCCAACATGCAACTTTAAATAAAGTTTTTGCAAATTAATCCAAAATAATTACTTAAGTCACACTTCTGCTGCATATTTATTTGATTTATTACATGTAGATAATCTAATGTTATTCTTAATCCTCTTTTTTCTTAAAGGGTAAACTGCTCGTTTTATTTCAAAATCGGTGCCTGTCGACATGGTGATCGCTGCTCCAGATTACACAATAAACCAACTTTCAGCCAGGTGAGTTTATTTATTCTAGACTGTAAATGTTTATAGTTAATACCTGTAACCACACCTATAATCTCTCACTTGCATTTATTTGCATATGGAAATAATGTTTGCGTATGAAATGGGGCGTTTACATTTAATGCGAATGTAGAGTTTTGTTTACTTCGAAAACGATCCTTTGTAGCATTCTGTAGTTTGTATTTTGATGATGAAGGCTGCAACTGACGATTGCTTTCATAACCAGTTATCCATCGATTACTCTCTCGATTCATTGATTAGTTGTTAGCTCCATAAAAATGTTTTACATCAAAGTGTAAAATGCTTATCAGTGTGTTGTCCAGAGTTTAAGGTGATGCCTTCAAATGTGTTGTTTTATCCACAACCAAAAGATACTCAGTTTACTATCAGATAGGAGTAAAGGAGCGATTAAAATAAACCAGAACATATTCACTTTTAAGAAGCTGAAATCAAAGTATTTGTATTTTTTAAAGAATCAAAACAAAATGGTTGTCAATGAATTTAGTAGTTGATTAATCATTGCAGCTGTACTTATAATAATGTTCTGTTCTTAATGTTTGTCAGCAGTCATGCTGTAATGTGCTTGATGTCATTAAAACAGTTAAACCTGTCACATTTTAATGAAATAACACTTGAATTACACCAAACACACTTCAAGTAACTAAATAAAGGTTGTATTGGTTTACTGTTTTAAACGGTATGCATCAAGTGATTGTTGTTGTTGTGAAATGTTTACCTTTTTGCTTTCTAATGTTTAGGTCACATAACCCAGACTTGTACAATTAATCCCCCTTATTTATTGATTGATTGATTGATTGTTGTCACACTTCTCTAGGCTTAAAGAGTTCAAATAAATAATCTTAATGCCTTCATTTTGTGTTTCAGACCATCACCCTTTTGAATATTTACCGTAACCCTCAGAACAGTGCTCAGTCTGCTGATGGATTGACCTGTAAGGTTTTTTTTTTAGTTTTCTTGTTTAGTTTTGTATTTATGTAGTTTCTGCTATATGGGGTATTTTGTAGAAATTTCAAGCATGCATGCGTTTTAGTCACTTTGCTGTCACCACTAGGTGCCATCAGTGATATGGAGATGCAGGAGCACTATGATGAGTTTTTTGAGGTAAGTACCATTGTGATGATTTTGGGGCATCATAGCCAAAAACTGTTGGGGGGATAAAAAAGCTGTGATCAGGTTGCTGATAAAGCGTTGTTGCTAATCACAGGGTTGTTTTGGCCACTAAGATTACTGTTGCTTGAACACACTGTCATCAGATAACGGAATATGTAAGTGGTGAAATTGTTCTACAGTGTACTAACTGTATGTAGTCTATGTAGTGATCCTGGCGTATTTTTACTGTCTTGTTTTAGGATTGTGGCCTAGTTTCTTTCTTCTTTTTTTTAATAATAATAGTAATAATAATAAGGGAAAGAGGAGGTGTGTAGCACTAGGTTACAAAGTTCAAACCGGGGATGTTTGAATTATATTATCCAATTTTCAGTTAATTTTTGACTGGTTTATCCTCTGATCAATCCAAAATGTCACCAAAGCTGGTCAATCACTGCATAGCAGTATGACAACACAGAAATCCCCTAGTGCTGTGTAAATGGATACTTTGCTCTAAAATAAATCAGTTTCCTAAATCCCATCTCTCCCCAATATTGCTGAAGACACAAACATTAGTTAAGCACTGAAACAGAAGTGTGCGCTTATATTGCTCAAGTTCATAAAAAGTGAAATCATGGCATCTCTCTGTTGTCTTCTCAGGAGGTTTTCACAGAGATGGAAGAAAAGTATGGAGAGGTGGAAGAAATGAACGTATGTGATAACCTTGGAGACCATCTAGTTGGGAATGTGTATGTGAAGGTGGGTATCAGGCTAATTATGGGTGTAATGGTGCTAGTACTGACCTTATTTTGTATGTCGAGTGTTGGACACACGCTACAGATCCACATTCAGTGTTGTTGCATATTTAAAGTGAAGGAGAGCATCATTGTGCTTTTAAAACATACGTAGCTGCTCTGTGGTGTGCCTGTTGGCTCTGCTGACAGTGCGCATATGAAATGAAATGATGGTTAACGTGCATTTATTTAGTGATTTGTGTTTTAATGTAGCCAATACTAATCAAAAAAAAAAATGCCTTCATTGGGCCTGATAATGATCGATTCGATCAGACTGGAACATCTCTATTAAACAAAAAGAGTTGTATGGTTGTAGTTTTATGGTCTCTGAAATAAAGGGGTGTCCTAGTTTCTAACAAACAAAAGTACAGGTTTTTTTACCTTTCTACTTTTTTTGTACAATCAGTGCTCTGTATATCATTGGAAGTTTACTTAAAATTATACCTGTAATAACATAATAAATCAAAGTTTACAAAAAAGTGTTTTTACATGAAAGGAGCACAGCGTGATGCATATCACGTAACCATGATTTGGCAACAGAATTGATCACTCATCATCTGTTCAGATGTCTTAGTACCATATTTAGGCTCTGAGGTCTATTGGTGCCGGTGCTTATTCTTGAATACCATAGCATGAAGTGGATGAGAGTCTATGACTTTTCAATTTGATTTCATTTATATAGCGCCAAATCACAACAGAGTTGCCTCAAGGTGCTTCACACAAGTAAGGTCTAACCTTACCAACCCCCAGAGTAATAGTGGTAAGGAAAAACTCCCTCTGAGGAAGAAACCTCAAGCAGACCAGACTCAAAGGGGTGACCCTCTGCTCGGGCCATGCTACAGACATAAATTACAGAACAATTCACAAAACGAATATACAAGAAATGCTGTTGGTGCATAAGACAGGAGGGTCACCAGCACAAATACAACTCCCATCTCTGGATGGAGCTACACCTTAAACAGAGAGAAAAAACAGAATCAGGCATCAGAACGACAAGAAATACTGTATAATTTGCCAGCATTAAACAACAAGAAAAACAGAAGAAATACTAAGGTGATCGCCGGCCCTAAGCTTCACTAAAAGACCCAGAATTTAGGTAAAGTTGAGGCCGCGGCACGCTCCGTTTCCTAACAAAATTAATTAAAAGAGTAAAAAGCGTAAAACAAAACTATGTCAGTATGCTAGTCATACGAAAGGGAAAATAAGTGTGTCTTAAGTCTGGACTTGAAAGTCTCCACAGAATCTGACTGTTTTATTGACGCAGAGAGACCATTCCACAGAACAGGTATGCGATAAGAGAAAGCTCTGTGACCTGCAGACTTCTTATTCACCCTAGGGACACAAAGTAGTCCTGCACCATGATACCGCAAAGCCCGGGCCGGTATGTAAGGTTTAATTAGGTCACCTAGGTAGGGAGGTGCCAGTCCGTGAACAATTTTATAGACTAGTAGCAGAACCTTAAAATCTGATGTTCACTGGGACAGGAAGCCAGTGAAGGGATGCCAAAATTGGTGTAATGTGGTCCAACTTTCTGCTTCGTGTCAAAAGTCTGGCTGCAGCATTTTGAACCAGTTGGAGAGCCCTAATGCTAGACTGCGGTAGTCCAATCTAGAAGAGATAAACGCATGGATCAGGGTCTCAGCATCAGCCACAAACAGGATGGGACGAATCTTTGCTATATTTCGCAGATGGAAGAAAGCAGTCCTCGTAATATTTCTAATGTGGAGGTCAAAGGACAATGTAAGATCAAAAATTACCCCAAGGTTCCTCACTTTCAGTGTGATGTATGACACACGAGCCTAGGCTAAGTGTTAACTGGTCAAATTGATGCCGATGTCTCACTGGACCAAGAACCATCATTTCAGTTTTATTAGAGTTTAAAAGTAGGAAATTTCTAGACATCCAACTTCTCACTGATGACTATGACTATCCCTTGGACAGGGAACCAGTCCACCATGGGCTATTTCGCCAGCCAAGGCTGGTACCCATTTACAGCTGGGTGGACTGAGACAGTACAGATGAAGTGTCCTGTCCAAGGACATGGACAGGTAGCATAATTGGGAATTGAGCCAAGGTAGCCCATCACCTTATCCCACTGAGCTACCTATTGGTTTGTTATAGTTCCGTTATGAAGAGGATGCTGAGAAGGCTGTGATGGACCTGAACAATCGATGGTTTAATGGCCAGCCCATCCATGCGGAACTGTCCCCTGTCACAGACTTCAGAGAAGCTTGTTGTCGCCAGTATGAAATGGGGTAAGTGGCGATGGTAAGACGGGACTGTCCTACTTATCATGTTTTGTTTTTTTTTTAAGTTCCAGTTTGTGTCTATTAGTTCAGTCTGTCTGCAGCGTATTGTGAGTCTACATCAGTGTGCATAAGACTGTTGATAGAGTACAGAGCAGCTGATTGTGTTTGCCTTCTTTGTGCAGAGAATGCACTCGGGGTGGTTTCTGTAACTTCATGCACCTGAAGCCCATCTCTCGTGAACTGAGGAGAGAGCTCTACGGGCGCCGGAGGAAAGGGTACAAACTTGGTGTTTTTTTTGTTTTGTTTTGTTTTTTTTTTCCCAGACTACTCACTAAACCTACCTGGTTCTGTTTGAAGCTTTTTTTCTTTCTTCTTTTATTTATTTATTTATTTTTTTGATGACTTCATTCACCGTTTTCTCCATTCTGCTCTTCTCACTCCTGAAGCCGTCACAGGTCCCGCTCCCGGTCCAGAGACAGACGATCTCGCTCGAGGGATAGAGGGAGAGGAGGAGGCCGTGACCATGAGCGACGTCGCTCCAGAGACAGAGAGCGTTCAGGAAGATTCTGAAACATGAGTTCTGACCACGTGCCACCCCCCAACCCAATTCTGAGTCCTTTTTTTTTTTTTTTGTAAAGATTTTGTCCCAAGACTAACAGAAATGATTCTTGTGCAGAAGTTGTATTGGCCATCATGACCTTGTGTTTTCTTGATTTCTGAAAAGTTTCACCTAATTAAATTTCAAGTTTTGTACAGATAATGGCTGATTCTTAAGTTAGACTAGTTACTGTGTTTTCTAATAGCTTGGCTGTGACCTCTGACATACAAGAAAAAAGTTTAAGCGCTTCATTAGTCGTACGAGACTCTTATTTTTGGGACTTTGAGGCATACAGTAATTCCTGCTTTGATTCTCAGCACCACCACACAGTTAGAATCCTGACCAGTTAATCCTGCACACTTGAAAAAAATGTATTCATGTGAGGTCTTTTTTTTTTTTTTTTTTTTTTCTCTCCTTGCTGCCACCAAAAAGTTGATAACGCCCATAAAAATGACAGTGGGTGGTCCAGACATGGCGGTTGGGGGGAGGGGGTTGACATGGTGTACAAAATGTGGAAATTCAAATGTCCCCACTTCATACGGGCACAATTAGACGGTTATACAGTATATCTGTATTCACAGAGGTTCACTTTTTCCACATTTTGTTATGTTACAGGCTTATAACAAAATGGAATAAATTCAATTTTCTATCAAATTTCTGCTCCTAACACCCCATAATGACAACATGAAAAGGTTTTTTTTTTTTTTTTTTTTTTTTTTTTTTTTTTTTTTTTTTTTTTTTGCAAATTTATTAAATATGAAAGATTAAGAAATTGCTGGCCCTGCGACAGATCATCCTGTCCAAGATGTACCCTGCTGTATGCCCCATGACTGCTACGATAGGCTCCAGCCCCCCCTCGTCATCCTTAGCTTTGGTAAGCGGGTATAGAAACCAGATGGATGAATTAAGAAATCACATGTACGTAAGTATTCACACCCTTTGCTCAATACTTTGGTAATGCACCTTTGGCAGCAATTACAGCTTTGTCTTTTTGAATATAATGCCATAAGCTTGCTGCACCTATCTTTGGGCAGGTTTGCCCATTCTTTGCAGCACCCCTCAAGCTCCATCATTTTGATGGGGAGCGTCTGTGCACATGTTCAATCGGATTCAGGTCTGGGCTCTGGCTGGGCCACTCAAGGACATTCGCAGAGTTGTCCAGAAGACGCTCCTTTGATATCTTGGCTGTGTGCTTTTTGGGTCATTATCCTGCTGAAAGATGAACCGTCACCCCAGTCTGAGGTCAAGAGCGTTCTGGAGCAGGTTTTCATCCAGGATGTCTCTGTACATTGCTGCATTCATCTTTCCCTCAATCCTGACTAGTCTCCCAGTTCCTGCTGCTGAAAAACATCCCCACAGCATGATGTTGCCACTGTAGGGATGGTGACTGGTTTTCTCCAAACATGATGCCTGGCATTCACACCAAAGAGTTCAATCTTTGTCTCATCAGATGAGAGAATTTTGTTTCTTATGGTCTGAGAGACCTTTAGGTGACTTTTCTCAAACTCCAGGCAGGCTGCCATGTGCCTTTTACTAAGGAGGGGCTTCTGTCTGCCCATTCTACCATACAGGCCTGATTTGTGGATTGCTGCAGAGATGGTAGTCTTTCTGGATGGTTCTCCTCTCTCCACACAGGAATGCTGGATCTCTGACAGAGTGACCATCGGGTTCTTGGTCACCTTCCTGACTGAGCCCCCGACTGCTAAATTTAGATGGGCAGCCAACTCTAGAAAGAGTCCTGATGGATCTGAGCGTCTGGAGGCCACTATGCTCATTGGGACCTTCAAAGCAGCAGAAATATTTGATTCATGTTTTGGGGGTTAACAACCCTTCAGATTTGTGCCTCGAGACAATCCTGTTTCAGACGTGTACGTTCTTTTGACGTCATGCATGGTTTGTGTACTGACGTGCACTGTCAAGTAAATGTCTTGGTGATTTTTAATAAAATTGGATAACTAAAAACTTTGACCAATTCTTAAAAAAATAAACTTTGACTCTGAATGTTTACTGGACAATGGATATTGGTTCCAGTCCTTGGTACCAATGTACATAAAATAAGACATACTATACCATAGGATTTCACTTCTGAAACATTCGACACTGATTTGCTGGTTTGGTGAGACCTGTCATTTAAACTGAAATGGATATTTAAATTGTTGGGAGCCAGCCAATGGAAAACACTGAACATGTGAATAAGTTTCAGCTCCCTCCATGACCCTTCCTTCGACTGGTAGTAACATTTAAATTTTTATGAATTGTTTGGGTCCTATTTTGGTCCTGGAAGGCATGTTGAGCATATATTGGGATGGTTTTGTTTTGAACAACCTGTAAGAAAGTCCCATCGTGCTTCGAAAGGTTGGAATCGAAATAACACTATAAGGGAAAGGTACCAAAAGTTTTTTAATCTGTAGACTGAAACTTCTGGTATAATGGTACAAGAACTTTGGTCTATTTGAACATTTGGAAATAAGTTATATGCCTAAATATGAAGCCTGTTCCCTTGATTCAATGTCAATTCCATTAGACCTGACCTGTAATCTGTTAATCTTTGACAGTTTTCCTTTAGATGCAAGCATAATAGATGCAGTTTTGCCTACAATAATTAACTTATTGTCCACCAACTATTTACATACATTGCTCAACGTCTCTCTTAATGCATTGCACATTGTCAGATACATTTTTACCAGATGCCAGCAAAGCAGAATCATCGGCGTATAGTAAGCTCTTGCAGCCAACAGCATTTGGTATGTCATGAATATACAGTAGTGTTCAGAAAAATAGTAGTGCTATGTGACTAAAAAGATTAATCCAGGTTTTGAGTATCTCTTAAGGCTATGAAATTGGGCTATTAGTAAAAAAAAAATGTAGAGAAGGGGGTGTTCACAATAATAGCATTTGCTGTTGACGCTACAAACTCAAAACTATTATGTTCTACTTTTTTAGCAATCCTGTGAATCACTAAACTAGTATTTAGTTGTATAACCACAGTTTTTCATGATTTCTTCTGCGAGGCATTACTTTTGTTGGTTTGGAACCAAGATTTTGCTCATTTACTAGTGTGCTTGGGGTCATTATCTTGTTGAAACACCCATTTCAAGGGCATGTCCTCTTCAGCATAAGGCAACATGACCTCTTCAAGTATTTTGACATATCCAAACTGATCCATGATACCTGGTATGTGATATATAGGCCCAACACCATAGTAGGAGAAACATGCCCATATCATGATGCTTGCACCACCATGCTTCACTGTCTTCACTGTGAACTGTGGCTTGAATTCAGAGTTTGGGGGTCGTCTCACAAACTGTCTGCGGCCCTTGGACCCAAAAAGAACAATTTTACTCTCATCAGTCCACAAAATATTCCTCCATTTCTCTTTAGGCCAGTTGATGTGTTCTTTGGCAAATTGTAACCTCTTCTGCACATGTCTTTTATTTAACAGAGGGACTTTGCAGGGGATTCTTGCAAATAAATTAGCTTTACACAGGCGTCTTCTGTCACAGCACTTACAGGTAACTCCAGACTGTCTTTGATCATCCTGGAGCTGATCAGTGGGTGAGCCTTTGCCATTCTGGTTATTCTTCTATCCATTTTGATGGTTGTTTTCTGTTTTCTTCCACACGTCTGTTTTTTTTTTTGTTTTTTTTTGTCCACAGCACTGGAGATCATTGTCGATGAACAGCCTATAATTTTTTGCACCTGCGTATTAGTTTTCCCCTCTCCAATCAACTTTTTATTCAAACTACGCTGTTCTTCTGAACAATGTCTTGAACGTCCCATCTTCCTCAGGCTTTCAAGAGAAAAGCATGTTCAACAGGTGCTGGCTTCATCCTTAAATAGGGGACACCTGATTCACACCTGTTTGTTCCACAAAATTAACGAACTCACTGACTGAATGCCACACTACTATTATTGTGAACACCCCCCTTTTCTACTTTTTTTTTTTTTTTTTTTTTTTTTTTTTTTACTAATAGCCCAATTTCATAGCCTTAAGAGTGTGCATATCATGAATGCTTGGTCTTTGTTGGATTTGTGAGAATCTACTGAATCTACTGGTACCTTGTTTCCCATGTAACAATAAGAAATATACTCAAAACCAGGATTAATCTTTTTAGTCACATAGCACTACTATTATTCTGAACACTACTGTCCAATAAAAACAACAATGGTCCCTCGAGGAACACCATAAAAAATATGCATTTCTTCAGATTTATGTCAACCACTTGCTTTCTTCCTACCAGCTATGTTTTTAACCACTGAACAGTACTGTTATGAAAATCAGATGCATGTAACTTTGAAAGAACAGTGTAGCCCACAGTATCAGAGGCCATTTTTCAGTCAAGCAAGATAATCCCAGGTGTGTTACCTTGATGGTTTTGTTGCTTAATAAGTAACAGTTCTGCACTTAGTCCTGGGACGTTGCACTGCTGCTGCCTGTCACTGAATTGACCACCACAATATAGAAATGCCTCTGATCTGTATGGTAACCACCCAGGTAGAGAACTGCTCTGTCCAAATCTCTCAAAGTAGCCATCTATCTGCCACAGTCAGGTGAAGTATGGGTGCCCCTTGGTTGTTTTGAGTTCTGAGGGATCCTCAGCA
Organism: Thalassophryne amazonica; assembly: GCF_902500255.1. Taxonomy (NCBI): domain Eukaryota; kingdom Metazoa; phylum Chordata; class Actinopteri; order Batrachoidiformes; family Batrachoididae; genus Thalassophryne; species Thalassophryne amazonica. The sequence goes on from NC_047116.1 coordinate 19,517,724, forward strand.
CAGGCATCTTACATGATGGGTCCATACTCTTAGAAATGCACACCAGGGCCAAAGTGTTGTAGCTGTTTCCTCACAATGTAAGTGATATTCATCTTCAGTCTCCTTATGGGGTCATTCATGAATCACTTCCAAAGCAAAGCACAACACACCCTCCCAGGTCATCGAAAGAAAATGTTCATTTTTTTATTTTTTTGTTAAATGGAAGAGTCTAACTTACGGAAGCGTATTGCATTTGCAGGATAAAAACAAATTTGACCCCTCATCTCGTACTTACGAGAGAAGATCCCATAATTACGAGATAATTACGAGATCTTTTCTCATAAATACGAGAAAAGACCTCGTAATTATAAGATCAGTGGTCTGATTTTTTATCCTGTGAATGCAATATGCTTCTGTACTAACTTTATCAACAAGCATGTTTTTATTCACTCAATCACTGCCTGTCTTGTTAAAAAAAGTAGCATGTGTGGAGAAGCCAACTTTTTTTTACTCTCAAAATGATTCAGTATCTACTCAGTTGAGTATGTTGCCCTGTGCAGGTTTTTAAGACCAAAATTCATGCATTTTTCAAGGAAACTTAATATTTCACATCAGTAAAATGCCATATAAGTTTGACACATTCACTGAGAACAAACCATTTTTGAAAAAGATCTACATTGTGACTGACCCCCAAACACAACCAGTACATTTTGTATGCCCTTGAAAATGACAAATATAATGAATGACTCCTAAATAACTGACAGCAGTATCTGAAGATCCTTTTGGGTCCTGCTCAGGAGGACATCAGAACTACTGCAAATTCTACTCAAGTGAAGGCGGAGTTATCTGCCCCACTAAGGAGAGCTGATTGGAGGAAAGAAGACGTAGAAATTTTCCCACCCTAACCAATCAGCTCAGACCACATCTGAGCCTGAGCTGCAGGTCCGAGGGTCGAGCAGAGATCACTTGAAGGCATCTGCTCCAACAGGAGGTGAGTCCACAGATCATTAGTATGTGTGAGACAAGTGATTCTGATGCATGTGCAAGAAGACAGTATTCGGTATGCAATGCAATTTAGTACTCAGTGCAAGCCTCTAGAATTAGTGCACTCTTAATCAGACACATTTGGATTATTGTTGACACATGCACGGGAGATAATGCACGTTATTTATTGAGAAACTGTTTAAAAAAGTCTTTCACAATGTAAAAGGCTGTTTATTTCAGCTTTTCATCTGTACAGATTAGTGGCAGATATAACTTAATAAGAAGTCATGCGACTGCATGTTTACTGTATGACAAAAAAAATCTAACGTTGACCAAATGATGGTGGTTTAAATAGCTTATTTCTTTTTAAAATCTTGAACGTACGTGGCACACTTTCAGTGACACTTTCTGCAGGAACTGCACCATAATTATATTCATGGGCGCAATTTTGTGGGGGATAGGGGGAACATGTCCCCCCCCCACCTTTTCAACCAGGGGGGACAGAATATGGTATGTCCCCCCAACCTCCTGACATATGTGTGTACTTGAAACATGCGATGCCAGTCTTATGTGCAAAACCATGTCAGAATAGTGTCTTTGTTTCTGCAAGTTTGTATTTTTATCAGCATTGACTTGTTTACAACACCTGTTTTTTGTTTGTCACATTCAGAATTTTCTGGGACTGCATTTACCCAGATTTGAAACCAAAAATAGTTGCCTCTAGCGACTAGTGTCTACACATAAGTATCAATGGACCATATGCTAATTTACTAAATTCTGAAAGTTAGAAAAGGAAATCAGAAAAGCTATCTGGGACCTCAGAAAGCCCATCTGCAATTATTGCTTGATCTCCAAAATCAGTCTATGCAAGCGAAATTATGTTCAGTATGAGTGTTGTCATTAGTGCCACTTTGAAAATTAAATTCATGATAAGTAATTTATCCTAAACTTATGATCTGTTGTTTTTTCAAACTTATGCAAAAACAAATCTTGAAGAAAAAATACAGTATGCGATAGTTAATAATTATTAAGAGCCTGTTCTTTCATATTTATGAATACATTTTATCACATTGCAGTTGTTTTTTTTTAATGAGAACTTAACCTATCATTCTTTTTGAGTTCTACACATGTGATGATACCTTATTTACACCAGGATGTTAATAAAATCAATGCTGGCTATTCTCAGAATAAAGTACTTATATCCACAGTTTCAAATTGCATAAGTCAAATGGTGTCCACTTTATGGTCTTCTCAAAACATTAAAATTACTGTTCTGGATGCTCAGAATGCATCTGAGCTTATCTAGAAACCGTTGGCTTCTGGGGGCCTAAAGCGGCCCCCAGACCCCGGCCTATGGGCTTCGGCCCTGCAGGCCTCACACTTTGTCCCCCCCAATTTCTAGTTCTAAATTGTGCCCTTGATTATATTAGATCCAACTTTACTGTAATTATAGTGTAGGAATGATAGTGTAGGAATGACACAATAACATGCAAAACGCTATTAAACAAGAACTGCAAAAGCGAATCAGTGCAAATATTGCAAAGAAGAAAAATGAAGGAGCTACAGACTGTGATTGGAGAAAATTGTCTGTTGTGTCACCGGTTACAGCATTTTTCCGTGCAAAAGACATTTAAATACGTCGCCGTTTTAAAAAATAAATAAATAAACGTCACTGTTGGAAAAGACGTTCAAAAAAGGTTAAAGAGTTTCTTTATCTTTTTTTTCACAGCCTATGTGTTGATGTTGGTTTTTAAATGGGATTTTCAGCACCCTGTGTACAATGTGTGAAATATAGCAAATCATAATTTTGAAGCCTAACTAGAAAAAGGTGCATTTGTATTTATAAATTATAATTTAGAATTAAAAAAACTAACTAGAAGCACTCAGAGAGTTCAAACCTCCGCCAAGGCCATGGGGTCACTGACGCCATAACATCTACACGCCGTGGAATCATTGAACCTAAAAAAGTCTAACAATGATGTTTGCTCAGTAGTAAAAGTTTCATCTGCTGTGACTGGATAGCATGTATCCTTAGCGCTTGGCATCACAGTTTATTGCAACTTGCACCTTTTCCAGAAGCAACTGTCATCTGAGCACTGATATTGATATTGCATGTGCTTATAGACAAAAACAAATAAGAGACAAAATTCAATTTATTATTCAACTAAACTGCAAATATATGAATTTTTGAACATTTATGAAACACTTCTATAAACAAGGCCATAGGGTCACTGACCCTAAAGAGATTCCCTCCTTGGCACAGTGATCTATTCAACAATTCAGTGTTACAACCAAAACTATGATACATACACTTTTATGTCTTTATTAGTTCAAAAGTTATTGTATAAAAACGATTTTTCGGTAATGGCGGTTTTCTTCTGGATCTAGCTCCATAACATTTGAAGCTACATCAAATCTGATGACACCTTACTGAATCAGTACAGATTAGCTACAATTTGGTGTTAGTTGTGCATCTCTAGCTTCATTTCTCACCTCACACTGACACATTTTCTATTTTCCCTATATTTTTGCATGTTCTGGATCACCAGATCCGGAATCCAGATCCGATCATCACCAAACTTTATTGTTTGATAGAACATTTGACTATGTTACAGCCTAATTTTTTTCAAGCCTTTCTGCCTTGTTTTTGTGGAGTTAGAAACTAGAATGTCAAAATTCCCCCTATCCCGCAATGGTGAAGAATCCTTTAAAAAATTTCTGGATCCGGATCGTGATCCGGATCACCACTAAAATTTAATCACTTGTTCCTCTTGTCATTTCAAACCACTCCACAAAATTTCATCAAAATCCGTTCAAAACCTTTTGAGTTATTCTGCTGACAAACAGACAGACAAACAAACAAACGCTACCGAAAACATAACCTCCTTGGCGGAGGTAACAATGCAAATCACGTTGAAATGCGAACTGTTTTCAACACATTTTTAATTTATTTTTATTTTACTTTCAACCATTTTTTTTTTCCTCAATGTCTATCCAACGGTAAAATGCTCCATTTTCACCACAGGCTGTACAGGTATAGTCCAGCTCCTCCAGGATGGCACAGCAATACGTGCCATTGCAAGCACACGGGGGCCATACAAACTACTGAGTACCATTTTGAGTTGCTGCAATGAAATGTTGGTGTAACGGACCAGCCTGCCACATTTTTCACTTTGATTTTCGAAGTGTCTTTGTAGGTTTACAATTTTCATTGCCATCAAACGATGTGGCATTATTTTGTTCTTAACAAGAAATTTAAAAAGCATATTTTTTCTGCATTATTTTGAATGTTTTCCTGGTTGCCATGGCAATCATTTTATAACCGGTGCTATAAATTACGTTAATTATGGTATATCATGAAGGTACTTTTTTAATTTACCAATTGTGACAGTATGCAGACAGGTAGCATACATGTAATTTAATCATTATTTTGACCATTTTTGTTAATTTGATTCTGAGTTTTGACCTGTGTATTACGCAGGGTTAGGGGAAGGGCATGTTAAGGACATTGTTCATGTTTTATTTAAATTGTTGTTTAAATAAATTTATTATAACCTGTATGTTTTTTTTTTTTTTTGTCCTTTGGAAACTACACTGCTCAAAATAATTAGGGGAACATGGTGTTCCCCTAATTTACATAGATCAATGTTGAGATCTGTCCCTTGATCCAGATCTGCACCAAAATCTAACCCGTCCTTTTGGAGAAGTCTACCTCACCACCACATTTCATTGAAATTAACTCATGTTGTTGATTTTCTACCACTTACTCAGGTCGCGGTAGTAGTATACGAAGCAGCTCATCCCACACTTCCCTATCCTCGGCCAAGTCTTCTAACTTCCTGGGGGATGCCAAGGCGTTCTGAAGCCACCTGGGAAGTATAATCCTGTTGGTGTGTCCTGGATCTTCCCTGGGGCCTCCTCCTGTTCAGATGTGCATGGAAAACCTCATAAGGATGACTATGGGGCATCCTTACCAGATGCCCAAACTACCTCAGCTGGCACCGTTCACAATGCAAAGAAGCAGTGGTGCTACTCTTGAGTCTCACGGATTGTCGAGCTTCTCATCCTGTCCAGGAGTGTAAACCCAGATACCCGATGAAGGAATCACATTTCCACTGCTTGTGTCTGTGACCTTATTCTTTCAGTCATTACCCAAGTTCATGATGACGGGGAAGGATTGGAATGTAAATCAACTGGTAAATTGATCCTTGCCTTCTGATTCAGTTCTTACTTCACCACAGGGCCTCCACACCAGGGCCTCCTCCTGGTCAGATGTGCATGGAAAGCCTCACCAGATGACTATCACCTCACCAGATGCCAAAACTATCTCAGCTAGCACCATTCACAATGCAAAGGAGCAGTGGTGCTACTCTTGAGTCCCAGGGATCGTCGTAAACCCAGATACCCAGTGAAGGAATCACATTTCCACCGCTTGTATCCGCGACCTTATTCTTTCAGTCATTACCCAAGTTCAGGACCATAGGTGAAGACAGGAGCTTAAATCAATTGGTAAATTGATACTTGTCTTCTGACTCAGCTTTCTTCACCACAGTGGTCCAGCACAGTGTCCTTAAAACATCAGACACTGCCTCAATCAGCCTATCAGTTTTACACTGCAACTTACTATCACTTTTGAGCAAGAGCCAGAGATACTTAAACTCCACCTGGGGCAATAACTGTCCCCAGACCCAGAGGGGACAATCCAGCCTTTCCTGACAGAGGGCCATGGTCTCAGATTTGGTTTTCATTCATGTCTTTACGAAAAATCATCCTGACAGTTAAACGAGAAATCAAGATCAAAGACAAGGTCTTCCCCTTGATCCAGATCCACACCAAAATTTAATCAGTTCTGCCTTGGAAATAGGGCTGCAACAAACAATTATTTGGATCATCGATGAATCTGATGGGGTTTCGACACGATTAATCGATTAATCAGATTAGCGGGGAATTTTTTTTAGAAATGTGCCAAGGAAACAATTTTTCTCTCCTTCCATCACTTTATTTAACAACAGAACATTATTTGAAAACTTAAAATACTTGAAAATCAACAAATCATCAAATATCCCTCGGCTGTTGAAATATAAAATAATAAAGAATAAAACAGTTTATAACAAAGAACAAAAATAATTATTTCAAATGACACTGCTTTATCAAAGTGCTGAGTTGCCATAAAACAACATTGAAACATATAAATGTTATAAAATATATGGTGAAAAAAGAGGTATTTTTGTTGCTGCAAATGACCAATCAGCATAACCAGTTAACCATAAAACCTAAATCAAAAACTGTAGCCTGACTTATTATATGTGCAACATTCTCTGTATAACTTGTAAACTGTGGTCATTTCACAATGACACACGTGACTCATGTCTCTTTCTCTAAAATTGTATTGTAGCATTATTAGTTATTATTACTATTATAACGTTGCCACGAACAGCGGGAAAAGAAGAAAACTAGAAGGGTGGAAATGAGAGTGGGGACTTTGAATGTTGGTAGTATGACTGGTAAAGGGAGAGAGCTGGCTGATATGATGGAGAGGAGAAAGGTAGACATGTGTGCAAGAGACCAAGTGGAAGGGAAGTAAGAGCAGGAGCATCGGCGGTGGGTACAAGTTGTTGTACCATGGTGAGGACAGGAAGAGAAATGGTGTTGGGTCATTTTAAAGGAAGAGTATATTAAAAGTGTGTTGGAGGTTAAGCGAGTGTCTGACAGGGTGATGAGTGTGAAGTTGGAATTTGACGGGGTGATGATGAATATCATCAGTACATATGCCCCACAGGTAGGTTGTGAGATGAAGGAGAAAGAAGATTTCTGTAGTGTGTTAGATGAGGTGGTGGAGAGTGTGCCCAAGCATGAAAGAGTGGTGATAGGAGTGGACTTCAATGGGCATGTTGGTGAAGGGAACAGAGGTGATGAGGAAGTAATGGGTAGATATGGTATCAAGGATAGGAATGGGGAAGGACAGATGGTTGTTGATTTTGCAAAAAGGATGGAAATGGCTGTGGTGAATACCTACTTTAAGAAAAGGGAGGAGCACAGGGTAACATATAAGAGTGGAGGAAGGTGTACACAGGTGGACTACATTCTTTATAGGAGATGCAAGCTAAAAGAAATCACAGACTGTAAGGTGGTAGCAGGAGAGAGTGTCGTTAGACAGCATAGGATGGTTGTTTGTAGGATGAATTTAGAGGTAAAGAAGAAGAAGATAGTGAGAGCTCAACAAAGGATCAGATGGTGGAAGCTGAAGGAGGAAGACTGTTGTGTGAAATTTAGCGAGCAGGTGAGAGAAGCACTGGTTGGAGGGGAAGCAATTTTGGACAACTGGAAAAGTACTGCAGATGTTGTGAGGGAGACAGCTCGGACAGTACTGGGTATGACATCTGGACAGTGGAAGGAAGACAAGGAGACTTGGTGGTGGAATGAAGAGGTCCAGGAAAGCATAAGGAGAAAGAGGTTGGCGAAAACGTTTTGGGATAGTCGGAGAGATGAAGAAAGTAGACAGGAGTACAAGGAGATGTGGCATAAGGCGAAAAGAGAAGTGGCAAAAGCGAAGGAAAAGGCATATTGCGAGCTGTACAAGAAGTTGAATAGTAAGGAAGGAGAAAAGGACTTGTACCGATTGGCCAGACAAAGGGACAGAGCTGGAAAGGATGTGCAGCAGGTTAGGGTGGTAAAAGATGCACATGGTAATGTGCTGACAAATGAGGAGTGTGTGCTGAGAAGGTGGAGGGAATATTTTGAAGAGCTGATGAATAAAGAAAATGAGCGAGAGAAAAGGCTGTATGATGTGGTGAGAGTAAATCAGGAAGTACAAGAGATTAGTAAGGAAGAAGTGAGGGCTGCTATGAAGAGGATGAAGAGTGGAAAGGCAGTTGGCCCAGATGACATTCCAGTGGAGGCATGGAAATGTCTAGGAGAGATGGCAGTAGAGTTTCTAACCAGATTGTTTAATAAAATCTTGGAAAGTGAGAGGATGCCTGAGGAGTGGAGACGAAGTGTGCTGGTTCCTGTTTTCAAGAACAATGGTGATGTGCAGAGCTGCAGTAACTACAGAGGCATAAAGCCACAGCCACAGCCACAGCATGAAGTTACGGGAAAGAGTAGTAGAAGCTAGGCTTAGAAAACAGGTTAAGATCTGTGAGCAGCAATATGGTTTCATGCTGAGAAAGAGCACTACAGATGCAATGTTTGCTCTGAGAATACTGTTGGAGAAGTACAGAGAAGGACAGAAAGAGTTACATTGTGTGTTTGTGGACTTAGAAAAAGCTTATGATAGGGTGCCAAGAGAAGAGTTGTGGTATTGTATGAGGAAGTCCGGAGTGGCAGAGAAGTATGTTAGGGTAGTGCAGGACATGTACAAGAATAGTGTGACAGCGGTGAGATGCGCAGTCGGAATGACAGACTCATTCAAGGTGGAGGTGGGCTTACACAAAGGATCAGCTCTGAGTCCTTTCTTGTTTGCAGTGGTGACGGACAGGTTGACGGATGAGATCAGACAGGAGTTCCCATGGACTATGATGTTTGCAGATGAAATTGTGATCTGTAGTGAGAGTAGAGAGAAAGTTGAGTCTAGTCTGGAGAGGTGGAGTAATGCTTTGGAGAGAAGGGGAATGAAAGTCAGTGGAAGCAAGACTGAGTACGTGTGTGTGAATGGGATGGAGCCCAGTGGAATAGTGCAGTTACAAGGAGCAGAAGTGCTGAAAGTAGATGAGTTTAAATATTTGGGGTCAACTGTTCAAAGTAATGGAGAATGTGGTAGAGAGGTGAAGAAGAGAGTGCAGGCAGGGTGGAGTGGGTGGAGAAAGGTGGCATGAGTAATTTGTGACCAAAGAATATCAGCAAGAGTGAAGGGGAAAGTTTACAAGACAGTAGTGAGACCAGCTATGTTGTACGGCTTAGAGATGGTGACACTAACAAAAAGACAGGAGGCAGAGCTGAAGATGTTGAGATTCTCTTTGGGAGTGACAAGAATGGACAGGTATAGGAATGAACATATCAGAGGGACAGCTCAGTTAGGACGGTTTGGAGACAAAGCCAGAGAGGCGAGATTGAGATGGTTTGGACATGTGCAGCGGAGGGACCCAGGGTATAGAGGGTTTTCAATCACGTGACTGATTTGCTGCAGAACAGGTGCCGTCTCCATTCTGAATTACAAGGAGGCTGGCGCATGATAGAAAAATGGAGAGAATGTACGGTTATTACGATGCTTTAAATCCTTGAGATAAAGCTATTTATCATGATAGATGTGTAACAGTTGGTTCAGTGGATCCGTATCTTGTACCAGATAGTGAATTTAGTGGTGATGTAACGAACTGGCCGACAGTGTCACAGTGCAATATTGTGAACTAGGAAGCTGCCGACCAGGTCAACCTCACCGGCCTCCTGCAGAACATCACAGCGGAGCTCTGAAAGCGGAGGTCGTCTTGAAGTCCTGAGCGATTTCTCTCACCAGGTGCTGGAAGGGCAGCTTGCGGATCAGCAGCTCGGTGCTCGAGGACCACAATGTAAATAAGCATCCGTATTGGAAGCATTCTTATGTTATCCTCAGCGGTATTTTTATGTATTCTTATATAATTTTATTGCCGAATAAAATAAAATAAAATTCTGGGAGCAGTGGATTTCTGGTAGCGGCGGATCTCTCTCAGCGCCACGGTGCCGTGAGGCTTCTTCACACCGAAGTTGAAGCTTCTGCAATTGTTCGCCAAATGCACGTAGCGTAATACAGCGGCCACCGCATCGTAATCCAGAATGGCCGCGGGACACAAAATGACGTGACCGATACGTCACATGAAAAACCTCTATATAGGGAGAAGGATGCTGAGGATGGAGCCACCAGGCAGGAGGAGAAGAGGGAGGCCAAAGAGGAGGTTCATGGATGTGCTGAAGGAGGACATGCAGGTGGTTGGTGTGACAGAGGAAGATACAGAGGACAGGGTGAGATGGAAACGATTGATCTGCTGAGGCGACCCCTAACGGGAACAGCCGAAAGACAAAGAAGATTACTATTATTACTGTTGCTATTATTAATATATAAATACAAATAAATTTAAAAAATATTATAATTTGTAATACATTTGACTCTTTTACGACAACAAACGCTGAGCCGTTAATTATTATACAGAAAACAAATGCACAAATATGCTGAAATGCCAGCAGCTTAATGCTAACTTTAACATTGAAAACGCTATAGACATGCTAATGCGTTAGCATCACATTAGCATAAAATATATCTATCAACTTTCAGAAGACCATAACAGGTCAGTTTAACATATAAAGGTAAATATTCCTCACAGACATATGCTCTTTAGGGTTTTAGTAGGGAAAAATTAAGATAAAGCGAAATAAAATAAATGAAACCAATGAAACAGCAGCTCGAAGCACTCCTTCATTGGTTCAAGATTCAAAGCAAAGCTCGGTTGATTATATGGAAGAAACGAAACATTTGCAGTAAAACAAAGTTATTTAGCAACTAATCGATGACTAAATTAGTTGATAACTATTTTAATAATCGATTTTAATCGATTAACTCGATTAGTTGTTTCAGCTCTACTTGGAAACAATTTCCATCTCACTGTCTATTTTAATGGAACTGATTCCTGCATTTTCTTTATTTAATCTTTTACTTTTATGTAGTTATTTATTCATTTATTAGATTTTTCTGCTGGCAGTCAAACAACACAACGGCTGTATCTAGATATTAAAAGCCAATTGGCCTCTGTGTATGTGTGTGTGCAAAGCTGAAGAGAGCTGACATTTGCCGTTTGGTTTGCTTATGTATTTTGGGTCAAGGATGAACGCAGCAAAAACAGAAAGTTGATAGGACTAATATTTTTGGACAAATTAGGGATATTAGGTAACATCAGTGAACAATGGACAACAACATCACCATTAATCAGTCCCTGGTAACCAGACAAGTTCTGAACAAAGAGGAAATATCTCAACCTTGAGATTTGTAAAACATCAACTAAAATGTGTGAAATAATAAATACAATTATTCACAAAACTTTCTCATTTTAATTTCCTGCACCATCAGTTAAAACTTTGCATAATTTATTGCCACCCTTCAAAAATGTCAGCTACACTACCCAGTCTGGAGCCCATGGATCCCCACGGGCAACACGCTAGTTTATTAATAATGTAAACAAGCCTTTAATAAATTTTATGGCTGTCTTGTGTTAACCTGTTTCTTCACAGCTCTTTTAATCAAATACCGAGTGTTCACAGATTACAAATATTTGTTTGTCTTCATGGTGACACTTATTCACGTTTGGATCAGAGGTTACAGCAAAACAGGCCTGTAGTGTCGACATATGAGGAATAATCAGTGATAGATATGCAGCTGTGTGGCCTTTAAAACACACACACACACACACACACACACACACACACACACACACACACACACACACACACACACACACACACACACACACACACACACACACACACACACACACACACACACAACAAATTGATTTTAAAAACCAAAGGACAATGCACCGCTGATTAGACTCACTCAACTGTTTGTTAGTGTGATATCTAGATATTTCTGACATCATAAGGTAAACATTTCTCCACCACCAAAAGTACTAATGTCTTCCCTGAGCCAACAATCATATCTCCAATAAAACTAATTTAAATTAAACTATTCATTTTGGAGATACTGTACACAAACAAGTAAACAGATCGCCTGACTTCTGCCTTCCTCCAGTTAGTAGAGGCAAACAACAAATATTAATTTCACATTTTAAAACCAATTAATGAGAACATCCTTTTGATCAACCTTTGTAAAAAAATGCAAATGTGTTGTCACGGTTGCATGTGTGTTTTCAGGTGAACCATGTTGTTGACGTCTCACAGTCGTGATCCAGGAGCCGCTCCTGCTCTCGGCCCTCGTGCTCCAAACAACAGCACAAATATCCGTCAAAACTCATTCGTTGAGAATGTCAACTTGACAACTCAAGTGCAGGAACACCATGAAGTTCAGATTGAATCACCCCATGAGGGCGGTGACAACATCGACAAACAGCGGAACAGAGTTCCAGACAGCGGAGACTGGATCCGTCCCGATTTGCCCAGCAGATGCACCTGGAGGCTGGGGGCCCCTCCATCAGAGTCACCTCATAGCCACATCTCACGGTACGCCTGAAAATACATCGTTTTTGTTGAGAGAAGTCCTTAAGTCACAGTTATCAGTAAAAAGTCATTGTGATTTACAATCTCAGTGACTTATGTGATAATTATGACCTTAAGATCTCATCAATACTTACTAACTCATAATAATCACTTATATCCGACAATTACAACTTTAGCATCTCGTAATTCAGACTTATTATCAAATTATAGTGTCTTACGAGCTCATATTTCTGATTTTTAAATCTCAGTAATGGTCTATAATAGCATGTTAATGAACTTAATCCTATAATTCTCACTATAGCAACTCGTAATTATGCATTCGATCTCATAATAAGAACTTACTATCCCATAATTATGTTTTGCCATCTGATAATAATGAGTCAATATTCTATGTTCTATATTCTTATTCTCATATATATATATATATATATATATAGAGAGAGAGAGAGAGAGAGAGAGAGAGAGAGAGAGAGAGAGAGAGAGAGAGAGACTACTATCCTATATTTCTGATTTTAACATCCAAGTACTTACTGAACTTACAACACGATAATAACTTATCCCATCATTCTGGCTTTAGTAACTCACCTTTCTGACTTACTATATCATACTAATAACTTACTATTCATCAATTATCTGTCCTTGGAAGGACAGATTTCACACTTTGTGTGTGTGTGGCCTCTACTGGTGGTTGGCTCTCACTGCGGTATTGTATCACTTCCTGCTCCGGAGCACAGCGGTGTTTCGCTGTATCTGTTAGCTGTTTAATCTGCGCAGTTAGATTGATCTAGTTATCTAGATAACGATTTGTTTCACAGTGTAATCTTCACGTGCCTTAACTAAAGCACTCCCTCTGCTGAATCACCTCTAAATTATTTACACATTATTCACTTTGTGTGTTTTTAGGAATCCGCTAGCTTAGCGCAGCTACTAGCTCTTAGCCGGTTTAGCATGGCGGCTTCTCCTGTCTCTCCCGCACTTTTCTGCTCTGGATGTGAAATGTTTAGTTATTCCTCGGCCTCCTTTAGCAGTAATGGTACTTGTAATAAATGTAGCTTATTCGTAGCTTTGGAGGCCAATCGGAGGTCACTAAAATTAACATTGAATCGGTGTGTAACTTTGCAAAAGCAATGTCGGACTCTGTAGTTTTCTCTGGGCCCCTCCCCAATCGGACCGGGAGTGACATGTTTAGCCGCATGTTCTCCTTGAATTGCTGGCTGTCTGAGTGGTGTCCAAAAAATGAGGTGGGCTTCATAGATAATTGGCAAAGCTTCTGGGGAAAACCTTGTCTTGTTAGGAGAGACGGCATCCATCCCACTTTGGATGGAGCAGCTCTCATTTCTAGAAATCTAGTCAATTTTCTTAAATCCTCCAAACCGTGACTATCCAGGGACCAGGAAGCAGAGTTGTAGTCTTACACACCTCTCTGCAGCTTCTCTCCCCCTGCCATCCCCTCATTACCCCATCCCCGTAGAGACGGTGTCTGCTCCCAGACCACCAATAACCAGTAAAAATCTATTTAAGCATAAAAATTCAAAAAGAAAAAATAATATAGCACCTTCAACTGCACCACAGACTAAAACAGTTAAATGTGGTCTATTAAACATTAGGTCTCTCTCTTCTAAGTCCCTGTTAGTAAATGATATAATAATTGATCAACATATTGATTTATTCTGCCTTACAGAAACCTGGTTACAGCAGGATGAATATGTTAGTTTAAATGAGTCAACACCCCCGAGTCACACTAACTGCCAGAACGCTCGTAGCACGGGCCGAGGCGGAGGATTAGCAGCAATCTTCCATTCCAGCTTATTAATTAATCAAAAACCCAGACAGAGCTTTAATTCATTTGAAAGCTTGACTCTTAGTCTTGTCCATCCAAATTGGAAGTCCCAAAAAACAGTTTTATTTGTTGTTATCTATCGTCCACCTGGTCGTTACTGTGAATTTTCAGACCTTTTGTCTGACTTGTGTGAGTGAGTGCTTAGCTCAGATAAGATAATTATAGTGGGCGATTTTAACATCCACACAGATGCTGAGAATGACAGCCTCAACACTGCATTTAATCTATTATTAGACTCAATTGGCTTTGCTCAAAATGTAAATGAGTCCACCCACCACTTTAATCATATCTTAGATCTTGTTCTGACTTATGGTATGGAAATTGAAGACTTAACAGTATTCCCTGAAAACTCCCTTTTGTCTGATCATGTTGTGTGTGGGCCGCCAGAAGAGGAGGTACTGCTGGCCCACCATCAGAGGGCGTCCTGCCTGAAGTGCGGGCTTCAGGCACGAGAGGGCGCTGCCGCCATGGACACAGCCGGAGGTGACAGCTGTCACTCATTACCTCTTGACAGCTGTCACCCATCTACTCAACGTCCTCTCACTCCATAAAGACCAGACGTCATCTCCACCTCATTGCCGAGATATCATATTTCATTGGAGGTAATATCCTCAGCCATTTGTGATTGCAATATTTGTATATTGTGAGTGTTTGCAGGAGTACTGGTACCTCCGTCGGTGAAAGCTGAGAGAGCGTTGAAGGCACTCTTTTCCCCTGAGGAATCTACAGTACTCTGCAACATATTGAGTGAGAGGTGGAGGTGGGATTCCCACCGCTGTTGTTACTGGGTGTACACACACCCACACTTGACTGTCTTTGTTCTCGCCAGCAGTACCAGATCCGACAGTCGGGGACGGTGATCACCTGGGAATTCGGGACTTGGCGGCTCCAGTATTCACCAGGTTCTGTGGCGGCGGAAATCGTGTGGTTCCGGCTCTTCTCAGGACAGACGTCTTCTATCCTCGAGCCTGCCCACACGTCACCTTTGTGGATTGACTGTAATTATATTCTGAGATTGTCTGTATGTTCGTTGTGCACATTTCACAACATTAAATTGTTACCTTTTGGCTCATCTATTGCCCGTTCATTTGCGCACCCTGTTGTAGGTCCGTGTCACTACACTTTCACAACAGGATATCTCGGCCAGCGTCATGGACTCCGAGGGGCGTCACCCGGTTGTTGAATGACCAGTGGGAGAGCAGGGAGCGCAGGCGTCTGCAGGAGGCGTGATTGGTGAGCTGCAGCACATTCTCACCGCCTTTACGGCTCGGTTGGATCAGATGACCGAGCAAAACATCCTCCTGAACCGCAGGGTGGAGGCTCTCTCCACACAGATGGCGGCGAGCGCTCAGGGCGCTGCTGCAGCTCCTCCTCCTGCCGACCCTGTGCAGGATATGAACGTTCCAGTGGTGGTTCAACAACCCCTCCCACCATCCCCTGAAGCATACATAAGCCCTCCTGAGCCGTACGGAGGTTGTGTGGAGACGTGCGCAGACTTTCTCATGCATTGTTCGCTCGTCTTCGCACAACGTCCCGTCATGTACGCGTCAGATGCTAGCAAAATAGCTTATGTGATTGCTCTGCTTTGGGGTAAGGCACGCGCCTGGGCTACGGCGCTCTGGGAACACAACTCACGGTTGTTATCAGCATACACTGGGTTTGTGGGGGAGTTCAGAACAGTGTTTGATCACCCTAACAGAGGAGAGACCGCTTCAACTGTGCTGCTGTCAATGAGACAGGGACGCAAGAGCGCAGCCGCTTATGCAGTCAACTTCCGCATCGCGGCTGCGAGGTCCGGCTGGAATAACGTTGCGCTCCGCGCCGCCTTCATAAACGGACTGTCGTTGGTCCTGAAGGAGCAGCTGGTAGCTAAGGAGGAACCGCGGGATTTAGATGGGCTTATCGATCTCATTATACGGTTAGACAATCGGTTGGAGGAACGCCGTCGGGAGCGAGGCGAAGGACATGACCGGATACGCGCCGCCCCTCTCCCTTCTGGGTTCGAAAAGGGGCCGCCCTCCCCACGTTCCACAGCCGCAGCGCTCTGTGGGGCAACAGCTCCCCCTGCTGACGTTGTTAGGGAAACGTACAGGGCCAAAATGAGGAGGCTGATCCGCGGGGAGTGTTTTCTCTGCAGCTTAAAGGAGCACACACAGAAAAACTGCCCCAAACGGCCAAAACAACAACCGCCCTCAGAGACTGGGCTAAGGGGGGGTCAAAACATTCACGTAAGACACACACAGATTGCCACACGACTCCCAGTTACAATCCTGAGCGGGGATTTAACCCTTCAAGCCCCAGCACTGGTGGACACGGGGTCAGAAGGGAATCTGCTAGACAGCAGATGGGCAAGGGAGGTAGGGCTCCCTCTGGTGGCGCTTCCTTCGCCATTGCAGGCACCCTCCTCCCTTTAATCACACACAAGACACAACCAGTAACTCTGGTGGTGTCTGGAAACCATCGGGAGGAGATTGAGTTTTTTGTAACTCCTTCTACCTCCTGCGTGATTTTGGGCTTCCCATGGATGTTGAAGCACAATCCCCGGATTGATTGGCCGTCTGGGGTGGTGGTTCAGTGGAGCGAGACCTGCCATCGGGTGTGTTTAGGATCCTCGGTTCCTCCCGGTTTACAGGCTAAGGAGGAGGTCAAAGTCCCTCCCAATCTGACGGCAGTGCCGGTTGAGTACCACGATCTTGCTGACGTCTTCAGCAAGGATCTGGCACTCACCCTTCCCCCGCACCGTCCGTACGATTGTGCCATTGATTTGGTTCCAGGCGCTGAGTTCCCGTCCAGCAGGCTGTACAACCTCTCACGACCTGAGCGCGAATCAATGGAGACCTACATCCGGGACTCATTAGCTGCCGGGCTGATCCGGAACTCCACCTCCCCGATGGGGGCAGGTTTCTTTTTTGTGGGCAAGAAAGATGGCGGACTCCGTCCATGCATTGATTACAGGGGGCTGAATGAGATTACGGTTCGCAACCGATACCCGTTGCCATTGTTGGATTCCGTGTTCACCTCCCTGCATGGAGCCAAAATCTTTACTAAGCTGGATCTTAGAAATGCGTATCACCTGGTTCGGATCCGGAAGGGAGACGAATGGAAGACGGCATTTAACACCCCGTTAGGTCACTTTGAGTACCTGGTCATGCCGTTCGGCCTCACCAACGCCCCCGCGACGTTCCAAGCCTTGGTTAACGACGTCTTGCGGGACTTCCTGCACCGATTCGTCTTCGTATATCTGGACGATATTCTCATCTTTTCTCCGGATCCTGAGACCCATGTCCAGCATGTACATCAGGTCCTGCAGCGGTTATTAGAGAACCGACTGTTTGTGAAGGGCGAGAAGTGCGAGTTTCACCGCACGTCTTTGTCCTTCCTGGGGTTTATCATCTCCTCTAACTCCGTCGCCCCTGATCTGGCCAAGGTTGCGGCGGTGAGAGATTGGCCCCAACCAACAAGCCATAGGAAGCTGCAACAGTTCCTCGGCTTTGCTAATTTCTATAGGAGGTTCATTAAGGGCTACAGTCAGGTAGTTAGCCCCCTGACAGCCCTGACCTCTCCAAAAGTCCCCTTCACCTGGTCGGTTCAGTGCGAAGCCGCGTTCAAGGAGTTGAAACGACGGTTCTCTACTGCGCCAGTTTTGGTGCAGCCCGACCCTAGCCGCCAGTTCGTGGTTGAAGTGGACGCCTCTGACTCAGGGATAGGAGCCGTGCTATCCCAGAGCGGAGAGACCGATAAGGTTCTTCACCCGTGTGCCTACTTTTCACGCAGGTTGACCCCGGCTGAACGGAACTATGACGTCGGCAATCGAGAACTCCTTGCGGTGAAAGAGGCTCTTGAGGAGTGGAGACACCTGTTGGAGGGAGCGTCTGTGCCATTCACGGTTTTCACTGACCATCGGAACCTGGAGTATATCAGGACCGCCAAGCGGCTGAACCCCAGGCAAGCCCGCTGGTCACTGTTCTTCGGACGTTTTGACTTCCGGATCACCTATCGCCCCGGGACTAAGAACCAGAGATCGGATGCCTTGTCCCGGGTACACGAAGACGAAGTCAAAACGATGCTGTCGGATCCACGGTGCCCATCATTCCGGAGTCCGCTATCGTGGCCACCCTCACCTGGGACGTGGAGAAGACCGTCCGGGAGGCCCTGGCATGGAGCCCGGACCCCGGACCCCGGAACCGGTCCGAAGAACCGTCTGTACGTCCCACCAGAGGCCAGAGCTGCAGTCTTGGACTTCTGTCACGGTTCCAAGCTCTCCTGTCATCCAGGGGTGCGAAGGACCGTGGCAGTTGTCCGGCAGCGCTTCTGGTGGGCGTCTATGGAGGCCGATGTCCGGGAATATATCCAGGCCTGCACCACCTGTGCCAGGGGCAAGGCAGTACATAAGAAGGCCCAAGGACTCCTCCAGCCGCTGCCGGTGCCTCATCGCCCCTGGTCCCACATCGGCCTGGATTTCGTCACGGGCTTCCCGCCGTCCCAGGGCAACACCACCATCTTCACGATAGTGGACCGATTCTCCAAGGCGGCCCACTTCGTGGCCCTCCCGAAGCTCCCAACAGCCCAGGAGACAGCAGACCTCCTGGTCCACCACGTCGTCCGTCTGCATGGGATACCCTCCGACATCGTCTCTAATCGTGGTCCCCAGTTCTCCTCACACGTCTGGAGGAGCTTCTGCAGGGAACTGGGGGCCACCGTGAGCCTCTCGTCCGGGTACCATCCACAGACGAACGGACAGGCAGAGCGGGCCAACCAGGAACTGGAACAGACCCTCCGCTGCGTCACATCTGCGCACCCGACGGCCTGGAGTAACCATCTGGCCTGGATCGAGTATGCGCATAACAGCCAGGTGTCTTCTGCTACCGGCCTCTCCCCATTTGAGGTGTGTTTGGGGTATCAGCCCCCGTTGTTTCCCGTGGTGGAGGGAGAGGTCGGTGTGCCCTCGGTCCAGGCCCACCTGCGGAAGTGCCGTCAGGTGTGGCGCTCCGCCCGTTCTGCCTTGTTGAAGGCCCGGACGAGGGCGAAGACCCATGCAGACCGCCGGCGATCCCCGGCCCCTGCTTACCTGCCCGGGCAGGAGGTGTGGCTTTCCACGAAGGACATCCCCCTCCAGGTGGACTCCCCGAAACTTCAGGACAGGTACATTGGCCCCTTCAAGATCCTCAAAGTCCTCAGTCCTGCCGCAGTGAAGCTCCAACTCCCGGCTTCACTGCGGATCCATCCGGTTTTCCACGTGTCACGCATCAAACCTCACCACACCTCACTCCTCTGTGCTCCCGGACCGGCGCCGCCTTCTGCTCGGATCATCGACGGGGAGCCGGCTTGGACGGTGCGCCGGCTCCTGGACGTCCGTCGGATGGGCCGGGGGTTCCAGTACTTGGTGGACTGGGAGGGGTATGGACCCAAAGAACGCTCCTGGGTGAAGAGGAGCTTCATCCTGGATCCGGCCCTCCTGGCCGACTTCTACCGTCGACACCCCAACAAGCCGTTGAGGGGGGGGTCCTGTTGTGTGTGGGCCGCCAGAAGAGGAGGTACTGCTGGCCCACCATCAGAGGGCGCCCTGCCTGAAGTGCGGGCTTCAGGCACGAGAGGGCGCTGCCACCATGGACACAGCCGGGGGTGACAGCTGTCACTCATTACCTCTTGACAGCTGTCACCCATCTACTCAACGTCCTCTCACTCCATAAAGACCAGACGTCATCTCCACCTCGTTGCCGAGATATCATACTTCATTGGAGGTAATATCCTCAGCCATTTGTGATTGCAATATTTGTATATTGTGAGTGTTTGCAGGAGTACTGGTACCTCCATCGGTGAAAGCTGAGAGAGCGTTGAAGGCACTCTTTTCCCCTGAGGAATCTACAGTACTCTGCAACATATTGAGTGAGAGGTGGAGGTGGCATTCCCACCACTGTTGTTACTGGGTGTACACACACCCACACTTGACTGTCTTTGTTCTCGCCAGCAGTACCAGATCCGACAGTCGGGGACGGTGATCACCTGGGAATTCGGGACTTGGCGGCCCCAGTATTCACCAGGTTCTGTGGCGGCGGAAATCGTGTGGTTCCGGCTCTTCTCAGGACAGACGTCTTCTATCCTCGAGCCTGCCCACACGTCACCTTTGTGGATTGACTGTAATTATATACTGAGATTGTCTGTATGTTCGTTGTGCACATTTCACAACATTAAATTGTTACCTTTTGGCTCATCTATTGCCCGTTCATTTGCGCCCCCTGTTGTGGGTCCATGTCACTACACTTTCACAACAGATCATTTCTTAATAACATTTACATTTACTCTGATAGACTACCCAGCAGTGGGGAATAAGTTTCATTACACTAGAAGTCTTTCAGAAAGCGCTGTAACTAGGTTTAAGGATATGATTCCTTCTTTAAAGCAAAGCCGAGGAACTGTTGCAGCTTCCTACGGCTCGTCGGTTGGGGCCAATCCCTCACTGCCGCAACCTTGGCCAGATCGGGTGCGACGGAGTTGGAGGAGATGATGAACCCCAGGAAGGACAAAGAAGTACGGTGGAACTCGCACTTCTCGCCCTTCACAAACAGTCGGTTCTCCAACAACCGCTGCAGGACCTGACGTACATGCTGGACATGGGTCTCAGGATCCGGGGAGAAGATGAGGATGTTGTCCAGGTATACGAAGACGAACCGGTGCAGGAAGTCCCGCAAGACGTCATTAACCAATGCCTGGAACGTCGCGGGCACATTGGTGAGGCCGAACGGCATCACCAGGTACTCAAAGTGACGTAACGGGGTGTTAAATGCCGTCTTCCATTCGTCTCCCTTCCGAACCAGGTGGTACGCATTTCTAAGATCCAATTTGGTAAAAATTTGGGCTCCATGCAGGGGCGTGAACACAGAATCTAACAGAGGCAGCGGGTATCGATTACGAACCGTGACTTCGTTCAGCCCTCTGTAGTCTATGCATGGACGGAGTCCGCCGTCTTTCTTGCCCACAAAAAAGAAACCTGCACCCATCGGGGAGGTGGAGTTCCGGATCAGCCCGGCAGCTAAGGAGTCCCGGATGTAGGTCTCCATTGATTCGCGCTCAGGATGAGAGAGGTTGTACAACCTGCTGGACGGGTACTCAGCGCCTGGGATCAAATCAATTGCACAATCGTACGGACGGTGCGGGGGAAGAGTGAGTGCCAGATCTTTGCTGAAGACGTCAGCAAGATCATGGTACTCCTCAGGCACCGCTGACAGATTGGGGGGGGACTTTAACCTCCTCATTAGCTCATTAGCAGTACCAGATCCGACAGTCGGGGACGGTGATCACCTGGGAATTCGGGACTTGGCGGCCCCAGTATTCACCAGGTTCTGTGGCGGCGGAAATCGTGTGGTTCCGGCTCTTCTCAGGACAGACGTCTTCTATCCTCGAGCCTGCCCACACGTCACCTTTGTGGATTGACTGTAATTATATACTGAGATTGTCTGTATGTTCGTTGTGCACATTTCACAACATTAAATTGTTACCTTTTGGCTCATCTATTGGCCGTTCATTTGCGCCCCCTGTTGTGGGTCCATGTCACTACACTTTCACAACAGATCATTTCTTAATAACATTTACATTTACTCTGATAGACTACCCAGCAGTGGGGAATAAGTTTCATTACACTAGAAGTCTTTCAGAAAGCGCTGTAACTAGGTTTAAGGATATGATTCCTTCTTTATGTTCTCTAATGCCATATACCAACACAGTGCAGAGTAGCTACCTAAACTCTGTAAGTGAGATAGAGTATCTCGTCAATAGTTTTACATCCTCATTGAAGACAACGTTGGATGCTGTAGCTCCTCTGAAAAAGAGAGCTTTAAATTAGAAGTGCCTGACTCCGTGGTATAACTCACAAACTCGCAGCTTAAAGCAGATAACCCGTAAGTTGGAGAGGAAATGGCGTCTCACTAATTTAGAAGATCTTCACTTAGCCTGGAAAAAGAGTCTGTTGCTCTATAAAAAAGCCCTCCGTAAAGCTAGGACATCTTACTACTCATCACTAATTGAAGAAAATAAGAACAACCCCAGGTTTCTTTTCAGCACTGTAGCCAGGCTGACAAAGAGTCAGAGCTCTATTGAGCTGAGTATTCCTTTAACTAGTAATGACTTCATGACTTTCTTTGCTAATAAAATTTTAACTATTAGAGAAAAAATTACTCATAACCATCCCAAAGACGTATCGTTATCTTTGGCTGCTTTCAGTGATGCCGGTATTTGGTTAGACTCTTTCTCTCAGATTGTTCTGTCTGAGTAATTTTCATTAGTTACTTCCTCCAAACCATCAACATGTCTATTAGACCCCATTCCTACTAGGCTGCTCAAGGAAGCCCTACCA
Source organism: Thalassophryne amazonica (assembly GCF_902500255.1). Taxonomy (NCBI): domain Eukaryota; kingdom Metazoa; phylum Chordata; class Actinopteri; order Batrachoidiformes; family Batrachoididae; genus Thalassophryne; species Thalassophryne amazonica. Next base: position 19,540,013 of record NC_047116.1, read on the forward strand.
TTAATTAATGCTTCGATCTTAAATATGATCAATCTGTCTTTATTAGTTGGCTATGTACCACAGGCTTTTAAGGTGGCAGTAATTAAACCATTACTTAAAAAGCCATCACTTGACCCAGCTATCTTAGCTAATTATAGGCCAATCTCCAACCTTCCTTTTCTCTCAAAAATTCTTGAAAGGGTAGTTGTAAAACAGCTAACTGATCATCTGCAGAGGAATGGTCTTATTACATAGATTAGAGCATAGATATTAAAGGCACTGCGCTGCGGTGGTTTGAATCATATTTATCTAATAGATTACAATTTGTTCATGTAAATGGGGAATCTTCTTCACAGACTAAGGTTAATTATGGAGTTCCACAAGGTTCTGTGCTAGGACCAATTTTATTCACTTTTTACATGTTTCCCTTAGGCAGTATTATTAGACGGCATTGCTTAAATTTTCATTGTTATGCAGATGATACCCAGCTTTATCTATCCATGAAGCCAGAGGACACACACCAATTAGCTAAACTGCAGGATTGTCTTACAGACATAAAGACATGGATGAATAATCAGGTCCCATCTTATCTTAGGGACCTCATAGTACCATATCACCCCAATTGAGCGCTTCGCTCTCAGACTGCAGGCTTACTTGTAGTTCCTAGGTTTTGTAAGAGTAGAATGGGAGGCAGAGCCTTCAGCTTTCAGGCTCCTCTCCTGTGGAACCAGCTCCCAATTCAGATCAGGGAGACAGACACCCAGCAGAAGACTACCCTCCCTGAGCCTGGTTCTGGTGGAGGTTTCTTCCTGTTAAAAGGGAGTTTTTCCTTCCCACTGTTGCCAAGTGCTTGCTCACAGGGGGTCGTTTTGACCGTTGGGGTTTTTCCATAATTATTGTATGGCTTTGCCTTACAATATAAAGCGCCTTGGGGCAACTGTTTGTTGTGATTTGGCGCTATATAAATAAAATTGATTTGAATTGATTTGATTTGAATTATGACTTTAGCATCTCATAATTATGACTTGCCATTTGATGTTAACCAGAAAAATGGGATCCCATTTTTCTGAATTTAGCATCTTGGAGTTCTCATAAAAATGACTCACTATCCCATAATGGTTAAGACGTTTGTGACTTTAAGACTTACTATCTGTAATAATGATGTACTATCCTGTGATTATGACTTGCTATCTTATAATACCTAGTAATGAAAGGAAAGGTTAGTTAGGTGATTTTTTTTTCTTTACAAATGGCACCAACATGCTTTATTATTTATTTTGAGGACATGACATTCATGCATGCTGAAAGTTGATAATTTTGTTCTTGCCTGACTTATATTTTTTCCTCTCTCTCTCTCTCTCTCTCTGTCTTCCCTGGTCACAGTACACAACCTCCCAGCATTCTTCCAAACATCCTCGCAAAAATTGGTAACACGCCTCTAGTTCGACTGAACAAGATTCCCAAAGAGTTTGGAATCAAGTGTGAAATTTGTGAGTAAATAAATTGCCTCTTTGAAAAAAGTCAGCAAACAAACAAAGGACTGTTGAAAAATTATGTGAACATGTCTTCTGGCTTTAAAAAGATTGTAAAATGAAGAGTTTTTTTAAAGCAATTTGTTGCAATTCACAGATTTATCCCCTAAGAACCATAAGGCCAGAACGGAGATATACCAGAAATTGATTTGTCTGCTTACAGTGTTTTGTGCTCATGATACCTTGAACAAAATGTACACAATTTTCAGAAAATTTTAAGTGGATGTCCCAAATGAGTCCATCACATTCAAGTTTGAATTTGAGGATTGGGTTACGCCAAGAGCCTCTCAGGTCCCCCCACATTACCTAAGAGATATTAAATATTAAAGGATTATTAACTAAGCAAGCAAGGTTAATAATTCATATATATTAAGCATCTTCATGGACCCGGGACAGGGCGTCAGATCGCTGGTTCTTAGTCCCGGGACGGTAGGTAATCCGGAAGTCAAATTGCCCGAAGAACAGTGACCAGCAGGCTTGCCTGGGGTTCAGACGCTTGGCGGTCCGAATGTACTCCAGGTTCCGATGGTCCGTGAAAACCGTAAATGGTACCGCAGCTCCATCCAACAGGTGTCTCCACTCCTCAAGAGCCTCTTTCACCACAAGAAGTTCCCGATTGCCGACGTCATAGTTCCGCTCTGCCGGGGTCAACCTGCGAGAAAAATAGGCACATGGATGGAGAATCTTGTCGGACTCTCCGCTCTGGGACAGCACGGCTCCTATCCCTGAGTCAGAGGCATCCACTTCAACAACAAACTGGTGATTGGGATCGGGCTGCACCAGAACGGGTGCAGACGAGAACCAACGTTTCAACTCCCTAAACGTGGCTTCGCACCGATCCGACCAGGTGAAGGGGACTTTAGTGGAGGTCAGGGCCGTCAGGGGGCCAACTACCTGGCTATAACCCTTAATAAACCTCCGGTAGAAATTAGCAAAGCCGAGGAACTGTTGCAGCTTCCTACGGCTCGTCGGTTGGGGCCAATCCCTCACTGCCGCAACCTTGGCCAGATCGGGTGCGACGGAGTTGGAGGAGATGATGAACCCCAGGAAGGACAAAGAAGTACGGTGGAACTCGCACTTCTCGCCCTTCACAAACAGTCGGTTCTCCAACAACCGCTGCAGGACCTGACGTACATGCTGGACATGGGTCTCAGGATCCGGGGAGAAGATGAGGATGTTGTCCAGGTATACGAAGACAAACCGGTGCAGGAAGTCCCGCAAGACGTCATTAACCAATGCCTGGAACGTCGCGGGCACACTGGTGAGGCCGAACGGCATCACCAGGTACTCAAAGTGACCTAACGGGGTGTTAAATGCCGTCTTCCATTCGTCTCCCTTCCGAACCAGGTGGTACGCATTTCTAAGATCCAATTTGGTAAAAATTTGGGCTCCATGCAGGGGCGTGAACACAGAATCTAACAGAGGCAGCGGGTATCGATTACGAACCGTGACTTCGTTCAGCCCTCTGTAGTCTATGCATGGACGGAGTCCGCCGTCTTTCTTGCCCACAAAAAAGAAACCTGCACCCATCGGGGAGGTGGAGTTCCGGATCAGCCCGGCAGCTAAGGAGTCCCGGATGTAGGTCTCCATTGATTCGCGCTCAGGATGAGAGAGGTTGTACAGCCTGCTGGACGGGTACTCAGCGCCTGGGATCAAATCAATTGCACAATCGTACAGACGGTGCGGGGGAAGAGTGAGTGCCAGATCTTTGCTGAAGACGTCAGCAAGATCATGGTACTCCTCAGGCACCGCTGACAGATTGGGGGGGGACTTTAACCTCCTCATTAGCTGTCACACCGGGTGGAACTGAGGATCCTAAACATTCCCGGTGGCAGGTGTTGCTCCACTGTATCACTACCCCAGACGGCCAATCAATCTGGGGATTGTGCTTTAATATCCATGGAAACCCCAAAATCACTCGGGAGGTAGAAGGTGTTACATAAAACACAATCTCCTCCCTGTGATTTCCAGACACCACCAATGTCACTGGTTGTGTCTGATGTGTGATTAATGGGAGAAGGGTGCCATCTAGTGCCCGTACCTTCAATGGGGAAGGTAGTGCCACTAGAGGGAGCCCTACCTCCCTGGCCCATCTGCTGTCCAGCAGATTCCCTTCAGACCCTGTGTCCACCAGTGCTGTGATGTGAAGGGTAAGATCTCCACAAGGATCGTACCTGGGATGCGTGCTGATCTACGGGCTTTTCCCACGTGGATGTTATGACCCACCCTTAACCCAGTCTCTAAGGGCGGGCGTTGAGTTTAACCGTTTGGGGCAGTTTCTTGTATGTGCTCATCAGAGCCACAGAAAAAACACTCCCCGCGAGCCAGCCTCCGTTGTCTGTCATGTGATTTTACTTTGGCCCTGCTCGTGTCCATAGCTTCATCAGCAGGGGGAGCTGTGGTTCCACGGGGCTCTCTGACTGTGAAGCATGGAGACGGCGGCACCCTTTCGGACCCGGAAGGAAGAGGGACGGCTCATGCCCGGCCACGCCCTTCGCCCCACTCCCAACGGTGTTCTTCTAACCTGTTGTCTAACCATATAACCAGGTCAACAAGCCCGTCAAAATCCCGCGGCTCATCCTTAGCCAGCAGGTGCTCCTTCAGGACCGAGACAGTCTGTTTACGAGGCGGCGCGGAGTGCACGTTATCCAGCCGACCTCGCAGCCGCGATGCGGAAGTCAATGGCGTACTCGGCTGCACTCCGACGTTCCTGTCTCATAGACAGCAGCACAGTCGAAGCAGTCTCGCCTCTATTGGGATGATCAAACACTTGTTTAAACTCCCTCACAAACCCAGTATATGTTGTTAGGAGCCGTGAGTTTTGCTCCCAGAGCGCCGTAGCCCAGGCGCGTGCCTCTCCTCGAAGCAAATTGATGACATAAGCCACCCGGCTGGCATCTGACGCGTAGATGACGGGACGTTGTGCAAAGACGAGCGAGCACTGCATTAAGAAGTCCATGCACATCTCGACACAACCTCCATACAGTTCCGGTGGGCTTATGTATGCTTCAGGGGATGGGGGGGAGTTCGTTGAATCACCACTGGAATGTCTGTATTTTGTGCTCGGTCGGCTGGAGGAGGCGCTGCAGCAGCGCCTGGAGTGCACGCTTCCACCTGGGCGGTGAGAGCCTCCATCCTCCGATTGAGTATGACGTTCTGCTCGGTTACTAAATCCAACCGAGCAGTGAAGGCGGTTAAGATTTGCTGCAGCTCTCCTAACACGCCTCCTGCCGACGCCTGTGCACCCTGTGCTTCCATTGGCGGTTCAAGCGATGGTTGACGCCCCTCGGGAGCCATGACGCTGGCCGAGAAAGCCTGTTGTGAAAAGTGTAGGAACACGGACCCACAACAGGGGGCGCAAATGAACGGACAATGGAATAAGCCAAATATAACAATTTAATGTTGTGAATGTGCACAACAGAGCAACAGACAACACAGTTGAGATCACCAGTCAATTAAGTTATGGTGGTGTGTGAGCAGGCTCGAGGATAGGAGACGCCCATCCAGAAAAGAGCCGGATCCCACACGCCTTCCACTCCACCGGACCTGAAGCAATCCTGGAGCCACCAAGCACTGGGTCCCCAGGTGGCCACTGCCTCCGGCTGTCAGATTGGTTACTGCTGGCAGGAAGAACAGACAGGTGATGGTGGGTGTATGAACACCCAGCAAACAGTTCAACATAAAGGTTGAAAGCACCTCCACCTCTCAATCACGGAGTTTGTACAGATCCTGAAGCAACACTTAACAGTCTGCAAACTCAGAATAATGTCAGTCAGTACAGAAGTAAAAATGTTACCACTGTATTATACCAAAGGCTGAGACGTTTACTTATCGGTAGACGATTTCTCGGCAGTGAGGTGAAGATGCTGCCCGGCTCTTATGGAGGTGTGGAAGATGATGATGAGTGACAGCTGGTGTTGTTGATGAGTGACAGCTGCCACTCCCGGTGCTCCGGCGCCCTCACGTGCCTGAAGCCCGCACTTCAGGCAGGACGCCCTCTGGTGGTGGGCCAGCAGTACCTCCTCTTCAGCGGCCCACACAACATTGCCTTACAATATAAGGCGCCTTGGGGCAACTGTTTGTTGTGATTTGGCGCTATATAAATAAAATTGATTTGATTTGATTTGATTTTGATTTGAATGTGCCGAAAAAGTGCTATGTGCACATCTTCTGCAATTTCTGTAGTAGTCAGACGATGTTCCGGATCAACACAGCCTTCACTTTGGAAATGATCTGGTCGTTTCAGCCTGTCGAGCGTCGCTCAGAGAGCAGCGCAGCGCGCTCCGCCATTGTGCGCCGTCTTTAAACCAGTTGTAACACTCCTTAATCTGTGTGATCCCCATAAGAGCTTCACCGAAAGCCATCTGAATTTTCCGAATGGTTTCCACCTGGCTGTCCCTCACAGTTTCTGAAAAAATTCTGATGCAGTAAAGCAGCAGTCGATCAGCCAATTTCCTGACAATGAAAATCCGCCGAGGAGGCTGGACCACTCCTCCCACAAGGCGTGCTCACAGGCGAATGACGCAACCGACAGGCGTGAAAAAACTCACGCATGCACACGAAGGTTCAAGCTTGGCTGATGCAAGTGCACATGATTCAAATCCATATAGTTTTTGCAAAAAATAAAAAGGTCGGATAGTTTTCTAACAGACCTCGTAGATATTACAGAGATTCTGACTGGCTGAAACTTAGCTGTTGTAGAAAAAGTAACCAATGACATCTCGCGTTTTAGCTTGCACTTTCAGCAATGCGGTTCCGTGCACATGAGGAAAGGTTAAACAAGCACAGCTGGCTCCCCTGCATCCCCCCCCAAATATTTCTCAACAAATTTACAGTGATTTCAGAAATGGCCAAGAAATCCAGAAAAAGTCGGAAATCTGTGGAAGATTCTCATCCCTGCAAATAGCTATATCTGTTAGCATAGTTACATAGTTTTTATTTTCAAATACAATATCAGAAGACAAAAGACATTCCAGTGAACATATTTATCCACCAACGTGATCAAGCTAATGCTAAGCCAATTAAATGCAATGGTACGAATAACCAGTGAACATGGTTTGGATTACAGGGGGTACTGGGGGTAAAGCAAACATTTCAATGCAGTATATTGTAACAAGATGAAGTCCAGATTGCAGAGATGTTCCCGCTAGCTTGGCTAATGGGGAATTCCCCTTTGGTTGACCTGGTAGCGCTCTGGTCTTTAGTTCGACCAGTCCAGGGTTCGATCCCACCGCCGTCCCAGCCACAAAGGTCCTACAGTCACAATATTTTCCAGATATACTAGACCCTTAACCTTAATTGAACCTCTTGCAATGGCTTATTTAATGCTATAGTACAATATGTGGCCAAAAACCTAAGGATACTGTAACAGGCTGTAAATAGGTTAGTAAGTAAGTAAGTAATGTTTATTTATATAGCACCTTTCACAGACAAGGAAAGTCACAAGGTGCTTCACAAAAAAACACACACAGATAAAAATTCTGAGAATAAAAGACAATGTACATCAGAATAAAATAATTCTAAGACACACACAGTGGTCATAAAACAGCCCTCTCAATACTAAGGATTGAATGCCTGGAAGAAACGGTGGGTTTTAAGTTTGCTCTTAAAAACATCGACAGAGTCGAGCGAACAAAGAGACAAAGGGAGATCATTCCAGAGCTTGGTGCAACGGCCTGGAAAGAGCGATCTCTTCGGGTCTTAAGTGGTACGAGAGACCCTCAGAAGGTTCTGATCCACTGACCTCAGGCTCCGAGCGGGAGCGTAGGGACATAACAGGCCTCTAATGTAGGAGGGAGCCTGGCCATGCAAAGCTCTAAAAGTCAACACTAGGATCTTAAATTGGAAACACAACAACACTGGGAGCCAATGAAGAGACTTTAAAATAGGAGAGATATGAGTCCTTTTGCGTGAGCGAGATAGCAGCCTTGTTGCAGAATTTTGGACCTGCTGCAGACGGGACAGCTCCTTTTTGTTCAGACAGGAAAACAAACTGTTGCAGTAGTCCAAACGAGAAGATACAAAGGCATGAATAATCAACTCAAGATCATCTTTTGAAACAATTGATCTGAGTTTGGAAATCTTCCTCAACTGGTAGAAACAGTTTTTGGTTAGCTGCTTGGAATGATGCTCAAATGACATTTCTTTATCAAAGATAACACCTAGGTTTCTCAGGCTAGAGTTTGCAGATGAACTCAAAAGACCTAAATACTGTTTAATCCCCGGAATGACATCATTGGGGGCAACCACCAGCACCTTGGTTTTATCCGAATTTAACTGCAGCGAATTTGCACTGAGCCATTGTTTTATTTTCTCAAGGCAGTTCAGTAGAGAGTCCAATTTCTGGATCTCAGGGGCTTTAAATGAGCAGTAAATTTGGATGTCATCAGCAAATAAATGATAAGAAACATCAACAAACTCCTGGATAATCTTTCCCAAGGGGAAACATAAAGCAAAAACAAAATTGGCCCCAAAACACCACACATCGAACTGGCAGAGTCAGAAATGATCTGATTTGCAGTGACACTAAAGCTACGACCTGACAAATAAGAGATGAACCACGCTAGAACAGTCCCTGAAAAAGCAAAAGGAAACACTGAGGATTGAGCAGCGTTGTAGTATGCTTGTTTGATGCTCTTTTCTTTTTACCTTCAGAGGTTATGAATTAGACTGTGTCAAGTCTCTATGGATAAATGCTAATATTAGCTACGTTCTCATTTTTGCCTTAAGTTACCATTCGCTGTTTTGCAGTTGTGAATCTCGGTCGGTGACTCATGGGAGAGGTCGGTTTCAGCAGAGTTCTGGTGTCAGGAACTCAGCACTCACAGTGTAAACACACCTCGTGAAGTATAGACAACATCGGGGTACAGCAGAAGTCCATCACAGGTGCTACACCTCCTCGAGATAACGCTCTGAACTTGGGAGAACGTATCATCATCATAATTGCCCCTGAACTCACTAAATTAATGCATCCACATCCTCGCTTTGCCATTGTTTACATGCGCTATGAGACAGCGGAACTATGTTGGGGTTGCGGTGCATTCTGGGAAGCGCACGGGGCCGCCAGGGAGATTATGGGAAATTTTAAAGTACCAAATTTAACTTACTTACATTAGCTGGCTATAGCTAACGTTTGCCTTACCTACCATTAGCTTATGCTAGGTAAGGCAAACATTTGTGTTGTGTGTCATGTTTGTTAAAAACATGTAGTAAGAGGTTTCATTCAAACCCTCTTAGTATCTTATCATTATAAGGTTACAAAAGGCATACTGACAAATTGTTATTTGTGAGCTAACTGCTTTTTTAAGTAGTTAATACCACTGGGCCCCTGGTTAGCTGTGCAAGAGGAAACATGAAAGTATCACGTAGCTCGTGGCCTTCAGTTCTTCTCTGTGCGACAGTTGGGGTTTTGTCTGAGATTGTAGACTCTGGTAGAGGTGAAAATGAAAGACTCAGTGTTCTTTGGTCCAAGAAGCTGTTAATGAAATGTAAAAAAAAGAAGGGAAAGGTACAGTAGAGACTGCTTACAACAGGATAACCGGATGAACTTGGATTCACATGGCTGCTCCGGTGTCAGTGCCAAGAGTTAAAAATCACAGAACAAAGAGGACAGAGTGTTCTCTCGATGCTTAGCCTCATACAGCAACACAACACCACTGGTGTTGTTGAATGGTGTCGTATCTGTGGCAATGCGAAGGTCCATCTCGTGCTCCCACACCAGACCGGACCACTTATGAAGGATTGCTTTGTTAAATCAAAACAGACACATGATGCCGGGCTGCTGAATGGTAATCAGAATGAAATAACATTTCTGATAATCCCACACAAATCTTGGATATGCATAATGATAAATGTGTGTGACTCTTTAGTGGCCAAGTGTGAGTTCTTCAATGCAAGCGGCAGCATAAAAGACAGGATTGCACTGAGGATGGTGGAGATGCTGAGAGATCTGGGATCCTCAAACCAGGAGATACAATTATTGAACCCACCTCTGGCAACACAGGTACTGTACCCAGAAAAATAAACCAATTTCATGCCTAAAAAGACTTAAAGAGAGATTGGTCAAAAGCACTTGAGAAATCTGTTAAATTTTTGTTTATTTTATGAAGACGCATTGCTAATTGTCTTGTATACATTTCCAATGTCTGACCAGGTATCGGCGTCGCCCTCATAGCCGCAGTGAAAGGATATCGCTGCATTATCACCATGCCTGACAGGATGAGCATGGACAAGGTAAGCAGCTGTTGTGATCATGTGACCCTTATTTATTTGTTGTAAATGTGCCATTGTTGTCTTTAATTGGGTGGCTGAATTGCAATCTTATGTTTTAGGTGAAAATGCTGCGAGCTCTAGGGGCAGAAATAGTGAGCACTCCATCATCTGCATCATTTGAGTCCCCAGAATCCCACATTAGCATGGCATGGCGTCTAAAAAATAAGATTCCCAACTCGCACATCCTTGATCAGTATCGCAATCCCAGCAACCCCCTGGCTCACTATGACACAACAGCTGAGGAGATCTTGGAGCAGTGCGATGGTTCGTCTTTGACACATAAGTAAAATAAGTCCTATTGCTATAGGCCCCTGAGGCCCAATACTGCTCATCACATCATTCCAGGGATGAGAGTCTACGACTCAGTCTCGTTTGAGGGCGGGCACTAAAGGGGTAAAATATGATGCAATAATCCCAATTCTTTATTTAAAGGAAATGCTTGTCTTTGCAGGTAATTTAGACATGTTTGTGGCTGGGGCTGGCACAGGCGGAACACTAAGTGGTGTTGCACGGAAGCTAAAGGAACGGTGCCCCAACATCAAGGCAAGACATGCCCAATGTGACAGAAATAAAATTTATGAATAACGTATTTAAAGTCGAAGACAGGATTCTTCGTAAAGCACATTCACCTGCAGGTCAAACGAAACATTTCAGACTACAGTGTGAACTTTTACGATTAAAAATGATTTATCTCATGCAAGCGGTTTCTGCTCAAACAAGATTTGCAACAGCGTTTTCAAACTACCAGCATGTACTATTGTCAGTGTTGTAGTCAAGACCCAAAACTAAGGTCAAGAAAAAGAAAAGATAGAGGTCCAAACAAAAAGGAACTAAAAATTTGACTTTTATATCCAAACGTGTTATGAAAATAACATCAAGAACAGTAGTTGTTTCCAGAAAGTAGTATTCTCTATACAACCCCTGGCAAAAATTATGGAATCACCAGCCTCGGATGATGTTCATTCAGTTGTTTAATTTTGTAGAAAAAAAGGAGATCACAGACATGACACAAAACTAAAGTCATTTCAAATGGCAACTTTCTGGCTTTAAGAAACACTATAAGAAATCAAGAAAAAAGATTGTGGCAGTCAGTAACGGTTACTTTTTTAGACCAAGCAGAGGAAAAAAATATGGACTCACTCAATTCTGAGGAAAAAATTATGGAATCACCCTGTAAATTTTCATCCTCAAAACTAACACCTGCATCAAATCATATCTGCTCGTTGACATTGACCCTGTGCCATGACATTGATCCTACGTGTCTTCTTGCAAGGAATGTTTTCGCAGTTTTTGCTCTATGGCAAGATGCATTATCATCTTGAAAAATGATTTCATCATCCCCAAACATCCTTTCAATTGTCCAAAATATCAACGTAAACTTGTGCATTTATTGATGATGTAATGACAGCCATCTCCCCAGTGCCTTTACCTGACATGCAACCCCATATCATCAATGACTGTGGAACTTTACATGTTCTCTTCAGGCAGTCATCTTTATAAATCTCATTGGAACGGCACCAAACAAAAGTTCCAGCATCATCACCTTGCCCAATGCAGATTCGAGATTCATCACTGAATATGACTTTCATCCAGTCATCCACAGTCCACGATTGCTTTTCCTTAGCCCATTGTAACCTTGTTTTTTTTCTGTTTAGGTGTTAATGATGGCTTTCGTTTAGCTTTTCTGTATGTAAATCCCATTTCCATTAGGCGGTTTCTTACAGTTCGATCACAGACGTTGACTCCAGTTTCCTCCCATTCGTTCCTCATTTGTTTTGTTGTGCATTTTTCAATTTTTGAGACATATTGCTTTAAGTTTTCTGTCTTGACGCTTTGATGTCTTCCTTGGTCTACCAGTATGTTTGCCTTTAACAACCTTCTCATGTTGTTTGTATTTGGTCCAGAGTTTAGACACAGCTGATTGTGAACAACCAACATCTTTTGCAGCATTGCATGATGATTTACTCTCTTTTAAGAGTTTGATAATCCTCTCCTTTGTTTCAATTGACATATCTCGTGTTGGAGCCATGATTCATGTCAGTCCACTTGGTGCAACAGCTCTCCAAGGTGTGTTCACTCCTTTTTAGATGCAGACTAACGAGCAGATCTGATATGATGCAGGTGTTAGTTTGGGGATGGAAATTTACAGGGTGATTCCATAATTTTTTCCTCAGAATTGAGTGATTCCATATTTTTTTCCTCTGCTTGGTCTAAAAAAGTAACCATTACTGACTGCCACAATCTTTTTTCTTGATTTCTTATAGTGTTTCTTAAAGCCAGAAAGTTGCCATTTGAAATGACTTTAGTTTTGTGTCATGTCTGTGATCTGCTTTTTTTCTACAAAATTAAACAACTGAATGAACATCCTCCGAGGCCGGTGATTCCATCATTTTTGCCAGGGGTTGTAGTACAGGTTGTTCAGGTACCTGAATTATCAAAGCCGTGCACCAAGGTGCTACAACGTAGACTATTTTTTTCCATTCAGGTCAGCAGTCTCACGCTTTTTAATTTTGTGCTTCCGTCACAAAATGAGTCACATTTTTGTGATTCTTTTTTTTTAACTGTAGGTGAACTTCATTAACTCGTGTAAGTTCGCATCCACAAACTTGAACCACGAGTTAAATGGTGAAACTGTGAGTTAATGAGGGTGACCAAAAACATACAGTAGTCTTTATATAGTAATCTAAATTTTTGGGGTCCACAAATAATAAAGTCAATACACAAGTTATGCATACGCGAGTTAATGTGGTTCACCTGTATATTTCTAACTCTAACCATAAGCCCAACATCACCCCGCATTTCGTGCTCCTGTGATGAAATTCATTTCTGCTCCCATGACGGTATCACAAACCAACAGATTAATTTACTTTTCCTGATGCTGTCATGAAATGATGTGAGATTGGGTTGTTTTCCACTAAACAGCATGTGTGAGTGTTTTATTTTGCATCTGTAGAACCAATGTGCCATGAAGCAGCCACATATACACCAAGCTGCAGTAAAAACCTCGAGTGTCTGTGGTTGTAGATTGTTGGTGTGGACCCAGAAGGCTCAGTTTTGGTTGAATCGGACAAGAAATACGGAAACAGTAAGACAACGTTTGAAGTGGAGGGCATCGGATACGACTTTGTCCCAACAGTGTTGGACAGATCTGTGAGTTCTGACCGTTCTGATTTTCTTGTAGATTGAGCAGCGCTCCTGTGGTCTAAAGTTATTTATTATTAACAAGCTGTCTTTCTTATGCACCACTGCAGGTGGTCGACATGTGGTACAAATCAAATGATGAGGAGACTTTTATGATGTCACGCAGGTTGATCAGAGAGGAGGGGCTTCTGTGCGGTAAGGACGTGTCAGGATTTAAAAAGTGTTTTCAGTTTCACTTTGCTGTTTGCAGGTTTTGGATGGTGAAAGTGTATCCATACAAAACTGACCCAAGAAAGTGAAGAATTAATATGAACGAAGCAACGTGCAGCTGCACAAAGCTTGCTCATGGTACACTGTGTCCCAAACAGTGCACCATGTATTTTAGAATGTCATGTGACTCTTTTTAGACATCACTTTACCTGTAACAGTGGGAAAACGGTTTCCATTGCAATTTTTCATAATAAGTATTTTTTGATTCACCCGAAAAACCACCTCATGTGAGTATAAAAAACATTTTTGTGATATTAAATTTTTTTTCTTGAAATATTCATGAAAATTCAGTAAGGTATAACTTATATATTATATTCCAATTCTAAGGTGGAGCTATGCTAGTATACTAGGGTATATCTACATATCTAAAAAGGAAGAGTAAAATAAAAGAGTACAAAAGAGTAGAGTAGAGCCACTTAGGTGCCTGGTCTTGAGAACCAGGGATGGTAGGTTGAAAAGCTTTTTTATCCCATAGGAACTCTCCCTACCCACCCAAGCGGCTCATGAAAAAAGTATATATAATAATAAATAATAAGACATAAGAAAGATAAGACATCATCCCCTATTGCTCCCGGTGTGTAGTGAGCATCTTGTATGGCAGCACCCTGACATCGGGGTGAATGTGAGGCATAATTGTAAAGCACTTTGAGCGTCTGATGCAGATGGAAAAGCGCTATATAAATGCACTCCATTTTACATCATATATATACAGTATAACTATAATTAAATATTAAGGGTAATAAACAACATATACAACCCCTGGCAAAAATTATGGAATCACCGGCCTCAGAGGATGTTCATTCAGTTGTTTAATTTTGTAGAAAAAAAGCAGATCACAGACATGACACAAAACTAAAGTCATTTCAAATGGCAACTTTCTGGCTTTAAGAAACACTATAAGAATCAAGAAAAAAAGATTGTGGCAGTCAGTAACGGTTACTTTTTTTAGACCAAGCAGAGGAAAAAAATATGGAATCACTCAATTCTGAGGAAAAAATTATGGAATCACCCTGTAAATTTTCATCCCCCAAATTAACACCTGCATCAAATCAGATCTGCTCATTGACATTGACCCTATGCCATGACATTGACCCTATGTGTCTTTTGCAAGGAATGTTTTTGCAGTTTTTGCTCTATGGCAAGATGCATTATCATCTTGAAAAATGATTTCATCATCCCCAAACATCCTTTCAATTGTCCAAAATATCAACATAAACTTGTGCATTTATTGATGATTGTTATGTGTCGGACGCAGCTCGGAGAACCGACCAGCGTTTGAAGGACCCAGTATGAAATAAGCAGAGCACGGTACAAAGGCTAACTGAATTTAATACATAACAGTGATACAAAAATAAGAGAAAGTGCGGTCTGGCGTGGTGCGCTCCCAGCAGCGCTAACGGTCCGGAGCCAGAAGCTGTTCGGACCCAAGGACCCCGCCGACACCCCCCAGGTGGCCGCAACAAACCGAGTCTGTGAAAGAAGGAACCATTATGTGAGTCCACACTCTACACACAGAGAGAACACTTAAAGGTGTACAAACAGCAAACACTTCCTGGCTTGATTACTAATCAGCTTCCCAACCTGCAGGCATGGAACATCCAGTTCACAAAACTCCACTGCAGTGGAAGCCGATACATGACTAACATACAGCTCAATATAAAAAGGTGTGAGGGACACCACATTTACTGACTGTATAAATGTTAGTCACAAAATCTAACGTACCTCAGGAAGTGTGCTGACAAGCGTGAGACCTCACCCCCTCCTCTTTCACAGACCATGCATCAAACCCTGGACGTTCTCTGCATCCACTGATGATGAGATGGCTCCCGAGACGACGATCTCACCCGTCTGGTCACAGGTCGAGTCTCTGGCAAATACACACTGTATACTCCAGTCTTAAATGCCACCATGTTCCAATCCATATAGAGCACCTCAGCTGTGAGTCCTGACGAGCCGCAGGTGATCAGGGTGAGGTCCTGATAACCTCAGCAACACAGCCACTCAGTCCCAAATGCAAGCCACCTGGAAGGAAAAACAAAAGACAGAAACAAAAAGGCAGCCAGGCCCCCCAGCCATACAACAATGATGTAATGACAGCCATCTCCCCAGTGCCTTTACCTGACATGCAGCCCCATATCATCAATGACTGTGGAAATTTACATGTTCTCTTCAGGCAGTCATCTTTATAAATCTCATTGGAAATGCACCAAACAAAAGTTCCAGCATCATCACCTTGCCCAATGCAGATTCGAGATTCATCACTGAATATGACTTTCATCCAGTCATCCACAGTCCGCAATTGCTTTTCCTTAGCCCATTGTAACCTTGTTTTTTTTCTGTTTAGGTGTTAATGATGCCTTTCGTTTAGCTTTTCTGTATGTAAATCCCATTTCCTTTAGGCGGTTTCTTACAGTTCGGTCACAGACGTTGACTCCAGTTTCCTCCCATTCGTTCCTCATTTGTTTTGTTGTACATTTTTCGATTTTTGAGACATATTGCTTTAAGTTTTCTGTCTTGACGCTTTGATGTCTTCCTTGGTCTACCAGTATGTTTGCCTTTAACAACCTTCCCATGTTGTTTGTATTTGGTCCAGAGTTTAGACACAGCTGACTGTGAACAACCAACATCTTTTGCAACATTGCGTGATGATTTACTCTCTTTTAAGAGTTTGATAATCCTCTCCTTTGTTTCAATTGACATCTCTCGTGTTGGAGCCATGATTCATGTCAGTCCACTTGGTGCAACAGCTCTCCAAGGTGTGTTCACTCCTTTTTAGATGCAGACTAACGAGCAGATCTGATTTGATGCAGGTGTTAGTTTTGGGGATTTGGGGATTTCTTATAGTGTTTCTTAAAGCCAGAAAGTTGCCATTTGAAATGACTTTAGTTTTGTGTCATGTCTGTGATCTGCTTTTTTTTCTACAAAATTAAACAACTGAATGAACATCCTCCGAGGCCGGTGATTCCATAATTTTTGCCAGGGGTTGTACAATAAATGTGGTACTATATAATATACAGGAGTAGGTATTAAAACCTAACTATTAATACAGAAGATTTGGTCATGGTCATGGTATTTTATTATAGAAACAGAAGCTATAATGTAATGTGTATTGTTATCTATCTAACTCTGCTAGCATACTATAGGAAAATAAAAAGCATAATCTATATGCTATTAAATGGAAACCTAAGAACTAAGGTACTATATGTTGATATCTTTAAAAAGAACATGTAAACTGATGAATCATTAAAATCTACACCATTTAAAATAAAATTGTAAATAACAAAAATAAGCTGGTTATACTTAGAAGAGCTAAATTATCCATTAATAAGCCAACCGTACCTAGCAAGCTAACAAGATAAACAAAAACGGTAAGTATTGTATGAAGTATAATAGCGTAGTTAAACCTACAATAACGGTATTAGCAAATACATATAAAAATAAATGTGGACAAAAGTATGAATTAATTTGGGTTATTAAACAGAAAAGAACCAATTATTTTGTAAGCTACGATAAACAGTTCTATAGCCGGCTAGATAAGCTAACGTTAGCTGTTAAGTATAACTAATTGTACCCCACTCCTCCAGTATTTCCATAAATATAATAATATTAAAAAGGGGGGAACAAGAAAAGTAAAGCGTGTTGAAATGTATATGGAGATATGATATATAAGTACCTTAGTGAAAGGATATAAACATGGAATGTTCCCGGTTAAAGAGAGCTCGAGGCCGTTAAATGAACCTGGCCTACACAGCCCCATGTAGGCCAGGTTAGCCTAAAGCATATTTTGAATTTGATATTTTAAATTGTGCAATGTGGAGAGTCATGGTCATCTGCTGTTCAGTTTATTTTGATGAAATGTATAAGTAAAAATACTTATGTATGTTGGGAAAACTGTGACCCCAAGATGGCACAGAGGCTCAGTGGTTAGCACTGTTGATCCACAGCAAGAAGGTCACGGGATTGCTTTCCGCCTGGGAATTTCTGTCTGGAATTTGCATGTTTGCAAAAAAAAAAAAAAAGTGCTTCAAAAAAAATAAAAAATAATGTGAAATCAAAATCACAAATCAGAATTTTTCAATTTCAATTTCAATTTATTTTCATTTATATAGCGCCAAATCACAACAGAGTTGCCTCAAGGCGCTTCACACAGGTAAGGTCTAACCTTACCAACCCCCAGAGCAACAGTGGTAAGGAAAAACTCCCTCTGAGGAAGAAACCTCAAGCAGACCAGACCAGACTCAAAGGAGTGACCCTCTGCTTGATGTAGCAGGTTCTCGACAAGTAAAATAAAAATAATTAAAAAAAATCCTGGTACCTGCTCTTAATTGTGAGGCCTCTTTGAATGCAGGCGGCAGCTCCGGCTCAGTCGTGACAGCAGCGATGAAGGTGGCTCAGGAGCTGAAGGAGGGTCAACGCTGTGTGGTCATTCTGGCCGACTCCATCCACAACTACATGTAAGAGACAACTGGCATGACGGCAACGTTTATATGGACGAAATCATTATCCATCTGGTCGTTCAAGTCATTCTCAAGTCCTGAATCTGCAAGTCTCAAGTCAGCTTGCAAACAATTGGTGGTCATTATGACTTGAGACTTGTGACTTGCAATTCATGACTTGAGAGTGACTTACGAGGGCTGTCAATAAAGTATAGGTCCTTTTTATTTTTTTCAAAAACTATATGGATTTCATTCATATGTTTTTACGTCAGACATGCTTGAACCCTCGTGCGCATGCGTGAGTTTTTCCACGCCTGTCGGTGACGTCATTCGCCTGTGAGCACTCCTTGTGGGAGGAGTCGTCCAGCCCCTCGTCGGAATTCCTTTGTATGAGAAGTTGCTGAGAGACTGGCGCTTTGTTTGATCAAAATTTTTTCTAAACCTGTGAGACACATCGAAGTGGACACGGTTCGAAAAATTAAGCTGGTTTTCGGTGAAAATTTTAACAGCTGATGAGAGATTTTGAGGTGATACTGTCGCTTTAAGGACTTCCCACGCAGTGGGACGTCGTGGAGCGCTCTCAGGCGCCGTCGTCAGCCTGTTTCAAGCTGAAAACCTCCACATTTCAAGCTCTATTGATCCAGGACGTCGTGAGAGAACAGAGAAGTTTCAGAAGAAGTCGGTTTCAGCATTTTATCCGGATATTCCACTGTTAAAGGAGATTTTTTTAATGAAAGACGTGCGGACGGGTCCGCGCGTCGGGACGCAGCCGGCGCGGTGCGGCGGCACAGGAAAAACACCTCCGTGTTGATAACCATTTGTAAAATCCAGGCGGCTTTTGATGGCTTTCAGTGGAGTGAGTATCTGAGAAATTGTTTAACAGCTGGACATGTTCCAACTTGTCCTTAAGGCTTCCAACAGAGGTGTTTTTCCTGTGGCGGAGCGTCGCGGCGGCTGCGAGCCGACGCTGCAATCCGCCCGCACGTCTTTCATTAAAAAAAAATCTCCTTTAACAGTGGAATATCCGGATAAAATGCTGAAACCGACTTCTTCTGAAACTTCTCTGTTCTCTCACGACGTCCTGGATCAATAGAGCCTGAAATGTGGAGGTTTTCAGCTTGAAACAGGCTGACGACGGCGCCTGGGAGCGCTCCACGACGTCTCGCTCCGTGGGAAGTCCTTAAAGCGACAGTATCACCTCAAAATCTCTCATCAGCCGTTAAAATATTCACCGAAAACCAGCTTAATTTTTCGAACCGTGTCCACTTCGATGTGCCTCACAGGTTTAGAAAAAATTTTGATCATACAAAGCGCCAGTCTCTCAGCAACTTCTCAGACAAAGGAATTCCGACGAGAGGCTGGACGACTCCTCCCATAAGGAGTGCTCACAGGCGAATGACGTCACCGACAGGCGTGGAAAAACTCACGCATGTGCACGAGGGTTCAAGCATGTCTGACGTAAAAACATATGAATGAAATCCATATAGTTTTTGAAAAAAATAAAAAGGACCTATACTTTATTGACAGACCTCGTACTGATGACTTCGTCCCACCTCTGCTGATTCATGCATTTGTTTCTTCTAGACTGGACTACTACAATGTTCTATTTTCTGGTTTACCGCAGTCGAACATTAGGGGTCTCCAACTGGTTAAAATTTCTGTTCAGCTTGAGTGATACTCCTGAAATTCCACATATTTTGAGTTACTTTGATTTAGATATTTACCTTGAAAATTGTGAAGAACCTATCCTAAGTAGTTCTATAAATATTGCCATTTTTATAGTATCCCTTTAAAGTTTTGCCATTAAAAAGATCAGCAAAGCATATTATTGAAATCAATATATCACATTTTATACAATCTTCTCACTGATTACTCTTTACTTTGGTTCCAGGTCAAAGTTCGTGAGTGACCAGTGGATGTGGGAGAAGGGCTTTCTCACACTGGACGAACCGATGGAGTCTAAACTGTGGTAAGAAGCTTCGGTCACATCTCATGGATATTAGAAGGAAATTTATCAAAACCAGGAACTTGTCTGTTTCTCACTTTGTCTCAGGTGGTGGACCCTGTCTGTCCAGTGTCTGCATCTGCCTGTCCCCCTCACTGTCTCACCCTCAGTGTCCTGCCACCAAGCCATTAAGATCCTGAAGAAGGAAGGATTGGACCAAGCGGCCGTTGTAGACAAATCAGGGTGCGTCTGTGAGCGTCGCCTTGCTCTGTAATACTGTAAAATTAACTTATCAGTTAATAATAAAGTTTTCTACCTGCATTTGTGTGAGCACAGTGTGACTGTGGGAATGGTGACTGTTGGGAATATTCTGTCTTCTCTGGTGTCTGGGAAGGTGGAACCTTCAGACTCTGTCAGCAGAGTCCTGCAAAATCAATTCAAACAGGTCAGTCACTGAAGGGCTGCACACGTGCAGCGGTTTGCACGTTCGTCTAACGTGTCTGTTTTTTGCTCAGGTGCAACTGACGGACAGTCTGGGAAGATTGTTCCATATCCTGGAAACGGAGCAGTTTGCGCTGGTGGTTCATAACCAGATACAGTGTAAGATCATTACACTGCTCTTGTAATTATCTACACTACAAAGCGTGTGTGTGTGTGTGTGTATGTGTGTGTAAAATTACTGTAAAATTAAAGCTGACCTTCAGCACTAATGACCTCATATTGATTAATCTTTCTTGTTTCCATCCAGACGATGTTGATGGATCTTCATGTCTGAAGAAGATGCTGTTCGGGGTCGTGACAGCGATCGACCTTCTGGACTTCATCAGCGCACGCGAGAGTTTGTCCTCAGATGACGCGCCTCTGTGACTGTCCATCCTTATCGGTGGATAAAATCACACTCCTGCCAACATGCAGCTCATGAACGTTGATGTTTATGGGCTAAATAATATATTTTTTAGTGTGTGATTTGTTGGTTTTTCCATTTTTTGCTAATATCTATCTATCTATCTATCTATCTATCTATCTATCTATCTATCTATCTATCTATCTATCTATCTATCTATCTATCTATCTATCTATCTATCTATCTATCTATCTATCTATCTATCTATCTATCTATCTATCTATCTATCATCTATCTATCTATCGTGCTTAGATTAAGATGTGTTTTAAATATAACTCATAAAATTAAAATACAGCTTAATGTTCAAGTGCTACAATGTGTTTGTGTTGGTGGGCGTTTTTGTAATCCTGAAATGAAGAACTCATAAAAACAATACCAGGGGCCACTGCAAGTTTTGAGCTTGACCCAGAAAAAGTGGGGCGTGGTTCTCCATCTTTTACGTTCTGAGAAACCAACATTTTTTGAAAATGTGTGAAGTTTTGACTCACTGAGTGCAATGTTGAGAATTGTTGGTTCTTGAGAATGCAAAACATGGAGAACCACACCCTAATTTTTCTGGGTCGGGTTGAAAACTTTCCAATTACTCCTCGTATATGATCATTTTAACATAGACATCCGGAACTTAAGACTTTTCTTATGAATTACAGTGCAGGCTGCACAAAAACTAAGGTATTGTTGCTTGATATTTTGGTGCAAAATTATTTAGTAAGTAAAATTTATCTTAATCGACCTATTCAATGTATTCTGCACAGTGAGTTACAGGTGATGGAAATACATAGCACAGAAAGGATGATTAAAAACATCATTTCCACTGTGTGTGTGTGTGTGTGTATATATATATATATATATATATATATATATACACACAACCCCTGGCAAAAATTATGGAATCACCGGCCTCGGAGGATGTTCATTCAGTTGTTTAATTTTGTAGAAAAAAAGCAGATCACAGACATGACACAAAACTAAAGTCATTTCAAATGGCAACTTTCTGGCTTTAAGAAACACTATAAGAAATCAAGAAAAAAAGATTGTGGCAGTCAGTAACGGTTACTTTTTTAGACCAAGCAGAGGAAAAAAATATGGAATCACTCAATTCTGAGGAAAAAATTATGGAATCACCCTGTAAATTTTCATCCCCAAAACTAACACCTGCATCATATCAGATCTGCTCGTTAGTCTGCATCTAAAAAGGAGTGAACACACCTTGGACAGCTGTTGCACCAAGTGGACTGACATGAATCATTGCTCCAACATGAGAGATGTCAATTGAAACAAAGGAGAGGATTATCAAACTCTTAAGAGAGTAAATCATCACGCGATGTTGCAAAAGATGTTGGTTGTTCACAGTCAGCTGTGTCTAAACTCTGGACCAAATACAAACAACATGGGAAGGTTGTTAAAGGCAAACATACTGGTAGACCAAGGAAGACATCAAAGCATCAAGACAGAAAACTTAAAGCAATATGTCTCAAAAATCGAAAAATGTACAACAAAACAAATGAGGAACGAATGGGAGGAAACTGGAGTCAACGTCTGTGACCGAACTGTAAGAAACCGCCTAAAGGAAATGGGATTTACATACAGAAAAGCTAAACAAAAGGCATCATTAACACCTAAACAGAAAAAAACAAGGTTACAATGGGCTAAGGAAAAGCAATTGTGGACTGTGGATGACTGGATGAAAGTCATATTCAGTGATGAATCTCGAATCTGCATTGGGCAAGGTGATGATGCTGGAACTTTTGTTTGGTGCCTTTCCAATGAGATTTATAAAGATGACTGCCTGAAGAGAACATGTAAATTTCCACAGTCATTGATGATATGGGGCTGCATGTCAGGTAAAGGCACTGGGGAGATGGCTGTCATTACATCATCAATAAATGCACAAGTTTATGTTGATATTTTGGACAATTGAAAGGATGTTTGGGGATGATGAAATCATTTTTCAAGATGATAATGCATCTTGCCATAGAGCAAAAACTGCAAAAACATTCCTTGCAAAAAGACACATAGGGTCAATGTCACGGCATATGGTCAATGTCAATGAGCAGATCTGATTTGATGCAGGTGTTAATTTGGGGGATGAAAATTTACAGGGTGATTCCATAATTTTTTCCTCAGAATTGAGTGATTCCATATTTTTTTCCTCTGCTTGGTCTAAAAAAGTAACCGTTACTGACTGCCACAATCTTTTTTTCTTGATTTCTTATAGTGTTTCTTAAAGCCAGAAAGTTGCCATTTGAAATGACTTTAGTTTTGTGTCATGTCTGTGATCTGCTTTTTTTTTCTACAAAATTAAACAACTGAATGAACATCCTCTGAGGCCGGTGATTCCATAATTTTTGCCAGGGGTTGTAGTTCATCTGTGAGATACATTTGTTAAAGGTTTTGCAACAGTCAAAGTAATGTTTTTAGCAATGGAGAGATAACACATTTAAATCTTATATTTATTTTAAACAAAATACAATTACATAAAACACAAAATAATGGATTGTACGAGAACACACACACACACACAGACACACACACACACACACACACACACACACACACTGGAGACTAGAACCTTTCCAAATCAGTGAAATTAAATTAAGCAGTGATCATAATCAATTATGGTTTTTCATGAGAAATAAGGCTGCTTTTTCGTGTTTATTTTGATCTTAAGTTACAAAAGAAAAATATTAATTCATTTGCACCAGTACTTAAAATTCTGCATTAGATCATACTGTGATTGCGTCAGTTGCCCAGAAGGGGGTAGTGTTGACCACAACGTGGGGACTCGGTATGTGTGGCGTCAAAAATCATCATCATCATCATCATCATCATCATCATCATCATCATCATCACATTGAGGTCAACAGAATTTAATTTGTTGTGAAATTTTTCACATGACATGGCTTACTTGATCATGGGTCAAATGGGGCAGGGTCCAAAATCCAGAAATATTTACTTTACAATCCTATATCTAACGTACATGTGTGTTTGTGTGTGTGTGAGAGAGAGCCACACACACTTCTTAGATGATCTGTGACGCCAAATCAACACATCAAGCCATAATATTACAGATATTTAAAATGACATGATCACAATATAAGCAATTCAGTCATGCTAATGTTAGCATCGTGCTAGGTGAGTCTAGTGACTTTTAAAAATGTTTTCAAGACACGTGAATGATTAAATCCATCATTAATCACTGCTTTAAGGTGCTCTCCTTGGTCACATAGTCACCCACAGTCTGAAAAGACACTAACGCTTATAAATTAACTAGAATGTTAAACATTCTAGAACATTCATGATGTATCCTTTGTGCTATATACAGAGGACAGCTAACTTTGAGGGAAAATCTGTTTAAAGTTATGTTACATTTTTTTAAGCATTGATACTGAAAAATTTATTGGCTTTTATGAAAGTACTTATTGAAGGTTTAATCTGTTTTCAGTTGTGTTAAATTTTCTAAAATGAATTTTTGTTGTCAATAAGCTTTTCTGAAGCTGCTTAACCAGTACAATATTTCATCTAATGAATTATGAATAAGTGAAGTTTTATATTTGCACACTGACTGTGTTCACATTAGATCAAATTTCTTTCTTTTTTTTAATTTTTGGCCTGTGTGAGACACCGTAGAGACACAATTCTGCTGTTTTGTCCGGAGTGTGAACATGTTAATTCTAGGTTTGGGGTCACATGCATAGAGAAAAGGTCCAGATTTGAATCTGCTGTCTGGGATGTTAGGGGATGGACAGACGGATGAATTCTGTCAGGTTTGCAGCGACCTCACAGGCTTTTATTTTGAAATACAGGTTCTTATTGTGGAAGTGCGTATTGGTCCAATCAACTTGCTGTTTTCATGAAAAAATAAACATGCCAAAGGACGAAAATCAGTTCTTTCTGGATTTCAGCTGATGCTCCAGATACACAAACACAGAGGCCACTTTCCTTTTTACTATATGGATAAAAAAGTGTAATTAAAAAAAACTTCTTCTTTTTCATTGTGTTTATTAACGGATCACAAACCAGCTTTAGAGGTGCATACTGCCACCTACTGTATCAGAGTGTTTGGAATTATGCCATTAGTAAGTCCCTTCGGCTGCTCCCTTGTTTGCACTCGGGGTCGCCACAGCAAATCCAAGGTGGATCTGCATGTTGAATTGGCACAAGTTTTACGCCGGATGCCCTTCCTGACGCAACTCCACATTACATGGAGCAATGTGGCAGGGGTGGGATTTGAACCCGGAACCTTCTGAACTGAAACCAAGCGCATTAACCACTTGGCCACAACCCCTGCTGTTTGGAATTATGCCATTAATTATGCCATTAAATATTCTAATTCAATACAAAATCTACAACAAATTTCTTAACTGACACAGACTGTTTCCTCTTATATATCCTTCTGTGTGGATATCAACATTCCTCAGAAGAATATTATTAGCTATGCCAATAATAAACCGTGGGTCACCAAAAATTTAAAGAGTGTTTTAAATAATAAGAAAAAAAATTTTTATATAGGAGATAATGTGGAAAAGAAAGAAATTAACAAGGAGGTTAGGAACGAAATCCGTAAAGCTAAAAGAGCTTACAAAGACAAGGTAGAACATATGTACAGTAGTGGTGATCTGTGGGCAGCCTGGATAGGCATTAAATCTAGAGCGCCAATTAAAGTAGAGGGGAGCTACGATGAGGATCTGCCGAATGCATTTAACTGTTTCTATTCTAGGTTTGAGAACTATGAAGTTGCAGATAAACTCCCCCTTGAGAGCACTTCCTCTGCTACTGACGATGGTATAATCATTAGCGAGGATAGTGTGAAAAGACTTCTGAAGAAGGTTAATGTAAGGAAGTCTTGTGGTCCAGATGGAATTTGTGGACGTACACTGAGGTATTGTGGTGAGCAACTCAGTAGTGTCCTCCTCTATATCTTTCAGAGGTCACTTAGTTGCGGCCGAGTGCCAGATTTATGGAAATCATCACTTATAATTCCTGTCCCGAAAAAGTCATTTCCTAAACAGTTTAATGACTTTAAACCAGTGGGACTTACATCACTGTGTATGAAGGTCTTTGAGAAAATTATGAAGAATATGATAATGTCAAATATGAAATTTGCATATCAGGCGGGTAAAGGAGTAGAAGATGCTAAGCTTTTTATTCTCAACTGTCTTTACAGACATTTGGAAAAGCCTCGAGCTCACGCTCGGCTTTTATTTGCTGATTTCTCTTCAGCTTTTAACTTGATGCAGCCTTGCCTTTTAATTAAGAGGTTAAGGTGTGATTTTAAATTGCCTCACCAGATGGTTGAATGGTTGGCGGACTTTTTAACGAATAGGAGACAGAGAGTTTTGGTAAATGGACGCGTTTCAGACTCCTTAGTTTTGTCCACAGGCTCACCACAGGGCTGTGTTCTTTCCCCCTTGCTTTTCATCTTATATACAGATGAATGCAGAAGTGTCAGGCAACGCAGCTCTTTAGTTAAGTTCTCTGATGATACTGCTTTGCTGTCCCTTCTTCAGGGAGAGGAGTCAGGACATGGGGAGGCCCTTGCTGATTTTGTTTCATGGTGCGATACAAATCACTTGGAGTTAAATGTATCTAAAAGGAAGGAGCTTATAATTGATTTTAGACGTAACAAAGGGTTTGCTATAGACAGCATTATTCATGGGAAAGCTGTAGAAAAAGTTCCTGCATATAAATATCTGGGCACTTTTTTTGACGAGAAGTTGAGATTCGACGTAAATACGGCAGACATTGTGAAGCGAGGGCAACAGAGAGTGTACCTCCTTCGCAAATTGAAGTCCTTCTCTGTCAGTTCTGTTATTATGGGTCGTTTTTATCAGTCCTTTATTGAAAGTCTTTTATGTTTTTCTTTCATCTGCTGGTTTCCTAGCCTGGCACTGAAAGATAAAAATAGCTTGCATAGTATCACAAAGACATGTTCAAATATCATTGGAGTGGAAACCAGAGACCTAGCTAGTTTTTGTGAACAGCAAATGGTGAGGAAGGCAAATTGTATTTTGTCTTCTCCCGGACATGTGCTGGCAGGTGAATTTTCTTTGTTGCCTTCGGGCCGTCGTTATGTTTCACCTGTCTGCAGGACGAATCGGTTGTTAAAATCTTTTATTCCTTCTGCTATCCATCTTTTAAATTCCTTGTAAGGCGTAGATGTATGGGTATGTGGATGTAGTATGTTGCACATTTTATGTGGATGTAGTATGTTTGTTTGTTTTTTTTGTGATGTGCCGGTATGCAGGCTGCTGAAATTAATTGCCCCTGGTGGGATGAATAAAGTTGTCTAAGTCTAAGTCTTAACATTACTCAGACACAGCACAAGTTTGATCATTTTAGCACGATCGCACAGCACTTTTAAAAGACTGAACAAGAGCATTATATCCTAAAACCACCACTTTGATGCACTGATTCTAACAGTCTGCTTAATTATAATTTATTCATTTAGTTAGTTTGCAAAAAAATAAATATACAACTTCTCTTCACCCTCTTTTTTCCTCTTCACATTTTCTTTTTCCACTGCTGACCTTTAGAAGTTACAGTGTCTTATAGTTTGAGATAGATCTTTTTTTTTTTTTTTTTTTCTTCCTGTGATCTCAGGCCATCAGCCCCACACCAGGACGATCTGTCTTCAGATGAGGACAGATCGAATGACTCGGTGCACAGCAGACTCGGGGACAGCGTGCCGTTGAAGACCTGCTCCCTGTGACCCTGTTTAATAATGAAGCTGCTGGTTACAGTTTCCTGTACAGATGAATGCCAACAGTGAAGATGATATTCAAAGACATCAGAGCTGTTAAGTCAGGGGAAAAGTCATCAGGAGCGATAGCGGGATGAGGAATAACTGCACGTTTGCCATCAAGTCATCTTTGGCCTTATGGGGATTTTTTTTTATTTGTTTATTTTCTTGCTGGATATCAAAGCTGGCCAGTACCCAGGTACTGTGAGTGCAGAGTACAGGAACAATCTGTGACTTCTTCACAGTGAATTATGGCCTTCCTCAGGGATGTGTTCTGGTTCCTACTCTGTTCAGTGTTTTTCTGTTTGATTGTGAAGAATAGTAGCTTTAAGGCTTCTCGACCATGACGTCTTAGACAGTGCTGTGATCTTTGTGTGCCGGAGGCCAGCAGGAGTCGCTGTGCAATAGTAGTCAATAAACCTTGCTCCCCAACAGATAATAGGACTCTCTGGCTACAGGGCCAGAGCTTTCTGCTTAGAGCGTCCACCTCCCATGCCAGAGATCGTGAGCTCACGTCCCAAGGTGAGTGGGAGGAGTCAAAACAACACAACATAGAGAGCACTCAAAAAACTGATGCACTGGATGAACTCAATTCAATTATGACCAGCAATTTCATCTAATAAATATATGTAGCCCCAACTCGAATAAAGTGCATCCATGCAAGATAATTTAATTTAGTTTGGGCTACATATACTTATTAGCTGGAAATCTTGCACATAATTGAATTGAGTTCAACCAATGAGTCAATTGTTTGAGTGATACACTCGAAAAACTGATGCACTGATTGAACTCAATTCAATTATGACCAGGATTTCATCTAATAAATCTATGTAGCCCCAACTCGAATAAAGTGCATCCATGCAAGATAATTTAATTTCGTTTGGGCTACATATACTTATTAGCTGGAAATCTTGCACATAATTGAATTGAGTTCATCCAATGAGTCAATTGTTTGAGTGATACACTCAAAAAACTGATGCACTGATTGAACTCAATTCAATTATGACCAGGATTTCATCTAATAAATATATGTAGCCCCAACTCGAATAAAGTGCATCCATGCAAGATAATTTAATTTCGTTTGGGCTACATATACTTATTAGCTGGAAATCTTGCACATAATTGAATTGAGTTCATCCAATGAGTCAATTGTTTGAGTTATACACTCAAAAAACTGATGCACTGATTGAACTCAATTCAATTATGACCAGGATTTCATCTAATAAATATATGTAGCCCCAACTCAAATAAAGTGCATCCATGCAAGATAATTTAATTTAGTTTGGGCTACATATACTTATTAGCTGGAAATCTTGCACATAATTGAATTGAGTTCATCCAATGAGTCAATTGTTTGAGTTATACACTCAAAAAACTGATGCACTGATTGAACTCAATTCAATTATGACCAGGATTTCATCTAATAAATATATGGAGCCCCAACTCAAATAAAGTGCATCCATGCAAGATAATTTAATTTAGTTTGGGCTACATATACTTATTAGCTGGAAATCTTGCACATAATTGAATTGAGTTCATCCAATGAGTCAATTGTTTGAGTGATACACTCAAAAAACTGATGCACTGATTGAACTCAATTCAATTATGACCAGGATTTCATCTAATAAATATATGTAGCCCCAACTCAAATAAAGTGCATCCATGCAAGATAATTTAATTTAGTTTGGGCTACATATACTTATTAGCTGGAAATCTTGCACATAATTGAATTGAGTTCATCCAATGAGTCAATTGTTTGAGTGATACACTCAAAAAACTGATGCACTGATTGAACCCAATTCAATTATTATTATTATTATTATTATTATTATTATTATTATTATTATTATTATTAGTAGTAGTAGTAGTAGTAGTATTATTATTATTATTATTATTATCCAATTAAATTAAATTAAATTATCTTGCATGGATGCACTTTATTCGAGTTGGGGCTACATATATTTATTAGATGAAATCCTGGTCATAATTGAATTGAGTTCATCCAATGAGTCAATTGTTTGAGTGATACACTCAAAAAACTGATGCACTGATTGAACCCAATTCAATTATGACCAGGATTTCATCTAATAAATATATGTAGCCCCAACTCGAATAAAGTGCATCCATGCAAGATAATTTAATTTAGTTTGGGCTACATATACTTATTAGCTGGAGATCTTGCACATAATTGAATTGAGTTCATCCAATGAGTCAGTTGTTTGAGTGATACACTCAAAAAACTGATGCACTGATTGAACTCAATTCAATTATGACCAGGATTTCATCTAATAAATATATGTAGCCCCAACTTGAATAAAGTGCATCCATGCAAGATAATTTAATTTAGTTTGGGCTACATATACTTATTAGCTGGAGATCTTGCACATAATTGAATTGAGTTCATCCAATGAGTCAATTGTTTGAGTGATACACTCAAAAAACTGATGCACTGATTGAACTCAATTCAATTATGACCAGGATTTCATCTAATAAATATATGTAGCCCCAACTCGAATAAAGTGCATCCATGCAAGATAATTTAATTTAGTTTGGGCTACATATACTTATTAGCTGGAGATCTTGCACATAATTGAATTGAGTTCATCCAATGAGTCAATTGTTTGAGTGATACACTCAAAAAACTGATGCACTGATTGAACCCAATTCAATTATGACCAGGATTTCATCTAATAAATATATGTAGCCCCAACTCGAATAAAGTGCATCCATGCAAGATAATTTCATTTAGTTTGGGCTACATATACTTATTAGCTGGAGATCTTGCACATAATTGAATTGAGTTCATCCAGTGAGTCAATTGTTTGAGTGATACACTCAAAAAACTGATGCACTGATTGAACCCAATTCAATTATGACCAGGATTTCATCTAATAAATATATGTAGCCCCAACTCGAATAAAGTGCATCCATGCAAGATAATTTCATTTTGTTTGGGCTACATATACTTATTAGCTGGAAATCTTGCACATAATTGAATTGAGTTCATCCAATGAGTCAATTGTTTGAGTTATACACTCAAAAAACTGATGCACTGATTGAACTCAATTCAATTATGACCAGGATTTCATCTAATAAATATATGTAGCCCCAACTCGAATAAAGTGCATCCATGCAAGATAATTTCATTTCGTTTGGGCTACATATACTTATTAGCTGGAAATCTTGCACATAATTGAATTGAGTTCATCCAATGAATCAATTGTTTGAGTGATACACTCAAAAAACTGATGCCCTTCACTTATATATGACGAGTGCAAACGTATCACAGGCAAACAGAAATCACTTGGAAAAAAGTAATTAAATGTTAATTGAAATACTGCTGTTTTAACAGTCATAATGGTGGAAGCCATGATTGTACTTCTTACGACGTCTGATAAATCAGAGATGGTTTCCGAGCAAACAATCCAACCTGGCCACGCATTCAAATTGTTTCTCTGAGGTGGGGCTCGTAATTTCAGACTTTACGAAAAGTCACATTATAATGTTATGGGACGCCACAGCATCCACACCATCCTGACATCTACTGGTCCAAAAATTTGTAGCACAATTCTACAATATTATGATTAAAACTCCAGTAAGTGGTATTATTGACAAAATATATAGAACAACTCCAAACCATTTAGCATTTACTTTAACTGCTGTCGATTTTTCTTTATCTATTGTAGGTGAGTAGATCCCAGAGTTACAATTTGCTTGAAGGCACATGGGACACTCGAGCTTGGCTGAAACTGCTTCAATAGTCAACTGTGAGTTGAGGACTCAGAGGTTTGACTGCTTAAATAATCAACAGTCTATTTAAAAAGTTAACTTTCCTTTTGGCATTTTATAAAGAACTCGGACTCCATATCCCAACTTTCAGTCACTGTTGAGGGTCGTGAAAACACGAAGAGCCTCAAATTCAGCGACGTAGATGATACAGTTCAGCTTCAGGGTTCAGTGTTAAAGAGTTGTTATTTCATGTGTTAATCATTCCTCATTAGAATGCACCGTCTCTGTTCTGCGCGTGTGAACTCAGACAGAATAATGGAAGCTGGGAACACACCACACGCACTGTGCTGTGAACGTCACTGTCAGCGTGGTGACACAGAGCCGTCGTCACCCTCTCTGTGCCTGTGGTTATGTCATGCCGTCAGAAGCAGTCGTTTTGTCCTTCAGTGTTGGTAACGGCTCTGCTGGTGCAGTGGACATTATCTAACCGACGAGTAACCAGGTCACAGCACTTACAGGCGCGACCCCTCACCGAGAAAGAGGCGCTTGCGTCAGTGCTCAAAGTGGCTCACGCATACACAGAGCTACTATCATGGCCGCCCCTCTGTGCGAAATCTGCGTGACTGGAAATACGCAGTTGCTCCAGCTATACCTTTTGATGGCCTTTACAGATTTGAGTAACCAGTTTTTGTTTTTGCTAAATAATTTCGACGGATGTATTTTGCCTTGAGACCAGAGGATCATTGGTTCAAATCCTTGTCAGGCTGGAAAATCACTAAGGGCCCTTGGGCAAAGTCCTTAATCCCCAAGTTTCTCCCGGTGTGTAGTGAGCGACTGGGTGCTTTGCATGGCAGCATCATGGCATCAGTGTGTGAATGGGTGAATGTGAGACATCACTGTAAAGCTCTTTGAGCTTTACACTGCTATATAAATGCTGTCCATTTACCATAAGCACAGTATTTGGACAGTGATGCAAACATCTGTCTGTTTGTTGCCCGTCTCCTCCCAGGTCCTTTGTCAGACTTACGGTAAACTTGGTGTGTCGCTGAAGGTTAACCCCGGAATTGGCCTTAAAGTTTAAGATCAAAATTTGTTTTTTTCATCTCAATATCACCAAATGTCACACATATGGAGGTGGGTTCTGGACTTGCCTAAACAATGTCAAATTTGCCAATTGGTAGTTATTGGGCCAATGGTCAAAATGTTGGTTTTTCACTCTAATTTGTATCAAACTTGGCACATACATAGTAGTGGGTTCCGAAATTGCCTAGGCAATGTCAAATTTGCCAAAGGTCAATGTCATTGGAGTCAATGGCCCAAATGTAAGCATTTTGGTACAATTTGAACAAACCTCGGTACATACATGGAGGTGGGTTCCGGAATTGCCTCGACAATGTAAAAATTGCCAAAGGTCAATCACTGGGGTTAGTGTCATTGCAGTCAGTGGCCAAAATGTAACTTATTTGCTCTGATCTGCACCAACCTTAGTGCACATATGGAGGTAGATTCATAATTGTCCAGGTAATGTCAAATATACCAAAGGTCAGTCATTGAGGTCAATGGTCAAAATGTAATTTTGTTTGATTTTATTGCTCTTATTTGCACCAAATGTCACACACATGGAAGTGGGCTTTAGAATTGGCCAGGCGACATCAAATTTGCCAACCATCAATAACTGAGGTCAATGTCATTAGTTTCAATGATCAAAATATGTTTTTCTGCATACATGTGGATTTGAGTTCGAGACCTGCTCTGTAAGGTCAGCTATTGGGTTCAAGATCGGCAAAGGTCAAGCTGAAGGATTTTGATTTTCAACCCAGTTTGGACCGAATATAGATAAATGGACTGCATTTATATAGCATTTTCCATCTGAATCTCAAGGCGCTTTACATTGATGTCTCACATTCACCAATTCACACACACGCATGCACGCACACACACGAACGCACACATACACACACTAATGTCAGGGTCCCTTAGTGATTTTCCAGTCTGGGAAGGGCTTGAACCAAGGATCCTCTGGTCTCAAGCCCAATGCTTAACCACTAGACCATCACCTCCCCACACTTAGATGGATTCTATTACTGTCCTGGCAAGGTCAGCCAGAGGACATTAATTTGGGTGAATGACAAGCTTACTGGGGTCAAATGTCAGACTCACTCATCTTAACTCATCTAGTTAGGACTTTGCTGCCTGGTGCCACACAAACCATCTACAGCTCAACACCTTGAAG
Organism: Thalassophryne amazonica; assembly: GCF_902500255.1. Taxonomy (NCBI): domain Eukaryota; kingdom Metazoa; phylum Chordata; class Actinopteri; order Batrachoidiformes; family Batrachoididae; genus Thalassophryne; species Thalassophryne amazonica. The sequence continues at coordinate 19,573,192 of NC_047116.1, forward strand.
ACAAAGGAGCTCGTCATTGACGTTGGGAAGTCCAGACCGAGACCGTGACCGGTTCTGATCAAGGAAGTTGAGGTGGAGACTATGGATTCCTACAAGTACCTCAGGCTGTGGCTGGACTGAACAACCCCCACCAACCACCTGTACAGGAAGGGACAGAGCAGGCTGTACTTTCTGAGGAGGTTGCGGTTAACATCTGCAGGAAACTCCTGTGGATGTTCTATGAGTCTAGATTGAAAATACGCATATTTTCATATCATTCCAGTTGGGCTGATTTTACCAGAGTTATGACCCTTGATTTGCATTCTGAAATCGTCTCCTTTCATACGTTTAGTAGGAATTTCATGTAACTTGGTACAAGTCCTTGTTATACGTTGATAATACACATATTTTCATATCGTTTTAACTGGGGCCATTTTACCAGAGTTATGACCCTTGATTTACAAAACTAGACTCCATCTGTTTCATGAGTGGGCGTTTGCGTTCTGAAATCATCTCCTCTCATACGTTTAGGAGGAATTTCATGTAACTTGGTACAAGTCCTTGTTATACGTTGATAATACACATATTTTCATATTGTTCTAGCTGGGGCCATTTTACCAGAGTTATGGTCCTTGATTAACAAAGCTACATTTTATCAGTTTCATGAGTGGGTGTTTGCATTCTAAAATCAACTCTTCTGTTATTTTTAGTTGAAATTTCATATACGAGTAACTTGGTACAAGTCCTTGTTATACGTTGATAATACACATATTTTCATATCGTTCTAGCTGGGCCCATTTTACCAGAGTTATGACCCTTGATTTGCATTCTGAAATCGTCTCCTCTCATACGTTTAGGAGGAATTTCATGTAACTTGGTACAAGTCGTTGTTATACGTTGATAATACACATATTTTCATATCGTTTTAACTGGGGCCATTTTACCAGAGTTATGACCCTTGATTTACAAAACTAGACTCCATCTGTTTCATGGTCGAGGCGGTGGTGTGGCCACGGTTTTTAAAGACAGTTTTAAATGCCGATTTTTATCTTCTAATGTCTACTCCACTTTTGAACTTCAGTTGTTTGTGATGGAGTTCGACTGTCCTGTGCTCTGTGCTGTTGTTTATCGTCCACCAAAATTTAATAAGGATTTTATTCAGGAGTTTTCTGAGTTTCTGGCAGATTTTATCCCAAAATATGACAAATTTTTGGTCTGTGGTGATTTTAATATTCATATCTGTTGTCCTAATCAGCTGGCTGATGATTTTAAAAGCCTCCTGAACTCTTTTGGTGTAACACAAGTTGTGGATGGACCAACACATAATCTTGGACACACCTTGGACCTGGTTATTTCTTTTGGGCTCTCAGTTTCACTTAAGGACATATCAGACATTGCTATTTCAGATCACTTTCCTGTTATTTTTGAATTTATTGCTCCTCCATCTGCTAGTAAGCCACTTGTTCCTGTCTCTCGCCGCCGTTTGGTCACCTCCTTGACAGCGGGGGACTTTGCTGCTGCCTTCATGGACTCTCAGTTTTATGCCATGAATGGACTGGTTTCTCCATTACTCCCAGATAACATCCTCTCTTCTTTCCACTCTACATGCACAGTCATTTTGGACTCTGTTGCACCGATGCGCTGCAAATCCAGGAAATTAAAATCCGACCCCTGGTTAAATGCCACGACCCGTGCCCTCAGGCAATGCTGCAGATGGGCGGAGAGAAAATGGAAAAAGGACAAACTACAGGTGTCTCTGGGTTTTCTGAGGGACAGTCTAACTGACTATCAGAAGGCTGTGAAGGAGGCAAAAGCACAATATCTGTCTCATATTATTTCGAGCAGTTGTCATCGTCCCAGTGTGTTATTTCAGAGTATAAACTCAGTTGTAAATCCACACACCTCTGTTTTGATGGACGCTACAACCACAACCTGTGAAGAGTTTCTTCAGTTTTTTATTGATAAGGTTTCATCAGTCAGACAGAACGCTGATCAGAGCTGTAATGTTGAGTTGTCTGCTCCTCGTGCACATTCTGCTGTGCTCGAACAGTTTGAGCCCATTTCTTTTGCATCTCTCGCTGATGTTGTAAAACACATAAAATCTACAAGTTGCCCTTTAAGATGTTGTTCCAGCTAAGGTGCTGAAGGAGGTTTTTAATACTGTTGGGGCAGGTCTCCTAACTTTTATCAATGCTTGCCTTAGATCAGGGTCTGTTCCAGCTGCTTTTAAACATGCTGTGGTTCGACCTCTTCTTAAAAAACCTCACCTGGACTCATCAGTTTTATCCAATTTTAGACCTGTGTCTCATCTGCCATTTCTATCTAAGGTTTTAGAAAAGGTTGTCTTTTTACAGTTACAATCATTTTTAGAAGACAATCTCATCCTTGAAAAATTCAAGTCTGGGTTTAGATCGCGACACAGCACTGAGTCAGCACTTTTAAAAGTTCATAATGATATTACTCTGTCGGTGGATGCAGGGAATCCTGCTGTGCTGGTTCTGTTGGACCTCACAGCAGCCTTTGATACTGTGGATCACACAGTACTTGTTTCCCGGTTGGAACATTTTATTGGCATTCATGGTACTGCACTTAAGTGGTTTAGATCATATTTGACTGAAAGGAGCTTTTCTGTCATGATTGGGGACCTTTCCTCATCAACTGCTCCTCTGTGCTGTGGAGTGCCGCAGGGATCTGTCCTTGGGCCGATTCTATTTTCTTTGTACATTCTGTCATTGGGGTCAGTTATAACCCAGCACAACCTGTCCTTTCATTGTTATGCAGATGATCTGCAAATCTATCTGCCTGTGAGGACTAATGGGAGTGATGCTTTGTCATCATTAATTAATTGTATTCATGATGTAAAGCAGTGGCTGTCCCAAAACTTCCTTTACCTGAATGATGGTAAAACTGAGATCATGGTGTTTGAGCGCACTGGCATACCAAATGTGGTAACACCAAATTTTGGTGCTTTGGCTAACTATGTAAAACCAGCTGTCAAGAATTTGGGAGTGATATTTGACAGCTGTTTGAGGTTCGATCAACAGATAAATTCTGTTGTCAAAGCTAGTTTTTTCCAACTTTGCCTTTTGGCTAAAATAAACCACTTTCTCAGTAGACGTGATCTTGAGACGGCCATTCATGCTTTCATCAGCTCCAGACTTGATTATTGTAATGCACTTTATTCGGGCATTAATCAGTCGTCTCTTGCACGTCTCCAGTTGGTGCAGAATGCTGCTGCTTGTCTTTTGACAAACACTTTTAGACGTGAGCATATTACGCCCATCCTGTACTCACTCCACTGGCTTCCAGTTCGTTTTAGAATTGATTTTAAAATTTTAATGTTTGTTTTTAAAGCTATTTATGGCCTTGCACCTCCCTACTTGTCTGAAATTTTAACTTTGCGCACCTACAGTAGGACATTAAGGGCGTCTGGCCAGCTTTACTTAGATGTTCCAAGGTCAAGATATAAACGCTGGGGTGATCATGCTTTCGCGGTAGCTGGCCCCAGACTGTGGAATGAGCTACCTCTTGAGTTACGTACTATTCCTGACCTACCACTTTTTAAATCTAAGTTAAAGACTTATTTATTTAAACTGGCTTTTAACATTTAGTGGGGAGGTGACATGTTCTGTTATTTTTATGTTCTTTTTTCTGTGTTGTTTTAAAATTTTATTTTATATGTGTTTTATTTTTTTAAATTTGTGTTTTTAATGTTAAGCACTTTGGACACCAGTCGGTGCTGTAAAGCGCTTTATAAATAAATGTTGATTGATTGATTGATTGATTGATGAGTGGGCGTTTGCGTTCTGAAATCATCTCCTCTCATACGTTTAGTAGGAATTTCATGTAACTTGTTACAAGTTCTTGTTATAGTTCGATGATACGCATATTGTAACAGTGTACAAGATTGACACATTCTGGCAGAGTTATGACCCTTGATTAACAAAGCTACACTCCATCACTTTCATGCTTGAGTGCCTGCATTCTGAAATCAACTCCTCTCATACGTTTAGTAGGAATTTCATGTAACTTGTTACAAGTCCTTGTTATAGTTCGATGATACGCATATTGTAACAGTGTACAAGATTGACATATTCTGGCAGAGTTATGACCCTTGATTAACAAAGCTACACTCCATCACTTTCATGCTTGAGTGCCTGCATTCTGAAATCAACTCTTCTGTCATTTTTAGTTGGAATTTCATGTAACTTGGTACAAGTCCTTGTTATAGGTTGAAAATATGCATATTTTCATATCATTCCAGTTGGGCTCATTTTACCAGAGTTATGACCCTTGATTTACAAAACTAGACTCCATCTGTTTCATGAGTGGGCGTTTGCATTCTGAAATCATCTCCTCTCATACGTTTAGTAGGAATTTCATGTAACTTGTTACAAGTCCTTGTTATAGTTCGATGATACGCATATTGTAATGTTGTACAAGATTGACACATTTTGGCAGAGTTATGACCCTTGATTAACAAAGCTACACTCCATCACTTTCATGCTTTGGTGCCTCCATTTTGAAATTAACTCTTCTCTCATTTTAGTTGAAATTTCATGTAATTTGGTACTTGGTTATAGGTCGATAATACGCATATTGTAATATTGTACAAGATTAACATATTTTGGCAAAAGTTTGCTTCTCGATTAACAAACCTAGACACTGCCAGTTTCATGACTTGCTTGCATTCTGAAATCAACTCCTCTCACATTTTTTTGGAGGAATTTCAGGAAACTTGGTACAGTTCCTTGAAACGTTATCAGCAAACACTTGTACCAAAACAGCATTTGTCAGCGGGGGATATTGTGCTGTCAGAGCACTCTTGTCCAATTTGCTGGGAGAGCTCTTGGATGCATCACCGTCTGAAGATAAAAGTACAGATATTTGCAGGAAATCATTCTGGAACCTTTGTAGAGTTTAGTTTTTGGTATTTAACAATGCTGGACACAGTGACACAAAGTAACCTCAGATCAGTCAGCAGGCTCTGAAGCTGCATGTCCTCAAAGAAATAAACAGGCTTTAAGGAAAGAAGAAGGCAATCCTTTGTTCGTGTTTGGAATAATGTTGTTGTGTATTTGATTGGGTCCTTGAACTCTGCTGTGTGTTTTTGTGCTGTGAGGAGTCATTAAATGACATAAAGAAAGCCTTTATAAATTAAATTGAAATGTTTCTGAGGAATCATTTTCGATTGGAGTTGCTTCATTATGAAATAATATTTAACTGAAAGGTCATAACTTCAAAACAGTCTTTTTGCTTTAACTTAAAAACCAGACACACTCATCCTAAATTAACTATACTGTCTAGACACACGAACAAAATTTTTGGTACACCTATATTTTATGTACACAATATATGGTCAGAAATAAATGCAAACAAAACAATTTTGTTTAATCAAAATATCTTTAAAAATGTCCAAATTTATTTGGCAACAAGAACAAAACATAACACTTTCATAAAATGAAACAAAAAAATCTTGACATAAAATGTATGCTGGACACAAATGTTGACACCCTTTGAGGAATTTAAAGTAAATCATCACTTTTACAGCCAGTTTTCTTTCGACAGCTGCTCTACAATTTCCCAGGCAAATCCAATTTACCAGTCAGTCATTGGAGTCAAGGTCATTCATGTCAAAGGACAACATTTAAGTTTTTCCATGTTGATTTGCACAAAATTTAGCACATACACACACACACACACACAGACACACACACACACACACACACACACACACAGAGGCGGATTCTGGAATTGCCCTGGCAAGATCAAATTAGTCAAAGGTCAGTCACTGGGGTCAGTGGACCTAGTCCCCTTAGGTCCTGTTGCTGATTTCTACCAATCTTGGTAAAGTGCAATATAAATTCAGTCCATTTACCATTTGGTTTATCAATGAAGGTTGACCCCAACCTTGCCTTTAAAGAGGTGAAGGGGTCAAGGTCATCAGGGTCAAATGTCAGACTGCTGTAGCCTTTAGTTGCCTTTATACCCACGAGTGCTGTTACAAACTTGATCAATGTTAAAACCACACAGAATAATAAAGTATATTATGGAATCACTGAATCCCAAAGAGTTAATTTGCACAAGAGTGTCAAACATACACTCACAGAAATATTTAACCCTACCTTTTAAGATTTATGTAATTTTATTACATGACAGATTCCCATTTACTTTTTTAGATCATTTTAATACAAACCTACCAAATAAACCTTACATGATGCATTTTCATTACTGTAATAAATCCTATTCATTTGAAATGAATAATCCTCAGTGCATAATAATTATGTTACCTATGCCATTTATCTTGCATAGGTAACATAATTATTATGCAATTCAAACAATATACTTTATGTATTTTAAATAAATACTGTCATTATTATTGATTTTAGAGTAATTATATTTTATTAATACTAAATACATAAAGCTGAGGATTATGCATTTCAAATAAATAGGATTTATTACAGTAATGAATATGCATCATGTAAGGTTTATTTGGTAGGTTTGTATTAAAATGATCAACAAAAAAAAAGTAAATGGGAATTTGTCATGTAATAAAATTACACAAATCTTAAAGTTACGGTTAAATATTTCTGTGAGTGTAAGGTGCAGGTGTCTGTCCCTTCTTGTTAGTTTTAAGTAACCCTGCTTAAAAAAAAAAAAAAACCCTTGGCTGAAATTCAGGTGAAAACATCAATTCTGGTTCAGATGAACGTCTTATTTTCCTTGTAAATGAACCGAATCATCTTTGTGTTTACATGTACCAGGTACAGGTCATGTCTTGGCCCCGCCCCCCTGTCGGAACCTGCAGTGACTCTCGCCTAAAGAGCATATTAGGCCGTGAGTCCACTTCCAGGATTTCTGACAGGAAATGCCTGTTTATCCAACAGGAATGCAGCACAATGGAGAACATTGTACGGAATCACACGGTTTTTATGAGACTACGGCACGGGTGCAGGAGGCAACCGAGAGGAAAAAAAAAACACGTCTTGGTTTTAATTTCCTCATTTTGCGTCATTCCTCTCCCAAAAGTTGTGAATCAAAAGCAAAAAGCCTGACGGCGGAGACCTCCATCCTGCCGTCTCTAATCTATAGTCCTGTACAGCTTATTTGGTTCTGCTGGCCTGCAGTGACAGAGGAGATCAGATGAAAAGACTTTCTGCCTGTGACAGACAAAAGATAGCTGGAATCAATACAGACAGAGAGAAACATACTGGAATCAAAGAGAGTGAGAGGGGAAAAAAAAAAAGCCAAATGAATTTACCGTGAAGCAGCTGTTTTCCCCAATTTGTCTTTTGCGTCACAGACGGGCCCCCGAGGGAGCGCACAGCAGTTTGGAACCAACCCTTTCAATTTACTGTGAGCTCTTTTGTTTGCAGCAGCATTTATTCCCATTTCCTCCATTTTCTTACCATGTGTCATTATGAAGGTGGAATGTTGAATAATTCCAGTGCAAAGGGCATGTTGGGTTGTGTAAACTTATTAAAACACTAAAGCAGCTTCAGTAAGGATTTTGTTCATGTTTTTGCTTTAAAAGGTGGGGGTTTAGCTGGGATGGTGATGATTCGTGCCTGGAAGCTAAAGGATTCTGTAGTAGGATAACATAACTAAGTATGTGTCTTGTTTACTTTCTTACATTCAAAGGTTATGAATCAGTTTGTGTCTACAGATGAATACTAACATTAGCTAGTTTTCTTTTACTTTAAATTACATTTTAGCTAACTAACTAGCTAACATTTGCCATACTCTCACGAGCGCCACTAGCCTAGTTTATGGCAAGCTAAAAGTGGACACTCTCGTTTTGGCCAAACTTATATACAGTTTTTGTATATTCTGTGTCACTACGCGCCCGCGGCAGATGTGCTTGATGAATTCCTGCGCAAAAAGTAGTTCCCAGATAATTGTGATATTTGGCGCAAGAACTTGTGTATCTCGTGTGTTTTTAACGCCTGACTCATTCAGCAGCATCTTCTCATGTCGGAAAATTCAGCACCATTTTGAAAACAACCTGAAACTGGGACAGGCAAAAGTATAATCCGGCGAGCTCAATCTATGGGCGAGGGATGCTAGCTGGGATGGTTATGATTCGTGCCTGGAAGCTAAAGGATTCTGTAGTAGGATAATGTAACTAAGTATGTTTGTTTAATACACTTTACTTTCTTACATTCAAAGGTTATGGATCAGTTTGTGTCTAGAGATGAATACTAACATTAGCTAGTTTTTCTTTTACTTTAAATTACATTTTAGCTAACTAACTAGCTAACATTTGCCATACTCTCACGAGCGCTACTAGCTTAGTTTATAGCAAGCTAAAAGTGGATGCTCCTGTTTTGGCTAAACGTCTATAACAGTTTTTGTATATTCTGTGTTACTACGCGCCTGCGGCCGACGTGCTTGATGAATTCATGCGCAAAAAGTAGTTCCCAGATAATTGTGATATTTGGCGCAAGAACTTGTGTATCTCGTGTGTTTTTACACCTGACTCATCCAGCAGCATCTTCTCATGTCGGAAAAATCAGCGCCATTTTGAAAAGAACCTGAAACTGTGTCAGGCGAAAGTAACCCGGTGAGCTCAATCTGTGGGCGAGATATCCCACAATGCCAAAATAGCAGAGATGTCGCTCCAACGAGAGCAGCACACTGAGCAGGGTGAACATTTGCCTTATCTAACATTAGCTAAGTCTCATCTTACTGTCACATTAGCCCCCAAATGGGAACTTCCTACTAGTCCTAGGGTCCACTAGTCCTAGTCCTAGTATTAAGGAGCGCATGTTGAAGTTGTTTTTACATTTATGGTAGGCTATATGTTGCACTAAATAACTTAAGTAATGTTGCAAAAGTGTGACAATTAAAAAAAAAATAATTATGGTGACTTACCATTGTTGGTTTTCAATTCAACAGATTTATAGACAACAGTAGAATTAAAGGTCATTAATGGTGTATGTCTACTGTATACTGTATAAAATAGCCTTCTGTTCTATTTTGGCCCGCCTAGCTGGTGGCATAGTGACTGTTGTAATACACCCAATTTGACTGAAAATGAATGGCAGATCGTCGCTTGTAGCTAATGTGACCGTAGGGTCTTGGTTTATGTTTTTAGTGTCTGTTTTCTGCTCCTGTTGAATTTTGATAGTTCTTTTTAATTATTTCTTACTGTTTCCTCATGCTCTTCCCAGTGAATTCTCCATGTTAGCTTTCCACTTGTGCTCTTATTTTGACACCTGCTTCCTGTGTATTTCCAGTTCTTCCTGTCACTTGAGCTTCCATATTCATGTTACTGTTCCTTCCTTACAAGAGAAGGTAAGGGAGCATGAATCCATGTCATCAAAGAAGCAAAAACACGAAGGGAAACAAAATCATGACCACATAATGCAATCTGCAACTTCACCACTAGATGACACTAAATCCTACAAACTGTAGCTTTAAATTTGCAGCAGGTTTAATGAAAAACAGGTTCATTGTAACCCTGCTGACAGGCCATCTGAAGCACAGACCTCCTGCTTGGTGAAGATAATACTGTAGAATGTCACTTTGAAATTAAGGAAAGTGGTTCCATTCATGGACAGGAAATGAAGACTATTTTAAAAAAATCATGTTGTGCACTGTGCACGAAACAAGAGATAAAGATGACGTGTTCGTGGCTTTGTGAAATGAAAATGAAGTTGTAGAGCTGCAGCACCTGCAATGCTCTGAGCTCTCGGTTTTATAACAGGCAGGCCGAGTGTCCCGAGGGACAATGCCTACACACAGCCGGAGACAAACGTCTGTCTGGAGGAGCTGACGGGGCAGCACCGTCTGATTCACAGCAGCCCAAAACCCATCTGATGCACCGGCTCCTCATCTCACTGCACATCAGCATCAAACTCTTCTCACAGTCACACCTGACTTTGTTTGTGCATGTGTGTGTCTATGTGCCACTGAGTTCATGCAATTTGCTTTTCGGCCCCAGTTGTCTTTTATGTAGATTCCCAGTTTGTGTTTCACCATTTCAGCATTGATATTTATATTTTTTTCATGAACATGTGATTGATCAGTAAACGTCTGCTACTGTGCAACCAAGAGGGTTGTATGTCTTGACCAAAGTTTGTATATATATATATATATATATATATATATATATATATATATATATATATATATATATATATATATATATATATATATATATATATATATATATATGGAGAGAGAGAGAGAGAGAGAGAGAGAGAGAGAGAGAGAGAGGAGAGAGAAAGACACACACACACACTTTTTAAAACTACATTTATTCAAAACCTCATTTATCATCAAGGTTGTTGCTCTTGCATCAAGTACTGAATAAGCAAACTGGGGTGTGTGATGGATTAATGTGATTAACCCCCCCTTCCCATGCAGGTGACGGCAAGCAATTTGCTTATGGGTCTACAGGAAGCGTTACCACAATGAAAAAAAAAAAACATTTAAAGCTACAGTGTGCAGAATTTAGGGGTGTTCTTTAGCAGAAAATGAATTTTAGCATTCATAAGTAACTGTTCATTTGTGTAGATTTACCAGAAAACAAAAATCAATGTATTCTACAAGCTTATATTGACACCCACCACCACACCCAATATAGGTCACGTCGTTGCAAAGCCATGTTGATACATGAATTGGGGCCTTTCACACCGAGCGCACAAACACGGCACACAAAGTGCTAAAACTCATTATTTGCAATGCAAAACGTTGCGTCACAGCACAATGCACAAAAACAGAGCTTGCGTGATCCTCTGTTGGGAGCGCGCACCACCGCTTGACGTCAAACTCACTGTAGTCAAAGTTCAACTCAGTCCTTGTTTTTCTTTCCCTCTGCAGCTTCGACCTCTTGGTGGAGTTTTTGGAGACACTTTCCTCACATTTTGAAGAGCAGAGATGTTCTCTTCTTCCTTCTGGACTTCAGGTTTTGCTGTTCAGCTCCATCACTGGAAGTTTTGAAGTGCATCTGTATTTGCAAGTTCCTCTGCACAGGAAATGTTGAAATTTTCCTGATGTGGGACAAGTAAAGAAATATATTTCTTAAAATATAAAGAAACACAAAACAGTTCTGTGCTATTTTCTTTAAGGTCTGATTACGCAATAGATAAAAAAATTAACTTAAAAAAATCAAAGTTATATAAATTAGTAGTAATCAGAGCAGTAGCAATTAAAAAACCCATTGTGTAGATTCATTTTGTAAAAATAAAAATAGATCGAACAATTTACAAATATACACTCAACAAAAATATAAATGCAACACTTTTGGTTTTGCTCCCATTTTGTATGAGATGAACTCAAAGATCTAAAACTTTTTCCACATACACAATATCACCATTTCCCTCAAATATTGTTCACAAACCAGTCTAAATCTGTGATAGTGAGCACTTCTCCTTTGCTGAGATAATCCATCCCACCTCACAGGTGTGCCATACCAAGATGCTGATTAGACACCATGATTAGTGCACAGGTGTGTCTTAGACTGTCCACAATAAAAGGCCACTCTGAAAGGTGCAGTTTTATCACACAGCACAATGCCACAGATGTCGCAAGATTTGAGGGAGCGTGCAATTAGCATGCTGACAGCAGGAATGTCAACCAGAGCTGTTGCTCGTGTATTGAATGTTCATGTCTCTACCATAAGCCGTCTCCAAAGGCGTTTCAGAGAATTTGGCAGTACATCCAACCAGCCTCACAACCGCAGACCACGTGTAACCACACCAGCCCAGGACCTCCACATCCAGCATGTTCACCTCCAAGATCGTCTGAGACCAGCCACTCGGACAGCTGCTGAAACAATCGGTTTGCATAACCAAAGAATTTCTGCACAAACTGTCAGAAACCGTCTCAGGGAAGCTCATCTGCATGCTCGTCGTCCTCATCGGGGTCTCGACCTGACTCCAGTTCATCGTCGTAACCGACTTGAGTGGGCAAATGCTCACATTCGCTGGCGTTTGGCACGTTGGAGAGGTGTTCTCTTCACGGATGATGCGAAGGAGATGTGTTGCACTGCATGAGGCAAATGGTGGTCCCACCAGATACTGACTGGTATCCCCCCCCCCAACAAAACTGCACCTTTCAGAGTGGCCTTTTATTGTGGACAGTCTAAGGCACACCTGTGCACTAATCATGGTGTCTAATCAGCATCTTGATATGGCACACCTGTGAGGTGGGATGGATTATCTCAGCAAAGTAGAAGTGCTCACTATCACAGATTTCGACTGGTTTGTGAACAATATTTGAGGGAAATGGTGATATTGTGTATGTGGAAAAAGTTTTAGATCTTTGAGTTCATTTCATACAAAATGGGAGCAAAACCAAAAGTGTTGCGTTTATATTTTTGTTGAGTATATAATGTTCAGTCAGCTCGACAGAGTGATTGATTCAGCATACTGCAGCTAAAGGCTAAGCTAATGTTAGCCGATAAAACTTCAGTGTTCAGTGGTGCACTTACGTCATGTTTTATTTTCAGATTACTCACACACATTTGTAGAATCTCTGTTGCTCAAACCAGGTGTGTATATATGTCCAAAAGTGAAGAATTTTGGACTGAGTGTGTCCTCTCGATCACGCTGGCTGCTATGGGTCTTTGTCCAGGCCGTGCTTCCCGGCCTTGCGCAGAACAGTCACTGAAAAAAGTTCCTCCCAGGAGGGTGATGTCAGTCACTCATTCTTTTGCTTTTCACTGTTAATCTTGTGGTTACGACCAGCAGACTAAGTGTTTTGTTTTCATTTAATTCTTTTTTCAGGAACACACGAGGCTGCGCAAACATGGCGACTGCGAGACTTACTCAGCCTCCAGAACACAAACAGAAACTCCGCCCATTTTCTGCATCCACTTGTGGCATTCGCAGCGTGCGTTTTGACAGATCCTGCGCCTGTGGACGTGATAACTTGAGCGCGCTGTGCACACGATCTGAAGGGCCGTCCCCTTTTCACATTTTGTAGCATGGTCAGAAGACTGAAGAAAAAAGAAGAAATATACAGTCTGCTGGTTGCTTGTGCAGACTAAGAGGTTTCAGAACCCTCATTTTTGTGAAATGAAGAATCATACGTACATATTACCATATTTCCAGGAGTATAGATTGCAGCACCTCTCAAACTAGTAAAAAAAAAAAGTAATTTATACTCCGGCATATATGGTACTTATCACACAAGAAGGCAAGGCAGCATGAATCGTGGCCGGTGATAACATAATGTAATCTGCAACCTCACCAGTAGATGACACTAAATTCAACACATTGTAGCTTTAAAAAAATAGCTGGAAGAGCAAATTGCACCTTAAAATAAAATAACAAATTGAAATATTTATAGATAGATAGATAGATACCTACGAGTGCATCTATAGTATATATAGCTACATCAAAACAAATGTATCTTGTAACCATTATTTTAAATCATTTCATACAGAAATAATATAGACATCCTAATGTTTTAACACACACATTGTTTGATAAAATATATGCAGTTGAATAAAACTGGATAGTTTCAGTGAGGCGTATGTAGATTTATGGTCTTAACTGTTTGTATGATATGACAAAAATCTGTCAACAAAACATAAATATAAAAAGGACTGAATCATGAGTGTGTGCATGTGTTTGTGTGTGTGTGCGCACATGAAAGTGAAAATGTAAGTGTGTACTGTTGTTCTGTCAGGAGATACTCCATTTTGGGAGCCCCGTCCTAGATCTGTTTTTTCTTTTCTTTTTTCCCCCTCCATTGCTTACGTCAAAGTCAGCAGACTGTCACTAGAAAAAAGGGTTTTCCCGGTCGAGTCCCCCTGAGCTCCAGTCACGCTTCATTACTCCGGGCTCTGCACTTTTACAGGCCAGTGGATCCTGATGCAGCTGCAGACAAAACCTCAGTGGAAACACTGAGTAAACTTCCTGAACTGTCCGGCTTCCACTTTTACACCCTGGAATTATTTAAAACAGGTGCTTCTCCACTCAGACCATAACTGTCTCTTTTTTTTTCCCCTATCTGTGAAATGACAAAAAGGAACCGGGGGTAATGACGCCAACAGGATGTGCACTCACTTCCTCTGAACACAACGCTCGTTTCTGTCATTGGACTTGATGTCATGCAACAGTTTCGTGCACCGCACAGATGGGGAAGTAACCCTGAGCAGCGTGAAGCCAATTAAGAAAATTTACACGCTGACAGACAAACGGTCTTTGTGAACAACGACAAGTAGCATGAGGATTAAATTTCTGAGCCCTGACCTTTAATGACCTCCAAAAACTCAGCAGAATCACAAGACTGCCCGGCGAGACACAATGTTCTATCCCGTGTACTACTGCCCTCCATCCTGTGGTGTAAACACCGGCGACCCACATTGAGACTTTATCAAGTGCATGCTCACCGTTACCTGGAGCACGAGCTGATGGCACGACCTCCGACTCACAGAAGAGCTTTTGGCCTCGAATGATGATTGGATCAGCAGATTTACGTACAGTCCTGCCTAAAACTACTCATCTATCGACTGCGGATTCCGTCAGAGCCCCCTCGGCCTGATGGTAGATTGTGCTTGAGAAAACCACTGGCGGATCTAAGGGGGTGGGAGCTAGGGGGCTGCACCAAAAATTAAATGGCTATGTTACAACTTGCCAGCCAAAAGCTTAAAGTATGACATTCTGAATACAGGGTGCCCAGCAAGGCTCGATCAAAATATAGGGGAAAATATAGGGGCAGTGGCTACAAATGAGGAAAAAATATATAACGGCTGAGTGGATCCTTGTCATTTGATTGGTGGGTTGTATGTCACGTGATGTGGATAATTCATACCATTTGCCGTTGTGTTTCATTGACCGTGCAATGGTTCTTTTTTAGCGTGCAATTTTGGTGCTCACACTACCGGGGGCGGTGTTTAGCTAAACATAGCGGAGTTTGTTTTGCTGGTGGACGATGATTTGAAGGAGATAACTGACACTGCTAATTCTTCTAACACAAAAAAACAAATCCACTACGCCATAAGCCATGGACGGCATCATGGACTACATTGTCGCGATTTTGGACTCCAATTTAAAGTTCATATTGGACTGTTAAGCACCAGTGGAACACCAAAATGTAAATGGTAAATGGACTGCATTTATATACCACTTTTCCATCTGCATCAGATGCTCAAAGCGCTTTACAATAATGCCTCACATTCATCCAGATGTGAGGGTGCTGCTATAAAAGGTACTCACAGCTAGGGGATTAAGGACCTTGCCCAAGGGCCCTTGGTGATTTTCCGAGGAAAATGGTCTCAAGCCCAATGCTTTTAACCACTAGACCAGGGGTAGGCAACCTGTTCCAGAAAGAGCCATGAGGGTGCAGGTTTTCTTTGCAGCCACTGACTCCACCAGGTGATTTCACTGATTAACTGATTCCATCTGCTCAAAGTGATATTAATCAGTAAAATCACCTGGTGGAGTCAGTGGCTGCAAAGAAAACCTGCACCCTCATGGCTTTTTCTGGAACAGGTTGCCCACCCCTGCACTAGACCATCACCTCCCCTGAAGTGATGGTCCCCAAACAACAATGGTTTGATTCAAACAAATTATCGAAAGTTTTACCAAAGCTTCACTTTGATAAAACTAAGTGTGTGATGTTTGGAAACAAGTCCAGGAATTTCTGCAGAAATTTATCATTAAATGATATTGAAATTGTAACTGATACCAAATTTCTTGGTGTTGTTATTGATGATAAACTGAGCTGGAAAACATTAATTTTGTTAAATCTAAAATGTCAAAAGCCATTGCAATTTTGCATAAAGCACAATGCTCATTAACTATTTTATATCATTCATTACTTGTTCCATATATGACCTATTGTATTGAGGTTTGGGGAAGTACATAGAAAATTAATACTAATCCATTATTTTTGCTGCAAAAGAAAGCTATAAGAATTATCTGTAACAAATCATATTGCGAGCCAACAAATCCATTATTTGCCTATTTACATATTCTAAAATTCTGGGACTTGGTTGATTACATCACAATACAAATTTATGTGTAAGGTTAAAAATAAACTGTTGCCACAACATGTCCAGGATCTGTTGCAAGTCCCCTTCCTGTTGTTTATAAATTACTAAAATATCAAATGACAAGGATCTATTTTAGCTGTTATATAAAACAAATAATGAATGTTTTTTCATTCTTTCAATGGAACAAATATTTCATGAGGTGAAAGTTGGAATGTTCCATTCAACGAGGCAATTAATCAGCAAAGTAACTAATCAGTAAAGTAACTAATAGTTACTTTTCCGAGTACTTAATCTTGTAAATAACCAAGTTAGATTACTAGTTGCATTATTAGTTACATTCAACAGCTGCTAATAAAGTAACTGTAAAAAGTAACTGTAACCAAGAGCCTTCTGCACTGAAGCCAAGCACACTAACCACTGTCTGTGTGAATAGGTGAATGAGAGGCATCATTGTAAAGCACTTTGAGCTTCTGATATAGATGGAAAATCACTATATAAGTGCAGTCCATTTACCATTTAACATCTTTCGATCTGTCTGAGTAGCCAGAGTCATGAACATCATTGGCGAGATAAGTGGTGCCCCCTCCTTTGGAGTCTGAGCATCTTGTTATCTGTCCACCACAGAACTGCTGAATGTGTCACACAGCGTATAGAGCGGCTAGTAGGCGTGTCTCACAGAGCAGGCAAATGTCCAGATATGAACATCTGTGACATATGTCACACATGTCTCAAAACAACCCACTGGATGCTTAAATTTAGCTTGAAACCCGGTAGTTGGGAGGTGATGGTCTTGTGGTTAAGCGCTGGGCTTGAGACCAGAGGATCCTCAGTTCAAATCCCAGCCTGACTGAAAAATCACTAAGGGCCCTTGGGCAAGGTCCTTAATCCCCAAGTTCTCAGCGCCCTGACATCACTGTGTGTGAATGTGAGGCATGATTGTAAAGCGCTTTGAGCATCTGATGCAGATGGAAAAGCGTTATATAAATGCGGTCCATTTAGTTGAATCACGTTTAATGTGAAACCTCGACTATTTAATGGTAGCAGGTTGGTAATTTTACACCCCTTTATGACGTCCTCTATAACGAAAAACCTTTAATTATATCACAACCAAACAGAAGTCAACAGTCACAGATACACAACTCCAGCATGTGCACATGAAGAAACAAAATAGTAGCACTAACCCTCGTGTCACAGGCACAGTGTGAGAAGAGCTGGAAGCCAGCTCAGATCTGTGACGCAGCTAACAGCCTGATTCAAACACGTCCAACTTTCCACCCGAAGCATCGATTCTGACACGTTTGTGTCATCGTGCCACCATTTGGTGCAAGTAGACTCTCTGAGTCACTCTGCTGAGAGCTCTTCATGTTTGTTCTGCATTCATCCCTGCAGAGAAGGCTGCAACATGAAGTCAATGAAAACTTGACAGGTGAGGAGATGATGATGATGATGAGTAAGCACAAATGCAGTCTGCAACGTGCAGACAGACTCGGCACACAGCTGCTCGGTGAACTCCGCGTGAGAGAGTCATGGAATGTCAAGCCTGTAATGGAATGCTCACACAGACGCCAAAGCTCTACTGAACAATATTAACAGAAGCCAAAGTGCGTCATCGCTCGCACAGTTCCCTTTAATCTTTACTGTAGGGCCACACCAGCCTTTTGTTCATGTACAGTTTTGCAAATGACAGAGCTGCTGGGTGGCATCGCCGCACACAGAACAATAGCAACCGCCCACAGTGAGTAGTGGCATGAACGATTCACATTATGGATGGTACATATGATATTTAAGACACGTCCACGTTGTTAAGTTTTATTTTGTTTCTTCATGGCACGTGCAAGCTACATGAGCTAACATAATGAATATGACATGTTCAAAGTTACATAAAATATCATCCATCCATTTTCTCAACACGTGTATGTTCACCACTGAATATGGCTTTATACACACTGAAGAAAACCATACACCCTGAGGCTGAAGGGTGTATGGTTTTCTTCAGGGTGTATAAAGCCATATTCACTGGTAAACAACTCGATAACGATTTTATCATATACCTATAAATGATGAATGTTGTATGGTTTTCTTCAGGGTGTAAAAAGCCATATTCACTGGTAAACAACTCGATAACGATTTTATCATATACCTATAAATGATGAATGTTGTATGGTTTTCTGAAGGGTGTATAAAGCCATATTCACTGGTAAACAACTCGATAACGATTTTATCATATACCTATAAATGATGAATGTTGTATGGTTTTCTGAAGGGTGTAAAAAGCCATATTCACTGGTAAACAACACGATAACGATTTTATCATATACCTATAAATGATGAATGTTGTATGGTTTTCTGAAGGGTGTAAAAAGCCATATTCACTGGTAAACAACTCGATAACGATTTTATCATATACCTATAAATGATGAATGTTGTATGGTTTTCTGAAGGGTGTAAAAAGCCATATTCACTGGTAAACAACACGATAACGATTTTATCATATACCTATAAATGATGAATGTTGTATGGTTTTCTGAAGGGTGTAAAAAGCCATATTCACTGGTAAACAACTCGATAACGATTTTATCATATACCTATAAATGATGAATGTTGTATGGTTTTCTTCAGGGTGTAAAAAGCCATATTCACTGGTAAACAACTCGATAACGATTTTATCATATACCTATAAATGATGAATGTTGTATGGTTTTCTGAAGGGTGTATAAAGCCATATTCACTGGTAAACAACTCGATAACGATTTTATCATATACCTATAAATGATGAATGTTGTATGGTTTTCTTCAGGGTGTATAAAGCCATATTCACTGGTAAACAACTCGATAACGATTTTATCATATACCTATAAATGATGAATGTTGTATGGTTTTCTGAAGGGTGTAAAAAGCCATATTCACTGGTAAACAACTCGATAACGATTTTATCATATACCTATAAATGATGAATGTTGTATGGTTTTCTGAAGGGTGTAAAAAGCCATATTCACTGGTAAACAACACGATAACGATTTTATCATATACCTATAAATGATGAATGTTGTATGGTTTTCTGAAGGGTGTAAAAAGCCATATTCACTGGTAAACAACTCGATAACGATTTTATCATATACCTATAAATGATGAATGTTGTATGGTTTTCTGAAGGGTGTATAAAGCCATATTCACTGGTAAACAACTCGATAACGATTTTATCATATACCTATAAATGATGAATGTTGTATGGTTTTCTGAAGGGTGTAAAAAGCCATATTCACTGGTAAACAACACGATAACGATTTTATCATATACCTATAAATGATGAATGTTGTATGGTTTTCTGAAGGGTGTAAAAAGCCATATTCACTGGTAAACAACTCGATAACGATTTTATCATATACCTATAAATGATGAATGTTGTATGGTTTTCTTCAGGGTGTAAAAAGCCATATTCACTGGTAAACAACTCGATAACGATTTTATCATATACCTATAAATGATGAATGTTGTATGGTTTTCTGAAGGGTGTAAAAAGCCATATTCACTGGTAAACAACTCGATAACGATTTTATCATATACCTATAAATGATGAATGTTGTATGGTTTTCTGAAGGGTGTATAAAGCCATATTCACTGGTAACAACTCGATAACGATTTTATCATATACCTATAAATGATGAATGTTGTATGGTTTTCTGAAGGGTGTAAAAAGCCATATTCACTGGTAAACAACTCGATAACGATTTTATCATATACCTATAAATGATGAATGTTGTATGGTTTTCTGAAGGGTGTAAAAAGCCATATTCACTGGTAAACAACTCGATAACGATTTTATCATATACCGATAAATGATGAATGTTGTATGGTTTTCTGAAGGGTGTAAAAAGCCATATTCACTGGTAAACAACTCGATAACGATTTTATCATATACCTATAAATGATGAATGTTGTATGGTTTTCTGAAGGGTGTAAAAAGCCATATTCACTGGTAAACAACTCGATAACGATTTTATCATATACCTATAAATGATGAATGTTGTATGGTTTTCTGAAGGGTGTAAAAAGCCATATTCACTGGTAAACAACTCGATAACGATTTTATCATATACCGATAAATGATGAATGTTGTATGGTTTTCTTCAGGGTGTAAAAAGCCATATTCATTAGTGAACAACTTGATAACAATTTTATCATATACAGTGGTTCCTCATTTACTGTGGATGTTACGTTCTAAAAATAACCCTAGGTCTTTTGGATCCTTTGGATCTATGAAGCTTAAATATGAAAAAGTATCAGTATCGGTATTTGTATCGATATCGGCGATACTGGGCCTGTATTTACTTGGTATCGGATCAATACCAAAATTCCTGGTATCGTCCACCTCTACCAATAATCGATTGGATGCATCAGAAGACGAGCTGATATGTTGTAGATGTACAGACCTGGTTTGGACCCACTATACATACAATACATAGAATGTATTGGAAGAATAATTCATATATGGCAGACGTGCAGTCTGATACTGAGTCATTTATGTATAATCCATTAAATGAATGTGTCAGAAGACTATAGCTGATATGTGGTAGAAGTCCATACTGGACCCATGAAGGGGCCACAGAAAGTGCTGCAAGAATAACTCATATGTGGTAGATATAAATGGACTGCATTTACATAGCACTTTTCCATCTGCACCAGACACTCAAAGTGCTTTACAATAATGCCTCACATTCACCCAGATGTGAGGGTGCTGCCATGCAAGGTGCTCACTACACACCGGGAGCAACTAGGGGATTAAGGACCTTGCCCAAGGGTCCTTAGTGATTTTCTGGTCAGGCTGAAATTTGAACTGAGAATCCTCTGGTCTCAAGCCCAACGCTTAACCACTAGACCATCACCTCCATCACTGAAAAAAAATTTGGAGTAATATTTACTTGAAAAAACCTAGGAAAGTTTTTTCATTCAGAAATTCCAAGTAAATGTTACAAGGAGAATTCTTAAGTAAATTTTACTTGTATATAATTAGTTTTTCTAAAAGAATAACTCAAGTAACATTTACTAGTAATTATTTATTATTTTCATTGAACTTTACTCTGTCTTTATTCATAAAATATAAAACTTTTCAGCCGTTCCCCTGGTTTTCACTCGGTGTCACCACAGCAGATCTTGGATCATTAGTTCATGAATGTGTTCATTATAAAACAACCATCAATGCATCTTGGTGCATCTTTTTTCTCAACAGAATTTCTTTTGTCTCACTGTCTGACAAATTTAAGTATTTTTAATAATCCTTAGAAGGCAGAGGTGTGGCTAAGTGATTAGTGCACTTGGTTTCAGTGCAAAAGGTTCTGGGTTCAAACCCCATCCCTGCCCCATTTCTCCATGTAATGTGGCAGTTTATCAGGAAGGGCATCCAGTGTAGAAGTTGTGCCAAATCAACATGCAGATCCAAAGTGGATCTGTTGCGGCAACCTTGAGTGAAAACAAGGGGAACAGCTGAAAGGTTTTACATTTTATGAATAAAGACAATAAAATTCAATGAAAATATTCAATTGATAATTGCTAGTAAATGTTACTTGAGTTATTCTTTTAGAAAACTAATATATGCAAGTAAAATTTACTTAAGAATTCTACTTGTAAAATTTACTTGGAATTTCTGAGTGAAAAAACTTCCTAGGTTTTTTCAAGTAAATATCAGTCCAATTTTTTTCACTGCCTGATATGTATACAGACTCTTATCACACATTACAACAAAAATCAGCCCTATAAATCATACACTTGTCCTATTAAATTTACTGCACTGGAAACTGGCAATAAAATCAGGGCGATACAAATCTTAAAACAGGGTGATACAAAAAAAAAAAAAAAAAAAAAGACTGAAAATAGCAGGCTTTGTATCGCCTTGATTTTCCTCCAATCAGGATCCTCCATTTCTCGGCCCCACTGATGACACACACCCATTTTGTGTTATCCTGGTGCCAAGTGCAGGATCCTGATACAGAATCCAGATCATTTCATTCAACCAAGATTTCTGATCAAGGTGAGAGAGTTTTAGTCTCCCTAGGGAGAATTCCACAACTTGAGTCTCATACTGAAGTTGTGAGACACCAAGACGTTAGTGAGGAGGACATTCATGACTTCATAGAGAGACATAAGAACATTCCACAGTTTACCTATCTACATGATTTGTGTTTTTTATTTTTGTTGTAATATGTAATAAATATGTTATCACATATCTGTTTATGTATCACGCCCTATATCATGCCCCGATGTATAAGGTATAGGTATCAGTCCCGTTATCTATGAGGCATTGGCTGTGGCAGACAAAAATCTCTTTTGAAAGTACACATTTCATCACATTGTGCTCAGTGGGAAATTTGTTCACAGTGAATGTGGCACTTTGTGCTTTCTGATGCAACAGTTCTCGTGACTGACATCATTTAACTGGCAAAGTTCCTCTCTCAGCCGCCAGCCGGATTTCTCACTTTTCACATTAACACCCCTTTTATTGTGGGTTTTTAATTCATTTACAGCATGCACTTTTCTTATCTTGCCTTTCTTCAGGTTTCTTAATCATAGAGATGCTGCTCAGTGCACTGTGTTTGACCGAAACGAGAGAGAGAACAGATAACGCCTCCATCCGAGTGCACTTCACACTTAAGTACATAATAATCCTGCACGTTTCATCTCACTTGAGCTCAGGGCCGAGGTGGAGAAACCCCGTGCATGCACAACAAAAAGCAGGCCTGTGCTATTTACCACACTGAAACTGACACAAAACAGGAACATGTGGTGAGAACTGTGTGCACATGGTTGTCTCGAGCAACAGTGTAAATAGAAAATAGTTTTGCTTAATTAAGTGTCATGTTCTTAGCTGTACTATTTTTAAATTTAACCGACTTTAGGTGTTTCCTCTTTTTCCCGGGCTTTTCCATGTGCCCTAAAAAAACAGTAATTGAATAGATAGATGAATAAGTCCACCCCCTTCAAAAAACAATCTGAGAAAAGGTGTCCAACTTCTTTGATTCTTAATAATAAGAATAAGAACTTTATTAATCCCAAAAAATTGTTTTGCCAGAGTAAAGACTGCTTTTTTTTTACAGTGAGAACAGTGAGTACACCATGTTTATGGAAAATGACTGAAGATAGTTGCACAAGATGTTGAGAGTATTGCACATAGCTCTGAGTAACTGAAAAATTCTGATTGTCATATATTCATCCTGCAGTTGGGGGAGGAGTTATACAGTCTGATTGCCACAGGTAGGAAGGACCTCCTGTGGCGTTCTATGGAGCACCTCGGTGGCCTCAGTCTTTGGTTGAAGGTTATCTGACAGTCGTGAGACCGGTTAGTTTTACCCTACTGATGATGTGTTGTTTCAATAGTAATCCTGCTCAGTACGAGAGGAACTGCAGATTCAGACATTTGGTGTGTGTGCTTGGCTGAGGAGCCAATGGTGCGAAGCTACCATCTGTGGGATTATGACTGAACGCCTCTAAGTCAGAATTCTGCCTAGATGAAGCGATACCAAAGCGCCGTGGAGTGAGCAGAGCTGCTCGTGACTGGACTGGGGCGCGGCCGGATATGCGGCCACCCCTCTCCTCCCACGCAACTCATGTTTGTGGAGAACCTGGTGCTAAATCACTTGCAGACGACCTGATTCGTGGGAATTCGAGCGGGTGGGAGGTGTTGTCCTGGATGGTGAGCAGTTTTCTCAACATCCTCCTCCCCGACACCTCCATCACAGACTCCAGCTCCACCCCCAGGACACAGCCAGCCCTCCTGATGAGTTTGTTGAGTTTGTTCATGTCAGCTGCCTTCAGCCTGCTGCCTCAGCACACTACAGAGTAGAAGATGATGCTGGAGAACACTGAGTGATAAACATCTGCAACATATTTCTGCAGACATTGAAAGATCTGAACCTCCAGAGGAAGTACAGTCGACTTTGACCTTTCTTATACACAACATCTGTGTTTACAGTCCAGTCCAGTTTGTTGTCTATGTGGACACCCAGGTACGTGTAGTAGTCCACAATGTCCACCTCGGTTCCATTAATGGTAACTGGGTTCAGACAGGTTTTTTGTCTTCTGAAGTCGACCACCAGTTCCACGACTGTGCAGAGGTGCCTCAGGATGAGCCTCTCAAGTGACTTCATAACGTGTGATGTTAGGGCCGCAGGTCTGTACTTTTTTAGGGTTCTTCTTCTTGGGTACAGGGACCAGACACAAGGTTTTCCACCGCTCAGGAACAACCATCTGGCTCAGGCTCAAGTAGAAGATGTGCTGGAAATCCCACACAGCTGGATAGCACACCCCTTCAACACTCTGGGGCTGAGGCCTTCACGACCCACAGCCTTTCCTGGACACAGGTGACTAAATTCTCATCTCACCTCCTCTGCAGTGATGGTGATGGGAGGTATTGGGGAGGATGAGGGAGTGGTGAAGGGAGAGGAGTGGCAGCAGGTTGGTGGAAGGAGGGGAGGTGGTAATAATTGTGGTGTGCGATGAGTGCACGGGGAGGGGGAGCACTGAGAGGAGCTGGAGGAAGAGTGGGCAGAGACCATGTTGCCAAACCTGTTGAAGAACAGATTCAACTTGTTGGCCTCATGAAGGTCTCCTTCGATCATCTCGTCCGCCTTCTTACCATGACCAGTGATGGTTCTCATCTCCTTCCACACCTCCCTCATGTTGTTCTGCTGGAGCTTTCTCTCCAGCTTCCTCCTGTAACTGTTCTTCCCCTCTGTGATCTTCTTCGTCAGTTCAAGCTGCACCCTTTTCAGGTCCTCCCTGTCTCCACTCCTGAATGCAGGAATTCTTTGTGGAATCAGTGTCAAGTTCAAGATCATCTTGGTTTAAGACTAATAAGATCGAGGCTTTTATTGAATTCCTGGACTTGGCTGTCGGAAGTGTATCTGTATGTGGTGAAAGTGTCGAACGTCTGGAGACATTATCTGATCTTGGCAGTGAACCTCATGTGTCCGGCCGTCAACCTTGGAGATCAGGAGATGCATGGGAAGAATTTATGGAGTCATGGGGTCACTGGCGAGGTTCATATATATTTGCAGGAGAATGAAGAGTCATGTCTTTTAAGGTCCTGGTGTTTTGTCTCTTACTATACGGTTTGGAGACCGGGATGCTAGCCAGCTAGTCTTTGGTGTAACGTCTCTTTGGAGGACAGTTTGTTTCAAACAAATCTTTACCTGACATTCCCTCACCTGCAGTTCGGCCATGTGGTAGTTTCTCCAGGCAAGGTCCAGCATGCAGATGCCCCAGTGTAGAGGATCCCCGCAGCTGGAGAAGGCCAAGAGGATGCCCACATTTTACCCTGCTACAGCAGGTAGGTGGTTACTTTTGAGAGGTGAGAAGGGGGGTGCTAGGATGTTTCGATAGACATGATAAAATGTTAGGATGCCAGCAGTAACAAAGAACTGATTTCTCTTGGATATACAGCATTGGTCCAGAATCTGTAGCGCATTTTGACAGAGGAAGAGAACAGAAAAATTGTCAAAATCATCGACCCACTCGATCTGTTCCTGCAGCATAGTCTGTTACGCATCTGTTACAGAAATCATTTAATCCAGCACGTGGATCCAGCCGCATCACGGACAGAGAGAAAAAGAAAATAGAATCAGTCGGCCAGAAAAAGTACACTTAAGGTATAATTCATCAGCATTAAGCAACAGGAAAGCAGAAGACATACTAAGGTGATCACCGGCCACTAGCCCTAAGCTTCACTAACAGACCTAGACTTTCGATAAAGATGAGGCCAAGACCTTAACTTAAAGTTATATACGAGGTCTGTTAGAAAAGTATCAGACCTTTTTATTTTTTGCAACCACCTGATGGATTTGAATCACGTGTGCTTGCATGAGCAAACCTTGAACCTTCATGCGCATGCGTGAATTTTTTCACGCCTGTCGATTGCATCATTTGCTGGTAAGCAGCCTTTGTGTGAGGACATGTGTTGTGCGCTCGGTGGATTTTCATTGCAAGGAAAAAGACGGAACAACTGGAGCAGCACCGCATCAAATTTTGCCAGAAACTGGGCGACAGCCAGGTGGAAACCATTTGGATGATTCAGACGGCTTTCGGTGACTTTTCAGTCGTGTGACTATCCGAGAAATTGTGGAAGAGGTGGGCATGTCACAGCATGTCTTGTGAGACTTCAACACGGAGGTGCTTTTGCTCCGCCATCAGCAGCAGCACGAATTTCGCTGCAACTCTTTTCATGGCTAAATCTTCTGTTACAGTGGAATGTGCCGAAAAAGTGCTGATGTCCACCTCTGCCGCAATTTCTCGGATAGTCACACGACGGTCCCACATCACCACAGCATTCACTTTGGAAATGATCCGGTCATTTCAGCATGTTGATGGCCGCCAGGAGTGCGGCTCGCTCTCCACTGTTGTATGGACGTCTTTAAACCGGTTGTACCGCTCCTTAATCTGTGTGATGCCCATAGGATCGTCACCGAAAGCCGTCTGAATCTTCTAAATGGTTTCCACCTGGCTGTCGCCCAGTTTCTGGCAAAATTTGATGCAGTAGCGCTGCTCCAGTTGTTCCGCCATTTTCCTTGCAATGAAAATCCGCCGAGAGCACAACACACGTCCTCACACGAAGGCTGCTTACCAGAAAATGACACAATCGACAGGCGTGAAAAAATTCACGCATGTGCATGAAGGTTCAAGGTTTGCTCATGCAAGCACACGTGATTCAAATCCATCAGGTTTTTGCAAAAAATAAAAAGGTGCAATACTTTTCTAACAGACCTCGTATTAAAGTTAATGCTTGATTTTGAGTCATTGAATTTACTTATTGTTTGCGGCTTATTTTTTGACTGATATTCTCTGTATTAGCATACTGGTGCTAGCACGGTGTTAGCTCTGTGGACCCTGTGCTTTTGGTGTCACCAATAAAGTTCTGTTTAGATTAATACTGCATTCCACTTTTGCAAGTTTTAAATAATTTGAAACAGCACATACTGGCTAAATGACAGAATTTATAACTACTGTAAGCCACTTGACAGATGTGTCTATAAATTCAGTGTACGGTCGGATGTTTCGACAAAGTAGGATGGTTCGTTAGAACACTGGGCCTGGACAAAATTTTTGAAATGATACTCAGGTTGGTTTGGGTTCGGTCACATAAGTACACCCTGGACAGGATGCCACTTCGTTGCTGGGCCACACACCCGCAAACACACACCTAGGGACAATTAAAGTTTCGAATCCATCTAACCTGCATGTCTTTGGATTGATCCCATGACCTTCTTGCTGTGAGGCAACAGTGTTAACCACTAAGCCACCGTGCTGCTCTGTTTGAGAACTCTGGTGGAGTATTACACATATTGAATGGGTTCTGTGAGAGAGAGTTTATACACACACACACACACACACACACACACACACACACACACACACACACACACACACACACACACACACACACACACACAAAAGACTAAATTGGAGAAACAAGCCACTATTTTTGTATTATTTAACAGTGGTTACAACACAAGTCCACACAACCCTGCGGGAAGGTTTTTGTATGACTGTAGCATGAAGCAAACCTCTCTGGCTGAATTTACATGAAGTAAGTGAAAACTTCAGCAGTGTTACCTGTTCACTGGCTAAGATTAATAATTAAAGGAAACCAGGAGATTATGGGACAGTCTGTTAACAGTTTGCTCATGTTGCACACACGAGGTCATGAAGCAGAGTTCACTCAGATCACAGATGGTTTGGCTCTTCGTTGTGTTGCGTGTTGCATGTTGCATCGCGTCCAACCCTAATAGCCTCCTCTCCTGTCATAACTCAAAAAACGACTGGACAGTAGGAGGATCATTGAGTTGCATCACACTGCAGTGTGGGAACACCGTTGCTAAGCTTTATCATTCAGCAGAAAAAGATGAAGCATGTTTAGGATTTTTACCTTACAAAATACTGTTGGCGATTAAAACCTGCCCTTGAAATGTTCCGTTTATCATTTTTAATGGTTTTATGATCATCAAAATACCATTTGATAAATAAATATCGGTTGGATGATTAATGATCCACTGTGTATTAACATGTTCATGTTACACTATAACTATCAATGCTGCCAGCCAATTTCAATTTCAATTTATTTTCATTTATATAGCGCCAAATCACAACAAAGTTGCCTCAAGGCGCTTCACACAAATAAGGCCTAACATTACCAACCCCTAGAGCAAGCACACAGGCAACAGTGGTAAGGAAAAACTCCCTCTGAGGAAGAAACCTCAAGCAGACCAGACTCAAAGGGGTGACCCTCTGCTTGGGCCATGCTACAGACACAATTTACAAAACAATTCACAAAAACGAATATACAGGAAATGTTGCCAGTGCACAGGACAGGAGGATCTCAGAAACAGACACC
The DNA here is from genome assembly GCF_902500255.1 of Thalassophryne amazonica. Classification (NCBI taxonomy): domain Eukaryota; kingdom Metazoa; phylum Chordata; class Actinopteri; order Batrachoidiformes; family Batrachoididae; genus Thalassophryne; species Thalassophryne amazonica. The sequence goes on from NC_047116.1 coordinate 19,601,499, forward strand.
ACACCCATCTCTGGATGGAGCAGTAGACAGAGGTGATGTGATCATCCCCGTCTGTCTTTGCCTGTGTACACAATAATTTTAAATGTTTGGTACAGATTTTCAGGTCAGGAAAGAGTTGATTTAAAACTTGATCCTGGTCAGATTCCAAATCTTTTTTTTTTTTTTTTTTTCTTTCCTGCTGTTTCAAGAACAACCTTTACGTTGGTGACAGTCTCAGGGTAGTTTCCCTACTGTTTATTACTTACAGTCTGCAACCAGAGTATTATAGATTTGAACCAGTATTTAATTTGCATTCGTGATTGAACATATTCAATTGTAAACATGAATAAGTGTGCATTTGAGGAGTTGAAAAAAATTGAGAATAAAATAGTCAACTCTGGGGAAGAATCCAGACCACAGAAATTTTAGGACGTGAACTTTATTGAAATAAATATTCACATAAATAATATTTCTTGAATTATCATTCTCTCCTCTTACAACTCTTGCTCTCTCACACATGCAGACATGCATTTGCTCACAGTCAAGTAACAAATCAGGAAAAAAGACATCATATTCAAAGTTTATCAAAAGGGTTACCTTAAGATTTGCATCAAGAGATTTAGTGTTTCAGTATTTTTGTGACATTTTGTGACCCCTAGCTACAAAAAAAGGCTTAAAGATCAGTCATGAGACACATGAATAAAGTGCAAATTGTTGCTTTTTTTTTCCTACATAATTTAAAAAGTCAACAGGGGCCAGTAATGAAACATCCATTTTCCTTTCTTCAGTGTACCGATTGGAGATTGGAGACATCCAATTGTAGAATTTTGTTCCAAAAAAGGCACAAGTGTTGTTAGTGTGTGCACTCAGCTGAAAATGTTGAAAGATCAACACTGCATGTTCTGAAGTAAAATAGTTTTGAAAAAAAATACTGTTCCTCTATTGCCTTTTTCAAAATCATTGGACATCTCACTGATACGATAAAAAGACGAGAATATTCCGTGTTCCATGTCACAGATTCCCAATTGCGCAAATCATTCAGGCGATTACAATCTGTTTCTAGCCACTAGTGGACAAAGTTCTACTTCCAGCACAACATGGTATTGCTATGTTTCCTGTATTTTGTTTACTCTTCTTTAATTTTTATTTTCTTAGAAAAGTACAAAAATGAATACCACCATGGTTGATAGGTAACAGCTAGTTATTACAACACAAGTTATTAGCATCAGCAGTCGGTGGCAAATGGAGTTTTCTCACAGCGGAAGCTAAGGATGCTAGCTAGCCACCATGCTACATTTTGAAACCGCATTCAAAGCTAAAAATCAGTAGTGTATCTGCTTCTCTTGTACTGTTCACTCTTTGGTAAAACCCAAATTGATTAAGCTATAAGCATGCAGTGTGAAGAAACAGCATTTTGAAATGTTTTTCTTCTCCATTTCTACAGTATCAAGTGTTTATTTTACATAGTGCTAACCAGCAGCTGCTCTGTGCAGCTAGCTGATAGCGAGCACAAACAATGGTGTAAAAAGGAAAAAAGAAAAATATATTTTAAAAAAATTACATAAATGTGTATGTACCATATTAACAATCCTATAGAGATACTAAACCTCACCTTTCCTACATATTTCAATGTGAAATATTGCACTGTTCCCACAGTTTTGTTTGTGCCCATATGAGAAACTAACACTATAAATCCTCCTTCTGTTTGGTGTTTTATCATTTCCTTTAATGCAGTGTAGTCTACAGTACAGCAGATGGGTGCAAAAACATTGGAAGAGTTCCAGTTGATCGTGTCTATCCACTGATATATGTAGGTTCACATTTTTAATGCTAATATTACAAGGTCTTTCATGAACATGTCGACCTTAAGACCGCCAAATCTTCAGGGGACCTGCTGCAAGACAAACTGCAACTGTCAACAAATCCTTTTAAATTGCCTTTTTGCTCAAATAACTTGGAGTCCAAAGATCAGTGAACAAATGGGAACTCTTACAATGATTTTTCATGCGTGGACTGTAAGGAACAACCCATTGCATTATGGTAATGGAAAAATACCAAAAACTATTCTGTACTACTTTTAAATGGTTTTAGTGTGTTTTGACAGTCTTTGATGGAGTTGTTAACTTTTTGACTTGCTACCTGACTAATAAGGGGGATGAGAAAACAAGGCCCTACACAAATAAAGCATCCATTTGTGATGATGTACCGACTGTGCTTTCATGAGGATGTAGCAGTCTTATCGCAGTTTGAGGTAAAAGCAGCATTTGCTTCAGCATCTTCTAGCTCAGAAAATCACAGTTTCAATACTAAATGAACTTCAGTTGCTGTCTGTAAGCTTAGCGTGCTATATATACACTGCATGTTCATCAGACTGCTACAGAGTCACATCTGTTTACAAAGGCAGACAATGTTGGGGAGGTTAAAAACAAAACAACAAAGAAAAGAAAGAACTTTGGTCTTTTTGCCAGTGAGGTGGAAAAAGCACAGAACATTGACAAAATAAAAATGACAAACTCAAATTGATCACTGACAGAATCAGAAACGTGAGACATGAATCTTACTGTGTTGTTCAGAAATTAAGCTTTTCAAAACACAGCAGCATAGCGCTAATTTTACCGAACTATGTTACATCTGTGGATGATGCTCACAGCTAACCATAGCATTAATGATGATGTTAACCCACAGTGTTAACTGCCGTAAGCGTCACGCATGGTTAGCATCACCCATGGTTAGCATTTTCTTCAATTCAGCCTGTCAATAATCAAACGCGCCATGTCGACATATCAATGTCCTAAATAAATTGCAGTTTCCTAAAAATCTCATCATTTCTGGAACTCTGTCATCTCTGATTGTCGAAGGTCAGTTCACATTTCGTTCAAGTTAGTCCATGACTTTCATGGGCGCATGATGCCAGTCTTGCTGGAGTCAAATCAGAGACACTGCCCAGCTTACTGTATTATTGCTTTCCTGTTGGTTTGATACGGATTCAGCACTTTGTCCAGAGTCTGCTTATTGCTTTGTCTTTAGCTTATAAGATAACAACGTCACATTACTACATGTGTACCCCATGTGCATGAACTTTTTGCCCCCTGTATTGTCAGCTGCATCTACCATGGAGCAAACAAATCTTGGACTGTGTGGACGGCCGATCTCTTACTTCACCATCACACAGTTGCTGAGCTTCTGTCCAGTCAGGTTCGGCTCCTGCATGTTCGGGTCCGTGCCGGAGGCTGAGCCCATGCTCCACACTGCAGGTTTGGATGTGACGGGGAAGGTGCTTGGCATCACCGCCTGAACCTGATGCTGGAAGTTGGTGTGAGGCTGTTGGCTGATGTGCAGACGAGCCTCGAGAAGGTAAGCAGCGGAGGCCACAGGGGAGAGACTGGCGGAGTAGCAAGACGAGGAGGACAATGATGTGGGAGCCTCCAGGGTTTGTTGCCACGGGCCGTGCTGCAGCGGCATTGAGTGCTTGCAGTGTAAAATGGAAGGGTTGGGGGTGTCAAACATGGGTGAAGAAGCAAAGACAGTAGCAGCTGGAGGAGATTGTGGCTGCTGCTGCTGCTGCTTCTGCTGCTGAGCCAAAAACAGCAGAGGATTCTGGGTAGGTGCAGTCTGAGGGGCTTGGACCTGAGTCTGAGCCTGGTGCTGGATCTGAAGCATCCTAAAACCGAAAAGGAAAACACTGAGTTTTAATCATGTCATGAAAATAATTAAGACAACCTGAGATTTAGAATCTCTAATTTATCAAAACAGATTTTGAGTGGTGAAAATTCCAGACTGATGATGTCACAGATACTATACTCCATCACGTATCCTGAATGATGGTTTCAGACATCTGGAATTAAATCATGACAACTCAAATAAATATGATCCCTTCAGACATCTCATAACCCAGTTCACAAAATCCTTCCTGTACAGTTAGATTTTGCAGTATCAGTTGACGTTGCGCTGACATTGTTTTGAACTTGAAAGCGACTAAAAAAACACACAAATCAATTGGCAGTGAATGAACATAAGCTTCATTTTCCACATAATGGATCTATAAATTATTATACATTTTAATGGCATGTACATTTTTAGTATCAGTGGGTGTGCACAAAGTTAACAAGAGGCTAATTACAGTTAGCATCAAAATCTCCAGTAATATCACTTACTGCATGAATTTGGAATATTGTTTACTTTATTTTAACTTGTAGGAACGATTTTGGCACTTTATTTTAAGCTAGTCATATTTTTTATATATCAAAAATAAATAAAACAACACTTAAAAAAATAATCTGCAATGAACTTGTTGGATGGTCAGAGATGATTTGAAGATAATGCTCTTAAATTCTTCACAGAAGTCATTTAGGTATCACCGTTACTCAAAATATACTTGGAGACATCTTGACTGACCCTGACTGATTTATTAGAATTTGTGAGTGATTATGTATAACCTGAATCTGGTCAACCTAATACTCAGGTTAAAACGGCTAACTATCGCGTCTCCCTGATGCATGTGTGTAATATAATAACAGTGTAGACTGCATGCTGGTGCTGGTGGTTTGCCTCACCGCTGCTGGTGCAGCACCTCCTCCAGCATGCTGCGGTGCTCAGAAAGAGTTGGACCAAGTGACCCACGGCTGCCACGGTTACAGGAGGGTGGAGGGACAACCTGTCTTGCCAGACCCTTGATCTTATTTAATCCCAGAAGCCCTTTTGTTCGTGTGTTTTTCCTCAGTTGCTGGCGGAAGGCTTTGAGTCCTGCAGATGAGAAAATCATCAGACAATATGTCTTTGATCCTATGGTGGTAATGCAACAGACATACTGAAAAAGACCCTCCTGATTGTAGTGGCTAAATTACATTTGTTGGTTCTCCCGTACCTTGTGTAAGGGAAGTGTCAGAGGCTCTGCGACCCTCCTGGAAGCTGGGAGAAGGCAGGCTGCCCTGAGCCTGTGGCAACAGGTGTGAGGAGAACACCAGGGGACCTCCTGCAGGAACCTGGGCTCCGGCTTCAGTTCCAGAGGCCAGAATGGCTGACATGTCACCCACAGCGACCTGCACGGAGGGGTTGGGGCTAGATGAGGACTTCAGACAGCCATCCGAAGAAGCACCGTCTGAGGGACTAACCACAATACCTGCAGAAGGACAGGATATGAGGTTGACTTGAGCTACTGAGTTCACAGACAAGCACATGCTGCCTTGTTATTGTATGCAGTACTAACATGGCGGGTGGCACTGGTGCAAACGAGCAGATACTTCAGCCAGAGTGTGTCTGCGAGAGGTGGTGGTGGGAGGCAGCAGAGGCCCGACCGCTTGCGTCGCCTCCTCCTCTTCCTCCTGGTCCCTGTGTCGAACCTCTTCACTGATGCTTGTCTCCAGCAGGCTGTTGGGTGAAATGGAGCGGTTCCACAGCAGCCTGTTGAGGCTGGACTCCACAGTAAACACCTCACGCTGCACAGAGTGAGAGGAGGACTAATCAGTGCCCGCTGACTGACAGAAGGCTGGCACGAAGGAGTGAACATATGCAGCGTTGCTTCTGCCCCACCTGCTGATCCAATAATGAGGTGCTGAGGACTGTCAAGTGTTATTAAAATGTTTACCTGAAATAATCCGCCCTGGTCACAATCCATCTCAGAGTAGTGTGTAGGAGTGTTTTTGGCTGGAACAGGAAATGCTGAGGATCTAAAGCTTTCCGTGCACTCCATGATCACCTAGAGACAAGCAGAAAGTGATCTTCAATTAGCTCCAGATTGCCAAGAAAGGGTTCTATAACAAAGTTTATCTTGGTTCCACCCAGTGTGACCACTCACCTCCTGGGCAGTGCTATCTGAGGTGCTCCTTGGTCTCTGGCTCCAAGTTCCACACTGCCGGCTCAGCTGCTGACTGCGATGCTCCCTCACTCTCTCCAGCAGCAGATAGTAGATCGCAGAGAAGTGATTGTAGCTGCTGCTCTGCAGAGACTGAGGGAAATCATCCCCAGATTAGTACCTCTGTAGCTCATAATACAAGCTTTTAGCCATCTTTATACCAGTGATGTAGTCAACATTACAGAGCTCTCAAGACTCACTCATTTGGAGAGAGACTCATGCTTAAAAGCGGTCCTGTCAGGTCTCATGCATTTGGAGTGAGATTCAACATGTTGTCACACTCTCATACTAATGCATGACATTCTGAAACATTTTGCCACTATGACCTGCAAGATGAGATTCAGCGCAAAATTACTCTTGAGCGTATCTCAACTTGAGAGCTCTGCAACAATTAAAATCAAGATTTAAGAAAGCAGCTGTTCTAGCCACCTTCGTTAAATAGAATCTTTACGAATGGCGACTTTGCAACACTCAGCAATCTCTCAGGTTTAAAAACAGAAGCTTGCTGATTCCTGTTATAAAATGAGCAGTAAGCTTTGTGGTATCTAGAAATCCACACTACATTTTACTCAAAAATTCTTAAGTTAATGTGACACAAGATGCCACAATCTGTCTTTAGCCCCATCGTTTCACTGTCCAACTTGGAGACAATCTTCTAAAAATCTGCTACTCACATATATGATGATCAATGTAACAAACAATTTAAAAACACGTTAATTTTAGTGTCAGGCAGTCACCTCAATAGTCCTCTGCCGATCAATACCCAGCGTGTTCATGATGCCCAGCACTGGCTCGCTGTAGTCCCCCAGGTTTGAGTTGTACTCAGTCATGGAATGGCTCAGGGTCTGATGGGGGGCTGTTGGGTCTGCCAGCATCCAGCGATGTTGCTTGATCTGAGCTATGCTGATCCTCTTGGCTGGGTCCACTACGAGCATTTTACGTATCAGGTTTTCACAGTCTAGTAGATTAAAAAAACACACTAGATGAGTCTTGGATTATGTGCAGAAGTTTAGCTCTTAAAGGCTGCAAGTGACAGACGTTCTAGCATAAACTGGAGCCTGTTGGTAGTCAAAACCAAAATTCACAAATATTTTTGATTATAGATCCTGCAATAAACTTCATGGAAAGAAAGCATTTTATTGTCCCTCCAACCTCTGCCGTTTTTAAGGGTTAAAAGAAGGTCATACTTCATATTGATGTTTATGATTTGTTTCCATAGCAATGAATACCTTGAGACATGAAGAAAGGGATTCTGAAGCGTCCTTCGGTGACTCTCTGTCTGAGTGCAGGCAAACTGGGCCCATCAAATGGAAGAGACCCACAGACAAGAACATAGAGAACCACACCAAGACTCTGCGGAGAAAATGTCATAAAGGTGAGCGTTGATATTATGTATTAATTTGCAACGCTGTAGTCAAGTCGCTAAATCTGGAGTCAAGTCGAATCCTGAGTCCCCATTGTTTAAATTGGAGTCTACGTCAAAGTCACTAAAGAAGAGTCCAAGTTGAATCAGCGTTGACTCCACGTTACAGTATTAAAATGACTATAACTGTCAATATCTTGTGCCAAATTATTATGGCCTGTTATTTAAAAAAAAAAATCATAATCCTCGGGTCCAACTTCGTAGTGCGAATGCAGTCAATCCTCAAGTCTGAGTTTAAGTCAGAGTCACCAATACTGAAGTTCAAGATCAGTCACAAGTCATGAAGAACAAAAATTTGAGTCACAGAATCAAGTACTCCAAGCCTGCTCCGTTATGAAAAATAACGCTTGAACACGTCAGTATTTTCAATGAGTGAGTTTACCCAAATGTCCAGCTGAGGGCCCTCGTACTCCTTTCCTTCAAAAACCTCAGGGGCTGCATACGGTGGACTGCCACACCACGTGGACAATGGCTCTCCTGCATTGTAGAAGTTTCCAAACCCAAAGTCTAAACAACAACAAAAAAATTCTCTTTCATTCTGCAATCCAGCATGACTTACTCAGAGTGCTGGAATATACTCTATGTTTTTTTTTGCACTCCATCTCTTGCATAATTTTCAACAGTACATTCAGAGAGGTGCTGTGTCATATCACGTGAAAGAACGTTACCTTTCGGCTCACACACAAAACACGAGTTGTTCTGCTCAGCTCTGAAACTTAAGTAATCCTATTTCCTCATACCACAGTAATTGTGAGCCACACTAATTCCCCCAGTACAGTAAATGCTGCTGTCTTTTAAATGGTCCCATTCAAAACAGGATTAACTCAACTCTGTAACAGCATAATTGTACACTATTAGTGCTGATAAGCTTGATTGAACACTCTAATGGAGTTGATTCAACACTATTTTGAATGGGACCATACACACTTATGTCAATCTTAATTTAACACTGCAAAATGTACTGTGTGGTGTACACTGGTCTTAATAAACAAAGTGACACAGCAGCTCTTAATTAGTGACACCTTAACAAGAAACAGTTGAAAATCACAAAACAAAAATACTTCTTTAGACGAAGTGGAAAAACATGCAGGAAATGAAGCCTTTCAAATGTCAACAAATTCACTGACTGTGACTTGCTTTACGCAACCTTTCCTTCCAGAAAAACATTCTGCTTCACATTGCGTAACACCTTCTCCTTCCACTAAAAAGACATACAGACGTACCGGCCAGTTTGATATTCATGTTGGCGTCCAGCAACAGATTCTCCGTTTTTAGGTCACGGTGAACGATGTGGTGTCGATGGCAGTAGTCCACCGCTGTCAGAATCTGCCAGAATTTCTTTCGTGCCTCGTCTTCACTCATACGACCGTTTGAGGTCAGGTAGTCTGGAAGGAGGGAGGATATTTTTCCATCATATCCAGACTGGAGACAGTGGGTAAAGTTTAGTGGCTTTTTTGTTTGTTTTTTTTCCAAGATGAACTCACCAAACATCTCTCCATTCTTTGCATATTCTGTCACAATGTATAGCATATCTTTGGTCTCCATGACCTAAAAGAAAAAGACAAGTTGGAGAAAGAGGAAGCATGAAAAAAGGAGTCAAAGACAAATGGGTCACTGGCCACTAACAGCTGGTGATGACGAAGAATGAATTTTAAGAGTAAAATCTGCTCCAAGTCCTTCAGTGCTGCCAGCTTGTGGCATTTGGGACAAATTTGGACCACAAATATTCCCCTGGTCATGCTTCTCTATGTGCTTGTTCCATGGTTACTGTAGAAACGTGTGTGTACACACTCATGCATAGATTTACGTGCAGAAAATACCAACACCCTCTTTGTCCACTGGCTTCCTGAATGAATTCATATTCATGGACACCCAAAAAAAGAAAAAGAAATGTAAATAAATGTACACAATCACACACACATCCTTAATGTTTCCAGTCAGGCTGGAAAAGCAGTCAGCAGTGTTGTGTTTCACGCTGCCGTACGTGTCTTTATTTCAGGGATATGCACAGGATGTTCACATGTATCCTGTATTGTGCATCGAACGCACAAGTGCAAGCAGATAGCACACTATGTAGGACGGAAACACGTCATTCCCATTCTCTTCCTGGAGCTCATAGAAACCTTCCATTTCTCCAGAGAGCCCTCTGGGGCGGAGTATTTGAGCGGAAAGGTTGCACAACAAAGCAATTTTCATCAGATGGCAAAGCCCTGTCTGCGTAATGCAGCCGGCCAACTCAGAATTAAATGTCACAAGATTCCACCGAGTGGCAGGGCTTAATTTATTTATTTCACTCTGCAGCCTTTTAGGAAAGCAAGCTAGCCTTTAAGGTGGACAACCACGAAGGAAGCACAGATGCTTCCAAGCGGGGAGGCAGGGCAGCTCTCTGGGGCTCTGTCACCTTCAGGTGCAGCTGATGTCACCGCTCCAGAACATGCACACTAAGATCCCCCTGCCTCCTGCCACGCCACGCTGAAAATAAAGGGACAAGGATAAAAGGTCACAAGAAGAGGTTTTTGTGATACTGATTCCAGGGAAGGATTTTTTTTTTTTTTCACAAGAGCAGTAAGAGAACGGAAGCAGCAGCTTATCATCGGGCCAGAGGTCTCGATGTGTTGGCTAAATATGACACACAAGGCAGCTTTATCCAGTTCCATTAGCTAGATTACATTACACAAAACTGACATTTTCAATTTAAATTGGGATGTAATATGCATAGGTTGCAGGGAGAGGTTTAATAATTAATAGCACACAAGTATTTGGCGGATTCATGCCAGAACTGCTGCTGTGACCTGAGAAGCGAAAAGAAAGACTTGATCTCTTCCGCAATTCTGCTGTGAATATTAGTGGATGCACCAAACTGCTAATCGGCCAGTACACAGTGAAGCTGGACATGGAGCAGAATCAGCGTGGACATAGCCAGAAATTCATTGTCCGGGGTGGCAGTGGATAGTGGGATATAACCCTGTTCACTTTGAAATTTGTCTTTCTCTGAAGCAGCTGTTTTAAGTTGTGTTTCATTTCAATCTTGAATCAACTCTTTTAATTAGTTTTTAACTCTATGAAACCGAAGCACCTGTTATCACATTTCAAGCCTCATTTTCAAATAAAAAAAAAAAAAGATTTTTTTTTGCATAGTACGTGATAACACAAAGCTGTTTGCTAGTGATCACTTAATAATTAAAATCTAAATCAACAGAATCCTTTTAACAAAAAGAAATAAACTATAGCAGACCACCTAATTTAGTTATATATTTTAAAATGGAAAAGCAGTGATGCATTTTATGTGGTAGTTTTTCATTATTTACACAGTATGAAGTTATATTTTTGGTGAACGTTTGCTCATAATATTTAAAACCAATGATACTGAAGAATGAGACATTTTTCTTTGATAAATTAATTAAATGCTTATGCAGAACTTACTACTAAATAAATAAAATGATGAAGATTTTAATCACTGCAGCTCGAAAAGTGATTAAATAATGCATGAAGCACTAATAATCACAGCATCATCACATTTTAATTGTGTATCCACAGCTCAATTATTGCACCGCTAATTATTCTGACACTGTTTCTAAGCTCCACAAGAACACCTGCTTCCAGGGAACAACATGACAACTTTCTTTCTTTTTTTTTTTTTTTTTTTATCATTACGTGATTTCCCAGTAAGCACAGCTCAGCCACTTCAATCCGGAATGAATGAATTCTCAAAAGCAGCACAACTTTACAGCAGTGAACAAAGGGCAGAAAACTCCACAGCCAAGAAGAGCATTGTGCATTTGTTTGTGTGGGCGTCTGTTTGCATGTGTGCTGCCAGACGCGTGCCAGGTCGCTCAAAAGGCCAGCTGAGGAGGACAAAAAGCCGATTCTTTGCACTAAGTCTTCAATTTGATTAAGAGCAAAGCAGTTCTTTGCAGAGTGACGCCTTCACGTGAAGCACAGGCACATTGCACTTGGCTTTAGCCGACGCTAATCAGCCTTGACTTTCAAACTACCCATAAGCCCTCTGGTTATGCCATTTCTCATATCTCTGCAATCAGCTGTCCCTTTATGTAACTGAAAACACCACAGAGATGCATTGTTTCTGATACCCGCCATTACTCGCATTTTCCCTATTTCCAATTTGCATGCATGTAGACAAACATACGCGCACACGCAGAGGTCAAAGGGTTTGCACTAAAGCTGTTGTGTTGTATTCATGATTCAATGTATTCTAACACAATCCACTACAAACAACTTAAGACAACAACTGCCTCTTACTTTTACCGCTCGTAACTAGAACTGCTGCCGGCAGCACAGCAGTGTAGAATTTAGTAATCGGACCTGCATTTAGAAAGCAGATCTGGGGTTGGATCTCGCTGTGGTGACCCTGAGAAAAATGGGAGAAGCCAACTAATTTACTGTAACAGAACTGCTGCTGCCCCAATGACCAAATGCTTTCAACAGTGAGCGATTAATCTGAAATTTTCTCGACTGCTCAATTGTGTGTCTATAAAATATCACAGCATAGAGAGAAGAGTCCATTTTAGGTGTTCTAAGAGCCGAAGTTGACATCTTATAATGCTATTTTTCTATCTTACCAAAACTTAAAGATCTTCATATTCACAAGGATTTAAAACACGTGAGAAAATGTGATTAGATTTATTATTAAAAGGGGCCATTCTGTGCAAAATGATTTTATCTGCCTTTTACATCAGAACTATGAATTGGATTTCATATTAAAAATCTTCAAAACCCATGAGCTGCATGTCTGTGCTTACACAAACACCCCTGCTGTTACCAAAATGTAGGTCTTAAATGACTCGTTTTCAGTGGTGGGCACAAATAACCAAAAAATTAACTTTGATTACAGATAAACAGAAAAGTTATCTTTGATAAAGATAAAACAATAAACAACCCAAAAATGTATCGGAAGTTAAAGACAACTGATAAATTCCAATATTACTTCTGACACATCTACAACTAGTAGTAGAACAAATTTAATAGCTTATAATAATAAAAACAAACCACAATAATAATAAAAACAAACCACAACAATGAGAGCACACTTTTCTTTCAACATTCTGCCCCTGTTGGAAGCTCTTGTTTACTACAGAGCTCCCAGCACAGAGGCACTTTGAGAGCAGCCATAAAGCCAACTCTCTATCAATTATGACATCCGGTCAGGCGCAGGTCTTGAAAAATAAAGTCATGCTGACTTATGGTTTTGATTATAAATAACATTAATACCGATAGAATAACTCCATTAATGTCAATTATGTCATCTGTACAAAGTTAAAATATAACATATATCTTTTAATGTTGAATAATGCACTAATTCTGAGGTTTTGTAACAAACAGACAGATCGCAAAGGATTCTGGGTAAAAGTGCCTCTTTTTGGAGTGAGGCGGAGGGGAAGGCGAAGGGCTACAAATCCCTCCGTTTGGAGGGGTAGGAGGAACTTACTGCTGTCTCTGAAAAAACAAACATGGCGCCGAAAGAGCCGCACAAATGAAGTGACTTTATTACAAATTACGCTGTTTAGAAAGTTATAACTTGCCAAAAAACTTTACAGGCAGTTGTCTATGACAGCAGCGTGTCTGCTGCTGGATGCATGTTGCGTATGTTGTCGTTCTGAAGAATATCGTAACGTCGCTCGTGCGCTGCGTTATAATGCATATACACACGAACGCTACGATAAGACACTTTTATATCTCACAACGGAGAAAATCATGATAAAGTGTAAGCACGTTAATTTGTATGTTCATAAATCTTTGGATAATATCAATCCCTGCTGTTGGATTTCAAGGTCTGTAACACGTGTATTTTGTAAACAAACGGAGCCCTGAACACACTCATCTAATAAGCTTTCAGGCAGAAAATGAAAAGTTTCATCAATGGGAATACGTTGGAAAATATATACACACACATGTATATGTGTAACACATAACCTGACGTCCTAATAGACTGATATTATCTGTCAAGGAAATTTCTAAAGGAAATAAGGCTGGATGCAAAAAATGGGAGAAATTGAAAAAAAAAAATAAGGTTGTAATTCCATTAAAAAAGTGAAACTTGTATAATGTATACATTCATTGCACACAAAAAAAGCCATTTGCAAAGCCAAAAAGTTGATTTGACAATCATCTGACATAACCGGGGTCAAAATAAATAGAACACTGCTATCTACTGGTTCCCACACGCTTAGTGAACACTACTGACCAGTAGATGGCAGTAGAGGCCTTGAAAACAAAATTCCAGATACAGTAATCCCTGTCTGCTACATTTAAAATGTGTGGAATTTAACAAACGCAAATAAAACCAACATCTATAAACGCAGAGAATATATCACAGGAGTGCTTTGTTTATTTTCTTTATCGGTTTAAAAGTTATCGGACAAAGATTAATTGGAAGATAAATGGTCCGATAATGGTTTTTAAAGTTATCTAAAAAGATAATCTGATAAAGAAAACATTATCTTCGATAATTATGTTATCGGATTATCGGAAGTGTGCCCACCACTGCTCGTTTTACATTTCTGTGACATAGGTAACAGAAGTTCTGTTTGCTCTGAGACACACCCAACTGAGCCTGGCGGCACCCTGTGTTACACGTACACAAACTCTGCCAGAAGTCGCACAAAGGACAGTTCTTCTTCACCACTAAAGGCAGCAGAAACATCTTAAAAAATCCATGTGACCCTCCCGAGGTACCAAAGGGTCCAACAAACGATTACACTTCAAAAATCTTAAATCTTAGAATGATTAATCATATTAAATAAAGCCTATATATATATATATATATATATATATATATATATATATATATATATTATATAAATAATTATCAAGACACGTCAACATGGAAAAATTATATTCATCAAAGTTTCCAAACCTCTGGCCAATGAGTGCTTCAATACCTAAAAATATTCACTTTAGTACAACGTAAAACAAAAAAGAGGCAAATCTGCATATTTGCAGAGCTGAATATGCCAAATGTTTCAGCTCAATAATCGAAGAACTGCAACATTTTCATGGGAAATAATGTTTAGCACCCTCTCCAGGCCCTGCAGTCACTGAGGTTCTCTGGATGCCGTCACAGACGTGTCTGTGTTGGTGTTCAGTGACAGTGGGCATGTACGTAAAAGGGTCAAATAACAAATGCAGCGCACTGCACATGTATAATCGCATGCAGTTGGAGTTTGCACCCAGCCGTGGCACACACCTGGTAGAGTTTGATGATATGGGGGTGGTTGAGCAGCTTCATAATCTGCACTTCTCTGTAAATCTTCTCCAGGTTGGAAGGGTTCAGCCTGGTCTTATCAATGATTTTAATGGCCACCTGAAAGATAGCAAGGGCTACTTTGTAATGCATATCAATTTTACAGAGTTTAAATCTTTATAATAGAAAAATCAGCATAGTTTTCAGAGGAGGGCTGCTGCTGCTCACCTGTGTTTTGGTGACTTTATGTCTGGCCAGTTTCACTACTGCAAAGTTTCCTTTCCCCAGGGTGCGGATGATCTCGTAAAAGCCGACCTGCAGGGGCCTCCCCGGTGCAGGGCAGGACGGGACCCCTCGGCTGCTCTCGGTCATGATCACCATGCTGCACCAACAGTCTGCAGTTCACGTCGAGGTAATTCAAGGATAGTGCCTGCAGAGCCAATAACGCACTCCATGTTTTCACTGTGCACAGATATTAGCTACAAAACGCAAAACCAGCTATGGCATCATTTGAGCAAGTGACACTGAAATAATATTTGATTAGTTAAAAAATAGAGCAGCAGGGGAGTGATTGAATGCCTTTTTCATTCTATTCTAGTGTTCCACTCTCTTCTGTTTTAAATCAAGTACTACAGCATTGTGTGTCAAATGTGGACATATCCATTAGAAAAAATGTCAGCAAATTTCACAATTTTTCATTTACAGACAAACATTTATCAAGCAAACTAAATAAATATAATTATTAAAATAATTAAAAAGCAGCAGCACAAAAATATATTAAAAAAATATATATAAAAAATATCTTAGCAACTTGGAAAATTTTAATGGGATTTTTTTTTTTTTTTTACAATTCTATTACATTTTCAGTCACAAACCTACAAATTATATATATATATATATATATATATATATATATATATATAACTAAATCATGAACCATAATCACATCCGTTGTTTTTTTACGATTAAAAAATAAGTTTGAGCTGTGAAATGAATATTTTTTCAATCTTACCTCACAGCTCGTACTGACCTTCTGTCAGTTCACACAGCTGTCAGAATAAAAACAAACTCCAAACATTCCACAAAAAGCGGCACAAGAAAAAAAGGGGGGGAAGAAGAAGTGCAGAAAACACGCGGAGTAACTTTTCGCGGAGCGGCGACTCCGTGCTAACTTTAGCTCTAGTGTTTCGGTGTCTGTGCGCTCCGGCGGAATGTGGAGCTTCGGCACTCACCCGGGAACTCCTCCTCCTCCTCCTGCCCGCTCCTCCACCAGAACCAACTGCTACAACCTCATTAACGTCACACGCGCGTCACAGCTCGGAGCAGGGTGCGAGGCAAGGCCGGGCATAAGCGCGAGGCACGGGTTGCACAGCAACCGCGCGTGTCGGTCGCGCGGTGACGCCAGTGCTGATGGAGGGGTTGCTTGGAGATGTGGAAGGGTGACGTCAGTCCTAAGAGATGTGTGATCACGTGACGTTTCCCCCTCCCGAGGCTGTCGCTCGCGCCCTGCCCGCCAGCACAGAGAGGATAAATCACAAAGAGACGACAAAACCCGCGATTCACTTCTTCTAATCTCTTCTTCTTTTTCTTCATCATCATAATTCGGCTGCTGCCATTAGGGGTCGCCACAGCGGACCACTCGGCTCCATCTCACCCTGTCCTCTCTGCGTGTCCTCCCTCCTCAGCAGATCCATAAACCTCCTCTTGAGCCTCCTTCTTCTCCTCCTGCCTGGTGGCTCCACCTCAGCATTCTTTTCCCTAAATCCGCAGGGTCCCTTTGCACATGTCCAAATATCTCAAACTCACCACTCTGGCTTTGTCTCCAAACCGTCCCACCTGTCCTGTCCCTCTGATATATTCATTCCTTCATGTCCATCGCAGCGTCTTCAGCTCTGTCTCGTGTCTTTTTGTTAGCGCTGTCACCTCTAACAACATGTGATCTCATTACTAGAGGTGGGCAATACTGGGAATTTTGGTGTTGATCCGATACCAAGTAAATACAGGCCCAGTATCGCCGATACCGATACCGATACTTTTTATATTTAAGCTTCATAGATCCAAAGGATCTAAAAGACCTAGGACAGAATTTCGCCAAACATTGTACGTGACAACAAAATACTTTATTATCACAATCAACATTTTTGTTAAAAAAAAACATCAGTCAACACAACTTAAAACAAAATCTCCTGAGGTAGAGGGCTGACAAACCACAATACAAGGGTGCGCTGCTCCGTGTTGTGCGACACAGCGCAGAGCTGCTCTTACAGACAGAGAGCAGTGCGCAGCAGTCAGTGCGTGCAGGAGAGAAAAAAAGCTTGAGTATCGATCTTTTTACATGCAGGGGTGGTGGCCAAGTGGTTAATGCGCTTGGTTTCAGTGCAGAAGGTTCCGGGTTCAAATCCAACCCCTGCCACATTTCTCCATGTAATGTGGAGTTGCGTCAGGAAGGGCATCCAGCGTAAAACCTATGCCAATTCAACATGCAGATCCATCTCGGATTTGCTGTGGTGACCCCGAGGGCAAAGGGAGCAGCTGAAGGGACTTACGTACTTACTAACAATCTTTTTACACGAGCATTGTTCAATAACAATACCAGCGTTGGTATTGATATTATCGATATTAGGATCGATCCGCCCGCCTCTACTCATTACCGACTTGTAAACTTTCCTTTTCACTTTTAGAGATAACTTTTCTCGGAAATGACTCTTGCCACCTGCCCCCCCCCACACACACACACACACTCCACCCTGTCTGCACTTTCTTCTTCACCTCTCTACTACACTCTCCATAACTTTAGATAGTTGACTCCAAGTATTTAAATTCATCTACCGTCACCACCTCCACTCCTTGCGATCACACTGTTCCATCATGCTTCCCCTCATTCACACGCATGTACGAGGTCTGTGATAAAAGTAACGGACCTTATTATTTTTTTCAAAAACCATATGGATTTGAATCACGTGTGATTACATCAGACATGCTTGAACCCTCGTGGGCATGCGAGAGTTTTTTCACGCCTGTTGGTTACGTCATTCGCCTGTGGGCAGTCTTTGAGTGAGGAGTCGCCCACCCTCTCGTTGTTTTTTCATTATTTAGGAATGGCTCAGAGACTGCTGCTTTGTTTGATCAAAATTTTTTCAAAACTGTAAGGCACAACTGAGTGGACACCATTCGATAAATTCAGCTGGTTTTCGGTAAAAATTTTAACGGCTGATGAGAGATTTTGGTCTGGTAGTGTCGCTTTAAGGACGGCCCACGGTGCCTGACGGCGATCTGCGCTTCGAGGCGGCAGCGTCTCGCCGTTTCAAGTTGAAAACTTCCACATTTCAGGCTCTGTTGACCCAGTAAGTCGTCAGAGAACAGAGAACTTTCAGAAGAAGTCGGCATGAGGAGTTTATTCGGACATTCCATTGTTAACGGACAAATTGTAATGAAAGAACGTGCGGGCAGAGTTGCATGTCGGGCCAGACCCGACCGCGGGGGGTCGCGACAGGAAAAACACCTCCGTTGGAAACCTTAACAGGCAAGTTGGAACATGCCCAAGCTGTTAAACAATTTCTCAGTTACTCACTTGTTGAAAGCCATCAAAAGCTGCCTGAATTTTACAAATGGTTTTCAACACAGAGGTGTTTTTCCTGTCGCGGCGCACAGATTTGCCAAGTCGTCACGGAAACAACTCGGCGAATTTGCGCGCACGTCTTTCATTAAAAAATGTCCTTAAACAGTGGAATGTCCGCATAAAGTCCTCATGCCGGCCTCTTCTGAATCTTCTCTGTTCTCTCACGACATCCTGGGTGAATTAAGCCTTAAATTAGGATGTTTTCAGGTCGAAACAGGCCGACGACGGCGCCTGGAAACACTGCGCGACGTCCCGCTCCGTGGGAAGTCCTTACAGCGACAGAAACACCCCATAATCTCTCATCAGCCGTTAAACCTTTCACCGAAAACCAGCTTAATTTCTCGAATAGTGTCCACTCGGATATTCCTCACAGGTCCAGAAAAAATGTTGATAAAGCAACGCGCGCCGTCCGCAGCGACTATTCAGACAAAGAGATTCCGACGGGCGGGGTGGAGCACTCCTCACTCAAGGCCTGCCCACAGGCGAATGACGTCACCGACACGCGTGAAAAAACTCACGCATGTGCACGAGGGATCAAGCTTGTCTGACGTAAAAACATATGAATCAAATCCATTTATTTTTTGAAAAAAATAAAAAGGACCGCTTTTTTCATCACAGACCTCGTACTTCGTCTTACTTGGACTTTCATTCTCCTTCTCTCCAGAGCATATCTCCACCTCTACAGGCTAGACATTTAGTCTCAACCTGTTCTTTACTCTCATTAAAGATTCTGTTGTTTTTTTAGACACAATGATATTATATTCTGTTATTAAAAAATTGTATTATGTTTTCCTTAACATAAATCTGTTTTTTTTTTTTCATTCTTTACATTATTGTTTTACTTTGTGCTTTGGATTGCATTTATTTAGCACTCGTTATATACATCTTTAATGCTGCATGCACACATATAGTGAGATAAGAGAAATATTACTTTGACAAGACTTTTTAAAAATTCTATTCTAACAATGTTCTATTCTAATATTATATTCTTTTGTTTTATTGCATTTAGTTCTATTATGCTATTATATTATAATTCATACTGTTCTGATTTGCTTTACATTGTGCAGTCCCTGTCTACATCCTTGTATTATCAGTAAACTATGAACTATTAGTAGAAATAAATACAAGTGAACCAATTTTGTATTATCAGAAAATTTTATAAAAATGTCTGAGGTTAGTGAACAACAACAATAAGTCCTTTCATGAAGTGAGATTTGATCAAATGCAACTAGAAAATTTATGCATGACAGTTATTTGTGCATTTTGAAGAATTTATAGCAAATCATCACTTTTACAGGCAGATTTCTTGAGACAGTTGAGGGGATTGACTCACAGACATTTCCAGGTGACTGGATATGTCTTGGGCTTCATTTATGTAAATGATTATGAAATACAAATATTATGGTAGCAGAAGTGCAATGATGCATTTCGAATCGTGAAGCCTGTATCATGATACCTATACTGAATTGTATTGTTTTTTGAAATGAGTATCGTGACACCATGAAAAGTCAATTGCTGCACGGAAGAAATGACGATGTCTTGCAGAAAAATCATAAATGAATCATAAATATACAAATAAAAATTAGGTAACATGAAAGATAGCAATTTATGCTTCATATTCATTTGTTTATTCACCACAGATTAATTTCTACATAATTAGTGTGAACAGTGATGTAATTATGTATCATGATATGTACTGAATCATGATAGGTATATCATTATAAGTATCGTGGAGCTAGTATATTGTTATATGTATATCTTTATATGTATCGTGGAGCGAGTGTACATTACACCCTTATGTGGTACTATATTGTAAATCTGCATAATATAGACAATGACTGTATCACAATATGTATCAAATTGTGACAGGTGTATCCTTATAAGTATCATGGAGCTAGTGTATTGCTATATGCATAGGTACATCCTTATACAAATAGTGTATCGTTACATCCCTATGTAGTAAAATTGTAAATCTGTGTAATAAAATAATGATTGTATCATGATATGTATCAAACTGTAACAGGTGCATCATTATTAGTGTTGTGGAGCTAGTGTATCTCTATATGCATAGGTATATCCTTATAGAAATCATGGAGCTAGCGTATCGTTACATCCCTATGTGGTAAAATGGTAAATCTGCATAATATATACAATGATTGTGTCGTGATAAGTATCAAATTGTGATACGTGTATCGTTATATGTATTATGGAGCTGGTAATGTATCGTTACACCCTTATGTGGTACTGTATTTTAAATCTGCCTAATATAGACAATGATTGTATCATGATATGTATCGCATTGTGATAGGTGTATCCTTATAAGTATCATGGAGCTAGTGTATCACTATATAGGTATATTGTTACACAAATCATGGAGCTAGTGTATCGTTAGATTTATTTACATTTAGTGTATCATTATATTTATCGTTGAGCTGCTATTGTATTGTTACACCCCTATGTAGTACCGTATTGTAAATCTCCCTAATGTAGACAATGATTGTATCATCATGATATGTATCAAATTGTGACAGATATATCGTTATAAGTACCGTGGAGCTAGTGTATCGCTATATGGATAGATACCTATGCATATATGCATCCCTATGCATAGGTATATCGTTATACGAATCATGGAGCTAGTGTTTCATTACACCTCTATGTGGTAAGACTGTAAATCTGTGTAATATAGACAATGATTGTATCACGATATGTATCAAATTGTGATATGTGTATCGTAGAGCTGCTAGTGTATCATTACACCCCTATGTGGTACTATATTGTAAATCTGCATAATGCAGTGATTGTGCAAGGAGACTAGTGAAGGAAGCCACCAAGACGTGTGACAACTCAGAAAGTGTTACAGGATTAAACTGTGCAAAGTGTTACTTGCATGTGTCTGCTGAATCACGAGTTATACGGCTTCACGGCAAAATGGAACAGAAAAAGACTTTAATGCAAGAAGACAGATAAAATCTAGTCTCAAGACGCCCATGTGCTGTGTGGAAAACCACAGCTGACGTTTCACAAATCCTTCTCTGTGCCACCCTGCTCATGAAGCAGTCAAGCTGAGAACACATCCAGTGAGAACATCTCTGAGGTCAGTGATCATGTGCAGTTCCACACCGGGTTCTGAACCATCAGGCCTACAGACAGACACAACAAAATCTAATAGAGCCGAAGAGTCAGTGACGACAACATGGTGTATATTTAATATTTCATAGTAGGGACTGCATTAAAAGTCAGCATGGGAGAGTGTGAATGCCAAACATCAACCACAGTAGAGTATAATCTTGTCTGCCCACACGCTCAAATGTTAGATGAATGCAAAGTGCATGCAAAGTTCCCCTTGCAAACTAATAAGCTATGCCATGTTGTAATGCACTCTGACAACAAAACCACACCATCTGCTCACACAAGTCAGCTGCTCATCTCAGTGTTTTCTTAATCAAATAGCCCCACCTGACAGTATTTGAATATCTCCTTGACATTCATGTTTTATATTGTCTTAGTGGGTGAGGCTGCAATTAACCTGTTTTATGAGTCATACCGTAATGATTGTAAAGAACAACTGGTACACCCGATGCATATTTCTTTGAGAGCTGCAGGCCAACGTGCATCAAAGGAAGACAAAAATATAACGACACTCCCTGCTACATATGCTTAAAATTGCACATAATTCTTCTCGTTAGAGACACAGTTGGAGGCTGCAGGTGGATGCCGAATGGGGGAGATCAGTATAAAAGAGCAGCACGTAATTTCTTGCATCCGCACTCTGTCGTCGTTACTCCCTGCCGCATATGCTTAACACTGCACAGACAGATAATGGGAGAGTGAAAGTATAGTTCTTCACCATGAAGTTAAAGGCTTCTATATTCCACTTGGTGCAAAGCGGTGCTCAACATAATCCAAGTGTCATTACCAGTTTCCATCAGACACAGTCGTCATTTTCATATCCAGCATCCGCTTTGTTCAAGTACCAAAAATACTTGTGTTCACCTGTGTGCCCATGAGGATGTTCATCACAAAGTATTTGCACTTACTCTTACTACACACTGTACTCTAAGTGTTGTGTAGAGCTTTAGTTAGAGAGTGTAACACTCAGATGCACCTTACATAAGCAGGTTCACCATTCACAAATACTCTGCACTAGGGACGGGTATCGAGTACTGGTTCTTTTCCAGAATCGTTAAGAAAATATTTGATCCACCTATATCAATAGCCTTTTTGGTTAACGATTCCCTTATTGGTCCTTCAGAGCAGCCGTTTTTTTTTTTTGAGGGTGTTTGTTAGGAAAATTATCATTTCTTTATGTTGATTATAGACCCTGCAGTGGGTCTGTAATGGCTCCGCTTTGAAGCTTGAACCAACAAAGCAGTGCTCCAACCTGCTGCTTCTTTGGTTCACTGCTTCGATGCTTTTCAGAAGAGGAAAGTCCGTTTCTTAACCCCTCTCAAAGCCTTTTAAAAATGTCAATCATGAGTCACTGGGACTCTTGTCTTGTTGCAGGCAAGAAACTGGAATCGTCCTCTGTTCTGTTCGCACAGCTCCAAACGCTGAGTCACTCTCTGCCGAGTCACGTAGGAGTCGTGAATTAATAACTTCAAAGCAAATCACCGTTTTAAATCAAATGACACCTCTTTCCAAATGTTGTAATACAAGAATAAACTACAATCGACTAAAACATTTTTTTTTTCCTCTCAAAATGAGACGTCCTGTATTCTTTATGAATTACATTGATGCTGACATGCAGCTGGCTGAGCTCAGCTCAGAGGTATGGAGTGACATTCATGCCATTAACATCTGAAAGGAAATGCTTTTGACAAAAACTACAGATTTTGTTTATTTCTATTTAGATCAAGGATCCACCATGTAGATTTTATTTAAGTGCAGAGATCAAGGATCCTGTGACCAATTTCATATTTATTTAGTTTAAGACTCAATAAAATGTTGTTGACATAGAAAGCCTGTAAAGCCTGCTTTTAGTAAACAGAAAATTCACAAGAGGTATTGATAAGGGAATTGATAATAATCAGATCGATAAGCGGAATCGATAATGGCATCAATATCGATAAAATCTTATCAATACCCATCCCTACTCTGCACACAGTAATAATACAATAACATGCTTTTGGAGGGCGGTATGCATTTTCAGAAGCCCGACGTTCACGCCCAGTCACCCAAAATGACAGATATTCGCCCAAGTTAGACATTGCGGGCGAGTGGCCGTGAACGGAGGGACTCAGAAAATGCATGCCGCACGACAACAGCATGTTATTTGCATTATTATCACTTTGTACTGAGATACACAACACGTAACGCGTACATAAAAAGTTGGCTCACTTAACTTTTGTCGTGTCGGCTGGTGCGCGCTGCTCTCCAATTTAGCCAGTGCGTCCTCATCAAGCTGGCTGCTTTAGCTGCTGTTCATTGTCGTACTATCCATGAGAAAATCATCCGGAATATCCATATTGGGACCAAAACACACTTCTCGCCTTTTCATCTTTTCCTCTGTGGACAGTCCCCCCCCCCGCGGACAGTTCTTGGGCTGCGCGCGCGCTATGATGTCATTTGATATCATCAACATAAATCTACGATACCGGCCTAGCAACTCCCCGGTAAAGTGATAATAATGCACAATAGTGCGCCATAGGGCCATGAAACTGAATTGGCCCTGGAAAGTAAAGGAACAGTCATTTGGGCACTGAGACAGGACTCAACCCTTATGAACTCCTGTGAGAGGTTTGTTACATGTAGTTATATCCTCAATGTCTTGGGTGTGCTATGAGATGTGTTTATTAATTGCACTGGGGAGGCCACAATCACACCCAAGCCTACACACACATGCACAGCCAATTTTTATGCATTGACCAGGATTTGACCCATTTAAAGCAGATCAAGGTTGGCACCGTCCAAATACATGGGGGGACATAAATTCCTGTCCAAGTATTTTGAGTGCGCAATGGTTTGGTTTTGATTGCCATATTTTCAAGAGTATGGCACTTTTTTTTTTTTACAACATCGAGAGGTCCTGCGACTTATACTGTGGTGCAACTTATACTGAAATGGAAATGGCCAAAAATGGCAAAAACTACCTCAAAATCGAAACTTAAAATCAAAATGGCTGACTTCCTGTCGACATTTCACCATATCGTTAAGAGACTTTTTTGTGTAACCCAGCATTGTAAATATGTGTACCAAATTTTGTGATGCCACGACAAAAAAAAAAAAAAAAAAAAACAATGCAGAGGGTTTTTTGAAAATTTGTAGGGGGCGCCATTTTACTGCGAGCATGTGCGTGACCCCCAAAATATCGAATTTCGGATCTGGCTGGATGACTTTGCAAAGTTTGGTGAGTTTTTAGAATGGGAAAAGGCTGAAATTGGGGCTTGAAAAGTCATAATAATAATACTAATACTACTACTACTACTACTACTACTACTACTAATAATAATAATAATAAATAATGATAATAATAAACAGCACAATTACAATAGGGTCCTCGTAAGACTTTGTCCTACTCTGGCCCTAATAATAATGACAAGTAGGACGCTCTGCCCTGTCCAGGGTGTACCCCGCCTCGTGCTCTATGACTGCTGGAATAGGCTCCAGCCCCCCACGACCCTTAACTGGAGTAAGCGGTTGAAGAAGAGTGAGTGAGTATATAAGACTTTCTTAGGAATCAAAGTACTAAACAAAATAAACTGTAATAATCAAAGAACAAATGCCAATAATTAAAAGCACATGAGAGTAATTAACAAAATTTCAAATTTAAAGAGGTGATAATACAGAAAAAAGGTGCAACTTATACTCAAGTGTGACATATATGGATTTTTCCTCTTGAAGACACATTTTAACAGGCACGACTTGTATTCCGATGCAACTTATACTCAAAATATTGTAAGTGGATTGAGAGGGCCATGGATGTACACAAACATGCACACTCAGACAGCCTATTTTTATGCATTGACCTGGAGATGACTCAGACAAAACAGGTCAAGGTCATGATGATATGAACTCGTGTGATGGGGCTGTTTGATTAATGTATGTTCCATATAAATATCTCGGGCCTGCAATGAATTGGTGTTGAGTTATTGTGCGGCAAAGGCCATAAATGAATGCAAACACAGAGTCCATTTGTGTAGCTCCACAATGCCAGTAGCGACCGGACTAAAAATTAAAATAAACGTATATCCAGAGAAAAGTAACTTATGTGCATATATATATATATATATATATATATATATATATATATATATATATATATATATATATATATATATATATATATATATATATGAAACTTCAAACAAGCTTGTGTTAGCCATCACAGCAGTGTCAAGCATGCTCATACTGACATAATATTCTGTAACATAAATTCTGCACGCAAATGATGTAGTACTTCATTTGTGCACTGTAAGTGACTCAAGTTGGCTTCTTGAGCTACCTTGCGGGAATCAAACCCATGACCTTTTTGGTGTGAGACAACAGTTCTAACCACTAAGCCATCATATTGCCCTCATAGCAACAAACATATACATATTCTGATTTAACAAATATTTACCATAAAAAGCTTCACTTGGTTGAAAAAAAAAGTGTGTGTGTGTGTGTGTGTGTGTGTGTGTGTGTGTGTGTGTGTGTGTGTGTGTGTGTGTGTGTGTGTGTGTGTGTGTGTTTAAGAAACTTTGCCAGCAATGGGCAATATATTTCCAAAGGTTTCATTAAATAAATAATTTAAGATGAGTTTGAGTAATCTTGCTGACACAAAGACTTACTTGGCAGAGATATGATTAAAATATGCCTGGGTGAGGAGAGAAATGTGTTACTGAAACTTGATGCTAAACCACATTCCAGCCACATGCACCTCAGTCTCACCCTGTGACAACTCCTCACATGTAATCATTCCTGGAAGTGAAATGCGATGAACAACGCCCTCCCTCACTCTCACTTTGTGTCCCGCACTCTCTCTGCACCACAGCTTGGCCTCGTGATATGTATTTGTTTTTGTCCACCCACACAGCCGCTTTTATAAATCACTATGTTGTACATGTTAGCGTTTGCGTGTGATGTTTTCACCTGTCCTGGCAACTTTTTTGAAAAAGCTAATTCACCAAATATCACTCTAAGTAAAGCCTGACCCTCACCTGGAACAGAAACCATTAAAATTTAAGCCATGTTTAGATAAAGTAGCTGAATTTTCCACCATTCAAAACATGTCAATTTGCTGCTAATGCTAAATGCATAGCCTGAATCTACTGTCCAACGTTAGCTTACTCACATGCTAGCAAACCCAGACTCCCCCATCTTTCTAAAAGCAGATGTTACTTAATTTTCATTTGTGACCCAGGTTTTAAAAAGTACTCTGAAGTACTCTTAATTTGCGTACACTGCATATACTTTCACAATGTACCAAACGTTGTTATTACTGAGTACTAATGTTATGTTTAGTGTGCTAATGATATATCAATAGTCTACTAAAAACAAATTTATGTACAGAGTACACTTGACTACTAGTGTGATACGGCAGTACAATGTACTTTGGTATATTTATTTCCAGATACATTTGAATACACTGATAGGAAATAATTATATTTCAATAAAAATGTGAGGATGATACATTGAAAATATATTTGCGTTTTATTTTGAAAGTATTTACAATGTATTTACAAAATATATGTAAAATGTTTACTTATTTTAATAAAAATATCTTTCAGTAGCATAAGTGTGTTAACTATCTGAAAGTTGGATTACAGTATTCTTCAAGTGTATACAAATTGTATTTATGAAGACTACAGAATTATTACATCTGCCAAGGACATAATAAAATCATCAGCGTTAATTAATTAATTAATTAATTAATTAATTAATTAATTAATTAATTAATTAGTCTCCCTGTCTGTTAGCAGGATTGCATCAAAACTACTGCACAGATTTTGATGAAATTCTCACCACAGATACATATTAGGACATCATGGAAGAACCCATTAAATTCTGGAGGTGATCCGGATCTGGATTCTTTATACAGGCTTTGAAGGATTACTCTTTACAGGATTACATCAAAACTACTGCACAGATTTTGACGAAACCACAGATACATATTGGGCCATGAAAGAATCCATTAAATTTTAGAGGTGATCTGGATCTGGATTCCTGGATCAAGTTTCACTTTAAATAGGCTTTGAAGGATTACAGCAAAACTACTTCACAGATTCTCACCAAATTTGCACCACAGATACATATTAGGCCATAGAAGACTCTGTTCAATTTTGGACGTGATCTGGATCTGAATCCGTATTCTGGATCAAGTTTCACTTTATATAGGCTTTGAAGGATTACGTCAAAACTACTTCACGGATTCTCACTAAATTTGCACCATAGATAGATATTTGGGCATGGAAGACTCCAGTGAATTTTCAAGGTGATCCAGATTGGCGGACGTCAGAAATCTATGATTGCTCTCGTTTTAAACAATGTTATGGTGTCTGAAAACAGCAGAGCCAAATATACTAAGTTGTATACTTAAATATTTAGTTGTTTTAATGAAATATCATTAGCACATTACGTACAATCTTCGTGATGGAAAATAGCACAGATTTGACACAATATGAAAGTACATTGAATGTACTTGAGTTAAGTGTATATTACTTATTTTTCTTACCTGGGGAGTTAAAGAAAACATATGTAGTAACATACAGATTTAAAAACTGCATCTATATTGGTGGGCATCCTGACTTTAATACATAACTAACAAACCATGATAGAAAAAAAACAATCAGTCACAAACTATTTTTTGAATATTGAGCACAGCCACTTAGAACTAAGCAATAGTTTTGTAGATTCCATTTTTGCTTTGAAGACAGATACATGGAGCCAAAGGTGGCATTGGTAGGAAACAAACAAATGCATGTGTCATTAAAAAAATAAGGACCTTAAATACTAAATATAATCAGTATTGGATATATTTTCCAGATTTGTGTAAAATAGACTCCATTACATGGACAACAAAGCACAAATAAGGAGAACTGCTCATTAAAAAAAATGTTTACTGAACATCCAACTTTAGCAACTGAAAAATAAAAACAATAATCAGCTACAAATAAAGTCACAGGTGTCCTGCTTTGGAAACAACAGATTCTGTCAGATCTCAGAAGAGAAGCAGAGCAGCTCCCCATTAATATGTGCATAAATCTTCAGATCAGAAAGTGGAATAAAAAAAAAAATTATCAATCTAAACATGTTTTTTTTTAAATAAATTTAGTTTTATTGTAAAAATGAACATAAAAATGTGAAAATTGAGGATTTATTATTTTATTTGATGTTAAATTACCTCTAAGCTGTCATAATCATGGAAAATTATGTGCGTGTATGAACCGCGTCAGCTAACTGGAGTCGACGCTCACCCCGCTGGCCTCAGTGTGTTTATGCGTTTATTTTGCTGCTCACTTGTGTATCATCCACCAGTGTGTGAAAAGCTCCTTTGTGTGACTGGTGTCATTGTGTGCCGGGGAGGATAGGGACGCTGTTCTTCTTTCCGTAATTAATGCTAGTCTGTCTACACTCGTTGACTTTGGCAGGCGGCGTCTGGCCTCGTGAGCGTGTGCGTCAAGCTAACATCCAGGAGGTCCAGAAGCAACCCTCCCCAAATAAGCAATGTCAGTGGTGAGGGCTGCAAAAATCACCTCGATACACACTTACACAAACACACATGCAGACATGTTTATTGGCTGATTTTCTTGTCAAAATACAACCCCTGGCAATAATTATGGAATCACCAGCCTCAGAGGATGTTCATTTAGTTGTTTAATTTTGTAGAAAAAAAGCAGATCACAGACATAACACAAAACTAAAGTCATTTCAAATGGCAACTTTCTGGCTTTAAGAAACACTATAAGAAATCAGGAAAAAAAAAATTGTGGCAGTCAGTAACGGTTACTTTTTTAGACCAAGCAGAGGGAAAAAAATATGGAATCACTCAATTCTGAGGAAAAAATTATGGAATCACCCTGTAAATTTTCATCCCCAAAACTAACACCTGCATCAAATCAGATCTGCTGGTTAGTCTGCATCTAAAAAGGAGTGAACACACCTTGGAGAGCTGTTGCACCAAGTGGACTGACATGAATCATGGCTCCAACACGAGAGATGTCAATTGAAACAAAGGAGAGGATTATCAAACTCTTAAAAGAGGGTAAATCATCACGCAATGTTGCAAAAGATGTTGGTTGTTCACAGTCAGCTGTGTCTAAACTCTGGACCAAATACAAACAACATGGGAAGGTTGTTAAAGGCAAACATACTGGTAGACCATGGAAGACATCAAAGCGTCAAGATAGAAAACTTAAAGCAATATGTCTCAAAAATCGAAAATGCACAACAAAACAAATGAGGAACGAATGGGAGGAAACTGGAGTCCAACGTCTGTGACCGAACTGTAAGAAACCACCTAAAGGAAATGGGATTTACATACAGAAAAGCTACACGAAAGCCATCATTAACACCTAAACAGAAAAAAACAAGGTTACAATGGGCTAAGGAAAAGCAGTCGTGGACTGTGGATGACTGGATGAAAGTCATATTCATTGATGAATCTCGAATCGGCATTGGGCAAGGTGATGATGCTGGAACTTTTGTTTGGTGCCTTTCCAATGAGATTTATAAAGATGACTGCCTGAAGAGAACATGTAATTTCCACAGTCATTGATGATATGGGGCTGCATGTCAGGTAAAGGCACTGGGGAGATGGCTGTCATTACATCATCAATAAATGCACAAGTTTATGTTGATATTTGGACACTTTTCTTATCCCATCAATTGAAAGGATGTTTGGGGATGATGAAATCATTTTCAAGATGATAATGCATCTTGCCATAGAGCAAAACTGTGAAAACATTCCTTGCAAAAAGACACATAGGGTCAATGTCATGGCCTGCAAATAGTCCGGATCTTAATCCAATTGAAAATCTTTGGTGGAAGTTGAAGAAAATGGTCCATGACAAGGCTCCAACCTGCAAAGCTGATCTGGCAACAGCAATCAGAGAAAGTTGGAGCCAGATTGATGAAGAGTACTGTTTGTTACTCATTAAGTCCTTGCCTCAGAGACTGCAAGCTGTTATAAAAGCCAGAGGTGGTGCAACAAAATACTAGTGATGTGTTGGAGCCTTCTTTTGTTTTTCATGATTCCATAATTTTTTCCTCAGAATTGAGTGATTCCATATTGTTTTCCCTCTGCTTGGTCTAAAAAAAGTAACCGTTACTGACTGCCACAATTTTTTTTTCCTGATTTCTTATAGTGTTTCTTAAAGCCAGAAAGTTGCCATTTGAAATGACTTTAATTTTGTGTCATGTCTGTGATCTGCTTTTTTTTCTACAAAATTAACAACTGAATGAACATCCTCCAAGGCCGGTGATTCCA
This sequence comes from Thalassophryne amazonica, assembly GCF_902500255.1. Classification (NCBI taxonomy): domain Eukaryota; kingdom Metazoa; phylum Chordata; class Actinopteri; order Batrachoidiformes; family Batrachoididae; genus Thalassophryne; species Thalassophryne amazonica. The sequence goes on from NC_047116.1 coordinate 19,631,981, forward strand.
TAATTTTGCCAGGGGTTGTATTAGCCTGCGTGTTGATGGAGTTCCCCCGTCTGGGTAATGTTGCCTGTCAATGACAGTAAGTCAAATGCAGAGCTTCATATAGCGAGACTTCATCTGTGTTTTTCACCAGGATAACTCAAACAGACATTACAGATTTCAATATAATTTGGTAGGAAGGTAGAGCATGGGGAAAGGGTTGGAGTCTATTCAATTTTGAGAGAGCTATTTATCCCACATCATTGTGAGTTAAATTGTATTCGTAATGTTTACCATTATATTTGTACTTTTGGGCGAAAGCTCAAAAATTTAGATTTTTCACTCAGATTTCCACAGAACTAGACACACAAATGTAGATAAGTTACGAAATTTCTCAGACGAGGTCAAATTTGTCAAAGGTTTAATCATTGGGGTCAAGGTCATGTCTGTTTGTTTGCCTACTCCGCCCAGGTCCTAAGGACGATTTCTAGACTGTAAATTTTGCAGAGTAAAATATACTCTCACAGGATAACATTTGTCCCAGTCCAAATAGAGATAAATATACTCTATCACAGTGCTAAATCAGTTCTATCACAGGGTAAAATCAACTCTATCATGCTGTGAATGACTCTTATTGGAGGTTGAAAAATGTGATTTGACAAGATGGTGGAGCTGATTTCACTCTATAATAGAGTGCATTTAACTCTATTTGGACTGGGACCAGAGTATATTTACTCTGCCAAATTTACTGTGTAGCAACTTGGTATGTGAATGAAAGTCAACCCCAGAATTGCCCTTGAAGAGTTCATTTTACCAAAGGTCAAGATCACTGGGTCAAAGTATTTTTTTTATCTTGCCAATTGTTGAAAGTTGTTGAGAAGGTCTTCATGACCTCCATTGGGAGCTGCAACATCTGATCCTCAATCCCTCCTCTGCAACTACTTTTGGACTCATCATCATCATCATCATCATCAGATCTTCATCCTCTCATGTGCTTCTTCAAGTTTGCAAACAAGTGGTAACCATAGTTTCAGTGGGTACAGTAGGTTGTCCCTGAATCAAAAGGACCATCAGCTGCATTTTGCTCACTCCTGTCTATGTGTTCAGTGTTCTTGAGCAAGACAACCAACTGCAAACTGCTCCAAATACTGAGGGGAGAACCTTGCATGGATGCTTGTGGTGTTCACATGGGATCATATCTTGCTTTGGATAAACACATCTGCCAAAAGATAGAAAGGTACATTGAAGAGCATGTGAGGACAGGTGAACAGGATGGGTTCATAGAGAAGAAGAATACGAATGCTTTTGATTGTAGAGTATATATACACATATACAATGAAATTTATTATCTGCATTTAATAGTAAGAAGCTTGAAACTTCAACTGGAACTGGGTTGCTCTTCTAGTGTCTTCTAGAGGAGTGTCTCTCCCTTATTTAGCAGGAGTAAGGGAAAAACTACAGAGGATCTTCAGACAGCACAAAATCCCAGTTTACTTAAACCTGGTAACACCTTGAGACAGAAATTAGTTCACACCTAAGGTCAGGATCCCTAGTTACAAACAGAGCAATGTAATGTATCTATCAGAGGTCAGCAAAACTGTAACAAACACTACATAGGTGAGACTAAGCAGCCGTTACACAAAAGGCGATAACCAGCACTGCAGAGAGGGTGCCAGTGTACCTCAATCTGCAGTTCATCTCCACCTTAAAGACACTAACCACACGTTTGAGTACAAGGAAGTTCAATCTTAGCCAGAGAGAAGAAATGGTTTGAGAGGGGGTGAAGTAGGCATGTGTATATGAAACAGTTGAAAACCCAGCCTTAACCAGGGAGGGGTCTGAGACATGCTTTGTTCCCTTGTTACAACGGGGTACTCAGGTCAAAGCAGTTTCAGTCTTCTGTTCATGGTATTGAGTCATTCACATCATCAGGAGAGCCGTCAGGAGAGGCGTCAGTCCCATCGTTAGGAGGAACAGCTACCCTGTCATTAGGAGGGTGCTACCTAGAGCACAATAGGTGCTAATTAAAGCAATTGTTTAGTCACTAGCCAATAGCAGTCTGCCTCTCGGTAAGAGGTGTCTGGTTACGTTTAAAACTCCAGCTTTTGTGGCTTCTGTTTGTTCTTCTCCACAAGGGTCAAGACAGAAGGCAGACTACCAGAGCAAGAATTTTAGCTGAAGAAGCTTCTGCGATTTGACGCGAAATGTCCTTGCGTCAAGGAACCCAGTCCAGTCGAAGATTCAAGCTTCTTTACTATGGAAACCACCTGGACAACTCAGAGCCTTCACAGAAATCTCTGCATTTACCCCGTCCTAATCACGATCAGACACAATCCACCCCTAGGTGCAGCAGACAGCCAACTCCATGTCAAGAGACACTCCCTTGGTCAATGGCAGTTGAAGGAGTATCTTTCCTGACACATATGATTGCTTTTGGGAGGAAACCGGAATATCTGCAGGAAACCCATACAGACAGAGGGACAACATGCAAACAACCACACAGAAAGGAACTGGGCATTGGCTGAATTCAACATTGGATGTTCTTGCTATATGAGTGTTAACCACCGTGTCACCATGCTGTTGGTGCGTACCAATCCAACCTGTACAGCTGTCTGAAAATTTGGCTACTGTGGACTGGCTTATTATCTTTGTGAAAGCAGACACCACAGCAGATTTTATCCCTGCTTTTCATCTTGATAGACGGACGCAGAAGGCATCAGCGCATTCAGCATTTTCACCTGAATAGGTCAAGGAATGTTGTCATGACGGAACTCATTGTCTTGAACTTATACCCAAGGTGTTTCTATTACGTCATTCCTGTTTGCTGTGTGGCTTGTAGTTCATCACAGTAGCCATTAGTTGAAGAGTTGTGTTGCCAATACATAGGCCTGGGTTTAATTCCACTAATGCTGCCTGTCTGGTGTCCTTGGACACTTAAGGGCTGATTTACTAAAGGTTTGCATGTGTTAAAACGTGTGCAAACACCATAGAGATTTTCCACCCTAGTGTGCAAAATAATAGAAGGAACATGTAAATAGGTGAGGTTTGCACCTGCAACATGATTTATCAAGGTCAAAAGGAAATTTTGCAGGTGCTGACAGGGTCTGCAAACATTGGTGTTACGTGCTGGCGCTTGACAGACTGCTGTTGCAGCAACAGAGAGGCTGCCACCTTCTTGTATACAAAATTGAATTCATTGTAAACTTTGGCCACATTTAAAAGTTAACTGTTTATTTTGTGCTTGTTGCTTTCAGAATAAAAATCTCTGTGCCCGACAGGTCGATTACAGTTCTGTACCGTTCTGCACTGAGCACAAAGCACATTTTAGTGTGACACCTGATCATTACTGTTACTGATGTGTCACACACTGTGTCTGTGAAACACACAGACACACAAAGTGGAGTCTGTTGGGACATCACAGCTGTGTGCACAGAATGCACAGCGTGGTGAACACACTCAGGCACTGGCTATTTAATCAAACAAACAAACAAAAAAAATCCAATCTCAAATATTTAATTATTGTACCATCTATATCTAAGCAAACGTGAATAATTATGCTACGTTCTGCTGGTGGAACGTAGAGAACTGTGCTCATAGTTGTCTGTGTGCACTTTTGTGCATTCCACTGGCAGAATTCATACGTAGCAAAACACAGACTGCAAAGATGCAAGTGGCTGATTTTATTTCATTTTGCACTTACGGACCTTAAACGCGTGCAGAATCCTTATTGCATCTTGTTGTCCTGCATCACGTCACCACTTACTGTCAACTGTGCAATTAATCTTAGTAAATCACCTGCAAAACTGTCTCCACCCCAACTCCAACCTCATCCCCAGGACTTACTACTGCTTCAGCCATCAGCAAAAAGTATCTGTGTTATGATGAATCCTATTTCAGAGAGATTAAAAGAAACCTTGAACATATTTGCTCTTCTATCTCAGCTAGTTTATTTGATATTTACACAGGATGTAGCAGAGATCCAACAGACAGATTGTCTCACAGATTCTTGTTGTGTCCTAGTCATAAACATAAATATCAGTTCTGATCTTAGTTTCACTTGCATGGATAAGTTGCTTTTTTACAACTCCATAACTCCATAACTAGTCCTTGTATAAAGTACCTCAAAGTGATAACTGAGTGAAAGTACAGTATCTTAGCATAAAATTACTTTGGTAAAAGTTAAAGTCTCCTTTAAAAATATTACTTGAGTAAAAATCTTAAAGTATCTAACATTTACTGTATTTAAGTATCAAAAGTAAATCTGTCATATAAAATGTACTTGAAGTAAAAGTATCTGAGTAAAAATAAAATCCAAAACGTGTGGAGAGTGAAACAGAAAAAGAAAGGCAGTGTGGTGTCTAGAGAAACCAGGAGGGGGCCTCAGCCCTATAAAAGGCTGGATCCACCTCTGGTGGAGCAGTTGGTGTTGGTGATGGGATGAGTGAGCAACAGGTGGATGTATATAGCTGTACAGAAAGCTGCCGTTCTTTTTCTATATACGCAGTATTTTCCTGGACGACCCACACACACTTTTCTGTTTAACACCATCATTGTTAAGTATGTGTGTGTGCCAAATAAATTCATTCATTCATTCAAATACAACAGCCAGGCTCTTGTGAAACAACAGTGATTATAGCTACGCAGTTGTTGCCAAATTTAAGGTAAAGTAAAAAAAACAACGTTTCAAGTGTCACCACCCCAACCACTAAAAAGCAACCAAATGCAGCTCTCGTTGCAGTCTCAAATCCAAAACACAGCGGCACTTTTAGGCAGTTCTTCTCTGCAGTTCTTCTCCACAGCACTTCTCTGCGAAAATTTCAAATAAAATAAAATGAAACAGACATGCCGGCCAGTTTTGTCGTAACTGAAGTTTTTCCCTTAAGTGTGTGTGTTAACTGAGATATGTGCAGTGGACTCCAGCGGGTCCGTGTGTGTGTGTGTCAGCGTGTGAGCATTTGGAGTCCAAAGTGCAGATGGTTGTCACCCTCCACAGTCTTCCCTCTTCCTCAGCGGGGTGCAGATTCAACCTGTCACTTTTATATTTTTGTCTTTTAAAGTGTTTTTTTGTCAAACACGACACTTGGTGGTGCAGGGGTGAAAGGCGCTGCGCTCCCGGCTTACTTTCACCTCTGCGAACAGGCATTGCCCATCAAATTTCTTCTACTTTTACATTGTAGTAATGAGTAAACGAAGATGGTTAAGGAAAATGTATCAGAGAAAAATATACATTTTACTGAGGAAATGTAGTGGAGTAAAAGTGAAAGTTGCCAGAAATGTAAATAATGAAGTAAAGTACAGATATGTCAAAATTCTACTTAGTAAAGTAACAAAGTATTTCTACTTTGTTACATTACAACACTGTCCGTAACTCTACAACCCTATAACTCCCTGCTGATGATCGCATTGTTCTTGCCTTAAAAAATGAATCTGGGAAAGAACTTGTCCATCAAGTTGTTTCTGTATTTGGGTGAAAGGTGGAACTGCATGTGATAGAAAATTCTAATCAGCTCATCACATGGCAGCAACACATGCAGATAACACCTCCTAAATGATCTTCCTTCATAAGTTGGAAAGAATGTGCATCTTGGGCTGTTGAAAGATACCTGAAGGGTTGCATCTCTTCTGAAGATTAAACACTTGAATCTATAAATTCTGGAAAATAAAAGATGATTTTTGCTTCATCCGTCTGGTGTTAAAATGACCCTGTACATGAATGTATTATAATGTGTTTTTAGATTTTACAGGCCTAAATTTCAGAAATAGCAATGAAAAATGCAAAAGGACCACATGGTCTATGAATCGCCAGCAGAAAATCATCAGTACAGTTTACAAAGACTTGTGGTTTGCAGACTGAATTCCAGGCTCAATGTTTGTTTGAGTTATCCGTGCTCATGAGCTTTCATCTGTTTAGCTGTTGATGGGGGTGTGAACCAGAAATGCATGTTATGCAAAAATTCTTTAGTCAGTGCATGAGTGACATTTGAAAAAAACAGATTAGTGCGTTAGCCTTGCTAAAGCCAGAATTTTAAAATACATGTACTTGAACTAAACTGAACTAGAAGCACTCAGAGAGCGCAAACCTCCGCCAAGGCCATAGGGTCACTGACGTCACATGGAATACCCTTTGGCAAAGAGACTTATTCCACGTTGTTTCACGCATCTACCGTCATGTTTCAGATTCAGTGGTTAAACCCTTAGATCTTCAGCAAATGTATTTATAAAGAGAAACTGCATGAACTACACAAGTTTTTTTTTATTTTCTAATAACAGGTTTATTCAATGAGGAGAACCAAATGCTAAATTATTGTTGTGTCATAACTTAATTTTTGCTCAGCCTTTGTGACCCGTTTTCATGAAGTTAGATGCAAAAATGTTAAATTGGCCCTATGCTGCAATGATAAAGATCCTTAAAAAATTTACTGGATCCGGATCGTGTTCCGGATCATTACCAAAATGTAATGACTTCTAGGTTAGGCCAAGATATACCCCTGGTAAAAATTTCATTGAAATCCATTGAGGATTTTTTGAGTAATCCTGCTAACAACCAAACCAACCAACCAACCAACCAACAAACAGACGTGACCGAAAACATAACCTCCTTGCAACTATTAAACATACTAAGTACTGATCCAAAAATGATTGGCTATACTCAGGAGTAAGGAGACAGCAAGAGTTGGCAACTGAGGAACAAATCCAGGAAACTGGCATGAGAAAGGGGGCATGAAACCAAGACAATCTGGCACTGGAGTGAAGGAAACATGATAGTTAAATAGTGTGAGAAACAATTAACACAGAAGTCAGAACATGCATGAAAACAGAAACCCGTTGACAGCAAGCGAAGCCACAGAAACATAAGCAGAGCAGATATCAAAATAAGAGCAAGAGAAGAGACTAACGCAGAGACGAGTGTGACAATTAATCAACAAAGAGAAGTATTACACTCAAGGGGCATGAGAAATAAATATAATAGAATCTAAAGAGTCAGAACACAAACATCAGAGATGTGAACCAGGACATTATCAGGCTCAGTGTTGACAACTGGCTGAACAAAATGCAGAACACAAACTCACAGATCTGTAGGCTTAACTCTTTTACTGGGTTGGTTAGCAGGGGTCGGTACACGGTAAGGCAGTCAGACAAGAGCAGAAGTACAACAATCATCAGGCGAGAGACGTGGTCGAGAAAAACAAGCAGGTGGTCAAAAACACAATGAGGCAAAACGAAGCAAGGCAAAGATACAAGAGGCTGGAAAGAAGGCTCAAGGCACATCAATCTGGCGAAGGACCGGAGCAAAAAGAGAACCTTAAATACACCCAAGTGATGAGCAGCAAGTCAAGGACAGGTGTGAGGGGAGGCGACTAGAACGGGGGGTGTGGTCAGACAAAGGGAAATGCCCACCACCAAGAGAAAGACGGAGAGAACCCAAGCAGAAAGCAACAGGCAAAGAACTGACAACACCCAAAAATAAGACAAAATGTGCAATAAAACAGAGCATAAACCAAACCTGACAGACATAAAGTACCACAGTGATCATGTGTAAGTAAATAAAAGGTTAAAACTTCTTGCTACACTGATCTAAACCAATGTTTTTGCCTCTTTTTGCACAAAACTTCAGGATTTGTTTCAATGCTTGATATGAAACTACATGAAACAAAGAAACAAAGAAAGGACACATGGGAGTTGGTGCTGTAAATAACAATAAATAACAATAAATGTATTTTTTTATAGATATATATATATATATACGTGTGTGTGTGTGTGTGTGGTGTGTGTGTGTGTGTGTGTGTGTGTGTGTGTGTGTGTGTGTGTGTGTGTGTGTTGCACTGGGAAACCAATTAAGCAACTGCAAATTACAAAGAAAACAATGTTCATATGGCCGAGGGTATTTCAGCATTGCGTTATATTTAAGATCTGTGTTGATAACACTAACAAAAGCCTTTTCTCTGAGAAGAATGTGCTGTGCCATATTATCAGCAGAGCCACAACACAATAATCCTGCGGTGTCGGTTATCTCAAGATGTAAATACCTGATCGGAGCCTGTAGCTCCACACCAGGCTGCACAGATCTTGCATAAATGCTTGGGTACGCACAAACTCCTCTGGAGACAGAGCCGTGTGCGTCATAACGTGAATCAGTCTATTAGCCACAGCTGAGGGTGGCAGCAGAATGAGGAGAGTAGGGTACCAAAAAAAAAAAAAAATGGTGATGCAAGCTTGACGGAAGAAGGTACAAAAAAATACATGATGCAGGAACAGTCAATATATGACAAATTCAAAAGACTAAAATTCTAAAGAGCAACCAACAGGAGCCGAAGATGTGCAGGGAGGAAGACGTTAGAACAAGGTCGTGCTCCGAGTGGATGATGCACCTCTCTGAGTGATTTTAGTGACGTAATGCTCTTCTCTATCCGCTCCAAAACCTTTCACAGCAAATGAAAAGAAACAAGTCACGCTCGCTTTTGTTTGTCCAAATGCTGCAAACAAGTGCAAGACGTGGTTGTTTGCATGCACTGAACAAACAGGAAATTTATAGATGTGAGCTGCTCACAATGAAATGGATTTTGATATATTTATAGGGCAGTGGGAAATAAAGACAATGGCAGGACCTGATTAAAAGCATGCATTAATAAAAAATAAGCAACAAAACTCTGCTAGATGTCACAGGGTCAGGGTGAAAAGGGGCACAACTATGAGGATTAAACAGCGCCAAAAAGCATGCCACTTGCAATCTGATGTAACTCACCAATTGGAGAAGGAGGAAAATGATAAATATGATGTGACATTTCAAAATTGGAAGGAGCAGAGGAACTGTGGGGGTCATGGAGTGACAACTCTTCGTGAATCATGTCTGCATTGTTAAATTTATTTAATCTAGTTATGTCAAACAGTTCCACAAAAGTTGGTTGTTTAAGTAGGGAACATAAATACAATAATTACAATTATACAATTTACTTTTCCTATTTAAACAATTAGGTTTTGTTGAACTGCATGACATAGCTAGATTAAGTTGATTTTTTTTTTAAAGTGTAGGTGTGATTGCTCCACAGTGTTACATATGGGATCTGGTGTTTGAAATCCAGAACCTGCAGGCGGGACAAAGGGACCATTAGGTGTGAGGGGAATCTTGGATGTGTATTTGACTCTTTCATTCTCCCTATGCCATATTTTTATGGGATATTTTCTATTTTTTGGTGATCCGATACCAAGTAAATACAGGCCCAGTATCGCCGATACCGATACCGATACTTTTTATATTTAAGCTTCATAGATCCAAAGGATCTAAAAGACCTAGGACAGAATTTCGCCAAACATTGTACGTGACAACAAAATACTTTATTATCACAATCAACATTTTTGTTAAAAAAAAACATCAGTCAACACAACTTAAAACAAAATCTCCTGAGGTAGAGGGCTGACAAACCACAATACAAGGGTGCGCTGCTCCGTGTTGTGCGACACAGCGCAGAGCTGCTCTTACAGACAGAGAGCAGTGCGCAGCAGTCAGTGCGTGCAGGAGAGAAAAAAAGCTTGAGTATCGATCTTTTTACATGCAGGGGTGGTGGCCAAGTGGTTAATGCGCTTGGTTTCAGTGCAGAAGGTTCCGGGTTCAAATCCAACCCCTGCCACATTTCTCCATGTAATGTGGAGTTGCGTCAGGAAGGGCATCCAGCGTAAAACCTATGCCAATTCAACATGCAGATCCATCTCGGATTTGCTGTGGTGACCCCGAGGGCAAAGGGAGCAGCTGAAGGGACTTACGTACTTACTAACAATCTTTTTACACGAGCATTGTTCAATAACAATACCAGCGTTGGTATTGATATTATCGATATTAGGATCGATCCGCCCGCCTCTACTCATTACCGACTTGTAAACTTTCCTTTTCACTTTTAGAGATAACTTTTCTCGGAAATGACTCTTGCCACCTGCCCCCCCCCACACACACACACACTCCACCCTGTCTGCACTTTCTTCTTCACCTCTCTACTACACTCTCCATAACTTTAGATAGTTGACTCCAAGTATTTAAATTCATCTACCGTCACCACCTCCACTCCTTGCGATCACACTGTTCCATCATGCTTCCCCTCATTCACACGCATGTACGAGGTCTGTGATAAAAGTAACGGACCTTATTATTTTTTTCAAAAACCATATGGATTTGAATCACGTGTGATTACATCAGACATGCTTGAACCCTCGTGGGCATGCGAGAGTTTTTTCACGCCTGTTGGTTACGTCATTCGCCTGTGGGCAGTCTTTGAGTGAGGAGTCGCCCACCCTCTCGTTGTTTTTTCATTATTTAGGAATGGCTCAGAGACTGCTGCTTTGTTTGATCAAAATTTTTTCAAAACTGTAAGGCACAACTGAGTGGACACCATTCGATAAATTCAGCTGGTTTTCGGTAAAAATTTTAACGGCTGATGAGAGATTTTGGTCTGGTAGTGTCGCTTTAAGGACGGCCCACGGTGCCTGACGGCGATCTGCGCTTCGAGGCGGCAGCGTCTCGCCGTTTCAAGTTGAAAACTTCCACATTTCAGGCTCTGTTGACCCAGTAAGTCGTCAGAGAACAGAGAACTTTCAGAAGAAGTCGGCATGAGGAGTTTATTCGGACATTCCATTGTTAACGGACAAATTGTAATGAAAGAACGTGCGGGCAGAGTTGCATGTCGGGCCAGACCCGACCGCGGGGGGTCGCGACAGGAAAAACACCTCCGTTGGAAACCTTAACAGGCAAGTTGGAACATGCCCAAGCTGTTAAACAATTTCTCAGTTACTCACTTGTTGAAAGCCATCAAAAGCTGCCTGAATTTTACAAATGGTTTTCAACACAGAGGTGTTTTTCCTGTCGCGGCGCACAGATTTGCCAAGTCGTCACGGAAACAACTCGGCGAATTTGCGCGCACGTCTTTCATTAAAAAATGTCCTTAAACAGTGGAATGTCCGCATAAAGTCCTCATGCCGGCCTCTTCTGAATCTTCTCTGTTCTCTCACGACATCCTGGGTGAATTAAGCCTTAAATTAGGATGTTTTCAGGTCGAAACAGGCCGACGACGGCGCCTGGAAACACTGCGCGACGTCCCGCTCCGTGGGAAGTCCTTACAGCGACAGAAAACCCCATAATCTCTCATCAGCCGTTAAACCTTTCACCGAAAACCAGCTTAATTTCTCGAATAGTGTCCACTCGGATATTCCTCACAGGTCCAGAAAAAATGTTGATAAAGCAACGCGCGCCGTCCGCAGCGACTATTCAGACAAAGAGATTCCGACGGGCGGGGTGGAGCACTCCTCACTCAAGGCCTGCCCACAGGCGAATGACGTCACCGACACGCGTGAAAAAACTCACGCATGTGCACGAGGGATCAAGCTTGTCTGACGTAAAAACATATGAATCAAATCCATTTATTTTTTGAAAAAATAAAAAGGACCGCTTTTTTCATCACAGACCTCGTACTTCGTCTTACTTGGACTTTCATTCTCCTTCTCTCCAGAGCATATCTCCACCTCTACAGGCTAGACATTTAGTCTCAACCTGTTCTTTACTCTCATTAAAGATTCTGTTGTTTTTTTAGACACAATGATATATTCTGTTATTAAAAAATTGTATTATGTTTTCCTTAACATAAATCTGTTTTTTTTTTTTCATTCTTTACATTATTGTTTTACTTTGTGCTTTGGATTGCATTTATTTAGCACTCGTTATATACATCTTTAATGCTGCATGCACACATATAGTGAGATAAGAGAAATTACTTTGACAAGACTTTTTAAAATTCTATTCTAACAATGTTCTATTCTAATATTATATTCTTTTGTTTTATTGCATTTAGTTCTATTATGCTATTATATTATAATTCATACTGTTCTGATTTGCTTTACATTGTGCAGTCCCTGTCTACATCCTTGTATTATCAGTAAACTATGAACTATTAGTAGAAATAAATACAAGTGAACCAATTTTGTATTATCAGAAAATTTTATAAAAATGTCTGAGGTTAGTGAACAACAACAATAAGTCCTTTCATGAAGTGAGATTTGATCAAATGCAACTAGAAAATTTATGCATGACAGTTATTTGTGCATTTTGAAGAATTTATAGCAAATCATCACTTTTACAGGCAGATTTCTTGAGACAGTTGAGGGGATTGACTCACAGACATTTCCAGGTGACTGGATATGTCTTGGGCTTCATTTATGTAAATGATTATGAAATACAAATATTATGGTAGCAGAAGTGCAATGATGCATTTCGAATCGTGAAGCCTGTATCATGATACCTATACTGAATTGTATTGTTTTTTGAAATGAGTATCGTGACACCATGAAAAGTCAATTGCTGCACGGAAGAAATGACGATGTCTTGCAGAAAAATCATAAATGAATCATAAATATACAAATAAAAATTAGGTAACATGAAAGATAGCAATTTATGCTTCATATTCATTTGTTTATTCACCACAGATTAATTTCTACATAATTAGTGTGAACAGTGATGTAATTATGTATCATGATATGACTGAATCATGATAGGTATATCATTATAAGTATCGTGGAGCTAGTATATTGTTATATGTATATCTTTATATGTATCGTGGAGCGAGTGTACATTACACCCTTATGTGGTACTATATTGTAAATCTGCATAATATAGACAATGACTGTATCACAATATGTATCAAATTGTGACAGGTGTATCCTTATAAGTATCATGGAGCTAGTGTATTGCTATATGCATAGGTACATCCTTATACAAATAGTGTATCGTTACATCCCTATAGTAAAATTGTAAATCTGTGTAATAAAATAATGATTGTATCATGATATGTATCAAACTGTAACAGGTGCATCATTATTAGTGTTGTGGAGCTAGTGTATCTCTATATGCATAGGTATATCCTTATAGAAATCATGGAGCTAGCGTATCGTTACATCCCTATGTGGTAAAATGGTAAATCTGCATAATATATACAATGATTGTGTCGTGATAAGTATCAAATTGTGATACGTGTATCGTTATATGTATTATGGAGCTGGTAATGTATCGTTACACCCTTATGTGGTACTGTATTTTAAATCTGCCTAATATAGACAATGATTGTATCATGATATGTATCGCATTGTGATAGGTGTATCCTTATAAGTATCATGGAGCTAGTGTATCACTATATAGGTATATTGTTACACAAATCATGGAGCTAGTGTATCGTTAGATTTATTTACATTTAGTGTATCATTATATTTATCGTTGAGCTGCTATTGTATTGTTACACCCCTATGTAGTACCGTATTGTAAATCTCCCTAATGTAGACAATGATTGTATCATCATGATATGTATCAAATTGTGACAGATATATCGTTATAAGTACCGTGGAGCTAGTGTATCGCTATATGGATAGATACCTATGCATATATGCATCCCTATGCATAGGTATATCGTTATACGAATCATGGAGCTAGTGTTTCATTACACCTCTATGTGGTAAGACTGTAAATCTGTGTAATATAGACAATGTGTATCACGATATGTATCAAATTGTGATATGTGTATCGTAGAGCTGCTAGTGTATCATTACACCCCTATGTGGTACTATATTGTAAATCTGCATAATGCAGTGATTGTGCAAGGAGACTAGTGAAGGAAGCCACCAAGACGTGTGACAACTCAGAAAGTGTTACAGGATTAAACTGTGCAAAGTGTTACTTGCATGTGTCTGCTGAATCACGAGTTATACGGCTTCACGGCAAAATGGAACAGAAAAAGACTTTAATGCAAGAAGACAGATAAAATCTAGTCTCAAGACGCCCATGTGCTGTGTGGAAAACCACAGCTGACGTTTCACAAATCCTTCTCTGTGCCACCTGCTCATGAAGCAGTCAAGCTGAGAACACATCCAGTGAGAACATCTCTGAGGTCAGTGATCATGTGCAGTTCCACACCGGGTTCTGAACCATCAGGCCTACAGACAGACACAAAAAATCTAATAGAGCCGAAGAGTCAGTGACGACAACATGGTGTATATTTAATATTTCATAGTAGGGACTGCATTAAAAGTCAGCATGGGAGAGTGTGAATGCCAAACATCAACCACAGTAGAGTATAATCTTGTCTGCCCACACGCTCAAATGTTAGATGAATGCAAAGTGCATGCAAAGTTCCCCTTGCAAACTAATAAGCTATGCATGTTGTAATGCACTCTGACAACAAAACCACACCATCTGCTCACACAAGTCAGCTGCTCATCTCAGTGTTTTCTTAATCAAATAGCCCCACCTGACAGTATTTGAATATCTCCTTGACATTCATGTTTTATATTGTCTTAGTGGGTGAGGCTGCAATTAACCTGTTTATGAGTCATACCGTAATGATTGTAAAGAACAACTGGTACACCCGATGCATATTTCTTTGAGAGCTGCAGGCCAACGTGCATCAAAGGAAGACAAAATATAACGACACTCCCTGCTACATATGCTTAAAATTGCACATAATTCTTCTCGTTAGAGACACAGTTGGAGGCTGCAGGTGGATGCCGAATGGGGGAGATCAGTATAAAAGAGCAGCACGTAATTTCTTGCATCCGCACTCTGTCGTCGTTACTCCCTGCCGCATATGCTTAACACTGCACAGACAGATAATGGGAGAGTGAAAGTATAGTTCTTCACCATGAAGTTAAAGGCTTCTATATTCCACTTGGTGCAAAGCGGTGCTCAACATAATCCAAGTGTCATTACCAGTTTCCATCAGACACAGTCGTCATTTTCATATCCAGCATCCGCTTTGTTCAAATACCAAAAATACTTGTGTTCACCTGTGTGCCCATGAGGATGTTCATCACAAAGTATTTGCACTTACTCTTACTACACACTGTACTCTAAGTGTTGTGTAGAGCTTTAGTTAGAGAGTGTAACACTCAGATGCACCTTACATAAGCAGGTTCACCATTCACAAATACTCTGCACTAGGGACGGGTATCGAGTACTGGTTCTTTTCCAGAATCGTTAAGAAAATATTTGATCCACCTATATCAATAGCCTTTTTGGTTAACGATTCCCTTATTGGTCCTTCAGAGCAGCCGTTTTTTTTTTTGAGGGTGTTTGTTAGGAAAATTATCATTTCTTTATGTTGATTATAGACCCTGCAGTGGGTCTGTAATGGCTCCGCTTTGAAGCTTGAACCAACAAAGCAGTGCTCCAACCTGCTGCTTCTTTGGTTCACTGCTTCGATGCTTTTCAGAAGAGGAAAGTCCGTTTCTTAACCCCTCTCAAAGCTTTTAAAAATGTCAATCATGAGTCACTGGGACTCTTGTCTTGTTGCAGGCAAGAAACTGGAATCGTCCTCTGTTCTGTTCGCACAGCTCCAAACGCTGAGTCACTCTCTGCCGAGTCACGTAGGAGTCGTGAATTAATAACTTCAAAGCAAATCACCGTTTTAAATCAAATGACACCTCTTTCCAAATGTTGTAATACAAGAATAAACTACAATCGACTAAAACATTTTTTTTTTCCTCTCAAAATGAGACGTCCTGTATTCTTTATGAATTACATTGATGCTGACATGCAGCTGGCTGAGCTCAGCTCAGAGGTATGGAGTGACATTCATGCCATTAACATCTGAAAGGAAATGCTTTTGACAAAAACTACAGATTTTGTTTATTTCTATTTAGATCAAGGATCCACCATGTAGATTTTATTTAAGTGCAGAGATCAAGGATCCTGTGACCAATTTCATATTTATTTAGTTTAAGACTCAATAAAATGTTGTTGACATAGAAAGCCTGTAAAGCCTGCTTTTAGTAAACAGAAAATTCACAAGAGGTATTGATAAGGGAATTGATAATAATCAGATCGATAAGCGGAATCGATAATGGCATCAATATCGATAAAATCTTATCAATACCCATCCCTACTCTGCACACAGTAATAATACAATAACATGCTTTTGGAGGGCGGTATGCATTTTCAGAAGCCCGACGTTCACGCCCAGTCACCCAAAATGACAGATATTCGCCCAAGTTAGACATTGCGGGCGAGTGGCCGTGAACGGAGGGACTCAGAAAATGCATGCCGCACGACAACAGCATGTTATTTGCATTATTATCACTTTGTACTGAGATACACAACACGTAACGCGTACATAAAAGTTGGCTCACTTAACTTTTGTCGTGTCGGCTGGTGCGCGCTGCTCTCCAATTTAGCCAGTGCGTCCTCATCAAGCTGGCTGCTTTAGCTGCTGTTCATTGTCGTACTATCCATGAGAAAATCATCCGGAATATCCATATTGGGGACCAAAACACACTTCTCGCCTTTTCATCTTTTCCTCTGTGGACAGTCCCCCCCCCCCGCGGACAGTTCTTGGGCTGCGCGCGCGCTATGATGTCATTTGATATCATCACATAAATCTACGATACCGGCCTAGCAACTCCCCGGTAAAGTGATAATAATGCACAATAGTGCGCCATAGGGCCATGAAACTGAATTGGCCCTGGAAGTAAAGGAACAGTCATTTGGGCACTGAGACAGGACTCACCCTTATGAACTCCTGTGAGAGGTTTGTTACATGTAGTTATATCCTCAATGTCTTGGGTGTGCTATGAGATGTGTTTATTAATGCACTGGGGAGGCCACAATCACACCCAAGCCTACACACACATGCACAGCCAATTTTTATGCATTGACCAGGATTTTGACCCATTTAAAGCAGATCCAAGGTTTGGCACCGTCCAAATACATGGGGGGACATAAATCCTGTCCAAGTATTTTGAGTGCGCAATGGTTTGGTTTGATTGCCATATTTCAGAGTATGGCACTTTTTTTTTTTTACAACATCGAGAGGTCCTGCGACTTATACTGTGGTGCAACTTATACTGAAATGGAAATGGCCAAAATGGCAAAAACTACCTCAAATCGAAACTTAAAATCAAAATGGCTGACTTCCTGTCGACATTTCACCATATCGTTAAGAGACTTTTTGTGTAACCCAGCATTGTAAATATGTGTACCAAATTTTGTGATGCCACGACAAAAAAAAAAAAAAAAAAAACAATGCAGAGGGTTTTTTGAAAATTGTAGGGGGCGCCATTTTACTGCGAGCATGTGGCGTGACCCCCAAAATATCGAATTTCGGATCTGGCTGGATGACTTTGCAAAGTTTGGTGAGTTTTTTAGAATGGTAAAAGGCTGAATTGGGGCTTGAAAAGTCATAATAATAATACTAATACTACTACTACTACTACTACTACTACTACTAATAATAATAATAATAAATAATGATAATAATAAACAGCACAATTACATAGGGTCCTGCTCAGACTTGTCCTACTCTGGCCCTAATAATAATGACAAGTAGGACGCTCTGCCCTGTCCAGGGTGTGTACCCCGCCATCGTGCTCTATGACTGCGGAATAGGCTCCAGCCCCCCACGACCCTTAACTGGAGTAAGCGGTTGAAGAAGAGTGAGTGAGTATATAAGACTTTCTTAGGAATCAAAGTACTAAACAAAATAAACTGTAATAATCAAAGAACAAATGCCAATAATTAAAAGCACATGAGAGTAATTAACAAAATTTCAAATTTAAAGAGGTGATAATACAGAAAAAAGGTGCAACTTATACTCAAGTGGACATATATGGATTTTTCCTCTTGAAGACACATTTTAACAGGCACGACTTTGTATTTCCGATGCAACTTATACTCAAAATATTGTAAGTGGATTGAGAGGGCCATGGATGTACACAAACATGCACACTCAGACAGCCTATTTTTATGCATTGACCTGGAGATGACTCAGACAAAACAGGTCAAGGTCATGATGATATGAACTCGTGTGATGGGGCTGTTTGATTAATGTATGTTCCATATAAATATCTCGGGCCTGCAATGAATTGGTGTTGAGTTATTGTGCGGCAAAGGCCATAAATGAATGCAACACAGAGTCCATTTGTGTAGCTCCACAATGCCAGTAGCGACCGGACTAAAACTTAAAATAAACGTATATCCAGAGAAAAGTAACTTATGTGCATATATATATATATATATATATATATATATATATATATATATATATATATATATATATATATATATATATATAATATATATATGAAACTTCAAACAAGCTTGTGTTAGCCATCACAGCAGTGTCAAGCATGCTCATACTGACATAATATTCTGTAACATAAATTCTGCACGCAAATGATGTAGTACTTCATTTGTGCACTGTAAGTGACTCAAGTTGGCTTCTTGAGCTACCTTGCGGGAATCAAACCCATGACCTTTTTGGTGTGAGACAACAGTTCTAACCACTAAGCCATCATATTGCCCTCATAGCAACAAACATATACATATTCTGATTTAACAAATATTTACCATAAAAAGCTTCACTTGGTTGAAAAAAAAGTGTGTGTGTGTGTGTGTGGTGTGTGTGTGTGTGTGTGTGTGTGTGTGTGTGTGTGTGTGTGTGTGTGTGTGTGTGTGTGTTTTAAGAAACTTTGCCAGCAATGGGCAATATATTTCCAAAGGTTTCATTAAATAAATAATTTAAGATGAGTTTGAGTAATCTTGCTGACACAAGACTTACTTGGCAGAGATATGATTAAAATATGCCTGGGTGAGGAGAGAAATGTGTTACTGAAACTTGATGCTAACCACATTCCAGCCACATGCACCTCAGTCTCACCCTGTGACAACTCCTCACATGTAATCATTCCTGGAGTGAAATGCGATGAACAACGCCCTCCCTCACTCTCACTTTGTGTCCCGCACTCTCTCTGCACCACAGCTTGGCCTCGTGATATGTATTTGTTTTTGTCCACCCACACAGCCGCTTTTATAAATCACTATGTTGTACATGTTAGCGTTTGCGTGTGATGTTTTCACCTGTCCTGGCAACTTTTTTGAAAAAGCTAATTCACCAAATATCACTCTAAGTAAAGCCTGACCCTCACCTGGAACAGAAACCATTAAAATTTAAGCCATGTTTAGATAAAGTAGCTGAATTTTCCACCATTCAAAACATGTCAATTTGCTGCTAATGCTAAATGCATAGCCTGAATCTACTGTCCAACGTTAGCTTACTCACATGCTAGCAAACCCAGACTCCCCCCATCTTTCTAAAAGCAGATGTTACTTAATTTTCATTTGTGACCCAGGTTTTAAAAAGTACTCTGAAGTACTCTTAATTTGCGTACACTGCATATACTTTCACAATGTACCAAACGTTTGTTATTACTGAGTACTAATGTTATGTTTAGTGTGCTAATGATATATCAATAGTCTACTAAAAACAAATTTATGTACAGAGTACACTTGACTACTAGTGTGATACGGCAGTACAATGTACTTTGGTATATTTATTTCCAGATACATTTGAATACACTGATAGGAAATAATTATATTTCAATAAAAATGTGAGGATGATACATTGAAAATATATTTGCGTTTTATTTTGAAAGTATTTACAATGTATTTACAAAATATATGTAAATGTTTACTTATTTTAATAAAAATATCTTTCAGTAGCATAAGTGTGTTAACTATCTGAAAGTTGGATTACAGTATTCTTCAAGTGTATACAAATTGTATTTATGAAGACTACAGAATTATTACATCTGCCAAGGACATAATAAAATCATCAGCGTTAATTAATTAATTAATTAATTAATTAATTAATTAATTAATTAATTAATTAATTAGTCTCCCTGTCTGTTAGCAGGATTGCATCAAAACTACTGCACAGATTTTGATGAAATTCTCACCACAGATACATATTAGGACATCATGGAAGAACCCATTAAATTCTGGAGGTGATCCGGATCTGGATTCTTTATACAGGCTTTGAAGGATTACTCTTTACAGGATTACATCAAAACTACTGCACAGATTTTGACGAAACCACAGATACATATTGGGCCATGAAAGAATCCATTAAATTTTAGAGGTGATCTGGATCTGGATTCCTGGATCAAGTTTCACTTTAAATAGGCTTTGAAGGATTACAGCAAAACTACTTCACAGATTCTCACCAAATTTGCACCACAGATACATATTAGGCCATAGAAGACTCTGTTCAATTTTGGACGTGATCTGGATCTGAATCCGTATTCTGGATCAAGTTTCACTTTATATAGGCTTTGAAGGATTACGTCAAAACTACTTCACGGATTCTCACTAAATTTGCACCATAGATAGATATTTGGGCATGGAAGACTCCAGTGAATTTTCAAGGTGATCCAGATTGGCGGACGTCAGAAATCTATGATTGCTCTCGTTTTAAACAATGTTATGGTGTCTGAAAACAGCAGAGCCAAATATACTAAGTTGTATACTTAAATATTTAGTTGTTTTAATGAAATATCATTAGCACATTACGTACAATCTTCGTGATGGAAAATAGCACAGATTTGACACAATATGAAAGTACATTGAATGTACTTGAGTTAAGTGTATATTACTTATTTTTCTTACCTGGGGAGTTAAAGAAAACATATGTAGTAACATACAGATTTAAAAACTGCATCTATATTGGTGGGCATCCTGACTTTAATACATAACTAACAAACCATGATAGAAAAAAAACAATCAGTCACAAACTATTTTTGAATATTGAGCACAGCCACTTAGAACTAAGCAATAGTTTGTAGATTCCATTTTTGCTTTGAAGACAGATACATGGAGCCAAAGGTGGCATTGGTAGGAAACAAACAAATGCATGTGTCATTAAAAAAATAAGGACCTTAAATACTAAATATAATCAGTATTGGATATATTTTCCAGATTTGTGTAAAATAGACTCCATTACATGGACAACAAAGCACAAATAAGGAGAACTGCTCATTAAAAAAAATGTTTACTGAACATCCAACTTTAGCAACTGAAAAATAAAAACAATAATCAGCTACAAATAAAGTCACAGGTGTCCTGCTTTGGAAACAACAGATTCTGTCAGATCTCAGAAGAGAAGCAGAGCAGCTCCCCATTAATATGTGCATAAATCTTCAGATCAGAAAGTGGAATAAAAAAAAAATTATCAATCTAAACATGTTTTTTTTTAAATAAATTTAGTTTTATTGTAAAAATGAACATAAAAATGTGAAAATTGAGGATTTATTATTTTATTTGATGTTAAATTACCTCTAAGCTGTCATAATCATGGAAAATTATGTGCGTGTATGAACCGCGTCAGCTAACTGGAGTCGACGCTCACCCCGCTGGCCTCAGTGTGTTTATGCGTTTATTTTGCTGCTCACTTGTGTATCATCCACCAGTGTGTGAAAAGCTCCTTTGTGTGACTGGTGTCATTGTGTGCCGGGGAGGATAGGGACGCTGTTCTTCTTTCCGTAATTAATGCTAGTCTGTCTACACTCGTTGACTTTGGCAGGCGGCGTCTGGCCTCGTGAGCGTGTGCGTCAAGCTAACATCCAGGAGGTCCAGAAGCAACCCTCCCCAAATAAGCAATGTCAGTGGTGAGGGCTGCAAAAATCACCTCGATACACACTTACACAAACACACATGCAGACATGTTTATTGGCTGATTTTCTTGTCAAAATACAACCCCTGCAATAATTATGGAATCACCAGCCTCAGAGGATGTTCATTTAGTTGTTTAATTTTGTAGAAAAAAAGCAGATCACAGACATAACACAAAACTAAAGTCATTTCAAATGGCAACTTTCTGGCTTTAAGAAACACTATAAGAAATCAGGAAAAAAAAATTGTGGCAGTCAGTAACGGTTACTTTTTTAGACCAAGCAGAGGGAAAAAAATATGGAATCACTCAATTCTGAGGAAAAAATTATGGAATCACCCTGTAAATTTTCATCCCCAAAACTAACACCTGCATCAAATCAGATCTGCTGGTTAGTCTGCATCTAAAAAGGAGTGAACACACCTTGGAGAGCTGTTGCACCAAGTGGACTGACATGAATCATGGCTCCAACACGAGAGATGTCAATTGAAACAAAGGAGAGGATTATCAAACTCTTAAAAGAGGGTAAATCATCACGCAATGTTGCAAAAGATGTTGGTTGTTCACAGTCAGCTGTGTCTAAACTCTGGACCAAATACAAACAACATGGGAAGGTTGTTAAAGGCAAACATACTGGTAGACCATGGAAGACATCAAAGCGTCAAGATAGAAAACTTAAAGCAATATGTCTCAAAAATCGAAAATGCACAACAAAACAAATGAGGAACGAATGGGAGGAAACTGGAGTCAACGTCTGTGACCGAACTGTAAGAAACCACCTAAAGGAAATGGGATTTACATACAGAAAAGCTACACGAAAGCCATCATTAACACCTAAACAGAAAAAAACAAGGTTACAATGGGCTAAGGAAAAGCAGTCGTGGACTGTGGATGACTGGATGAAAGTCATATTCATTGATGAATCTCGAATCGGCATTGGGCAAGGTGATGATGCTGGAACTTTTGTTTGGTGCCTTTCCAATGAGATTTATAAAGATGACTGCCTGAAGAGAACATGTAAATTTCCACAGTCATTGATGATATGGGGCTGCATGTCAGGTAAAGGCACTGGGGAGATGGCTGTCATTACATCATCAATAAATGCACAAGTTTATGTTGATATTTTGGACACTTTTCTTATCCCATCAATTGAAAGGATGTTTGGGGATGATGAAATCATTTTTCAAGATGATAATGCATCTTGCCATAGAGCAAAAACTGTGAAAACATTCCTTGCAAAAAGACACATAGGGTCAATGTCATGGCCTGCAAATAGTCCGGATCTTAATCCAATTGAAAATCTTTGGTGGAAGTTGAAGAAAATGGTCCATGACAAGGCTCCAACCTGCAAAGCTGATCTGGCAACAGCAATCAGAGAAAGTTGGAGCCAGATTGATGAAGAGTACTGTTTGTTACTCATTAAGTCCTTGCCTCAGAGACTGCAAGCTGTTATAAAAGCCAGAGGTGGTGCAACAAAATACTAGTGATGTGTTGGAGCCTTCTTTTGTTTTTCATGATTCCATAATTTTTTCCTCAGAATTGAGTGATTCCATATTGTTTTCCCTCTGCTTGGTCTAAAAAAAAGTAACCGTTACTGACTGCCACAATTTTTTTTTTCCTGATTTCTTATAGTGTTTCTTAAAGCCAGAAAGTTGCCATTTGAAATGACTTTAATTTTGTGTCATGTCTGTGATCTGCTTTTTTTTCTACAAAATTAAACAACTGAATGAACATCCTCCAAGGCCGGTGATTCCATAATTTTTGCCAGGGGTTGTATTAGCCTGCGTGTTGATGGAGTTCCCCCGTCTGGGTAATGTTGCCTGTCAATGACAGTAAGTCAAATGCAGAGCTTCATATAGCGAGACTTCATCTGTGTTTTTCACCAGGATAACTCAAACAGACATTAACAGATTTCAATATAATTTGGTAGGAAGGTAGAGCATGGGGAAAGGGTTGGAGTCTATTCAATTTTGAGAGAGCTATTTATCCCACATCATTGTGAGTTAAATTGTATTCGTAATGTTTACCATTATATTTGTACTTTTGGGCGAAAGCTCAAAATTTAGATTTTTCACTCAGATTTCCACAGAACTAGACACACAAATGTAGATAAGTTACGAAATTTCTCAGACGAGGTCAAATTTGTCAAAGGTTTAATCATTGGGGTCAAGGTCATGTCTGTTTGTTTGCCTACTCCGCCCAGGTCCTAAGGACGATTTCTAGACTGTAAATTTTGCAGAGTAAAATATACTCTCACAGGATAACATTTGGTCCCAGTCCAAATAGAGATAAATATACTCTATCACAGTGCTAAATCAGTTCTATCACAGGGTAAAATCAACTCTATCATGCTGTGAATGACTCTTATTGGAGTTGAAAAATGTGATTTGACAAGATGGTGGAGCTGATTTCACTCTATAATAGAGTGCATTTAACTCTATTTGGACTGGGACCAGAGTATATTTTACTCTGCCAAATTTACTGTGTAGCAAACTTGGTATGTGAATGAAAGTCAACCCCAGAATTGCCCTTGAAGAGTTCATTTTTACCAAAGGTCAAGATCACTGGGTCAAAGTATTTTTTTTTATCTTGCCAATTGTTGAAAGTTGTTGAGAAGGTCTTCAATGACCTCCATTGGGAGCTGCAACATCTGATCCTCAAATCCCTCCTCTGCAACTACTTTTGGACTCATCATCATCATCATCATCATCAGATCTTCATCCTCTCATGTGCTTCTTCAAGTTTGCAAACAAGTGGTAACCATAGTTCAGTGGGTACAGTAGGTTGTCCCTGAATCAAAAGGACCAGCAGCTGCATTTTGCTCACTCCTGTCTATGTGTTCAAGTGTTCTTGAGCAAGACAACCAACTGCAAACTGCTCCAAATACTGAGGGGAGAACCTTGCATGGATGCTTGTGGTGTTCACATGGGATCATATCTTGCTTTGGATAAACACATCTGCCAAAAGATAGAAAGGTACATTGAAGAGCATGTGAGGACAGGTGAACAGGATGGGTTCATAGAGAAGAAGAATACGAATGCTTTTGATTGTAGAGTATATATACACATATACAATGAAATTTATTATCTGCATTTAATAGTAAAGAAGCTTGAAACTTCAACTGGACTGGGTTGCTCTTCTAGTGTCTTCTAGAGGAGTGTCTCTCCCTTATTTAGCAGGAGTAAGGGAAAAACTACAGAGGATCTTCAGACAGCACAAAATCCCAGTTTACCTTAAACCTGTTAACACCTTGAGACAGAAATTAGTTCACCCTAAGGTCAGGATCCCTAGTTACAAACAGAGCAATGTAATGTATTCTATCAGATGTCAGCAAAACTGTAACAAACACTACATAGGTGAGACTAAGCAGCCGTTACACAAAAGGCGATACCAGCACTGCAGAGAGGGTGCCAGTGTACCTCAATCTGCAGTTCATCTCCACCTTAAAGACACTAACCACACGTTTGAGTACAAGGAAGTTCAAATCTTAGCCAGAGAGAAGAAATGGTTTGAGAGAGGGGTGAAGTAGGCATTGTATATGAAACAGTTGAAACCCAGCCTTAACCAGGGAGGGGTCTGAGACATGCTTTGTTCCCTTGTTTACAACGGGGTACTCAGGTCAAAGCAGTTTCAGTCTTCTGTTCATGGTATTGAGTCATTCACATCATCAGGAGAGCCGTCAGGAGAGGCGTCAGTCCCATCGTTAGGAGGAACAGCTACCCTGTCATTAGGAGGGTGCTACCTAGAGCACAATAGGTGCTAATTAAAGCAATTGTTTAGTCACTAGCCAATAGCAGTCTGCCTCTCGGTAAGAGGTGTCTGGTTACGTTTAAAACTCCAGCTTTTGTGGCTTCTGTTTGTTCTTCTCCACAAGGGTCAAGACAGAAGGCAGACTACCAGAGCAAGAATTTTAGCTGAAGAAGCTTCTGCGATTTGACGCGAAATGTCCTTGCGTCAAGGAACCCAGTCCAGTCGAAGATTCAAGCTTCTTTACTATGGAAACCACCTGGACAACTCAGAGCCTTCACAGAAATCTCTGCATTTAACCCGTCCTAATCACGATCAGACACAATCCAACCCCTAGGTGCAGCAGACAGCCAACTCCATGTCAAGAGACACTCCCTTGGTCAATGGCAGTTGAAGGAGTATCTTTCCTGACACATATGATTTGCTTTTGGGAGGAAACCGGAATATCTGCAGGAAACCCATACAGACAGAGGGACAACATGCAAACAACCACACAGAAAGGAACTGGGCATTGGCTGAATTCAACATTGGATGTTCTTGCTATATGAGTGTTAACCACCGTGTCACCATGCTGTTGGTGCGTACCAATCCAACCTGTACAGCTGTCATGAAAATTTGGCTAC
This sequence comes from Thalassophryne amazonica, assembly GCF_902500255.1. NCBI lineage: Eukaryota > Metazoa > Chordata > Actinopteri > Batrachoidiformes > Batrachoididae > Thalassophryne > Thalassophryne amazonica. The sequence continues at coordinate 19,657,788 of NC_047116.1, forward strand.
TGTGGACTGGCTTATTATCTTTGTGAAAGCAGACACCACAGCAGATTTTATCCCTGCTTTTCATCTTGATAGACGGACGCAGAAGGCATCAGCGCATTCAGCATTTTCACCTTGAATAGTGTCAAGGAATGTTGTCATGACGGAACTCATTGTCTTGAACTTAGACCCAAGGTGTTTCTATTACGTCAATTCCTGTTTGCTGTGTGGCTTGTAGTTCATCACAGTAGCCATTAGTTGAAGAGTTGTGTTGCCAATACATAGGCCTGGGTTTAATTCCCACTAATGCTGCCTGTCTGTGTCCTTGGACACTTAAGGGCTGATTTACTAAAGGTTTGCATGTGTTAAAACGTGTGCAAACACCATAGAGATTTTCCACCCTAGTGTGCAAAATAATGAGAAGGAACATGTAAATAGGTGAGGTTTGCACCTGCAACATGATTTATCAAGGTCAAAAGGAAATTTTGCAGGTGCTGACAGGGTCTGCAAACATTGGTGTTAACGTGCTGCGCTTGACAGACTGCTGTTGCAGCAACAGAGAGGCTGCCACCTTCTTGTATACAAAATTTGAATTCATTGTAAACTTTGGCCACATTTAAAAAGTTAACTGTTTATTTTGTGCTTGTTGCTTTCAGAATAAAAATCTCTGTGCCCGACAGGTCGATTACAGTTCTGTACCGTTCTGCACTGAGCACAAAGCACATTTTAGTGTGACACCTGATCATTACTGTTACTGATGTGTCACACACTGTGTCTGTGAAACACACAGACACACAAAGTGGAGTCTGTTGGGACATCACAGCTGTGTGCACAGAATGCACAGCGTGTGAACACACTCATGCACTGGCTATTTAATCAAACAAACAAACAAAAAAAATCCAATCTCAAATATTTAATTATTGTACCATCTATATCTAAGCAAACGTGAATAATTATGCTACGTTCTGCTGGTGGAACGTAGAGAACTGTGCTCATAGTTGTCTGTGTGCACTTTTGTGCATTCCACTGGCAGAATTCATACGTAGCAAAACACAGACTGCAAAGATGCAAGTGGCTGATTTTATTTCATTTTGCACTTACGGACCTTAACGCGTGCAGAATCCTTATTTGCATCTTGTTGTCCTGCATCACGTCACCACTTACTGTCAACTGTGCAATTAATCTTAGTAAATCACCTGCAAAACTGTCTCCACCCCAACTCCAACCTCATCCCCAGGACTTACTACTGCTTCAGCCATCAGCAAAAAGTATCTGTGTTATGATGAATCCTATTTCAGAGAGATTAAAAGAAACCTTGAACATATTTGCTCTTCTATCTCAGCTAGTTTATTTGATATTTACACAGGATGTAGCAGAGATCCAACAGACAGATTGTCTCACAGATTCTTTGTTGTGTCCTAGTCATAAACATAAATATCAGTTCTGATCTTAGTTTCACTTGCAATGGATAAGTTGCTTTTTTTACAACTCCATAACTCCATAACTAGTCTTGTATAAAGTACCTCAAAGTGATAACTGAGTGAAAGTACAAGTATCTTAGCATAAAATTACTTTGGTAAAAGTTAAAGTCTCCTTTAAAAATATTACTTGAGTAAAAATCTTAAAGTATCTAACATTTACTGTATTTAAGTATCAAAAGTAAATCTGTCATATAAAATGTACTTGAAGTAAAAGTACTGAGTAAAAATAAAATCCAAAACGTGTGGAGAGTGAAACAGAAAAAGAAAGGCAGTGTGGTGTCTAGAGAAACCAGGAGGGGGCCTCAGCCCCTATAAAAGGCTGGATCCACCTCTGGTGGAGCAGTTGGTGTTGGTGATGGGATGAGTGAGCAACAGGTGGATGTATATAGCTGTACAGAAAGCTGCCGTTCTTTTTCTATATACGCAGTATTTTTCCTGGACGACCCACACACACTTTTCTGTTTAACACCATCATTGTTAAGTATGTGTGTGTGCCAAATAAATTCATTCATTCATTCAAATACAACAGCCAGGCTCTTGTGAAACAACAGTGATTTATAGCTACGCAGTTGTGCCAAATTTAAGGTAAAGTAAAAAAACAACGTTTCAAGTGTCACCACCACCAACCACTAAAAAGCAACCAAATGCAGCTCTCGTTGCAGTCTCAAATCCAAAACACAGCGGCACTTTTAGGCAGTTCTTCTCTGCAGTTCTTCTCCACAGCACTTCTCTGCGAAAATTTCAAATAAAATAAAATGAAACAGACATGCCGGCCAGTTTTGTCGTAACTGAAGTTTTTCCCTTAAGTGTGTGTGTTAACTGAGATATGTGCAGTGGACTCCAGCGGGTCCGTGTGTGTGTGTGTCAGCGTGTGAGCATTTGGAGTCCAAAGTGCAGATGGTTTTCACCCTCCACAGTCTTCCTCTTCCTCAGCGGGGTGCAGATTCAACCTGTCAACTTTTATATTTTTGTCTTTTAAAGGTGTTTTTTTGTCAAACACGACACTTGGTGGTGCAGGGGTGAAAGGCGCTGCGCTCCGGCTTACTTTCACCTCTGCGAACAGGCATTGCCCAATCAAATTTCTTCTACTTTTACATTGTAGTAATGAGTAACGAAGATGGTTAAGGAAAATGTATCAGAGAAAAATATACATTTTACTGAGGAAATGTAGTGGAGTAAAAGTGAAAGTTGCCAGAAATGTAAATAATGAAGTAAAGTACAGATATGTCAAAATTCTACTTAAGTAAAGTAACAAAGTATTTCTACTTTGTTACATTACAACACTGTCCGTAACTCTACAACCCTATAACTCCCTGCTGATGATCGCATTGTTCTTGCCTTAAAAAATGAATCTGGGAAAGAACTTGTCCATCAAGTTGTTTCTGTATTTGGGTGAAAGGTGGAACTGCATGTGATAGAAAATTCTAATCAGCTCATCACATGGCAGCAACACATGCAGATAACAACTCCCTAAATGATCTTCCTTCATAAGTTGGAAAGAATGTGCATCTTGGGCTGTGAAAGATGACCTGAAGGTTGCATCTCTTCTGAAGATTAAACACTTGAATCTATAAATTCTGGAAAATAAAAGATGATTTTTGCTTCATCCTTCTGGTGTTAAAATGACCCTGTACATGAATGTATTATAATGTGTTTTTAGATTTTACAGGCCTAAATTTCAGAAATAGCAATGAAAAATGCAAAAGGACCACATGGTCTATGAATCGCCAGCAGAAAATCATCAGTACAGTTTACAAAGACTTGTGGTTTGCAGACTGAATTCCAGGCTCAATGTTTGTTTGAGTTATCCGTGCTCATGAGCTTTCATCTGTTTAGCTGTTGATGGGGGTGTGAACCAGAAATGCATGTTATGCAAAAATTCTTTAGTCAGTGCATGAGTGACATTTGAAAAAAACAGATTAGTGCGTTAGCCTTGCTAAAGCCAGAATTTTAAAATACATGTACTTGAACTAAACTGAACTAGAAGCACTCAGAGAGCGCAAACCTCCGCCAAGGCCATAGGGTCACTGACGTCACATGGAATACCCTTTGGCAAAGAGACTTATTCCACGTTGTTTCACGCATCTACCGTCATGTTTCAGATTCAGTGGTTAAACCCTTAGATCTTCAGCAAATGTATTTATAAAGAGAAACTGCATGAACTACACAAGTTTTTTTTTTTTTCTAATAACAGGTTTATTCAATGAGGAGAACCAAATGCTAAATTATTGTTGTGTCATAACTTAATTTTTGCTCAGCCTTTGTGACCCGTTTTCATGAAGTTAGATGCAAAAATGTTAAATTGGCCCTATGCTGCAATGATAAAGAATCCTTAAAAAATTTACTGGATCCGGATCGTGTTCCGGATCATTACCAAAATGTAATGACTTCTAGGTTAGGCCAAGATATACCCCTGGTAAAAATTTCATTGAAATCCATTGAGGATTTTTTGAGTAATCCTGCTAACAACCAAACCAACCAACCAACCAACCAACAAACAGACGTGACCGAAAACATAACCTCCTTGCAACTATTAAACATACTAAGTACTGATCCAAAAATGATTGGCTATACTCAGGAGTAAGGAGGAGACAGCAAGAGTTGGCAACTGAGGAACAAATCCAGGAAACTGGCATGAGAAAGGGGGCATGAAACCAAGACAATCTGGCACTGGAGTGAAGGAAACATGATAGTTAAATAGTGTGAGAAACAATTAACACAGAAGTCAGAACATGCATGAAAACAGAAACCCGTTGACAGCAAGCGAAGCCACAGAAACATAAGCAGAGCAGATATCAAAATAAGAGCAAGAGAAGAGACTAACGCAGAGACGAGTGTGACAATTAATCAACAAAGAGAAGTATTACACTCAAGGGGCATGAGAAATAAATATAATAGAATCTAAAGAGTCAGAACACAAACATCAGAGATGTGAACCAGGACATTATCAGGCTCAGTGTTGACAACTGGCTGAACACAAATGCAGAACACAAACTCACAGATCTGTAGGCTTAACTCTTTTACTGGGTTGGTTAGCAGGGGTCGGTACACGGTAAGGCAGTCAGACAAGAGCAGAAGTACAACAATCATCAGGCGAGAGACGTGGTCGAGAAAAACAAGCAGGTGGTCAAAAACACAATGAGGCAAAACGAAGCAAGGCAAAGATACAAGAGAAGGCTGGAAAGAAGGCTCAAGGCACATCAATCTGGCGAAGGACCGGAGCAAAAAGAGAACCTTAAATACACCCAAGTGATGAGCAGCAAGTCAAGGACAGGTGTGAGGGGAGGCGACTAGAACGGGGGGTGTGGTCAGACAAAGGGAAATGCCCACCACCAAGAGAAAGACGGAGAGAACCCAAGCAGAAAGCAACAGGCAAAGAACTGACAACACCCAAAAATAAGACAAAATGTGCAATAAAACAGAGCATAAACCAAAACCTGACAGACATAAAGTACCACAGTGATCATGTGTAAGTAAATAAAAGGTTAAAACTTCTTGCTACACTGATCTAAACCAATGTTTTTGCCTCTTTTTGCACAAAACTTCAGGATTTGTTTCAATGCTTGATATGAAACTACATGAAACAAAGAAACAAAGAAAGGACACATGGGAGTTGGTGCTGTAAATAACAATAAATAACAATAAATGTATTTTTTTTATAGATATATATATATATATACGTGTGTGTGTGTGTGTGTGTGTGTGTGTGTGTGTGTGTGTGTGTGTGTGTGTGTGTGTGTGTGTGTGTGTGTGTGTGTGTTGCACTGGGAAACCAATTAAGCAACTGCAAATTACAAAGAAAACAATGTTCATATGGCCGAGGGTATTTCAGCATTGCGTTATATTTAAGATCTGTGTTGATAACACTAACAAAAGCCTTTTCTCTGAGAAGAATGTGCTGTGCCATATTATCAGCAGAGCCACAACACAATAATCCTGCGGTGTCGGTTATCTCAAGATGTAAATACCTGATCGGAGCCTGTAGCTCCACACCAGGCTGCACAGATCTTGCATAAATGCTTGGGTACGCACAAACTCCTCTGGAGACAGAGCCGTGTGCGTCATAACGTGAATCAGTCTATTAGCCACAGCTGAGGGTGGCAGCAGAATGAGGAGAGTAGGGTACCAAAAAAAAAAAAAAAATGGTGATGCAAGCTTGACGGAAGAAGGTACAAAAAAATACATGATGCAGGAACAGTCAATATATGACAAATTCAAAAGACTAAAAATTCTAAAGAGAGCAACCAACAGGAGCCGAAGATGTGCAGGGAGGAAGACGTTAGAACAAGGTCGTGCTCCGAGTGGATGATGCACCTCTCTGAGTGATTTTAGTGACGTAATGCTCTTCTCTATCCGCTCCAAAACCTTTCACAGCAAATGAAAAAGAAACAAGTCACGCTCGCTTTTGTTTGTCCAAATGCTGCAAACAAGTGCAAGACGTGGTTGTTTGCATGCACTGAACAAACAGGAAATTTATAGATGTGAGCTGCTCACAATGAAATGGATTTTGATATATTTATAGGGCAGTGGGAAATAAAGACAATGGCAGGACCTGATTAAAAGCATGCATTAATAAAAAATAAAGCAACAAAACTCTGCTAGATGTCACAGGGTCAGGGTGAAAAGGGGCACAACTATGAGGATTAAACAGCGCCAAAAAGCATGCCACTTGCAATCTGATGTAACTCACCAATTGGAGAAGGGAGGAAAATGATAAATATGATGTGACATTTCAAAATTGGAAGGAGCAGAGGAACTGTGGGGGTCATGGAGTGACAACTCTTCGTGAATCATGTCTGCATTGTTAAATTTATTTAATCTAGTTATGTCAAACAGTTCCACAAAAGTTGGTTGTTTAAGTAGGGAACATAAAATACAATAATTGTACAATTATACAATTTACTTTTCCTATTTAAACAATTAGGTTTTGTTGAACTGCATGACATAGCTAGATTAAGTTGATTTTTTTTTTAAAGTGTAGGTGTGATTGCTCCACAGTGTTACATATGGGATCTGGTGTTTGAAATCCAGAACCTGCAGGCGGGACAAAGGGACCATTAGGTGTGAGGGGGAATCTTGGATGTGTATTTGACTCTTTCATTCTCCCTATGCCATATTTTTATGGGATATTTTCTATTTTTATTTCCTTATTTTGCCAAAAATTTAGAGTCAGCTGTATCACTGGCTGCGTTGTAACTTGTGGAGTCAGTGTTAAAAATACATCAAATAAGTGTCAACCAGACTGGACAAACTAAGTAGCAAATAATAAATCCATACTTTGCAACACAACCACATCCTGCTGGATTTACTTCTCCTGAAATGACCATGAAGAATATCATCCTGCTGTCCAACGCCGCTTTAGTTTTCACAGGGCTCCATATGCTTTGATACAATCAAGTCCCACAAATTCAACATGACCATCACCAAACATCTGGTTGCCATCATATTTGCATTTCTTGATTTTTTAAAATTTGTCCAACCACAGTCAGTAAGTAGGTAAGCGTACACATTGCTAAGAGCTAGCAGTACTGCTAAATGCTTCAAAGTCCCGTGTCCATGGTACCTCTGTCCATTTGAGGTCGCTAACCTGATGCGGCTTCCTCTCCAAGCCTTCATGGTCACACTTGCAAAATCAGATAAACTTGCACAGTTTTCTTGTAGATACGTAGAAATAAAATATAGATATCAGGCACTGTAATACCAAACCCTGTTGACTGAAAAAAACAAAAAAGCAAGCAAACAGTCAAAAAAACAAAAACAAAAAAACACTGGATGATGACAGCGGAATGCAATCTGGGTTGATTTTGCCTGTATGCAATAGCGAAATTAGGGGAATTGCATACCCGCCATACAGTGGCGGCGCCAAGGGGGCTTAAGCCCCCCCAATAATGAGCCAAGCCCCCCTCGTCCCCCCAATAATTCTGCCAATAATGCGAATAGTGACTGACATATTTGTGGATCTCAACTGCAGTTTTGCGCTGAGAATGTCTCAATATAGCGTAACTGAGCAAAGTGATGAATGTGTGTGTTCTGTGATCCTCCAATGCTGAATCATCCTTCACAAACAGAATTTTCAGTTTTGCAAATAAACATTTCTTTGTAAAAACCCACACACAAGTTGCAAATCAGAAATTTGTGTTTGTGGATCACAAAGCATGTGTACAAATCAAAGGATATTTGTAAATCACCCTCTGTGCATTTGCAAGTACTCCAAAAATTTAGGTTTCCGAAATATTTATTACGGCCACTCTTAAAACTTCACTTATCTTTATAATTTTATTACTGGTAAATTTTAGAATTGATTTAGATGAGATATACTTATTATCTCACAGGAATATATCACAATTATCTGGGAACTACTTTTTGCGCAGGAATTCATCAAGCACGTTGGCCGTAGCCGCGCACTAACACAGAATATACAGATCATCATATACAATATACAGTATACAATCATATACAATCATTCTAAGTGATGTGTGTGTGCATTGATCCCATATTTTAGAGGAGCACGTGTGACTAAAACATATACCTTGGTATTTATAAAGCAATTTACTATATATTGTTCATTTTGATGACATTTTGTTTAACCCCTCCAACTTTTACCCCTGCCCCCCCCCCCCAGCCCCCCACCAAAAATTTCCTGGCGCCGCCACTGCCACCATATTGGATTTCCATCACGCAGGGGATTGTGGGAAATGTGTGCCTGCTACGGACTCACAGGCACAATCAGAAAATAAACAAAAGGCTCAGAATGTCAGGCATTACTTGTTGTGTCCCTGGATGCTTCAATAACCATCTCAGGGATAAACATGTGAAGTTCTATGTTTTTTTCCTAAGAACGCAATGCTTAGAAACAAGTGGAAACAACATCGGAAGGGTTGGAAATAAGTGAGAGTTAGTAAGTTCAAGGAGACATCAACCCACTGAGTCTGCAGCAGCCAGAAAACTTACATAGTAGACACACCAGCGCTTTTTCCACTCAAACTGCTTCCATCAAAACCGCCAATATAGTAGTTTTGTCCACAACTTGTGGCACAATTGTGGCCACCATTTGACGTGCAACTTAGTAAATCCCTCCCAAAATCCCCACCCCCCTGCACAGAGCAGCGTTCTCCTGCCGTGTTTTAATACAGAAACAGCTTTGTCTTTCTTTCTTTTTTCTTTCTTTCTCTCTTTTTTCCCCCTAGCGTTCGGAGTCCCATCCACCAAGAAATGCGTGTGCTTTGGCTCAGCACAGACAATGCAACACACACTTACAAATCTAAATGATCTCAAGGATGTGTAGACATGTTTATCTTTGGAGGCCAGGCTGGGCGAATTGGAGACTCGGCTCCGCACCGTGGAAAATTCTACAGCTACCCAGGCCCCTGTAGTCGGTGCGGACCAAGGTAGCTTAGCCGCCGTTAGTTCCCCTCTGGCAGATCCCGAGCAGCCGGGAAAGCAGGCCGACTGGGTGACTGTGAGGAGGAAGCGTAGTTCTAAACAGAAGCCCCGTGTACACTGCCAACCCATTCACATTTCTAACCGTTTTTCCCCACTCGACGACACACCCGCCGAAGATCAAACTCTGGTTATTGGCGACTCTGTTGTGAGAAATGTGAAGTTAGCGACACCAGCAACCATAGTCAATTGTCTTCCGGGGGCCAGAGCAGGCCATATTGAAGGAAGTTTGAAACTGCTGGCTAAGGCTAAGCGTAAATTTGGTAAGATTGTAATTCACGTCGGCAGTAATGACACCCGGTTACGCCAATTGGAGGTCACTAAAATTAACATTGAATCTGTCTCTAACTTTGCAAAAACAATGTCGGACTCTGTAGTTTTCTCTGGGCCCCTCCCCAATCGGACCGGGAGTGACATGTTTAGCCGCATGTTCTCCTTGAATTGCTGGCTGTCTGAGTGGTGTCCAAAAAATGAGGTGGGCTTCATAGATAATTAGCAAAGCTTCTGGGGAAAACCTGATCTTGTTAGGAGAGACGGCATCCATCCCACTTTGGATGGACCAGCTCTTATTTCTAGAAATCTGGCCAATTTTCTTAAATCCTCCAAACCGTGACTATCCAGGGTTGGGACCAGGAAGCAGAGTTGTAGTCTTACACACCTCTCTGCAGCTTCTCTCCCCCTGCCATCCCCTCATTACCCCATCCCTGTAGAGACGGTGCCTGCTCCCAGACCACCAATAACCAGCAAAAATCTATTTAAACATAAAAATTCAAAAAGAAAAATAATATAGCACCTTCAACTGCACCACAGACTAAAACAGTTAAATGTGGTCTATTAAACATTAGATCTCTCTCTTCTAAGTCCCTGTTAGTAAATTATATAATAATTGATCAACATATTGATTTATTCTGCCTTACAGAAACATGGTTACAGCAGGATGAATATGTTAGTTTAAATGAGTCAACACCCCCGAGTCACACTAACTGCCAGAATGCTCGTAGCACGGGCCAAGGCGGAGGATTAGCAGCAATCTTCCATTCCAGCTTATTAATTAATCAAAAACCCAGACAGAGCTTTAATTCATTTGAAAGCTTGACTCTTAGTCTTGTCCATCCAAATTGGAAGTCCCAAAAACCAGTTTTATTTGTTATTATCTATCGTCCACCTGGTCGTTACTGTGAGTTTCTCTGTGAATTTTCAGACCTTTTGTCTGACTTAGTGCTTAGCTCAGATAAGATAATTATAGTGGGCGATTTTAACATCCACACAGATGCTGAGAATGACAGCCTCAACACTGCATTTAATCTATTATTAGACTCAATTGGCTTTGCTCAAAATGTAAATGAGTCCACCCACCACTTTAATCATATCTTAGATCTTGTTCTGACTTATGGTATGGAAATTGAAGACTTAACAGTATTCCCTGAAAACTCCCTTCTGTCTGATCATTTCTTAATAACATTTACATTTACTCTGATGGACTACCCAGCAGTGGGGAATAAGTTTCATTACACTAGAAGTCTTTCAGAAAGTGCTGTAACTAGGTTTAAGGATATGATTCCTTCTTTATGTTCTCTAATGCCATATACCAACACAGTGCAGAGTAGCTACCTAAACTCTGTAAGTGAGATAGAGTATCTCGTCAATAGTTTTACATCCTCATTGAAGACAACTTTGGATGCTGTAGCTCCTCTGAAAAAGAGAGCTTTAAATCAGAAGTGCCTGACTCCGTGGTATAACTCACAAACTCGCAGCTTAAAGCAGATAACCCGTAAGTTGGAGAGGAAATGGCGTCTCACTAATTTAGAAGATCTTCACTTAGCCTGGAAAAAGAGTCTGTTGCTCTATAAAAAAGCCCTCCGTAAAGCTAGTACATCTTACTACTCATCACTAATTGAAGAAAATAAGAACAACCCCAGGTTTCTTTTCAGCACTGTAGCCAGGCTGACAAAGAGTCAGAGCTCTATTGAGCTGAGTATTCCTTTAACTTTAACTAGTAATGACTTCATGACTTTCTTTGCTAATAAAATTTTAACTATTAGAGAAAAAATTACTCATAACCATCCCAAAGACGTATCGTTATCTTTGGCTGCTTTCAGTGATGCCGGTATTTGGTTAGACTCTTTCTCTCCGATTGTTCTGTCTGAGTTATTTTCATTAGTTACTTCATCCAAACCATCAACATGTCTATTAGACCCCATTCCTACCAGGCTGCTCAAGGAAGCCCTACCATTATTTAATGCTTCGATCTTAAATATGATCAATCTATCTTTATTAGTTGGCTATGTACCACAGGCTTTTAAGGTGGCAGTAATTAAACCATTACTTAAAAAGCCATCACTTGACCCAGCTATCTTAGCTAATTATAGGCCAATCTCCAACCTTCCTTTTCTCTCAAAAATTCTTGAAAGGGTAGTTGTAAAACAGCTAACTGATCATCTGCAGCGGAATGGTCTATTTGAAGAGTTTCAGTTAGGTTTTAGAATTCATCATAGTACAGAAACAGCATTAGTGAAGGTTACAAATGATCTTCTTATGGCCTCAGACAGTGGACCATCTCTGTGCTTGTTCTGTTAGACCTCAGTGCTGCTTTTGATACTGTTGACCATAAAATTTTATTACAGAGATTAGAGCATGCCATAGGTATTAAAGGCACTGCGCTGCGGTGGTTTGAATCATATTTATCTAATAGATTACAATTTGTTCATGTAAATGGGGAATCTTCTTCACAGACTAAGGTTAATTATGGAGTTCCACAAGGTTCTGTGCTAGGACCAATTTTATTCACTTTATACATGCTTCCCTTAGGCAGTATTATTAGACGGCATTGCTTAAATTTTCATTGTTACGCAGATGATACCCAGCTTTATCTATCCATGAAGCCAGAGGACACACACCAATTAGCTAAACTGCAGGATTGTCTTACAGACATAAAGACATGGATGACCTCTAATTTCCTGCTTTTAAACTCAGATAAAACTGAAGTTATTGTACTTGGCCCCACAAATCTTAGAAACATGGTGTCTAACCAGATCCTTACTCTGGATGGCATTACCCTGACCTCTAGTAATACTGTGAGAAATCTTGGAGTCATTTTTGATCAGGATATGTCATTCAAAGCGCATATTAAACAAATATGTAGGGCTGCTTTTTTGCATTTACGCAATATCTCTATTTCCTCTAGGCTGGACTATTGTAATTCATTATTATCAGGTTGTCCTAAAAGTTCCCTGAAAAGCCTTCAGTTAATTCAAAATGCTGCAGCTAGAGTACTAACAGGGACTAGAAGGAGAGAGCATATCTCACCCATATTGGCCTCTCTTCATTGGCTTCCTGTTAATTCTAGAATAGAATTTAAAATTCTTCTTCTTACTTATAAGGTTTTGAATAATCAGGTCCCATCTTATCTTAGGGACCTCATAGTACCATATCACCCCAATAGAGCGCTTCGCTCTCAGACTGCAGCTTACTTGTAGTTCCTAGGGTTTGTAAGAGTAGAATGGGAGGCCGAGCCTTCAGCTTTCAGGCTCCTCTCCTGTGGAACCAGCTCCCAATTCAGATCAGGGAGACAGACACCCTCTCTACTTTTAAGATTAGGCTTAAAACTTTCCTTTTTGCTAAAGCTTATAGTTAGGGCTGGATCAGGTGACCCTGAACCATCCCTTAGTTATGCTGCTATAGACTTAGACTGCTGGGGGGTTCCCATGATGCACTGAGTGTTTCTTTCTCTTTTTGCTCTGTATGCACCACTCTACATTTAATCATTAGTGATTGATCTCTGCTCCCCTCCACAGCATGTCTTTTTCCTGGTTCTCTCCCTCAGCCCCAACCAGTCCCAGCAGAAGACTGCCCCTCCCTGAGCCTGGTTCTGCTGGAGGTTTCTTCCTGTTAAAAGGGAGTTTTTCCTTCACACTGTCGACAAGTGCTTGCTCACAGGGGGTCGTTTTGACCGTTGGGGTTTTTACGTAATTATTGTATGGCCTTGCCTTACAATATAAAGCGCCTTGGGGCAACTGTTTGTTGTGATTTGGCGCTATATAAATAAAATTGATTGAAACTGATTGATTGATTGCAACTGTTTTTTTTCCCATGAAAAAAATATTAAGCGTTTCATGAACATTTGATATAAAACCTCTAAATATGTGCAATTTACCCCCATCACTCACTTTTTCTTGCCTTTTAAACGTGCAATTCTGCACTTTAATCATCTTTTTAGTTCTGCTACTGTTGCTGCCTCGTATGTGAGTTAATAACCGCTCCATGAACATCTTCTGGGTCTAAAATTGGCTTAAAAGTACCACATCTCTTTGTTTACATCTGCAAACGCCAGCAGTAGGCATACATACTATCTATCCCATGATGCATTGCACAAGGGCTGCTTCCGGGCATGAGTGCTAACACATGCAGTCTGACCTATTGTAGCCCCTTTTACTGGGATGTTTCATCCCTGGTTGTCTTTTGAGCATCCGTCGTTCTGATGGATTCTATATGTAGATGGTGGCTGGCTAAAGTAGATGGTCCCTCCCACTGAGGTAGGTCTGCTTGAGGTTTCGTCCTGTAATCAAAAAACAAACAAACAAAAAAAAAACGCCTGAGGGACTTTTTCCTGACAACTGTTGCCAATATGCTTGCTCATGGCTATGGGTAAGGTTTAAACCTTACTCACGTGTAGTGTCTTGGGGTGATGTATGTTGTAATTTAAAATAAATGAGTTGAAAGTTACAGTTTAAGCCTCCGGGTGTTGTTAATCTCGTGCTCCTGATCTTGTTGCATAGTGCCCATATGGCCACTCATTAAGAGGATAATAATCTTGAGCTCACAGTGAAGGGGAGGAAAGAATCATACAGGGAAAGTTACAAGCAGGCATCAGGACCAGCGTAGTGTTTCATTGTTTCATTGTTCATAAGATCCTCATGATCAGGCTTCACTTCATTAACAGACCAACTTTAATTTAACTGTAACCTAATATTGATTAAATTCCAATTTGGTGCAATTTAGTACTTTTCATGTTTCCTTTGTTAAAATATATAGGTTTTAAGAGATGGATAAATAACATTTTAATAAACCGTCATCAATTTTAATTTATTTATTTATTTGCAGTCACTATTTACTGTTTATCTGCACGCTCTAGACCCCTCAAAATTTGCAAAAATAATGCCTCACACACTCGTATTGTACCTTAGAGGGACTGCCTTTTGACATTACAAATAGCTCAGGCCCCAGATAATTTCATTAATTTCTCCAAAGGGAGTGAGATTTGGGCCACAAAATAGTAAACATAAAGAACTGGAGCTACTTCACAATCCTCCTGATTCTAGTTCCTTAATTTTCAGTACATTCAGTATTTGAGCTGTGGATTTTTGAAGGGCTTGAACCTGAATTTTGAAGGTGTCACTTTGGGAAAACCCACCACTGATTCAAACTCTTGCCACTGTGGAGTTTGCATGTTCACCTCGTTTGCGTGGGTTCCCTCCGGGTGTTTCTTTTACTTCCTGAGACATGCAGATTAGGTGAATCAGTGACTCTCAGTTGACCTTACGTAACGGAGGCCAGCAGGTGTCGCTGTACATATGTAGTTAGTAAACCTCACTCCCAACAGCTCAAAAGGATTCTCTGGTCACAAGGCCAGAGCCCTGGGTTTTATCCTTCTGGTTAGATAGTCCGACTCCCATGCCGGAGATCGTGAGTTTGCATCCCGAGTGGAGCGAATGGGTGGAGTCATAACAACACAACGCAGAGTGCAGCTGCAACAGTGGTGCCGTGACCCAGATGGGAGGGAGTTTAGGGTGGTGATTGTAATGGAGGCCAGCAGGTGTCACTGTACATATGTAGTTAGTAAACCTCACTCCCAACAGCTCAAAAGGATTCTCTGGTCACAAGGCCAGAGCCCTGGGTTTTAGCCTTCTGGTTAGAGAGTCCATCTCCCATGCCGGAGATTGTGAGCTCGCCTCTCGATGGGAGCGAATGGGCAGAGTCATAACAACACAATGCAGAGTGCAGCTGCCACACCTAGGTGTGTATGCGAGTGTAAATCAGTTTGTCTGTCTATATGTGACCCTGCGGTAGGCTGTGTCCAGGGTGGACACCGTCTTTCACCCTGTGATTGCTGGGATAGACTCCAGCTTCATGTGACCCTTGATTGGAGTAAGCAGGTACAGAAAATGAATGAATATGAGTGAATGTATGATCAATAATATGATATAGAATCATGAAGTCATGGGTAGTCATCATACTAGTTTAGAATAAAGCAAATGATCAAAAATCCAAACACTATTATGTATTACTGTTAGCAAGATATTCTAAGAACACTTCATCTGATTTTGGTCAAACGTGGCAGGTGCACTGAGCCGATGGTGGAGAAAAAGTAATTTGATTGCGCATAGTCTGCGGTGAAGATCAGAGGTCAAGGTCAAATTTCAGACCCAGTGGTAATATATAGGAACTAGTGTGCTGCCCATGGGGATCCACGGGTTCTAGATTGGGTCGTGTTTATAAAACAGGTAGCTGACGCTTTTCAATAAATTATGCAAAGTTTATAATAATTTGGAATGGCATGTGAGTCTAGAATGTAATTATCAGCATCCATTTTTCAGTGTTGTTAGCTAATATCCATAGCTTCTCCAAAAATATTTGTCCTATCAACATTCCATTTTGGCGTCATTCATCGTTGACCCAAAATACATAAGGGTACCAAACGGCAAATGTCGCCTCTCCCCAGTTTGTCCGTGTTCAAAGGTACACACACACATGGACACACTTACACATACATACACATACACAGAGGCCATTTCGCTTTTAATTTACCGCCCCCTGCTAGAATGGAGTATGAGACCAGAATGTAAATATCAATGTCCATTGTTCACTGTTGTTAGCTAATATCCCTAATTTCTCCAAAAATATTAGGTCTACCAACTTTGCTTTTTCATGGTGTTCATCCTTGACCAAAATACATAAACATACTGAACTGCAAATGTCAACTCTTCCCAGTTTGTCTGTGATTGAAGCCATACACATGTACACATGCATACATACATATAGTACCTTATTTCTTAGGTTTCCATTTGATAGCATATACATGATGCTTTTTAATTTCCTATAGTATGCTAGCAGAGTTAGTTTAGATCGATAACAGTACAGATTACAACATAGCTTCCGTTTCTATAATAAAATACTGTGACCATGACCATATCTTCTGTATTAATATTTAGGTTTTAATACCTACTCCTGTATATTATATAGTACCATATTTATTGTATATGTTGTTTATTACCCTTAATATTTAAATATAGTTTTATATATACGAGGTCTGTTAGAAAAGTATCTGACCTTATTATTTTTTTCAAAAACCATATGGATTTGAATCACGTGTGATTACATCAGACATGCTTGAACCCTCGTGGGCATGCGAGAGTTTTTTCACGCCTGTCGGTTACGTCATTCGCCTGTGGGCAGTCTTTGAGTGAGGAGTCGCCCACCCTCTCGTCGTTTTTTTTCATTGTTTAGGAATGGCTCAGAGACTGCTGCTTTGTTTGATAAAAATTTTTTCAAAAGCTGTAAGGCACAACTGAGTGGACACCATTCGATAAATTCAGCTGGTTTTCGGTAAAAATTTTAACGGTTGATGAGAGATTTTGGTCTGGTAGTGTCGCTTTCAGGACGGCCCACGGCGCCTGACGGCGATCTGCGCTTCGAGGTGGCTGCGTCTCGCCGTTTCAAGTTGAAAACTTCCACATTTCAGGCTCTGTTGACCCAGTAAGTCGTCAGAGAACTTTCAGAAGAAGTCGGCATGAGGAGTTTATTCGGACATTCCATTGTTAATGGACATTTTGTAATGAAAGAACGTGCAGGAAGAGTCGCATGTCGGGCCGGACCCGACCGCGGGGGGTCGCGACAGGAAAAACACCTCCGTTGGAAACCTTAACGGGCAAGTTGGAACATGCCCAAGCTGTTAAACAATTTCTCAGTTACTCACTTGTTGAAAGCCATCAAAAGCCGCCTGACTTTTACAAATGGTTTTCAACACGGAGGTGTTTTTCCTGTCGCGGCGCACACAGATTCGCCGAGTCGTCACGGAAACGACTCAGCAAATTTGCGCGCACGTCTTTCATTACAAAATGTCCTTAAACAGTGGAATGTCCGCATAAAGTCCTCATGCCGGCCTCTTCTGAATCTTCTCTGTTCTCTCACGACGTCCTGGGTGAATTAAGCCTTAAATTAGGATGTTTTCAGGTCAAAACAGGCAGACGACAGCGCCTGGAAGCGCTGCGCGACGTCCCGCTCCGTGGGAAGTCCTTACAGCGACAGAAACACCCCATAATCTCTCATCAGCCGTTAAACTTTTCACCGAAAACCAGCTAAATTTCTCGAATAGTGTCCACTCGGATATTCCTCACAGGTCCAGAAAGAATTTTGATAAAGCAATGCGCGCCGTCTCGAGCAGCGTGTGAAACAAAGGAATTCAGCCGAGAGGGCGGGACCACATCTCACTCAAGGCCTGCCCACAGGGAAATGACGTCACCGACACGCGTGAAAAAACTCACGCATGCGCACGAGGGTTCAAGCATGATTGGTGTAATCGCACGTCATTCAAATCCATATAGTTTTTTTTTTAAATAAAAAGGTAGGATAGTTTTCTAAAAGACCTCGTACTTTTTTCATGAGCTGCTTGGGTGGGTAGGGAGAGTTCCCATGGGATAAAAAAAGCTTTTCAACCTACCATCCCTGGTTCTCAAGACCAGGCACCTAAGTGGCTCTACTTTACTCTTTTCTACTCTCCTATTTTACTCTTCCTTTTTAGATATTTAAATATACCTTAGTATACTAGCATAGTTCCACCTTAGAATTGGAATATAACATATAAGATATACCTTACTGAATTTTCATGCACACACACACACAGAGGCCACTTCAATTTTACTATATAGTTTAGGAAAACTGCAGATTTTATGGAAATGAGTTCAGATTAAATTATTTATTAGTTTGTTTATTGTGTGCAAACTTGACTTTCATATGTTGGATACCTGGTTAGCACTGTTGCCTCACAGTGAGAAGGTCCGACGTTTGCTTTCAACGTGGTTTTTTTGTTTGTGGAGTTTGCACGTTCTCCCTGTGCATGTGCATGAGCATCTGCATGTGTTATTTCATCCACGCCTAATACTTGGAAATGTGGATGTGGCACTGCTGTGCTCTCTGAAGAGTTTTGATCTACTTTCAGTACAGCAGTGTGTAATGCCAGCTACAGATATTATATAGAGTTGCACATTGAGTTCAACTGTAACAAATCTTATGGGAATGTATAGATGTAGAAGAGACCTTTAAAAAAAAAGCCAGATTTCTTCCATAATTTGATTTGATCATGAATCAGTGTCGCTTCTTGAAATTCGTGCTGATTTAATCTTTACTCCCTTCTTTAGAAATGCATCTTGGCTTCAAGTTATGCAAATTAGCACAACACAGTAAATGTATGTCTGCATTTTCATTTAAGGTCACACACACACGCACACGTGCAGCACATCAGGTATGTTCACATTTGATCACACCTGCATTCATTTCCTTTCTCGTAAACTTTCCACAAGCAGCGTTAATGATCGTGTGATCTTTGACATTTGGCAGGTGAGATCTGTCACAGCAGATAGTCAGCTGATGAGTAGTTTCAGCAGTTTAAATACGTCAGAGATACACTCCTATCGGCTGATTCCAAATGTGCCTCTCTCTGTCATGTCATTGGTCCTTGTGCAGTGCACACCCAGTGTCAACTTCAGGTGTGTGGTAATGTTGTGGACGCCTCTTCACGTGATTGTGCTTATACAGTCTTAAAACGTGAGGTTGGATAAATGAGAAGTGCAGCAGAAGAACATGCACAGGTGTGTATGTATGTATAGTATCCATTCATGTTCACACTGGATCTGTTCCAAAGCCATTTTGAAGAACTACGCACAGCTTGAAAATCTAGGAAAGTTACTTTTCCTGGCTGTAAACTCTAAGTGGATGTCTGAGATCAAGGCACACACACAAAAATGTGTCTGGTTTGTGAGTACAAACTGACTTTAATTGCAAGAACAACTCCCTCGTGTGTTTTCAGACCATTTTTGCTGATGGAAACTCAGAGAACCGAGCAGATCTTGTTGGACGATGAAACCCACAAAAAGCACAAAATAATCTTGTCACGACAAAAATGCAAGTGACTAATGAGGTGAAACATCCCAAGTGCAGCAGATAACTGAAACAATCATGCAAATGGTGATACAAGCACCAAAGATGGCACAAATACTCCTTAGACATTGGCGGCCAGGTAGGGGTCAAAATTAGGGGTCAAAATTAAAAAATGCTAAAATCATTTTGAAAACGACACCACATAATTTGTCTGATTGTAAAGATTCCCAAAAGGTATAGTTTGGACTATCTATGACTGAATGATCAGGAGTTATGGGGTAAAAACAGCAAAAATGGTGACAAATGTCAGTTTCAGTTTGTACAGGGGTCAAAAGTTAAAGTTCCTTCAATTTTGGAAAAAAGTGATGCAAACTATTGATTGAGCTAATAGGATTAATAAATGGAATAGTTTTGATTGTGCTGAATGTTTGGTCTCCAAAGTAAAGGTCAAACAAGGTCAACGTCCATATGATTCTATGACATGTGACATATGTTATCCTGTAACATGATAACTAAGCATGATACATGGTCCAAACTATTCCTTTTTAAAACCCTGTTAACTCATCTAATAATCTGCATCATTTTTTACCAAAATTGGAGCAACTTTAACTTTTGACCCCTGTACAAACTGCAACTGACCTTTGTCACCATTTTTGCTGTTTTTACCCCATAACTCCTGATCATTCAGTCATAGATAGTCCAAACTATACCTTTTTGGAATCTTTATGAACAGACAAATGATGTGGTGTAGTTTTCAAAATTATTTGAGCATTTTTAGTTTTGACCCCTGTGTAATTATTCAATTGACCTCTACTTGGCTGCCTATTGAAAATTCAAGTGGCCAGTCAGTTTGTTCAAAAGAGTAATGTCTAAGGAGTATTTGTGCCAACTTTGGTGATTGTATCAGCATTTGCACGATTTTGCTCTAAATATTCTCTTAGCTGCTGCACTACAATAAAATATTGGATTGAGGCTTTATAGCAGTCGGTAGAGTGCCTAATGGCTCTGCATCAAACCCACGGTTACGTAGGGACACGAAGATGAGGAGCACCACTTGCACTGTGAGGTAAAGTCAGCTGTGACACTTTGGCCATGTGACGCATTTCTCTGGGTATAATCCAGCACACAGTCAAATGGGGTTGAGGCGGGGTACACACTGGACAGGACGCCAGTCTATCGCAGGGCCACATATAGACAGATAAACTCATTTGCATACTCACTCACAGTCAATTTAAAGTTACCAAGTCACCTAACCTGCATGTTTTTGAAAGCGGGAGGAGGCAGAACACCTGTAGGGAACCGATGCGAATATGGGGAGAACATACAAATTCCACACAGAAAGGACCAGGTGGGAAACGATCCCACGAGCTTCTTGCTGTGAGGCAGTAGTGCTAACCACTAATCCACCGTGCTGCCTTCATCAACAAACTCATCTGGAGAGCTGGTTCTGTCCTGGGGGCTGAGCTAGAGTCTGTGGTGGAGGTGTCAGAGAGGAGGATGCTGAGGAAACTGCTCAGAATCCGAGACAGCACCTCCCACCTCCTGCATGCCACACTGACGCCCTGTCAGAGCACCTTCAGCCACAGACTGAGACCACCGAGGTGCGCCACAGAATGCCACAGGAGGTCTTTCCTGCCTGTGGCAATCAGACTGTATAACTCCTCCCTCCCCTCTGCAGGATAAATACATAATGAACAGAGTTATTCAGTTACTCAGAGTTATTTGCAATATTGTCGAACATCTTGTGCAAATGTCTGTCACTGTTTTGGTACTCTGGCAAAATAATTTCCTTCAGGATAAATAGAGTTGATCTTATTCTTATCTTAGTATTGCACTGTATAAATACCAGAGCAACTCCACGTTAGACTTTAGAGCACATTTTTGGCGGTCTATGGCGCAGTCGCTTTCTGCTTCCTGACAATAACTTTCCACCTGACCTCACCATTTTTTGAGACCAGCATGCCTCTGGATGCACAAATGAGTGGAATTCCACTCATGATGTGTGAAGTGTGTGTAAAAATTACAACTTTTAAACTGACCACCACCACCTTCCTCTGTTGATTCCTGGATAACTGGGAACATGTTGAAGAAAACATAATGTGTCCTTGCTTTGCCAGTGAAGCATTTGAAAGTAGTCTGGCAGAGAAAGGGCAGCTAAGCAAGGATTAAGAGCCCTACGATCGGTGAAGGAGGTCATCTGAGAGGCAGAAATGACATTCAGGATATCTGTGTGTTTGCCTGCGACAGCCATGTGAGTGCTGGCAATTCCAGACCAAAGCACCGGCAGGAGGAGGAGGAGGAAGGAAGGAAGGAAAGAAGGGAAGAAGGGGATCGTCTGCACCACAGCTTAAAAAGGAAAGCTCAAGCTTGGGGTCAAGTGGTCTCATAAGTTGTAGGACGAGTTGTAATGAGGTCTGGTCTTTAAAGTACAAGTGATGCAATGAAAAACAGCCTGTTGACCTTCAATCCGCAGAGCTAAAAGGTCATCTCCTCTTTGCATTCTATTCCTACAGACACGCAATTTAACCCCACACTAATTTATGTGCAACATAAAGAATTTAAAGTCAGCATACCGTTCCTGATAATCACGTCTATACTTACATCAGCATTAATCAAAGAGCGAAACGTGAAGAAATGGAATCATGGACTGACGCTGCACAAATCCCTTATCTTCAGTTCTTCTTTATCTGCAGCAGCAGCAGCGCTCATTGCTTGCAGTGACGGAATGTGCGCGCACAGGGACACAGTGAGTGCACGACATCCACAATTGTTTGTTTTTCTTCCCTCTTACGCCTGAGACTTTGTGTGCAAGAACAATAAATCTTGAAATTATTTGCACATTTCCTGTGGAGCTGCAGGAATGTGGGATCAGCCAAGAGGAAAGAACAAGCGTTTGGGGGTTTTATTTGTTTTGGGGGGGGGTTTTCTTCATCTTTTGGTATGTGGTGCACAGCAAGACTCCACTGATATGTGAATATAAACTGCCAAGAAATGTGACGCAAGACGCTTGCACAGTGCAAAGTGGAACACTGACATTGTTGCACGTTTGTAGCTCTTTTTTTTACAACATGGCAACATTAAATCCTTGTGTGGGTCTGAATGAAATGAGGGTTTCATCAAACTTAGTTTTTGAGACCCGGGATCATCCAGATGCTGGTCAGCACCAAAATTTCATGTGCTGTTCCTGTTGATATGGTTGATCCGACCGCCATGTTTTGCTAATAGGTAACAAACGTGGTTGTCGCATATTGGCTGCGGGCATGAAATCAACATTTGCACATACACAGCTGTCGTGTAATAATCGTATTAAATTAATTAGCAGAGGTTTAAACTAGCAGGACTGGTAGTAGAGCTCAACTTTAACAGTCATATAACCAGGTGTGCACATAACTGGTGCTCGTGTGTGTGTTAAAAATACATAATAAGTAGCAGAAAACATGAAGGGAAGCACTTTTCCTGCAATCTTTTATGATTGCTTTCCTTCTGAGAAGTGCTTCAGTCCATGTAGGAACGCCTAAGCACCAGTTATGTGCATGCCTGTGCAAGTTCAGAATCAGAAGGGTGTGTGTGGTATTATCAGATTATTGACTGGTTAAAAACTTAAAGGGGCAGGCCAGGCCAGGGGTTTTCAACCTGGGCTCTATTTTTAGATGTTTCTGGATTCAGCTTTTCAATTTGGAAAAAAAAAAATTATGACAACCACTTCAGTACTGAGTTACAAAGTCAACACCATCATGGGCTTAACTGCTATGAATTATAACTCCTGGGGCAATCTAGAAACCTCACAGTAAACCACTTTTTATCATCGAAAACGATGACCCGACTGTTGGCTTGCCCTCCACAGGAATACATTGTATAGCTGTTTATCTTACTGTGGTATTTGTGTTCTAATTCAGCTCTGGACTGATTATCATAGTTGTTCCTGAGGTGAAACGCTGAACCAAGAAACATAAAAAAAAAAAAAAAAAAAAGGTGGGGGCACACGTTCAAAAATTCCAGAGTTATCCTTTAGTGAAAGATTTTAAACAAATAATTCAGAAACATAAAATATTTGGCGAATTTTTCAAATAGCCGCCACCAAGCACATTTTTGGATTGCATATCTGGGGACTTTATTTTGGGAAATGTACTGTAAAGCAACTGTACTTCTTGCTTCGTCTTCAAGACGTTTGTCTCTTCAACCAACAGACTTCTTATGCTTCTTAAAAATTATCATTTGAGATGAAGTTACTTGACAGAGTGACAAAATATCTTGTGTTAAGCAAGTAGCTAATTTTAAGAATAAATTTCTAGTTACAAGCAAGTGAGAAATTAAAGGAAAACACATCTTATTTTGTCTTTTTAAGGTGTTGGGCTGCCATGTGTTACCAGTACAGCTTAGTTCCTTTGGCGTTTATTCTAAAAGCCTTTGAAAGTCTACTGGAGGGATGGAATACCATACCAGAGGTGTTCAGGTGTGTCCCGATCCAGTGACTGCATTTTTATGCAACGCTCAGAGCACGATTGAATGTTATTGATTGTATTCAATTTCAATTTATTTCAATTTATTTCATGTATATACCGCCAAATCACAACAACGTTGCACTTCACACAAGTAAGGTCTAATCTTACCAACCCCATGCAGAAAACCTGTGGCATGCGTGGTGTCACATGTCATCGCATCTACCACACTAAAGAACAGCCTTGGGTCCTGGACGGCAACCACACAGGCAGGCAATTGAGCCATTCCCACCAATGAGTCTCATTGCACTGCAAGGTGTATTATTATTATCATTATTATCAACATAGAAAACATTTCTCTTCTGCATTATAAGTTGAAATGTAAATATCACATTTATCCCTTATATGTGCAAAAAATACATATGTGAATTGTTAGCCTTTCACTGAACTTGGTCCGAGGTCATTTGTTCACAGTAAAAGGTCAAAAACTAACAGACAGATGTGTGCAGAGCGGGACTGGTGTGGTTGTTTGCCCCAATGGGACTATCCATGTGCAGAGCAGGTGGCTCATCTGTGGGTTCCAATATGTTGGCCAGAGTTCAATTCCTGGTGTGTGCGTCACGCAATGTGTCTGCGTCCTTGGACAAAACACGTCATCTGCATTGTCCCACTCCACTTTGTTGTAAATAAGCACCAGCTGTGGTTAGAGAAGTAACATGTGATGGACTACCAGCTTGTCCAGGGGGTATCCAGTATCCGGGAATATGCACTGGTACCAATATGCCTCCAGACCTGTATAAGACTTTTTCCTTTTCTTTGAAGTTAAAACAGGAATTTATGGTAATTTTCAGGAAAATTATGAATTTGTATGATATAGAAACTTTAAGTCTTTCCATTCAATTCAGTTTAAATTGGTACAGCACCAAATTCCAGCCTTAGTAAGTATGTCCACCTGAGTAAGCATTAAACCTGATCCACCCCCTGAACCTGCTCACTGGCACCCTTGGTCAGAAAAAACTCCCTCAGGCCTTTTTGATTAATGGAGGAAACCTCAAGCAGACCAGATTCAGAGGGGTGACCATCTGCTTTGGACATACAAATAAAAATAACATAATAAAATAAAACAAAAGATAAGATAAACGCAGACAGCTCCTTCAAGTTTCTCCTTCAAGTTCCTCGGCCATCTGCAACCCTATAACTTTGGTTCTCTATCTCCATCTCCGCTGTCATCAAACACGTGACACCCACTGTTGACTTTAAAGGACAGGCCGCACATCCCGGTTAGCAACACAACTTCAAAGTATTTAACATTGTAAGTCTATTCGCGCACATGCGGTAATAATTAGTGGTGTCTGATGTGTTTTATTGCTAATTATCCCTCTCGCTCGGCAAGTCAACAGGTACATTTCCGGAAAATGTCTTATTCTGCATTTCTCGCCATTTCTCTGCATGTGACGTACATTTTAGCAAAAGCAGAAACATCCCGATGGCTGACAGACAGAGTGACACGAATGCTGCTAGGTCCAATAACGAAGATTCTGAGCTTTCATTCAAAAGTGATGGCTCTGATTTATATAGGCTATACAAAAAGGAGACGACACACTTCAGCCCGAAACGTTTTGAGAAGGTGTGTCGGATTTTGGATCATAAAGTGTGCTGACTCTGCTGTCTGTTTTGCAAGACGCTGTTTTACTGCCGTCATGAACACACATGTGGGACGTTTCTAAGATGCTGTTTTTACAGGCTGCCTAAACATGCAAATTTATTTCTTACACTGGAGGAAGTCAGAATATTTTATTTTGAGGAACTTAATAATGAACTTTCTATTTAACATGCTAGAATCATGAGAGAACATTGTGAGGAGCTGATGGCGGAGCTGCCATGGGAACATGCCAAAACAGCGGAGATGAGAGAGATGGTTTTGGAAGTGCCCGAGAGAGACCAGCAGCTGTGGCTCATGGTCAGTGGGCTGAACACACCTGTCAGCACCAGCTGGGATCATCCCTTTTTCTTCTTCTTCTTCTTCTTCTAAATCAGGGCCACAATGGGAAAACGTGTCATCATGCTGGCTGTTGTGGTCAGTGAGGTGGGTTTAATCACAGCGGAACCACGGAGGACATTTGTTCACAAGACGATGGCGTGGACCTGGACATGGTTCTCCGGGTGGCAA
Organism: Thalassophryne amazonica; assembly: GCF_902500255.1. NCBI lineage: Eukaryota > Metazoa > Chordata > Actinopteri > Batrachoidiformes > Batrachoididae > Thalassophryne > Thalassophryne amazonica. The sequence goes on from NC_047116.1 coordinate 19,683,446, forward strand.
CTGCGCATGATCTGTGCGTGACAACTTCTTTGATGGCATGGACTTTACATATTTAATCTTGGAAATCATTCTACAAGTGGGTGAGTGCCCTATTCAGTTTTTCTTTCCTTTTTGTGTTTTGTTCCCCTCAGTGGAGCTGGTAGGCTTTGTTATTTATTTTATTTATTTTATTTTATTTATTTTTATTTTACTTTGAGAATCTGTCAGATTTTGGATCTCAATGTGTCCGGAGTCTGCTGTCTCCTGTGAAAAATTAAAAAAACACATCTGTTTGATCAGGCAGCCTGAAAAACAGCGGATATTTCTGCATGCCCATTGTAGTTCCCACTATGAATGCGCATGCAGAAATATTAGCTGTTTTTCAGGCTGCCTGATCAAACAGATGTGTTTTTTTAATTTTTCACAGTTATATTGATGACAAAACTTACAAGCTTGTATAAAGCTGAGCATCTAGCAGACTGTTTTTAACAGGCTGCATTTGTGACTAATGGAAGTGCATGGCACTAAGGCTTCTCATAGCTACCTCAAAGCCACATAAATACTGTTGGAAACACTCGATAAAACTCTCAGTAGCTGTTTTTTGCGAATGTCGTATACTTTGAGACCGGTCACAAAAGTGCACAAATTAATCCTGGTGTATCATCGGACGGTCACTAACAGCCTAAATCTAAGTTGTTATTCTGTGCAACGTGCCCTTTAATGATTTAATGACAGCTGAATCCCCTTTTAGTTTTGGCTGATCCTCCCACACTCACTGTTTTTTCCTCACTTTAACTCCTTCAGTGACCTTCTCTGCAGCCAGTAAATATCAGCCACTTTAGGGCAGGAAAATAAATATTAAACAGAGTGAAGCAGCCAGTAAAGTCACCTGCCAAAGTCTGCAGCAACATCTGCAACTCCAGCATAAAGCACACAGTCCACAGGTACAACATGTTTATTGTCACAAACAAGAAACCAAAATTTGGCACGGGATGACCTCATGACCTAAATACGAGGTCATCTGATACATAGCGGGTGCCTTGAAGCCAGGTGTAGGTGGTGCCAAACCTCTGTGTGATTAACTCAGTAATACAGTCTCTAACGGCGTTCTCCCACTGCTGATATCAGATACCCAACGGTGAACAATATGGGTGCAAAAAATAATCAGATACCCAACTGCAGCCTGACGTTGGGTGTAAGTGGTTATAAAAGAAGCATTGTGGAACACTGTGAGCCATTGGGAAATTTTGTTTTAAAAAAGTTGTGATGTCGGGATGCATTGTGATCCAAAACAATAAACAGTCAGAGGTCATTTGTGCAGGTACAAGTTGACACGACTCTGTAAGGGAATCATAGATGACAGTTATACAATGCACAAAACTTGCCCGTGATTAATTAAAGGTGTACGGCCTTTGGGTTTTTTACCATTTAAGTCGTAAAAATAATTTTCTTTGGTACCACTATAATTTTAGCAATTAGACTTTAATATGACCAAAATTCACCTTGACTGGAAAAAAATTAATAAACAGTTCCCCAGAAGGGAAAAATCTCCAAGAAACTAACAGCCTTGCTCTACGTTTGGTAACGATGCATACAGTTTATGACAGCGACCATAGCGACGTCATAGATCATGTGGAGGCTTCCTCCGACTTGCATGAGGGATGCTGGGAAGCACACGGTGACAGCCAATCAGAGTAGATGATTTCAGTTGGCTGCTTGTCCAAACAAAATAATCAAAGATGGCAGAAAATGCTGACACTCTCTGAAACTGCTTATTTCTGTATAAATCAAATATGTTTGGCATATATTTAGTAAAAGTTAGCAAGAAATAAACACTTCTAAATCTAAAACCACTGTTTTTGTAACCAGATAACACCTCTGAAGTGATTTAAAAGACATCTTATGGATGTTAGCATACACACCCGTGTACAAGCATCACACAAGGTGAAAGGTCATTTCCGGTAATTTCAAAACAACATTCAAAGGACAAATAAAATATTCATTATAGAATTCCTCCCACGTAAATATATTCTTTTCATTATAAACTGAATTTAAACTACTAAACTAAATTTTGTCAGTTTTGTGAAATTTGAAAAGCCATACAGCTTTAAGAAACTAAATTCACCCTGCTCCTTATTTTGCACTCAGATTGCACATCATATAAGTAGCAAAATTAAGTTGCTCCAAATGCACTGCACTACGCACCATAGCCTGTGATACATAGATCATCAAGATAGGGCCCCCAGCAGCAATTGTTCAAATAAATGTACAGACGGACCTTTGGGTGGTGTTTTCAAATATATCCTCATTGAATACTTTAATAAGACCTGCAAGAAACAACCCAAATGATGCTTTAATGTTTGTAATAACACTTGAAAGGTTCACATGCAAAAGCCAATATCTCTTTTCTTTTAAATGGAGAAAAATGCAGTTTAAAATGTGGATTTAAAGAAACATGCATTTGAAAATGCATAGATTTCCACAAATAAAATGGAAAAAAAATGGTATGTTGAAATTCTTTAATAATTTTACACACTTATATACTCAACAAAAATATAAACGCAACACTTTTGGTTTTGCTCCCATTTTGTATGAGATGAACTCAAAGATCTAAAACTTTTTCCACATACACAATATCACCATTTCCCTCAAATATTGTTCACAAACCAGTCGAAATCTGTGATAGTGAGCACTTCTCCTTTGCTGAGATAATCCATCCCACCTCACAGGTGTGCCATATCAAGATGCTCATTAGACACCATGATTAGTGCACAGGTGTGCCTTAGACTGCCCACAATAAAAGGCCACTCTGAAAGGTGCAGTTTTGTTTTATTGGGGGGGATACCAGTCAGTATCTGGTGTGACCACCATTTGCCTCATGCAGTGCAACACATCTCCTTCGCATCATCCGTGAAGAGAACACCTCTCCAACGTGCCAAATGCCAGCAAATGTGAGCATTTGCCCACTCAAGTCAGTTACGACGACGAACTGGAGTCAGGTCGAGACCCGGATGAGGACGACGAGCATGCAGATGAACTTCCCTGAGACGGTTTCTGACAGTTTGTGCAGAAATTCTTTGGTTATGCAAACCGATTGTTTCAGCAGCTGTCCGAGTGGCTGGTCTCAGATGATCTTGGAGGTGAACATGCTGGATGTGGAGGTCCTGGGCTGGTGTGGTTACACGTGGTCTGCGGTTGTGAGGCTGGTTGGATGTACTGCCAAATTCTCTGAAACGCCTTTGGAGACGGCTTATGGTAGAGAAATGAACATTCAATACACGAGCAACAGCTCTGGTTGACATTCCTGCTGTCAGCATGCCAATTGCACGCTCCCTCAAATCTTGCGACATCTGTGGCATTGTGCTGTGTGATAAAACTGCACCTTTCAGAGTGGCCTTTTATTGTGGGCAGTCTAAGGCACACCTGTGCACTACTCATGGTGTCTAATCAGCATCTTGATATGGCACACCTGTGAGGTGGGATGGATTATCTCAGCAAAGGAGAAGTGCTCACTATCACAGATTTAGACTGGTTTGTGAACAATATTTGAGGGAAATGGTGATATTGTGTATGTGGAAAAAGTTTTAGATCTTTGAGTTCATCTCATACAAAATGGGAGCAAAACCAAAAGTGTTGCGTTTATATTTTTGTTGAGTGTACCTAAACAACCAAATGCATGTTGGCCTCAACTAAAAAGTTTTGGAGATTTGTGGGATTTGTATCTAAACTCTTCATATATTACATACAAAGCTCATTGTTCTGATGCTGATCTGTTGTGGAGTTGTGCTCGTATTTGTGCTCTGCAACAATCCCTTCAGCTACACTGTGTCTGGTGTCAGGCCAGTAATAAGCAGCCATCAAGGAAAGTTTCCTTCTTTTATTTTAATTCCAGGTATCCACACCTCCCACACTGTGACTCAAACATCATTATCTCAGTGTGATTTTCTCTGTATATAATTAGTGTCAGGCGCCTGATATAATTCATGGGCCCTTCATGGTGTTCTCCGTAGGTAGAAGGCGGTGGAATTACCTCCCCTCAGGAGGAGTGCTATGAATAAGGAGGCTGCAGGTGTTAGGTGGGCAGCTGAATACCAAACACAGCTAATTTTTAAATTGCCCCTGAACAAAAAAAGATTCTCACTTATAGTGCATCCGGAAAGTATTCACAGAGCTTCACTTTTTCCACATTTTGTTATGTTACAGCCTTATTCCAAAATGGAGTAAATTCATTTTCCCCTCAAAATTCTACTCACAACACTCCATAATGACAATATGAAAAAGGTGTTTTGTTGTTGTTGTTGTTTGTTTGTTTGTTTGTTTTTTGCAAATGTATTAAAAAAAATAATAAGAAAATCACATGTACATTTGTTGATGCGCCTTTACCAGCAATTACAGCTTCACATTTTCTTGAATATGATGCCACAAGCTTGGTGCACCTATCTTTTGGTAGTTTTGTCCATTCCTCTTTGAAGCACCTCTCAAGCTCCACGAGGTTGGATGGGGAGCGTTGATGCACAGCCATTTTCAGATCTCTCCAGAGATGTTCAGTCAGATTCAGGTCTGGGCTCTGGCTGTGCCACTCAAGGACATTCACAGAGTTGTCCTGAAGCCACTCCTTTAATATCTTGACTCTGTGTTTAGGGTTATTGTCCTGCTGAAAGATGAACCGTCACCCCAGTCTGAGGTCAAGAGCGCTCTGGAGCAGGTTTTCATCCAGGATGACTCTGTACATTGCTGCAATTATCTTTTCCTTAATCCTGTGTAGTCTTCCAGTTCCTGCAGCTGAAATACATCTTCAACAGCATGATGCTGCCACCACCATTCTTCACTGTAGTGATGGTGCCTTGTTTCCTCCCAACATGACACCTGGTGTTCACGCTAAATAGTTCAATATTTGCATCATCAGACCAGAGAATTTTGTTTCTCATGGTCTGAGAGTACTTCAGGTGCCTTTTGGCAAACTCCAGGTGGGCTGCCATGTGCCTTTTACTAAGGAGTGACTTCCTTCTGGCCTTGTCCTTCTGGAAGGTTCTCCTCTCTCCACAGAGGAATGCTGGAACTCTGACAGAGTGAACAGGATGCACCTGGGCTCAATTTTGAGCTTCATGGCAAAGGCTGTGAATACTTATGTACACGTGATTTCTTAGTTTCTTTTTAATTAATTTTTAATAAATTTGCAAAAATCTAAAAAAAAAAACAAAAAACACTTTTTTGAAATTCATTATGGGGTATTGTGTGTAGAATTTTGAAGTAAGGCTGTAACATAACAAGCTATGGCAAAAGTGAAGTGCTGTGAATAATTTCTGGATGCACTATAAGCACACTGAAATTCTGCCATTGTAGCTTCTTCCACATCAGCTGGGTTTAGGCAAAACATTTTATGTCCACTGTGGAGTACATCTGTTTGTGGTCCTGTGTTTTCCCTGTTTTCTTATTAACAGTGCCTTTCTGTGTTCCAATCAGCCGTAAAGCTGTGAGTGGTGAAGCACAAACTGTTATGTGCAGACGCAGGTTGAGGAGCGGACCAACGTCTGACCGAACCCAGCGCTAAATAACCAGAAAGCGGTTCCACAAACAAAACAATTTTATTTCCCCTCCTAGTGCAATAATTAGTGTACAACATAAATATTGGGTTTGTCTGGTGGAGTGAAGGACGGCGCGCTCTCCAGTGCCCAAAAGGATCAAAGCCTCGGCGCTTCTAGACTCAGATTCACCGCCAAACACCCCCCAGGTGGACACGACAAACTGACTCTGTGAAGGATGGAAAAGGTGAGGTAAGTCAACAGAGCTACAGCAAATATCTTTCAGAGGCACACACTATCAGCAACACATTCAGGTCTGAATTTAAGCTTTATGTAAATGAGCAGCTTCTCACAACAGGTGGAGGATCATCAGTCCGTACGCCACGGCAGTGAGAAGCAAACTGCACAATTCTCATCAATGTTCAAACACACTGTGTAACAAAATGCCAAATTACTATCAACGATCATTCAGACAATAATCACCTCTGATGTGTGCTGACAGCATGTGTCCCTCACCCGTCCTCCTTCACAGGCACGATGTGTCAAACCCTGGCGCGGTCCTCAGCGTCTCACAAACGAACGTCACAAGGTCAAGTTCCCGGCAATTCTGCTTGAACCACTCATGGCTTAAATGCAGAACGCCATCTCATTATCTGCTTCAGCTGAAAGTCTTTAAGTTTACACTTGAGCATCATCCACAGGTGCTGCGAGTCAGTAGGCCTGCACGTGAACATCCTCCACAGGTGCAGCTAATAATGCTGATGAGGGTGAAGGACTCTTCTGCCAGCACCTTCTCCACAGACAAAAACCAGTTTGCATACCACCTGGAGAGCAAAGAAAAGAAAACAACACAAAAACATCCAGCCAAACCCCCCAACACACAACAGTACCCCCCCATCAACGGGAAGCCTCCCGGCGACCGAACAGACCAGGCCCGAGAACAACACCTCCCTCCGGGGTCCATGACGGAAAGCAGACGGCAGGACAGGGCATCGCGGCTGGAAGGCTGGCTGGCATCAACAAAAACCCCAAAAAAGTCCCATATACAACCCAACATAGAAGAAAAACACAAAACCCACCCAAACCCTCCCCAGGGGACCGTCCCATCCAACCCCGGGAAGAAAAGAAAAACCCCCAAATGCAATAACACAACACAGCCCCAACAACACAAGACAAACATAAATTCACAAAGAAAAATAACAAACAACCCCCCCCAGAACGATATGCAGAGCCCCCCCCCCCAGAAGACCTTTACTGCCAGTTCCAGGAGAGAACAACCAAAACCGGAATCTTACAGAGGTCCCCAGGTTTACACGGAGGAACCGCGCCCCCCAGAGGACCATACCATCAACCCCAGGAGGTACCCTCCCCACAACCCAGGAACCCCAGACCCGGCCACACTTGGTTAATCGGCCCCACAATCAATTCCCCCCCAGAGGACCGTCCCATCGACCCTGGAGGTGGAACCTGGAAGGAAACATAACAACACAAAAATCCAACCCCCGGCGGACTTCATTAAAACACCCCAGGGGCAAAATAAAACAACTGGCAAACCCTGTTACCCCCCCCAGCACCCCGAAAGACCCCAGATCACTCCCAGAGCCTATCGTTAGCCCTATTTTGGCGAACGGCACAAAACTACTAAGTTGGGGAAGGAAACAGGAAAAACTAACCCGGTCCCATCCCCGAAGCGCAGCAGAAAACCGGAAAGACGTCCGGTGCCCCAACCCGACCATACCACCAGCCTATCGGGAGGGGTGGAACTACCGAAATGGCGAACGGCAACAGATCGGCCCACCACTCCGACTGAGGTATGTTCCCGCTGCACCACACCCCGGTAACACCAATGACGAACGGTCAAAGGCCCACCGGGGCTGGAGAGGAACCGGGCCCTAACCAAACCCCAAAAAAAAACACCCCTGACAACCCCCCCCCCCAGGTGCAGAGGTCTTCTGAGAAATGCTCAGCATGACCAACCTGCACCACCCCACAACCCAAAAGACAAAACGGTCTCAGAGCAATGTGAGGTTGGGGTTAGGGAAGCAGGGAAATAAAAAACAACAAAACAAAACGACCCAATCCTCAAACAGAAAATACCTAAGTCCAAATAATGAAAACAAACGATTACCTGAGTCCAGCCGAGCTCCGAACTGCCAATCGTTCACTCCACCAGAACCGCCTCTAAATCCCCAAACAATTTACAACCCCTTACAAAAAAAACAAAAATAGCCCAAATAACTAAACAACCAAAGAGTTTTGGTTTTTTTTTTTGTGTCCATTTTTATGCCTGTCCCAGAACACCTGGAGATACGTCATCACTATCTTTCAATCAATCAATCAATCAATCAATTTTTTTATATAGCGCCAAATCACAACAAACAGTTGCCCCAAGGCGCTTTATAAGGCAAGGCCATACAATAATTATGTAAAACCCCAACGGTCAAAACGACCCCCTGTGAGCAAGCACTTGGCTACAGTGGGAAGGAAAAACTCCCTTTTAACAGGAAGAAACCTCCAGCAGAACCAGGCTCAGGGAGGGGCAGTCTTCTGCTGGGACTGGTTGGGGCTGAGGGAGAGAACCAGGAAAAAGACATGCTGTGGAGGGGAGCAGAGATCGATCACTAATGATTAAATGCAGAGTGGTGCATACAGAGCAAAAAGAGAAAGAAACAGTGCATCATGGGAACCCCCCAGCAGTCTACGTCTATAGCAGCATAACTAAGGGATGGTTCAGGGTCACCTGATCCAGCCCTAACTATAAGCTTTAGCAAAAAGGAAAGTTTTAAGCCTAATCTTAAAAGTAGAGAGGGTGTCTGTCTCCCTGATCTGAATTGGGAGCTGGTTCCACAGGATAGGAGCCTGAAAGCTGAAGGCTCTGCCTCCCATTCTACTCTTACAAACCCTAGGAACTACAAGTAAGCCTGCAGTCTGAGAGCGAAGCGCTCTATTGGGGTGATATGGTACTACGAGGTCCCTAAGATAAGATGGGACCTGATTATTCAAAACCTTATAAGTAAGAAGAAGAATTTTAAATTCTATTCTAGAATTAACAGGAAGCCAATGAAGAGAGGCCAATATGGGTGAGATATGCTCTCTCCCTCCTTCTAGTCCCCGTCAGTACTCTAGCTGCAGCATTTTGAATTAACTGAAGGCTTTTTAGGGAACTTTTAGGACAACCTGATAATAATGAATTACAATAGTCCAGCCTAGAGGAAATAAATGCATGAATTAGTTTTTCAGCATCACTCTGAGACAAGACCTTTCTGATTTTAGAGATATTGCGTAAATGCAAAAAAGCAGTCCTACATATTTGTTTAATATGCGCTTTGAATGACATATCCTGATCAAAAATGACTCCAAGATTTCTCACAGTATTACTAGAGGTCAGGGTAATGCCATCCAGAGTAAGGATCTGGTTAGACACCATGTTTCTAAGATTTGTGGGGCCAAGTACAATAACTTCAGTTTTATCTGAGTTTAAAAGCAGGAAATTAGAGGTCATCCATGTCTTTATGTCTGTAAGACAATCCTGCAGTTTAGCTAATTGGTGTGTGTCCTCTGGCTTCATGGATAGATAAAGCTGGGTATCATCTGCGTAACAATGAAAATTTAAGCAATACCGTCTAATAATACTGCCTAAGGGAAGCATGTATAAAGTGAATAAAATTGGTCCTAGCACAGAACCTTGTGGAACTCCATAATTAACTTTAGTCTGTGAAGAAGATTCCCCATTTACATGAACAAATTGTAATCTATTAGACAAATATGATTCAAACCACCGCAGCGCAGTGCCTTTAATACCTATGGCATGCTCTAATCTCTGTAATAAAATTTTATGGTCAACAGTATCAAAAGCAGCACTGAGGTCTAACAGAACAAGCACAGAGATGAGTCCACTGTCCGAGGCCATAAGAAGATCATTTGTAACCTTCACTAATGCTGTTTCTGTACTATGATGAAACAGTACTATCTTTCTTGACGCTTATGTGACCGGGGCAATATGGCGGCTTCAGCTCGTCCGAGCTGCATGGGCTCATCCGCAAGAGGAGCCAGAGGTCCCGTTGGAGGAGTCTCAGTGGGGCGAAGAAGAGGCAGCCCAGATCTGTGTCGGGGAAAGCCACGAGACGAAAAAACCCGCTCTGATGTCCGTCCTCTCTCGCGTCCACGCTCCTTTATCCGATCATCTAGACGAATAACCAAAGATATTAGTTCATCTAAATCTTTTGGTTCATCACAGACTGCTAGCTCGTCTTTTAATGGATCGTTCAAACATCTACAAACACTCCTCTTAAAGTTGCGGCATTCCAACTGGACTGAGCAGAAAAAATTCGGAAATCCACGGAATAATCCGCCGCACTCCGCCTCCCCTGCCTGAGATTCAGCAACTGTTGGGCAATGGTATTTGTTTTCACCGGATGGTCAAAAACCAAGCGGATCCTAACAATGGATCCTAACAATGGAGAGTTGTTACTCCACAACGCAGTGACCCAAGCTAAAGCGTCACCTCGGAGCAAATTTGTCACATATGAGACACGACTACCATCAGAAGAGAAAGAAGCCGGTCGCTGAGCAAAAACCAGATCCTAACAATGGAGAGTTGTTACTCCACAACGCAGTGACCCAAGCTAAAGCGTCACCTCGGAGCAAATTTGTCACATATGAGACACGACTACCATCAGAAGAGAAAGAAGCCGGTCGCTGAGCAAAAACCAGAGAACACTGCATCAAAAACGGAGCACAGGCTTCAACATTTCCCGCATAAGGCTCCGGATGACAAATGATTGGTTCGGAAGCCGAATCTCTGGGTGACGGAGTTATCTGCACCGGTATCGATGGTGCCGCAGCTGGAGCAGCAGGAAGTGGAATGGCTTGCGCTGCAAGCTCCGTAACGTGGGCATCTGTTTGTTTAATTTTGTTTGCGAGATGCTGTAATTGCTCCCATATTTTCTCCAAGTGTTCTTGAACTCTTTCGGCAAACGGAACCGCTTCTGCCGCTGGGTCCATTTTGGAATGGCCGGGAACTACTGTTATGTGCAGACGCAGGATGAGGAGCGGACCAACGTCTGACCGAACCCAGCGCTAAATAACCAGAAAGCGGTTCCACAAACAAAACAATTTTATTTCCCCTCCTAGTGCAATAATTAGTGTACAACATAAATATTGGGTTTGTCTGGCAGAGTGAAGGACGGCGCGCTCTCCAGCGCCCAAACGGATCAAAGCCTCGGCGCTTCTGGACTCAGATTCACCGCCAAACACCCCCCAGGTGGACACGACAAGCTGACTCTGTGAAGGATGGAAAAGGTGAGGTAAGTCAACAGAGCTACAGCAAATATCTTTCAGAGGCACACACTATCAGCAACACATTCAGGTCTGAATTTAAGCTTTATGTAAATGAGCAGCTTCTCACAACAGGTGAAGGATCATCAGTCCGTACGCCACGGCAGTGAGAAGCAAACTGCACAATTCTCATCAATGTTCAAACACACTGCGTAACATAATGCCAAATTACTATCAACGATCATTCAGACAATAATCACCTCTGATGTGTGCTGACAGCATGTGTCCCTCACCCGTCCTCCTTCACAGGCACGATGTGTCAAACCCTGGCGCGGTCCTCAGCGTCTCACAAACGAACGTCACAAGGTCGAGTTCCCGGCAATTCTGCTTGAACCACTCATGGCTTAAATGCAGAACGCCATCTCATTATCTGCTTCAGCTGAAAGTCTTTAAGTTTACACTTGAGCATCATCCACAGGTGCTGCGAGTCAGTAGGCCTGCACGTGAACATCCTCCACAGGTGCAGCTAATAATGCTGATGAGGGTGAAGGACTTTTCTGCCAGCACCTTCTCCACAGACAAAAACCAGTTTGCATACCACCTGGAGAGCAAAGAAAAGAAAACAACACAAAAACATCCAGCCAAACCCCCCAACACACAACACAAACTCTTCAAGTACATTCACTGAAGTGTTTAACATCTTCAGAGTTGTCCTGGTTGTTTTGGTGGCTTCCCTCACCAGGTTCCTTCATATACGGCTTTTGAGGAGAGCTTGCACTTAGCACATTTGTTCGATCATTTACAAGTTTTGCTTGTAATGTAAGGAGAGTTTCAGTAAGCTTTGGTTTCAGCCAGCAATACAGGAATAGCAGGAGGATGTAGATTTGATTTATCTCTTTTATATTTGTATATTATGGTTTTTATTTAGAGTATATTTTCTGGATGGGTTTGTTGATGCTATTTTTAATATAATTTTCATTGTATATAATGTTAAGATAATGGAACTAAATGTTGCAGTTTTTCAGCACTTTTTTGTGTATTATTTCATAATGCAGCATTAATCTACATTGGCCAAGAGAAGCCACTACACTGCTAAATCAAGACTAGCAAATACAGAAACTGGTTAAGAAGAAGGAGAATACGAAGAAAGAAAGCATCTTGTGAATTGAGAAAAAGTTTTAAAACACAGAAAACCTATACAAATGTAACCAACATTGTGTAATTATATAACGCCTGAATAGATCCTTGCCATTTGATTGGTGGTTTGCATGTCACGTGATATAGATCATTTGTCCCATTTGCCATTGTGTTCCATTGACTGTGCAAATTTGGTTCCATTTACTGTGCAGTTTTGGTTCCACATGTTTTGTACCATTGCACAGTGCCACCACCGTGCGTGCTCACACTAGCGGCGATGGTGCTTAGCATAATAACAAACATGGCGGGTTTGTTTTATTAATGGTGCTCATTCTTGTAATTAAAAAACCCAAATACGCCATCTGGAGGCATTTGCAGTATTTGCTGGGACGTCTCTACCTAAAGTACAAGTGCTGTCAGATTAAGAGCTCGACAAATTTCTGTCGCTACTTTTTGCTGGACTGAGGAAAGCAGATGGCAGTCTTTACACGAAGAAGCCAATACACGGCATCAGGTATTACACTGTCTGGATTGTTAGGCGTCATATAAAACAAATAATGAATGTGTTTTCATTCATGCAATTGTCAGAATATTTCATGAGATAAAAGATGGAATGTTCCACCCCAGTCTGTACACAACAAAGCTAATAAACAGCATCAGGTACGGAAAACATCGTCAGGATTGTTAGGCATCATGTAAAACAGATAATGAATGTTTTTCATTCACGCAATGGTCAGAATATTTCATGAGATGAAAGACATGAAATATTCTTACCATCGTACCCATAAACATTCATTATTTGTATATCATTCAACTTGATGTGTCTGCTGCAAAGTCAGACAATGCCCTCAAAAACACAGTCACACTGCAAAGCTCCACAACACAACAGAAGTGCTACCAACACAATGAGATGTTTCTGTCCAGATGTTAATGAAGCACTGTTTTTGCGTACACTGTATGAATTTGCAGCAGACACATAATCAAATTAAACTGCTGCATGTACTGTAGATTATATTTGTTTGTGTTCTGTATGCTTTCAAGTATTTGCTCAATTTGCAAGATTTTTGTTGTTGTTGTTTCTGCAACTACCTGATCTGATTCTTGGTATTATTGTTATTACTATATTGAATGAATGAATGAAAGCCATAGAAAATGCATTATAAATGGCACCATAAATTCTGATGTTCCAAACAAATATAGGAATCCTTTTGAAGAAGCTGATATTGTGGCCTTGAATGAGCAGAGTTTTCTTATTTACTCAGTGAGCTGTTGCCACAATATAATTCAGTTGTGTTTTCTCTCCATTCTTAATTTGCATTCTTATCTCCGCCATTGTTATCAGTGCTTTGAGACAGAATTCCTTCCTCCACGCCGTTCTCCGCTGTGGCGCTGAGCAGACACCTTCCTCTAAAGGATGTACGATGGATGATGTCAGCAGCCTGCGTCAAAGTCTGTGAGGCACGTTTGCAATCTCCTTATGCTAAGTGATCCTTCCATAGAGCTCAGTGTGTCCTAATCAAATCTGCACGGCGACCGGTGCATCTGTGTACGTCAGTTTCCTCTGCAAGTTCAATCCTTCGATTTGCAGACAAGTGGAGAAGTGCACCGAGAGTGTAATGTATTTAAGACTGAACAGATGCACGCTGAGAATATGTGTGCGCTCACATGTTGTGATCAAGATTGGGGGGTGGGGGGGGGGGGGGGGGGTCTTGACTAGTGGAGGTGACCCAGTCCAACTAAGACTCAGATGTTGACACCCCCTGATCATATTGTTCCTGTTTAGAACTCTGGCTTCAAAGTGATCGTGGACACGGATCATAAGACCTGTTTTGTTAAACAGATTCAGCTGGATTTATGTCTGATTTCATAAAAACTGACTTCAGTTTAAACCTGATCAAACACAAGTTATGGCAAACACCTCTGCATGTGTTTCATCTCACGTTGCAGAAAAATACTTTTTTTTCATAGTGCGGAAATCGCAGCTGAATTTGTCATATATTGTGTCAAATTCTTTGACGGCTTTATTTGTGTGTGTGTGTGTGTGTGTGTGTGTGTGTGTGTGTGTGTGTGTGTGTGTGTGTGTATATATATATATATATATATATATATATATATATATATTTATATTTATATATATATATAAGGAATGGAAAAGAAAAAGAGGGTTCAGTAAAAGTTACTTCCTTTGGGCTTCTCCCGTTTTTGCTCAGAGGCACCAGATGTTGATTTGGCACAAGTTTTAAACCGGATGCTCTTCCTGACCTAAAACCATATCTACACAGAGAACAGGGCGAAGGAGGACTTAAACCAGAAAGCTTATATTTTGGAAGCAAACACACTAACCACTTGCACCACATGCAAACCAGAGGACAACACTTTGGTTTACTGCAGAAGACGGCTATGGAAAAACCTTTGGATCTTGAGTGAAGTTCCGTTTTTGGATGTGGTATCCTACAGGAACACGCCGGTCTGCTCTGTGTCAGCCTGATCCCGTCAGATCTCAGAAGCTAAGCAGAGTAGGATCTGGTTAGTACTTGGATGGGAGACCTCTTTGGAACACCAGCGGCTGTGTGTGTTTCTCCAGGTAAAACTGGAGTTGTGTCAGGAAGGGCATCCGGCGTAAAACTTGTGCCATTTACCAATGCGGATCTGGCTGTATCTGCTGTGGTGGCCCTGAATAATAACGGGAGCAGCCAAATGAACAACAACATCCTACAGGAACACACCTTCTTGTGCGCAGATTCTGATTTTTGCCGCATTGGTTTTTCAAGTATGCCATCACTGAGAACTCTTGGCAGAATATGGCTTTGAGGTACCAGATCATAGTTGATCCATGACCTGTTTGGCCCCCCAACACACACACACACACATAGAAAACCCTACAGTCTTGCATGCATATGAGATATGGATTAATTGCAACTTTTACATAATACTGTCATATAAAGGCTTAAAAGTAATAATTACTTAAAGCTAGATGCAGGGTTGCAGTGAAATCAAAGCAGTTGTGTGCTCATGTGACAAGAACATGTTAAAAGCAGACAGCCTTTGCTGCCTTTTAGTCAGCTCGAGGTAATCTGTTGCAGGCTCAAAACATATGGGGATGCAAGCATAGAAAAAAAATCACTCCAAAATATCAGGACCTGAGGACTGACTGTGCACCGCATTTTCTCTGTACAGCTCAATGACTTGATCATGGGGAGAGCCGAGGTGGGACTCCACTAAACTGTGGAACAAAAACAACTTTTGGCGACTTTTCCGAGTGGTGCACACTGGGAAACCAAAGTTATATTTGTCTCTCCTTTTGTTTTTTGTTTTTATGATGATCCAAAAAAAAAAAAAAAAAAAAATTAGTTGTGTGATACATTGCACGCCATGTTATTTAGCTACAACATTTCTGTTTCTGCATTTTCTGTCAATATTATGTTGTGCTTTTGTTTTATTTTGTTAGTATGACGACAACAGGCTGTCACCCCAATGAGTCTGGTCTGGTTGAGGTTTCCTGACCACTTTCACCACTGTGCTTTCTCATGGGGTTGGTAAAGTCCAGGCCAGTGCCCGACCAAAATATTGGTTCAGACAATAGGAGCCTTTTACAGACATATTGGTCTCTCCCTTATTTTTGCAGATATGAAAACTTCTATCATACCAAATAAACAGTGCATAAAAACACTTGTTGCTGTTGTAAATGGTCACATGATATACTTTGTTCAGCAGAGGACACAGCAACAGCATTATTTAGTTGGGACCCCCATCACCCCTTGTTCGCATTAGTTAAAAGAGACAGAGGCAAAGCGACCAGCTCCTATTTCATTTCAATGTGGGCATTTTGTAGCGACAACAGCTAAGTGGTGGCAATGTCACCAGCTGGGCGGGGCCTAAATAGACATACTGCAATTTCTGCCAGTGTAGAAACTTATTGTCACACACTCTGCATATCAAAATGAAACATCACCTCAATATGTGAACTGAAGCTTCTGACAAAGTGCTGCGATTTCAAAACTTATGATCGATACCCGCTGGTGTCCATCGCTATAACGCTTTTACGATAAGATATAAGGAAGACAGAGTCATTATAAACAGATGACTTTATTTTTGCACTCTGATCTTCTGCTGAGGCTCGGCTGCCACATCCAGCTCTTAAGTTTTATCTAGACTGCAGCCATGAATTAGAGAGGTGTAGTGTGAGGTAACCCATTAACCGATTCGAGCTGTCAGAGGGGCTGTGACCACACAAACAGCACTGCATTTACGTCAGACAGCAGCTGTGGTTCATCCCTCCTCCCTGCAACCCTGTGAGAGTCAGCCAGACAGCCATCAGGGCTGAGAAAAAGAAAAACACACACACACACACACTGGAAGGAGCATTATGTGTCGACCTGCACACGCAAAACCACAGACTCACAACTGAGATTAATGCAATCATTTCCACACAGGTGACATGGATAGGCTGATATACATGCATATATAAAGCCTGCATAATCCACGCCATGACATCTGCTATAATCTTCTTGGCATTTAGCGAGCACGGCTCAGCAAAATTATAATAGGTGTCGTACCACATTTGGGACCAGCTTTAGCTTGAAAATGTCTAGGAGCAAACATAGAAGTGCAGAAGTGCTCGGCTGCATAAGCAAACACTTAACCCTCAAGCGACCACGCTATTTTATCGCCTGCTATGGTAGGATAATTATAGCATCAAATATAGAAGAACCGGTGACGAGCAAATATGCCAATACTTCAACATAAATCTCAATGAACCCATCAGTCATCCTTTGTGACAATCATGAGCTATTTTCATCCTCACTCTGGGCATCAAGAATCAGTCTCGGTGCTTGTGCAGTTCTAAATCTTGCTATTCTAGGTCTCTTGACCATGCTTCCCTGCAAAAACAGTAAAATATAATTACTAGAGTTGCCAAATTACAGTATCATCTGAAGCTATCATGTCAAAAATCTCATAGATCGTCCCGGGAGGACATAAGTGACCAAACACAATTTTGGATTGTACTTGCCACACAGATCAGCCGATCCTTGCAGAATTCTATGAACAAATGCAGGACAAATAGATTGAAAAATTCATTGTGGGAAACGTTTTTACGATTAAAACTTTAAAATGGTGCACAAAAATATATGCACGGGTCATAAATGACCCCACTCGGTCGCTTGAGGGTTAATTTGGATTCTTGTGTATTGTTTTCACTGGGGAGTATGCAGATGACGTCATCCGCTGTCGTACGGTTCACGTCCCGCTCTCAGAGAGCTGGGAGTGTTCGCCAAAGAAAAAACAAAAACACAGGATAACAATCAGAATGCACCAGAAGGGTTTGGGGTTGAACTGATTGTTTTAATCTTTCTGCGAAAAATCAGCCGTATCTAATTTATCCGTCTCTCATCACACTCGTTCTTCCGATAAGATGCTTTGAGTTTTCTTTCTGACTAGAATCCAGATGAATGTGAAAGCAAAGAATAAGCATTGTGCTTGTTCTCAGGGTCAGTGGTGTGTGTGTTCAGGTGTGATTGTTGGCTAACTAGGTCAAACACTCGGGATGCAGCCCTGCAGCCTGCCTGCATTAAATAAGCACTTTCCCCTCTTAAAAAGAAGCTTTGGCGAGAGGTTTATAGAAAGCACTTTCTCACACAAAGCTGAAAGCAAAGAGGAGAAAGAGATTTCAGACTGATGCTCCTGATCAGTTCCTTTCCTCAGGGCTGTGTGTAGACCTAGGTTTGATTCCTTACTTATTGTAGGCAGCACACATGGCACTCTGAATTCATGTTGCTTGAGTTGAATAATGTCTGGAAGAGTTACAAATTTTGATTGCACATGGTAAAAAAAAGGTATAATTTGAAGAATTTAAATTTTGATTTATTTTCATTTATATATAACCAAATCATAACAAGGCTGCCTCAAGGTGCTTCACACAAGTAAGGTCTAATCTTACCAACCTCTAGAGCAACAGTGGTAAGGAAAAACTCCCTCTGAGGAAGAAACCTCAAGCAGACCAGACTCAAAGGGGTGACCCTCTGCTTGGGCCATGCTACAGACACAAATTACAAAACAATTCGCAAAATGAACATACAGCAAATGTTGCCGGTGCACAGGAAACAATTTCCAAACCAAGAAGAACAATTTCCACAACCTAACATCTCAGGCAATTTGAACATATGAGTGACCCGTAGCCATTTTCAAAAGAGTAATGTTGAAAGAGTATTTGTTGGCCAAAATTGGTGATGGCATCACCATCTTACTACCGCAAGACTTCTGGAAGTGCACAGACTTCAAAATTTGTCTTTTACAGATGTGTTACAAAAGAGTTTTCAAACATTTAACACTCATATCATTGCCTGTTCTGTGGTCCAAAGAAGTTGTTTTTTGCATTTTGTGCCTCATAAAATAACATGAATTAGCTCATTAGCTTCTGCTAACACAGCATTTGCATTATAAATAAATAAATAATGCAGCAGTTTTCAAAGCTTAATTACATTGCATGTCTACCTCACATATACGTTCAGTGGCCAAAAGAAGCAGTTTACTGTTACAGTAAGATTAATTAGCTTGTTAGCTTCTGCTCACTAATGTAGTGTTTCAGTTATAAATGAATAAATAATGAGCCAATTTTTCAAACGATTAAGTGCATTGCATATTTATCTCACATATAATCATCTGTTCTGTTGTGTGGGCTGCCAGAAGAGGAGGTACTGCTGGCCCACCACCAGAGGGCGCCCTGCCTGAAGTGCGGGCTTCAGGTACGAGAGGGCGCTGCTGCCACGGACACAGCCGGGGGTGACAGCTGTCACTCATTATCTCTTGACAGCTGTCACCCATCTACACTTCATCATCTCACTCCATAAAGACCGGACGTCATCTCCACCTCGTTGCCGAGATATCATCTACCTAAGGAGGTAAATTCTCAGCCGTTGTGATTGTCCGTTACAGACAATATTTTTGCTTGTGCTACTTTTGCAGTTGGGTTTCTGTGAGTGCTTGTAGCTGAGGCTGAGTTGGGACTGACGCCTTCTCACCCCAACGTTTGATAAGTACACTTACAACTGCACGTGCCAGCTTTCTGAATGAGAGGTGGAGGTGGAATATCCACCATAAGTGTTACTGGGTGTTCATACACCCACATCTGATTGTTTCTGCTCCTCGCCAGCAGTACCAGATCCGACACGCGGAGACGGTGGCCACCTGGGAACTCGGAACTTGGCAGCTCCAGTATTTTCCAGGTTCGGTGGCAGAGGAAATTGTGTGGTTCCGGTTCTTCTCAGGACAGACGTCTTCTATCCTCGAGCCTGCCCACACGACACCTTTGTTAATTGATTTTTGTACATATTCTATAATCTGCTGTGTTGAGTTGTGCTATTCACAACAGTAAAGTGTTCATATTTGACTTCCTCCATTGTCCGTTCATTTACGCCCGCTGTTGTGGGTCCGTGTCACCACACTTTCACAACAGGATATCTCGGCCAGCGTCATGGATCCCGAGGGGCGTCACCCGGCTGTTGAACAGCCAATGGAAGAGCAGGGTGCACAGGCGTCTGCAGGAGGCATAATTGGTGAGTTGCAGCAAATCCTCACCACCTTTACTGCTCGTTTGGATCAGATGACCGAGCAAAACGTCATCCTTAACCGCAGGATGGAGGCTCTCACCGCACAGGTGGAAGCGCGTGCTCAGGGCACTGCTGCAGCTTCTCCTCCTGCCGACCCTGTGCAGGATCTCGACATTCCACTGGTCATTCAACGACCCCTCCCACCATCCCCTGAAGCATCCATAAGCCCCCCAGAGCCATACGGGGGTTGTGTGGAGACGTGCGCGGACTTTCTTATGCAGTGTTCGCTCATCTTTGCACAACGTCCCGTGATGTACGCATCTGATGCTAGTAAAGTAGCTTATGTGATTAACCTGCTTCGAGGAGAGGCACGCGCTTGGGCTACGGCGCTTTGGGAGCAAAATTCACGGCTCCTTCTCACGTACGCTGGGTTTGTGAGGGAGTTCAAAACAGTGTTTGATCACCCTAATAGAGGAGAGACCGCTTCGACAGTGCTGCTGTCAATGAGACAGGGGCGTCGGAGCACAGCCGCTTATGCAGTCGACTTCCGCATTGCGGCTGCGAGATCCGGCTGGAATAACGCTGCGCTCCGCGCTGCCTTCATAAACGGACTGTCGTCGGTCCTGAAGGAGCACCTGGTGGCTAAGGATGAACCGCGGGATTTAGATGGGCTTATCGATCTCTTTATATGGCTAGACAATCGGTTGGAGGAACGCTGTCAGGAACGGGATGAAGGGCGTGGCCGGGCACACGCCGTCCCTCTCCCTTCCGGTTCAGAAAGGGTTCCGCCCTCCCCACGCTCCACGGCCTCTACACTCCGTGTGGCTACAGCTCCTCCTGCTGACGAAGCTATGGACACGAGCAGGGCCACATTTAGACCACCTAAAAGACAAAGGAGGCTGGCCCGCGGGGCGTGCTTTGTCTGCGGCTCAATTGAGCATCAATTGAGAGACTGCCCCGAGCGGTTAAACACCAACGCCCGCCCCTAGAAACTGGGCTTAGGGTGGGCCAAGACATTCACGTGGGACACACACGTATTTCCACACGACTCCCAGTTACAATCCTTAGCGAGGATTTAACCCTTCAGGCCCCAGCACTGGTGGACACGGGGTCAGAAGGGAATCTGCTAGACAGCAGATGGGCCAGGGAGGTAGGGCTCCCTTTGGTGGCGCTCCCTACCAGTAACTCTGGTGGTGTCTGGCAATCATCGGGAGGAGATTGAGTTTTTTGTGACTCCTTCTACCTCCTGCGTGATTTTGGGGTTCCCGTGGATGTTAAAACACAATTCCCGGATTGATTGGCTGTCCGGGGTAGTGGTGCAGTGGAGCGAGACCTGCCATCGGGTGTGTTTAGGATCTTCAGTTCCTCCCGGTTCACAGGCTAAGGAGGAGGTCAAAATCCCTCCCAATCTGTCAAGGGTGCCGGTTGAGTACCACGATCTTGTTGACGTTTTCAGCAAGGATCTGGCACTCACCCTTCCCCCGCACCGCCCGTACGATTGTGCCATTGATTTGATTCCAGGCGTGGAGTTCCCGTCCAGCAGGCTGTACAACCTCTCACGACCTGAGCGCGAATCAATGGAGACCTACATCCGGGACTCGTTAGCTGCCGGGCTGATCCGGAACTCCACCTCCCCGATGGGAGCAGGTTTCTTTTTTGTGGGCAAGAAAGATGGCGGACTTCGTCCATGCATTGATTACAGGGGGCTGAACGAGATCACGGTTCGCAACCGATACCCGTTGCCCTTATTAGATTCGGTGTTCACCCCCCTGCATGGAGCCAAGATCTTTATCAAATTGGACCTTAGAAATGCATACCACCTGGTTCGGGTCCGGAAGGGAGACGAGTGGAAGACGGCATTTAACACCCCGTTGGGTCACTTTGAGTACTTGGTCATGCCGTTCGGCCTCACTAACGCCCCCGCGACGTTCCAAGCTTTGGTTAATGACGTCTTGCGGGACTTCCTGCACCGATTCGTCTTCGTATATCTGGACGATATACTTATCTTTTCTCCGGTCCCTGAGACTCATGTCCGACATGTACGTCAGGTTCTGCAGCGGTTGTTGGAGAACCGGCTGTTTGTGAAGGGCGAGAAGTGCGAGTTCCACCGCACTTCTTTGTCCTTCCTGGGGTTTATCATCTCCTCCAACTCCGTCGCCCCTGATCCGGCCAAGGTTGCGGCGGTGAGAGATTGGCCCCAACCAACAAGCCGTAGGAAGCTGCAACAGTTCCTCGGCTTCGCAAATTTCTACAGGAGGTTCATTAAGGGCTACAGTCAGGTAGTTAGCCCCCTGACAGCCCTGACCTCTCCAAAAGTCCCCTTCACCTGGTCGGATCGGTGCGGTGCCACGTTCAAGGAGTTGAAACGGCGGTTCTCGACTGCACCCGTTCTGATGCAGCCCGATCCTAGCCGCCAGTTTGTGGTTGAAGTGGATGCCTCTGACTCAGGGATAGGAGCCATGCTATCCCAGAGCGGAGAGACCGATAAGGTTCTTCATCCGTGTGCCTATTTTTCCTGCAGGTTGACCCCGGCAGAACGGAACTATGGCGTGGGCAATCGGGAGCTCCTTGCGGTGAAAGAGGCTCTTGAGGAGTGGAGACACCTGTTGGAGGGAGCGTCTGTGCCTTTCACGGTTTTCACTGACCATCGGAACCTGGAGTATATCAGGACCGCCAAGCGGCTGAACCCCAGGCAAGCCCGCTGGTCACTGTTCTTCGGGCGTTTTGACTTCCGAATCACCTAATGCCCCGGGACCAAGAACCAGAGATCGGATGCCTTGTCCTGGGTGCATGAAGATGAAGTCAAGACTGAGCTGTCGGATCCACCGGAGCCCATCATTCCGGAGTCCACTATCGTGGCCACCCTCACCTGGGACGTGGAGAAGACCGTCCGGGAGGCCCTGGCATGGAGCCCAGACCCCAGAACTGGGCCGAAGAACAAGCTCTACGTCCCACCAGAGGCTAGAGCTGCTGTCTTGGATTTCTGTCACGGTTCTAAGCTCTCCTGTCATCCGGGGGTGTGAAGGACCATGGCAGTGGTCCAGCAGCGCTTCTGGTGGGCGTCCCTGGAGGCCGACGTCCGGGAATATATCCAGGCCTGCACCACCTGTGCCAGGGGCAAGGCAGACCACCAGGAGGCACAGGGACTTCTTCAGCAACTTCCTGTGCCTCATCGCCCCTGGTCCCACATCGGTCTGGATTTTGTCCTGGGCCTCCCTACCGTCCCAGGGCATGACGACCATCTTCATGATAGTGGACCGATTCTCCAAGGTGGCCCACTTCGTGGCCCTCCCGAAGCTCCCCACAGCCCAGGAGACTGCAGACCTCCTGGTCCACCACGTCGTCCGTCTGCATGGGATACCTACCGACATCGTCTCTGATCATGGTCCCCAGTTTTCCTCACACATCTGGAGGAGCTTCTGCCGGGAACTGGGGGCCACTGTGAGCCTCTCGTCCGGGTATCACCCGCAGACCAATGGACAGGCAGAACGGGCCAATCAGGAATTGGAGCAAGCCCTGCGCTGTGTGACGTCCGCACACCCGACGGCCTGGAGTGAACATCTGGCCTGGATCAAGTATGCGCATAACAGCCAGGTGTCCTCTGCCACCGGCGTCTCCCCATTTGAGGTGTGTTTGGGGTATCGGCACCCATTGTTTCCCGTGGTGGACGGAGAGGTCGGTGTGCCCTCGGTCCAGGCCCACCTGTGGAAGTGCCGTCGGGTGTGGCGCTCCGCCCTTCCTGCCTTGTTAAAGGCCCGGACGAGGGCAAAGACCCATGCAGACCGCCGGCGGTCCCCGGCCCCTGCTTACCAGCCCGGGCAGGAGGTGTGGCTATCCACAAAGGACATCCCCCTCTAGGTGGACTCTCCAAAGCTCAAGGACAGGTACATTGGACCATACAAAATCCTCAAAATCCTCAGTCCACAGCGGTGGATCCGCAGTGAAGCTCCGACTCCCAGCTTCACTGCGGGAGTTGGAGTTTTTCATGTGTCAAGAATCAAACCTCACCACACCTCACCCCTCTGTGCTCCCAGACCGGCG
Organism: Thalassophryne amazonica; assembly: GCF_902500255.1. Lineage (NCBI taxonomy): Eukaryota > Metazoa > Chordata > Actinopteri > Batrachoidiformes > Batrachoididae > Thalassophryne > Thalassophryne amazonica. The sequence goes on from NC_047116.1 coordinate 19,706,949, forward strand.
CCGCCTCCTGCCCGGATCATCGACTGGGAGCCGGCTTGGACAGTGCGCCGGCTCCTGGACGTCCGTCGGATGGGCCGGGTGTTCCAGTATTTGGTGGACTGGGAGGGGTATGGACCCGAAGAACGCTCCTGGGTAAAGAGGAGCTTCATCCTGGATCCGGCCTTCCTGCCCGATTTCTACCGCCGTCACCCGGATAAGCCTGGTCGGGCGCCAGGAGGCGCCTGTTGAGGGGGGGTCCTGTTGTGTGGGCCGCCAGAAGAGGAGGTACTGCTGGCCCACCACCAGAGGGCGCCCTGCCTGAAGTGCGGGCTTCAGGCACGAGAGGGTGCTGCCACCACGGACACAGCCGGGGGTGACAGCTGTCACTCATTATCTCTTGACAGCTGTCACCCATCTACACTTCATCATCTCACTCCATAAAGACCGGACGTCATCTCCACCTCATTGCCGAGATATCATCTACCTAAGGAGGTAAATTCTCAGCCATTGTGATTGTCCGTTACAGACAATATTTTTGCTTGTGCTACTTTTGCAGTTGGGTTTCTGTGAGTGCTTGTAGCTTAGGCTGAGTTGGGACTGACGCCTTCTCACCCCAACGTTTGATAAGTACACTTACAACTGCACGTGCCAGCTTTCTGAATGAGAGGTGGAGGTGGAATATCCACCATAAGTGTTACTGGGTGTTCATACACCCACATCTGATTGTTTCTGCTCCTCGCCAGCAGTACCAGATCCGACACGTGGAGACGGTGGCCACCTGGGGACTCGAACTTGGCGGCTCCAGTATTTTCCAGGTTCGGTGGCGGAGGAAATCGTGTGGTTCCGGTTCTTCTCAGGACAGACGTCTTCTATCCTCGAGCCTGCCCACACGACACCTTTGTTAATTGATTTTTGTACATATTCTGTAATCTGCTGTGTTGGGTTGTGCTATTCACAACAGTAAAGTGTTCATATTTGACTTCCTCCATTGTCCGTTCATTTACGCCCCCTGTTGTGGGTCCGTGTCACCACACTTTCACAACATGTTCAGTGGATAAAAGAAGCAGTTCACTTGTTGATTCATTCATTTTCTATACGCGCTAATTTCAATTAAGGGTCACGGGAGAGCAAAAGCCCATTCCAGTGGTAATAGGGCAAAACGCAGGCTACATCCTGGACAGGATGCCAGTCTATTGCAGGGTCACATATTGACAGATGGTCAATTTAGAGTCACAGTTCCCCTAATCTACATACCTTTGGAAGTGGAAGAAAGCTGGAGTACCCGGAGGAAACTCATGCAAACACATGGAGAACATACAAACGCCACACAGAAAAGACCAGGAGGGAAGTGATCCACAACGTTCTTGCTGTGAGGCAACAGTGCCAACCACTAAGCCAGTGTGCTGCCCCAGTTTACCTGTATTTTTAAATAAATAATGCACAAATTAAATAAATTTTGCTTCTTGTTGTGTGAAGTTGTAGCACCACATTAAAAAATAAATCTGACTTGTACTCCAGTGGGACCTACAACAAGATGTTCTATTATTTTCAATGAGAAGACAGCAGCAAATACTGACACTGCTGGCTGTGAAAGCAACACAAAAGCAAAAAATTTTCATTTTTCCACTTTGCCACAGCTGCAGTGTTGGTTTGTCCTTAGTGATGGTCAAAGAGAGAGACAGAGATGCAATTTTTTCATACAGAGACCTGATTTTCATAATCAAATTCCCAGAAATTAAACTAACATCACATAAAATCAGTTTTTTAAACAATCAAATCAGGAGCTCCCTGTTTTAATATAATATGCAAAATGTTAATAGACTGTTGCATGTGTTAATTAAGTTTGCTTACAGTCTGTGTAATAACAGTGCAAAATTACTACGTCTGCCGTCATCATCTACAATGTACTGCTGCAGATCAGTAATTCTGCTGCTACAACTGCTACAACTTTTTTTTTCTTCTATCAACACCATGTGAGTGTAGCACGATTCTACGCATTCATCGTGATTTACATCATGGGCTGTGATTGGCCTGACAAAATTTCTGATGCTGCAAATTAAGCTTGTAAATGCATGTCAGAAAACGAGTTCAGGTAAGTGAAAAAGAAAAAGAATAAAAGAAATTTGATTTTCACTGACGAAGAAAAAAAACCCTATGAAGCATTTTTTGTTTGTTTTCTAACAACAGCAGCAGTCTGGTGTATTGTACTCAGCAGGATGAATCCTGGTTAATCCAGTGGCTCCCGACCATTAGGGGCACTCCTTTTGAGCGCCCCTACTTACATCTAAGAAAGGAAGAAAATCAACTCCCTCTTCTCTTTGGTTTCTCCCTCTGGATGCTTTGCCGACTCCCTAAGAGGGCCGTGGACCTTCACGTTATGAATCAGGATTCTAGACCAGCAAAAAATCTGCATGCACTTCTTCCTGTAATAAGTCTTACTAATATTAATATAAGAGTCAGAAACACTGTTTTTTGGTGTGCTGATACAAGCGGGGGTAGTCAGTTGTGTGATTAAAGCGTTTCTACGGAGGAGATGATGGACACAAAGAAACAAAAAACAAGAAGAGGAAGCTCTTAATCATCGCGTCTCCACGTGAGAGCTGATGCTGTGCTGGCGTCAGAACCAACTGATGTCACCTCTAAAGCTGCACTCATCCCACCCCATCCCTCCCTCCACCCGCCCCGCCTCCAGCGTGGGCCCAAGCTGCATCACGGCTGGGTGCGGTGATCTCCTTGCTTCTCCCGGGAGGGCACCTCACTGGATGCATTAATGAGTAATGACCTCCTCCTACAGGTAGATCTCAGTCGCTGTGTGTTTGTGTGACTGACAGATGGCTTGATCCGCTGTAATCCACTGACCATATGCTGCAGTCTGAGGTGCACCCCAGTAAGAAGGAGAGCAAAATCCATCTACAACTCACAGGCAAGCATGCACGACAAAGTAACTCAGTTTACTGACGCATGATGGATACTCTGAATAACGCAGTGTTTTTCCTCACAACTCTGCAGAACATGCTGCAGCAGTCTGACACTGTAATCCAGCCTCTGTTTTTTTATGAAGCAGGAACCACGGAGGAGGACAAACCACAGATGAGTGGGGGAAATAACAGAAGAAAGGATAATAACTCACATGCACTGGGAATGGGAGAGAGATTTGATTTTATAGCAGGTGCAGAGGTGGAGAAAAAAAGCACAGTTACATGAAGTGATGGACGAGAATGTTTGCATGCGACTCAGAATTACTGTACTAGCAACATAATATATGTTAAACAAAGCAATAAATAAAAATCCTATTTGGGTTACACTGTCCACATATATAGTGCCTATAAAAAGTAGTAGCTGTACATGCTTCTGTTTTATGATTTAAGAAAATAGCCGTCTTCAGACAATAATTTTTGTAGTTATACTTTTAAGATAAGATAAACTTTATTGATCCCACAGCGGAGAAAATCACTTGTTGCAACAGCAAGAGTCGTACAGTAGAAATACTGTACTTATTAAGAAAATGTGACAAAAGTATATTGCAATGTTTGCTGGTGGGTGCATAAATACAGATGTGAGCAGATTACGTGAAAAAAAAGAATATAAGTGAGTATAAGTATATGTATAGATATAGTAAAATTATTGCACAGGAAAAATTGCACAGATGTGCATGTAATAAAGCACAAAAGGTGATGGTAGATGTAGTTAATAGTGCAAAATCAGCAGGCGGTTATGGTGTGAAAAACATTTTGAGGTATTTTACAATCTGACTGCAGTTGGAATAAATGACTTGTGGAGGCGTTCTGTTCTGCACCAAGAGTGCAGCAATCTATTACTGCAGGAGCTACTTAAAGTTCCCCAAGTCTCATGTAAGGGGTGAAAGGGGTTGTCCATAATTGATGTCAGTTTAGCTAACATCCACCTCTCACCCACCACCTCTATGGGGTCCAGAGTACATTCCAGGACAGAGCCAGCCCTTCTGACTAATCTGTTGAGTCTCTTCCTGTCCCTCTCAAAACTTCCACAGCCCCAGCAGACCACAGTGTAAAGTATGGCTGATGTCACCACAGAGTCACAAAAGGTTTTCAACAGTGTCCTGCACAGAGCAAATGACCTCAAAGTGAAAACAGGAGTGTACAATACGATCCAAAGTAAATCTAAATATAAAAAAACTTTGAATAATGGCTTGTTTAAGGACTCACCTTTAATATAGTATACAATTAATGAATGTTTATGCCTCGTTGAATGGAACATTCCATCTTTCACTGAATTGCATGAATGAAAAAACATTCATTATTTGTTTTATATAACGCCTAACAATCCTGACGATGTAGTCCGTACCATACCTGCTACTTTGTATTGGCTTCCTCGTGTAGACTGCTGTCTGCTTTCCTCAGTCCAGTGAAAAAAAAATCGCAATCGAAATTTGTAGAGCTCTTAACCCGACAGCACTTGTACTTCAGGTAGAGACGACCCGGTGAATACTGCAAATGCCTCCAGACAGCTTACGGCATACTCAATTTGTTTTTTGTTTGTTTGCTTTTTTGTTGTTTTCTTGTTGCAAGAATGAGCACTATTAACAAAACAAGCCCCGCCATGTTTGTTTTTAAGATAAGCGCCGTCAGGGAAGGGTCCAAAATCCCAATAGTCACTCTGTCAGAGCTCCAGCATTCCTCTGTGAAGAGAACCTTCCAGAAGGACAACCATCTCTGTAGCAATCCACTAATCAGGCCTGTGTGGCAGAGTGACCAAAGAGAAGTCACTCCTTAGTAAAAGACACATGGCAGCCCACCTGGAGTTTGACAAAAGGCACTTGAAGGACTCTCAGACCATGAGAAACAACATTCTCTGGTCTGATGAGGCAAAGATTAAACTCTTTAGTGTGAATGCCGGGCATCATGTTGGGAGGAAACCAGGCACCATCCCTACAGTGAAGCATGGTGGTGGCAGCATCATTCTGTGGGGACATTTTTCAGCAGCAGGAACTGGGAGACTAGTCAGGATTGAGGGAAAGATGAATGCAGTAATGTACAGAGACATCCTGGATGAAAACCTGCTCCAGAGCACTCTTGACCTCAGACGGGGGCAATGATTCATCTTTCAGCAGGACAATGACCCAAAGCACACAGTCAAGATATCAAAGGAGTGGCTTCAGGACAACTCTGTGAATGTCCTTGAGTGGGCCAGCCAGAGCCCAGGCCTGAATCTGACTGAACATCTCTGGAATGATCTGAAAATGGCTTTGCATCGACGCTCCCCATCCAACCTGATGGAGCTTTTTGAGGTTCTTACAAAGAGGAATGGACAAAACTGCCCAAAGATAGGTGCACCAAGCTTGTGGCATCATATTCATGAAGACTTGAAGCTGTAATTGCTGCCAGTGGTGCATCATCAAAGTACTGAGTAAAGGGTGTGAATACTTATGTATATGTGAATGCTTAGTTTTATTATTTTTAATAAATTTGCAAAAATTTCAAAAAACATTTTTCATGTTGTCATTATGGGGTGTTGTGAGTAGACTTTTAAGGAGGGAAAAATGAATTTACTCCATTTTGGAATAAGGCTGTAACATAACAAAACGTGGAAACGGTGAAGCGTTGTGAAAACTTTCTGAATCCACTGTATATTGTGTTTAGTGGTGGGTTTTATGCAGTAATTGTATCTGACGGGTACTGACTTGAGTTGCGGACCTTGGTGTTGCTGACAGTGGATCACAAACCCATGACAATTCACCTCTTGAGATGGCAGGTGAAAATACTCCAAAAAGGTGCTTGATGCCTTTTCAGAACAAATGCACTAAATCAGGTTTAGATCGGCCATCAGAAATACCGCCTCGGAATTATCAACTTCCAACTTGTAATGGGACAGTACATTAGACTTGCACCGGATGTCTTTAGTACTCATTGTTTCTGGGGAATGATCTTTTATCAATGATTAGTTATTTTGGAAGACTGAGATGTAGTAGTTAAGGTTTTCTTACTCAGGTATGGGTTCTGTCATTCATTTTCATATTTCCACACCAGACTATCCATCCGTCTCCTCCATAACATGGATGGTTAAGTTTCAGCGCTGACTGTTGTGTCTGAGGCTGAGAAAATATTTACCCTCAGAGGAATCTATAGTCTGAGTAGAACTGGTTTCACCTTTGGCCTGTATGTAAAAAGCAGGAAGACGCTTTCTGCTGCATGTATTTCACACGTGAACAAACTTCCACTGAGTACATTCAAGTGTCACATAGGGCTGGAGCGCTTCCACTGCAGGTTTAATTAAAGTTGACAGTTGCACATGTGCTAAGGAAATCATTCAACTGGAACACGAATGCAATTTTAACTATAGACGCCTTTACGGTGTCAAATCTCGCATGTAATCACGTTCTCGCTGGGGAGGCCGACATTTCGTTGTCAGTGTAAACAAGCGTTTGCGACAACTTGTTTGCAACATTGCGTCTTTATGGTAGAGGTGGGCGGATCAATCCTAATATCGATAATATCGATACCAACGCCAGTATTGATATTGAATGATCCTCGTGTAAAAAGATCGATACTCAAGCTTTTTTCTCTCAAGCATGCAGATTCAGAGCAGCGCTCTGTGTCACACAACACGGAGCAGCGCACCCTTGTATTGTGGTTTGTCAGCCCTCTACCTCAGGAGATTTTGTTTTAAGTTGTATTGAGTGATATTTTTTAAACAAAAATGTTGTTTGCGATAATAAAGTATTTTGTTGTCACGTACAATGTTTGGCGAAATTCTATCCTAGGTCTTTTGGATCCTTGGATATATGAAGCTTAAATATGAAAAAGTATTGTATCAATATCGGCGATACTGGGCCTATATTTACTTGGTATCGGATCAATACCAAAATTCCCGGTATCGCCCACTTCTACTTTATGGAGGTGAGTTCAACCAAAATATGTATTTAGGTGTTTAACTAAATTGTGAGTGTTTAATGTAAGTTTTATTAAAAAAAAAAAAAAAAGGCATGTTGCTGTTAGGGTTTGTGCCATGAACTGGTTCTTTCGGGTATCCTTAAGAAATGATTCGATCCATCGACATCAACAACCTTTTGGCTTAACGATTCCCTTATCGGTCCTTCAGAGTGGCCGTTGTTTTTGGGGGTGTTTGTTTCATTTCTCTACATTGATTACAGACCCTGCAGCGGGTCTGTATAATTAACCATTTCTGCAGCGCGGCTTTGCTCTGAACCTTGAACCAGTGAAGCAGTGCTTCGATCCTCGATCCACTGCTTCGTTGGTTCTTTATTTTATTTTGGTTTATGTTCATTTTTCTCTGCTAAAACCCTAAATAGCATATGTCTGTGAGTAATATTTACCTTTTTTATGTTAAACCGACCTGTTATGGCCTTCTGCAACAGTTGATAGATGTATTTTATAACTTAAAAACAGGACCGATGCTAAGTCTTTAGCATGTCTATGGCATTTTCAATGTTAAAGTTAGCATTAAGCTGAGCCATTATCAAGCCTGCCTCCCCAGCATGCAAAGGATTCTGGGATACTCTAAAACTGTGAATAAACTCAGAAAGACGCCCTAGTTCTAAGAGTTACTAACATCTTGTAGACACGTTTATACCTCTTTAAAGGAGCTACAGTAAATGTGTTTTTTGGCATCATTTTGGAATCCTGGCTCCAGCTCACTCAGTGCTTATCAGTGGAATGCATCCTTAAGTTTCCCAGCATGCATTGCCATTTGCAGTCAACACGTGTGCAGTGAATTGCTGTAAAATGTACTGTCAATATTTATCTGTTTCTCACATTGTACACATGAAGGTACTTCAAACACCTTTCAGCCTCACCCAGAAAACATCACAGGAAAAAGGTCACAGGTCGTGTCTTGATATATTTGTGTCCAGATGAGGCCGAGAGCTTTTTGAAATACTCTCCAACAACAGATGCGTCTCTTGTGAATCCTATGGTGTAGCATGAGTGTCAGTGATGTTCACATTAATCAGAATTATGGAATTCTAGCTGTATCTCACAGGTGCTAAGCAATGGAATGTTCTTATTTACACAATAGGTACATCATGTGATGTACATGTTGCAACAAAAGGGAATGTCATGTTTGCAGACTGTTCAGAGTCATACTGGTGTTGTTGTTCTTTCTAACAAGTCCGTGGGAGTTGAAAGTTCATATGAGGGTCAGCTGAAAGGTTGTACCTCCAATGTGATTACAGTATTTCAGTAACAAGCAAGATATGAGAAACTCGTACGAGAACAATGGTTTTCTTATCCCTCAAGTGAACAATGGGGTCATTAGAAAAAAGCTTCCTACTATGAATTTATTGATCTATTTGTGCTGCATTTCATAGAATTCATAGAATTTCGCAAGTATCGGCCGATATGTGTGACAAGTATAATCCAAACCTGTGCGAGGTCATTTGTGCCTGGGCAGATCTGTGACATTTTTGACATTATAGCTTTAGATGGTTTTGTAATTTGCCTACTATTTTGCAAAGAAGCATGGCCAACAGACCTAAAATAGTGAGATTTACAACTATAAAGCATCGAGACTGATTTCTGATGTCCAGAGTGAGAATGAAAAGGACGATGGACAAATACATTAGAGAGTGAAATAAATATGAAGAACCCTAAAACAATCATTTATATAGAAGTGTTCCAATATAAAGTCAATGGGGTCGTAAATAACCCCACTCGGTCATATTCGTCGCTAAAATAGCTTGATCGCTTGAGGATTATTGACTATTGCGACACCAAACAGTTTCCACCTGTAATTTCAGGCATGCATAGAACTGCCTTTGATGTAACACATACACACAGTAGTCAGTAAAAAGCAGAAACGGCAATATGTGCTGTTTTTGAATTCTCATGTACCCATAGACATTCATCGATAGATGAGTGTTGTTTATGGTGATGCGTGTGTGGATACAGTCAGGAGGTGGGCAAGGAGTTTGAAGGATGAAAAATCAAATCACGTTGTGTCTGCATGACCAGGCCTGTAGGGGGCACTATATAACAGCCGCAGATGCGGTAGTTTCAAGTGTGGGTGCGATGGTATAGTCCTCACAGAATTTTTAAAACGCAGCGACACTGTCAACTCCGACCGCTGTGTGGACAAAAGCTGGACACAAGCTTGAAGTGGGTTCCTCTTGGAAATGACACAGTTCTTCAGCATCATAATGCTCTTCACAGGATGCATTGCAGCTGCTCAAATTTTACAAGATCTTACCACATCTGCTGTACAATCCGGATCTCACAACTTTTTCTTTTTTCCTAAACTGAGACACCTGATATCCTCACAGATGGGATGCAAACACTTGTCTACCATTGGCAGAAGTGTGTGGAAAGGGAAGGTGACTATGTGGAAAAGTAACAACACTACCTGATAAGAGAACGGCGCAAGCTTTAAGAAGATACGCAATTCATGTGAGTTTTCAGCCGACCTACGTACTTACATCTACTGCATAGGAGTCATTTCAATTTAAATTTTTCAAATTATTTTCATTAATATAGCGCCAAATCACAACAGAGTTGCCTCAAGGCACTTCATACAAACAAGGTCTAACCTTACTAACCCGCAGAGCAGGAGTGGTAAGATAAAACTCCCTCTGAGGAAGAAACCTCAAGCAGACCAGACTCAAAGGGGTGACCCTCTGCTTGGGCCATGCTACAGACATAAATTACAGAACAATTCACACAACGAATATACAGGAACTGCTGTTGGTGCACAGGACAGGAAGGTAGGAGAGTAGAGGAGACTTTGTATTTTCTACCTAACAGCCTGGATTTGTCAAGGATTATCTCAGTCCACTTCCACTATTACCTTCCACTCTGTAATACCTTTGCTCAAACTCTCATATCTAATGATATTTTAATGTGCATCCCTGGAGATGAAGATAAAACATTCCATTTCGGGGAGGTGGTGGTCTAGTGGTTAAGCTTGAGACGACCGGTGTGCAGTTAAGTCCTGTGCATGGCAGCACCCTGATATCGGTCTGGGGAAGTGAGGCATCCTTATAAAGCACTTTGAACTTCTGCTATACAAATTCAATTCATTTTTTCATCAGTCCAGCTGATCATCTTGGGACATTATGCACCACGAAATGTTTGTGTGATTTATTTTCAGCACTCTGCAAATGCATGTAAAACACTGAGATTCTGAACATTTAAGAAGATACAAAAGGTCTTGTAGGTTATTGATTTTCATTTTGGTGTGTTTTCCAGTTTCTACTGCCCATGCTGTTTTGATTTCGTGTTTTTTTTTTTTCAGGTTCCACACATCCGTGTGGAATAGGAACAAGCTTCCATCTGCCTAACCTTGCAGACTCTACCGGCAGGATCTGTGCATCAAAGAATACCTACCCTGAAGTAGGAAAAAAAAATATGAATCAGGAACTAAAGCTCAGAAAATAAAATGCAATGAGGTTTGATTGTACAAAATAACAAAGCGGTTCCTGCAGAGCTAAAAGGCCTTTTTGTTGCAGAGCAAAAAGAAGACTTTTTGTGTAGCTGTAAATACAATGACGACACGGTGAAAAGTGTTTGTGCACATGTAGCTCATTAGCTACAAAATATGATGATGTATTGCTAAATAGAGAAAGAGGTACAAGTACATGTGAGTCATTGTGTGTCATTCTCACATGTTCGTCCTGACATCCATAACCCTCAGGCCCCGCTGCTGTTTGCCAAAATGATATCTAACGCCTTTACGTCATTCTTCTTTCATCAGAAAGGAGTTAACTCAGAGGTAGATGATCAAACAACGGCAAACAATCACTTGTACTTCTGTAGCACTGAGGATGAAGCACGTAAATGTAGAATGGGTACAATGAAACATCAAATGCTTCACCATGAGAAGGCCAAAGTGACACACAAACACTGAATTTGTCATATAGCTTTCCCGACTGAAATGGTTCCTCCCTCGTCTAGGATCAGGATGATCTGTTACCAGCGTGAAAGCAGCTGCAGCTCCAGGACTGCGTGTCAGCTCAACCGAAGTGATCTGTGCAAACACACATCAGGTGGGATATTGACCCAGGCTGATAAGGTATCAGGGCACATTCCACTGTAGGTGTGTAAGCAAGGTCAGTGACTGGGATCAAAACAGAAACTGGCACCTGGTCCATAAATGCTCAGCGGCATGACGCATGAACAGGCAGAAGAATAGCTCCATAGAATGCCTGTGCACACCAACAAAACAAACGTAATTCACCTGCAGAACGAGGAAACATGTCAGTCAGTAATGTGTAACATCGTGTTCCACCTGCACTCTAATTGTGTTGTTAAGAATGTAGTGTTATAACTAAAGGTTTAAAATGCGTTGTTTTTGTGTAATCAACAAAAATCTAATTACAATACTTTTGTTTTCATTCCCAGTGTTTCATGACTTAAAGTACAGCCCAACACATATAGATTTTTGGGGGTCCAATACCAATATTAGGAAGTAAAAAATGACCATACCAATTTATCTGCAATATATCCATTAAAAATGGCAATGATTCCTAACATTTCATTATCAAACCCTTATGACAAAGAAATGTAATTGAAGATTCATGTTTTACAGTTTAAACGTAAGAAATATAACCAACCACCAACTCAGCTCAACCTTTATTTCTAAAGCATGTTTAAAATGACAGCAGTTGACCAAAAAAAAAAAAAGGCACCAAGTTACCCCAACTGCAAAAATGAATTAAAAATAATAAAATTACAACATGTAATAAAAGAAATAAAAGGCAAAATAAAATAAACAGTAAAAAGTAATAGGAAATAATTTAATTTATTTACATTTAAGATTTATGTTTTACAGTTTACACATAAGAAATATAACCAACCACCAACTCAGCTCAACCTTTATTTCTAAAGCATGTTTAAAATGACAGCAGTTGACCAAGAAAAATAAAAAAATAGGCACCAAGTTACCCCAACTGCAAAAATGAATTAAAAATAATAAAATTACAACATGCAATAAAAGAAATAAAAGGCAAAATAAAATACACAGTATAAAGTAATAGGAAATAATTTAATTTATTTACATTGCGCCAAATCACAACAAAGCTGCCTCAGGCGCAACGCTTAAGTAAGTTCCAACCTTACCAACCCAGAGAGCAAGCACACAGGCGACAGTGGTAAAGGAAAAACTCGCTCTGATGATTTGAGGAAGAAACCTCAAGCAGACCAGGCTCAAAGGGGTGACCCTCTGCTTGGGCCATGCTACCAAAAGACTACAAATAAGGTATAATTTGTCAGCATTAAGCAACAGTAAAAACTGAAGAAATACTAAGGTGAAATAAAGATATAATCACTCATTTAGGAAACGCCAGAGAAAATAAATAGGTTTTTAAAGAGGCTTTAAAAGTCTCTAGGGACAGGGATGCTCTCATATTAAAAGGGAGGCTATTCCAGAGCCTGGGGACAGCCGCTGCAAAGGCACTGTCACCTCTCATCTTTAATCTGGTTTTAGGTACCTCCAACAACAGTTGGTCAGAAAACTGTAAGGCTCTGGTTGGGGTGTAAGGAAAAAGAAGCGCCGAAAGATACACTGGGACTAGGCCATTGAGGGCTTTAAAAACAATTAAAAGAAGTTTAAAATCAACTTGTACGTCACTCTGCTATCATGCTGCTTTCACCAGCACTGGCCGTCATTGTGTCATATCACTCAGAATTTGCATAAAATAGGCTTCTAGTCTATTGTCACTGTAAAATGCCCTCTCTGATTGAAAATGAATGACGGTCACTTTGTCCCTGCCTCTTGCAACTAATGTGACCAAGGGGTGACGAGGTCCCAGCCGCACTGAAGAGCATTGTAAATAATGGCTGTGAAGCATTCTCTGCTGGACAAACTACTCAATGACATCATTTTCAACAGCCAAAGTATATTTCTGCTTTCTTTATTCCATAAAACAAAACTTTTCATATCAGCAAGCTACACCAACACCAATATGTTTGCCAAAGGCTCATATCTGCCAGTTTTATCGGCCAATTGATATATCGGTCAGGCTCTAAATTGACGTAACAGATATAAGACTTCTTGGATGCACACAAGAGAATTATTAACATTTTGCTGACAAATTTGTTAACATCCCCCTTTACAAAGTTAATCTATCCACATGGCCAGTGTGCCACATCAAGATACTGATTAAAGCGTGATTATTGCACAGATGATCCTTGAACTGGGCACAAAGGCCACTCTAAAATGTGCAGTTTATCTTGAAAAAACATTTTTACACCAGCCAGGTGGATGGAATTATCTTGGCAAAAGTGAAACGCTCACAAACACGGATATGAAAAAAAACTGCAGTCAAAAATTTTTTAAATAAGCATTTCGTGTGCATAGAAGAAATCTTAGATCTTTTGCTTCAGTGAATGAAAAATTGGAATGAAAACAAGTGTTGCATTTATATTTTTGTTGCAAGTATATGTGGCTGGATCTTTTGCATTCAGATGATTTCACTCTGTCCCTCAGGCGTTTGGCTCAAACTCCCAAAGATGAAATGCTGATGCACGTCACACTGGTTAAACAATGAGGAAATGCAATTATGCCAAGACAAAATACCTCATAATTCATTGTAAAAGTCAAATTCTCTTTGCAAAATGTGGCAAAAATCGCTTCTGTTGGAAATGCATTGAGGCCTCACTTTTAGCCTTAGCAACATAACTAATTACCATATAATTTGCAGGAATAAAGTCAACTATTCTGCAGCTAACATTAAAAGGGCGTACTGTAGGTAAGACACACTGCAGACTGTGTCCCCTCTTTTAAACATAAACTGCACCTTGAGAAGTCTTACATTTTTATTTACAGCTCAGCAGTACTCTTCTTATGAGATTATGCAGTCAGAGTCAGCTGCTGAATAACACGAAACAACTGCAAACAAGGCAGCTATTATTTTCATGTTACAGTGAAGCCTTGCAGGAGCCACTTCGGTTTTATTCCACCATGTACGTGCACCGAGAGTTTCCAAAGCACACCGATCACACACCCACATTTAATTAGATTTAAATGATTCATATTGTAAATAATTGTTTTCCATCTACCTCGTATGCTAGTCCAGGTTCAGAAAGAGTGAAGGAAAATAGCGCCACCTAAGGAGAGCAGTGTCCGTCCTGTCTGTGTTGTTTATTTTTAGAGGTGTAGTTTTTATCGTTATCCCTTGTTCACATTCGGGGTTTTCATGTATCCCATAATGCCTTGCGTGCCAGAGAGTCGCTGCAGTCAAAACAACATAGAGAATCCACATGATGACAATTTTAAATGAATATTATACTACAAAAATGTCATTTTTTTTTGCTTTCCATCACGTTAATAAGAGACTGCTGCATGATACCCTGAAAACTTGCTAAAACAATTATAACGAATAATCTGTGTCTGCTACGTTTAATCTGCGTGGAATTTAATAAGAGCAAACCGAATTTCAGATATGGTATATATATTAGTCTGGAACAAAGAGGACAAACAGTGTTGTAAAGAACAATAATCAAGACATTAAAGTTGCAAACTTCACTTTCCCCCAGAACGACATGATCAGGAAGCGAGCGTAGCTCACAGCAGCTCCCATTGAAAATAACAGAGAGACAGCCTGTGATTCTCGCATGTTTACATAAAACAAATGCAATAACAACGTCTATAAACCCAGAGAATATATTCACGAGAGTTTTAGGCACAATATAAAAATAGTTTTATGTTGCGATGTTATTGCTGTTGTCCGTGTGCAGCGGTTAAAGTGCAACGTGATCAGAGTGTCTCAATGCAGTTCTCAATGTTACTGAGATCTCGCAGTGCGGCGAACTCTCTGAGGTTTTGCGGGATTTGAAACCTGAAAAGCCTCAATTAGCTACAAGTGACAGGATAAAGCGATGAACTGCCATTTACTGTCAAACAGAGCGGGCGGTTTACTCTACGGTCACAGTAGCTACAAATGAAGGTGACAAACAGCTGCTTCCTGGGGCGTGGCCAGCTCGTGGTTACTTGACATTAATGTGCACAATGTTTAAGATAGATTATAAAGAATAGGAAAAACCAGACACGGTCACTATTAGTTTTTATTTCATAACAGAACCAAGGTCCACTTGATTTGTTTCAATCCAGTGTTTCACAGTGACATTCCTGTATCGCTAGTTAGCATGCTAACATCTCTGTACATGTCTTGTAAATCACTTCAGAGGCATTATCTGGATACAAAAACAACGCTCTTATATTTAGAAGTGTTTATTTCTCTATAAAATACATGAGAAAAAAATGCCAAACATTAGATTAAGCTGACATTTGCAGTTTCGTATGCTTCTGCGTTTTGGGTCAAGGATGAACAGCACCAAAACCGAACATTTACAGGAGTAATATTTTTAGAGAAGCTACATATACGAGGGCTGTCAATAAAGTATAGGTCCTTTTTATTTTTTTCAAAAACTATATGGATTTCATTCATATGTTTTTACGTCAGACATGCTTGAACCCTCGTGCGCATGCGTGAGTTTTTCCACGCCTGTCGGTGACGTCATTCGCCTGTGAGCACTCCTTGTGGGAGGAGTCGTCCAGCCCCTCGTCGGAATTCCTTTGTCTGAGAAGTTGCTGAGAGACTGGCGCTTTGTTTGATCAAACTTTTTTCTAAACCTGTGAGGCACATCGAAGTGGACACGGTTCGAAAAATTAAGCTGGTTTTCAGTGAAAATATTAATGGCTGATGAGAGATTTTGAGGTGATACTGTCGCTTTAAGGACTTCCCACGCAGTGGGACGTCGCGCAGCGCTCCCAGGCGCCGTCAGCAGCCTGTTTCAAGCTGAAAACCTCCACATTTCAGGCTCTATTGTTCCAGGACGTCGTGAGAGAACAGAAGTTTCAGAAGAAGTCGGTTTCAGCATTTTATCCGGATATTCCACTGTTAAAGGAGATTTTTTTAATGAAAGACGTGCGGATGGGTCTGCACGTCGGGACGCAGCCGGCGTGGTGGCACAGGAAAAACACCTCCGTGTTGATAACCATTTGTAAAATCCAGGCGGCTTTTGATGGCTTTCAGTGAAGTGAGTATCTGAGAAATTGTTTAACAGCTGGACATGTTCCAACTTGTCCTTAAGGCTTCCAACAGAGGTGTTTTTCCTGTGGCGGAGCGTCGCGGCGGCTGCGAGCCGACGCTGCAATCTGTCCGCACATCTTTCATTAAAAAAATCTCCTTTAACAGTGGAATATCCGGATAAAATGCTGAAACCGACTTCTTCTGAAACTTCTCTGTTCTCTCACGATGTCCTGGATCAATAGAGCCTGAAATGTGGAGGTTTTCAGCTTGAAACAGGCTGACGACGGCGCCTGGGAGCGCTGCGCGATGTCCCACTCTGTGGGAAGTCCTTAAAGCGACAGTATCACCTCAAAATCTCTCATCAGCCGTTAAAATTTTCACCGAAAACCAGCTTAATTTTTTGAACCGTGTCCACTTCGATGTGCCTCACAGGTTTAGAAAAAATTTTGATCAAACAAAGCGCCAATCTCTCAGCAACTTCTCAGACAAAGGAATTCCGACGAGGGGCTGGACGACTCCTCCCACAAGGAGTGCTCACAGGCGAATGACGTCACTGACGGGCGTGGAAAAACTCACGCATGCGCGCGAGGGTTCAAGCATGTCTGACGTAAAAACATATGAATGAAATCCATATAGTTTTTGAAAAAAATAAAAAGGACCTATACTTTATTGACAGACCTCGTATTAGCTAACAACACTGATCAATGGACATTGATATTTACATTCTGAACACTGCTGTGGCGACCCTGAGTGAAAAACAAGGGAGCAGACAAAGGGACTTACTTTTTACATCGATCCAGCAGGGGGCAGAAAATCATCTATATATTAAAAGTGTGTTTGCATGATTTTATTTAGTAAGTTCAATGTAAGTACATGATATAATTGTAAATATGTTTACAATGCATGGATACAAGAAAGTGAAAACACTTATTTCCATTGTGGTCCATTTAAATAATCAAATGACAAAATAGAAGTAAAAATAAAATAATAATAATGATAATGATGATGATGATGATAATAATAGTGTGTATATGATAACAAGAACCTAAACAATTTATAAATACATTAAGACAGTAAATTAACATTAAAAAATTCCATAATTAAAAGGAAATAAAAGAGTTGAGTTCTTCTTCTTCAAAAAAAAAAACCTGTTGAGTTCTAAGGTCTAAGGTTCTAAAAACATTCTGGAATCACACACCATTCCAACTCATTATAGAAACTTTGCACAATTTATTACCACCCTTGAAAAATGTCAGCTACCTATTTTGTCCCCGCTAGCGACCATTGTCTTTTGAAGCTGCAAAATGCTCACTCTGATTGAAAATGAATGGCAAGTCATTGGTTTTCTTCTGTCGCTTGCTGTCGCTTGTAGCTAATGTGTCTGTAAGGTTAGAGTGACAAGAGACAAGTGGTCGCTATGCCACCAGTTCGGCCTGGCCAAAATAGACAAGAAGTCTGTTTTATTTGAGTGAAAGCAGCACAACCTACATTGGTTACTCGCTTGAAGTATTCCAAGATGGCTGACTACAATCAGCCATCTGTATTTCTGTACAAATCTAATATATGTGGCATTTTCCCCTATGATATTGTGTCAAAATGATCAAGAAATACACCATTCTAAATCCAAAAGCGTTGTTTTTGTAACCAGAGTATATCTCTGAACTGACTCAGAAGACAGACAAATGTTAGCATGCTAACAGATACAGGAACATCATTATGAAAGACTCGAGACTGAAACAAACTGATCAAACGTTGGTTCCATTAAGCAATCAAGCATGAAGTAAAAGTTCATAGTGACAGTGTTGCTTTTATAACCTTCCTTATAATTCTCCTTTGTAATCTATTTAAACATTGTGCACAGTAACGCTAAGTAACTACAAGCAGGTCACGCCCCAGGAACACCAATCAAGCGAGAAACGCCAGCTGTTTTTCGCCCTGATTTGCAGCTAATCTGAATTTAGCTTTCACCTTTTTTGTGTCCTGTCAGAATGTCAACAGTTGCTACAGTTAGCCCTATCAATTGTGTACTGTATGTGTAAAATACTTTAAATGAATACATTTATGTATAAGACACTTGAAATGCATATTTTCACATGTACTGCAAATTATGTCACTCCACCAACAAGTAATCATCCCACCCAGTGGAACAAGATGAAAAACCCTGGAGCCGCCACTGTTTATATCTAGAAAAACAATATTGCTCGTCTGTAACAGTACGCTTTACAATTTCAGTCTTTTTACTGGTTGGAGTTTTCAAATTTCATTTACTATTCCAGAATATTTGTTACAACTAGATATTTAGGAAAGTATAGGCAACCATGCGAGGGCCCAGCTGTTATAGGATCCCAACAATGACTCAGATCACTGAGTCTCCTCCTGGTCTCACCACACTGACATCTTTGGCTTTGCAGGGAACTCGACATTATTATTGCACCAAAAGTTGACCAACAAATGTGGTCTGTGTCTCCCTCCAGTGGACAAAAAAGTAACACTTTGCCTCAACAACCGCTGTTTCTCCACTTCTGCTTCTCTACTCCCATCTAGTGGTGAAAAGGATATACAGCATCTTAGTGAGAAAGTGACGCTGAAATGTGCTGTCCAATGCGGCAGAAGGTAAAAGAAAAGACTTTTCTTACCTCGTGCTGCTAATAGTTCCCTCAACTTCAATGCAAAATCTAATTCTTTTTCACTGGGGTGTGTTTTGAGGTAAATGGGGATTGAGTGGACAGGAGATTAAAGTAGATTAGAAAAATATCAGACGAAACAGGAGAGGGGATGCAGGATTGACAGGACAATTTTTATTGAAGACGTTTGTGAACAGCAAATGAGTTTATTAACATGTGAGAATATGAGTACTTTATTCTGATTTAAGTGAAATAAATTACTAATCCTCAAAAAAACAAAGTTTTAAAAAATTTGCATGGACATTTCAGAGCAGAATGGAAGAAAATACAGTTAGGAAAACTTAGATGAAAATATTGACACCTGAATAACACTAAAACCTTTTAATTAAGTTGGATCAATATGATTCTTTCTCAATTGTACTAAACTACTTACTTAATTAATTTTAAAACTTTATGGCCTGGGCAGCACTGTGGCTTAGTGGTTAGCACCGTTGCCTCACAGCAAGAAGGTCATGGGATCGATTCCTACCTGTGACCTTTCTGTGTGGAGTTTGCATGTTCTCCTCGTGTTTGCATGGGTTCCCTCCGGGTGCTCCGGCTTCCTCCCAAACATGCCGGTTAGGTGGACTGGAACTTTTTAAGTGTGCGTGAATGTGTTTGTTTGTCTATATGTGGCCCTGTGACAGACTGGCGTGCTGTCCAGGGTGCACCCGCCTCACGCCCTATGACTGCTGGGATAGGCTTCAGCGACCTGTGACCTTTAATTGGAGTAAGCGGTTGAAGATGAATGAGTGAGTTCATGGCATTGACTGAGCTGGAATTGCTTAAAAAGATTTATGCAATTTGTTACCTTATTTATTTATTTTTTAGATTGTGGGCAAAACAAACTTGCTTTTGGGATTGCTCTGGCACATCAAAGTTCATCATGAACTAATCAGTTCATCATCACTATGAGCACTTTTTTTGTGAATTATAAGATGATAGCTGTTATTATTTTTGAGTTATTGTCTACACAAACTAATTTGCATTATTCCTACCAGCACTGGGAATAAAGTTTTCTTTATAAAGTGAATGAAATTCAACAATAGCGCAACATGCACCTGTTATGTGTACACATCAGCAAAACTTGAGGTTTAAACGCGGTTAAAGCTACCCACGGGATGCGGTTGTGTTTCAGGGTATGTATCTGTTACCACTTTGTTTGTGGTTTTCTAATCTCATTTAGGCCTATTTAATAGATTTTTTTTTCTGAATACATCGTGGGTTACAAAAGAGCCGGAGCCGGAAGTACAATGGTCGGTAAACCTTGGAAAATTCAGGCAAAATCGAATAGCAAGTAACAAATAACTGACCAGTGATGGCATAATGCAATGCGCAACCTCACCACTAGATGTCACTATATTCTACATACTGTATCTTGAAGAACAAAGCACAAAGGCAGGCCGTCCACATAGGAGGGGAGGTACAGCCCGGACAGTGGCAGCACCAAGGGGGGGCTTGGGGGGGCTTAAGCCCATCCAATAATAAGCCAAGCCCCCCTCAGCCCCCCCCAATAATTCTGCCAATAATGTGAATAGCGACTGACATATTTGTGGATCTCAACTGCAGTTTTGCACTGAGAATGTCTCAATATTGCGTAACTGAGCAAAGTGATGAATATGTGTGTTCGGTGATCCATCAATGCTGAATCACCCTTCGCAAACAAAATTTTCAGTTTTGCAAATAAACATTTATTTGTAAAAACCCACACACGTTACAAATCAGAAATTTGTGTTTGCACGTGTACAAATCAAAAGGATATTTGTAAATCACCCTCTGTGCATTTGCAAGTATTAATGAGACAAATTTAACTCCATACTCCAAAAATTTAGGTTTCCTAAATATTTTTTACGGCCGCTCTTAAAAATTCACTTGTCTTTATTTATACCTATGTGCAAGTTTACTGAACTTGCAATCATTCTAAATGATGTGTGTGTGCATTGATACCACATTTTAGAGGAGCACGGGTGACTAAAACATATACCTTGGTATTTATAAAGCAATTTACTATATATTCATTTCAACGACATTTTGTGGAGCCCCTCCTACTTTTACCCCAGCGCCCCCCCAACGAAAAGTTCCTGGCGCCGCCACTAAGCCCGGAAATGTGGACTCGGGAGCGCCTCTTAACTCCTTCAGTGTAACCCATAAACCTAAACCCTAATTTATAAAAGTATGTCATTTTTCTTTCTGAAAAGGCATGAGAAGAAAGCTCCCGAGAAGAGTTTTCCTATCTGAAATCCAGTCCACGTTTTGCAGCTGATCTGCTGCTCCTCAAGTTTCACTAGCGCGCGCGCGCTCCTCTTCCTCCCCTTTGTGTTGCCAGGCAGAAAACAACAGCAGCAGTCAGGGTGGCTACGTTTTGTTTCACGCTCTCGGCGAGCAGAATTTTAACAACTGCTCCCTTTTTTTTTCTTTCTCCCTTCCCCTGTTAAAGATCATTCTGCTCCGTTATGATGTCGCTGGGAGGAGGTGAATCCGGATTCTCGAGTGAGGAGGTGCTGAATGTTCGCTTCCCGCTCCACCGCGCGTGCAGGGACGGAGATGTCTCCGCCTTGCGCTGCCTGCTTCAGTGCGTCTCCAGCCCGGCAGACCTGACCGTGGAGGACACCTTCTACGGGTGGACGCCTATACACTGGGCCGCGCATTTCGGGAAGGTAAGCTGGCGCTCTGAACCGTCGGTACGATGAAGGTTTCGGTGAAAAGGTGACGATAATAACCGCGAATTGCCTCCGGGAACTATGCTAGTTTCGCATCGGCCATTATAGTTCCTGTTTTATCTACCGATAGCTAATAAAAGAAGCCATTACAACGAATGCCCGTAATTTAATGCGGATTTTTTTTTTTTTTTTTTTTGCTTTTAACGCAGTTATTTCTACATTGGTTGATTGATTTGGCAAACTTGCCGAGGACGGCATGAAAAAGCACAGATTTATTTCCATCGTGGTCCCCATGACAACGCAGAAAAACACTCACACATATATATGTATGTATGTGTATATATACATATATATATATATATACATATATATATATATATATATATATATATATATATATGTGTGTGTGTGTGTGTAAATTAATAAAATACAAAATTATGGGTTGCCGCGGACTTTCCTCGAGCGCCCTCTGGTGGCCGTTTTTGGTGGGTGAAAACAAAGGAGCACGCAATACAAATGCATGTAATTTAGTCACTTTTCAAAAGGGTCAGACTTGTTAAGAAAGTCAGTTTAATGTACAATGGTTCATTTCAGCTCAGCTTGGTGTATTAAATCTCATCATTCCAGGCAGTGAGACTTTCAGCTGTCTGTTAGAAGCAAGTTAGAAGCAAAACAAAAACAGGCGATTTCAATAGACAGTGCAGTCCGACCTTGTTTTCATCGGGCGGCCAGTCGCAGAAGTACGAATTCTTGCCTTCGGATTTGCCACTTCGTCAGAAATTATGTTTCTCCGCGCCAACCCATTATGATCTGACAAAACCTCTGACATAAGAAAATTTTTGACCTGTTTTTAAAATACATTTTAGAGGGGCCTGTTTTATGTAGCTAGGTAAATTGTTCCACAATTTAACACCAGTGTATTTAAAAGAGTTAAAACGTGAGCTTTTAACATGGGGAGCCTCATATCACAATAAACTATTTCCAGTGTAGTGACATTGGGTTGTAGTGAAGTCACCACACTGTGAACTTGCCCCAGGTGGAGTCACCCCACTCTAGTAAGACAATATTTCAATTCTAATATGTTCATGTTATAAATTATTTATATATACCAGTGTCATAATACACTGTACTTTCTCAAGTTTTGTTAGTAAGATGATGCTTTAAGGTAGGGGAATATAATTGTCAGGTAAAAACCTCATTGATGGGAGAAGCAGGGAACACTGCCCAGTTCTATACATCACACTGGTAGGTCCCTAACTTTAAAGCATGGATAGCTGGCGTGGGGTGACTTCATCGAAAAAAGGGGGGTGACTTCACCTGGGGCGAGTTCACAGTGGGGTGACTTCACTCGCTACCCGTGACCATTATGCATAATTCAAAACTGACTAATCATTCCACGTTCCACATTTTAGTTAGACATAATATATCATATAATTTTGCCTCATAGCAGTGTGAAATGTAACTATAGAAGAGTGCAGGTACACGTCACTTCCGGCTAAGTGGTGAATCCGAAGGCATGAATTCGTAATTCCACAACTGGCCACCCGCTGAAAACACACTCAGGCTGTACTGATTGTCTACTGAAATTAGCTGGTTTGGTTTTGTCTCTGGCTTGTTTATTGATGAGTCTGATCCCTTTGAAAAGTGACCAAATTACATGTTTTTGTATTGAGTTCTGCAATGTTTTCATTGGCCAAAAATGGCTACCAGAGGGCACTTGGTTAGGGTTAGGGTTAGTTCACGTCGCCTATACGGCTATTAATATGGTACCATATTACGTTTGTTTCAAACCAGATGCTACGTTTACAGATTGACTACAATACAGTAAAAAAATAAAAAAAAACCTGTAAAATAAAACTGAAGCTAAATTATTTAGGAAAATGAAGTATTTTTGCACAATTAAATGTTTACACTAGTTGTTAATAAAATATAAAATTTAACAAATTAACCCTCTGCTTTCTTCATCTTTTAGTCATTATCAAGATACTCTTCAAACTAGGTAAATTATTAAGTTATAGTTTGTGAAAATAATGATATTGAAGGTCTGGTGAAGTGGCCCCAGTAACCATCTCCCCATATTCACCTGGCAAGTTGCCCCTCACCAAAATTGTATCCTAAGAAATATTGATGTTTTAGTATGGAATTGATTCCATTAAATTGAACAAATTGAAAAATTTTCTGAAAGGTACTCAATTCTGCAACCACTGATTATTATTATTATTTTTTTTTTTTTTTGAAACATGTAAATAGGTTTGTGTGGATGTGAGTGTATATCTCTGTGTGGGTGATTTATAGTTTTGCAGCTTTGAGTTTATGTTTTTTGTGATGTTTTATTTATGTTTTAACTGTGATTTGTCAAGGGACTGCAGATGTAAATTAGCTTTAAGCTAACTCTGGTACAATGCATCAAATGGAAACATTTATGTTTTTATTGTACATGGTCCCTTTATAAATAAATAAATTGAAAAAAAATGTTGAACAAAAGAACATTTGTCAGTGAAAAGTAAACCTGGTTAAAACAGTCTGTTTTCACTTTGTAAAGACTTCAAGCGTCTGACATGGGTGATGTTTATTAATCTTGTGCAGCACAAGAATTGTGTGATTTTATATCATTTATACTCCTTACATAGTTTTCATCAAACTACTCAATGGGGCGACATATACATTATGTGGGGTGATTTGGTTTTACAGGTGGGTGAGTGGGGAAGTGGGTCGAGATAGTTAGAGGGACAACATGACAGTAAACCATAGAAAACAATAGTACTAAGCATATTTCCAGAAGGAGCCGTTGATCAGTGTTCAGAAAAACGTATAGTGATCATATATATATTGCCACATCATCTAGCCCTACCTTGGAGTCACTTGAAGTTTGTATAAAAATTTTGTGTGTTTAGTTCAAGTGATATCGCCTCTGTCTATGTGCCCACTGTAATCAGTTTGGGTCTAGAGGGCTCGGAGATATATTGGAAAATGTTTGAAACAGATGGTGCTCCCGACTATCTCCCTCCAACAGTTTGTTTGTCAGGTAGAGGATAATAATCCTTGCAGTTCTTCTGTATGAATTAAAAACAGATAGAAAAAGACTATTTTGACATAGTACGCAACTGTCACTTTATAAAGTGGGTCCTTTGCAATAATCAGTTTGATAATGTAAGTTCACAAAATGTATTATTGTTGTTGTGTAATGTATATTTTATTGGCCTTGTCTCCTGACAGCTGGAGTGCGTAATGCTTCTGGTTCAGATTGGCTGTGGTGTCAACACTGTGACGTCCAGGTTTGCACAGACGCCCATGCACATTGCTGCATTTGGGGGCCACCCTGACTGTCTGTTGTGGTTACTCCAAGCTGGTGCAGATATGAACAAACAGGTAGGATGTGCACACTGGATGCTAAACTGAACATTCAGCAGAGTTAAAGAATCTGATTTATTAAAAATGTCTAAAGTCTCAATTAGGTGTAGAAGAATTTGTTGCTGCATTTTTAAGGAGCGAGAATGTACAGTTTTTTTTTTGTTTTTTTTTTTAACAGCCCGTACTGAAAGGACTCCACCCTTGGATTAAATTCTGCATGTTTAGATTGATGTACCAGAGTGACTAAAGCAGAACATTGTGAGAGGTTAAACACAGACATTTCCATTAAGAGGATCAGTCTTATTTGGGGTCACAACCTGTGTAGTGTAGCGGTGAAGCAAACTATATTCTTAACATATATTCACGTATTACTGACATTTTTTTCTTAGTATATTATTCTTATCCTGTATTATGCTGTAGTATATCTTCTTACCCAGAATTAATCAGTTCATGATCCAGTGCACTGCTGAGAATAACCAGATTAGTAGGTTACTATGACATAACATACTGTTTGCATCCCTAAACATATTTCAGAGATTTATAGTTCATAATTTCCTTTTGACTTACATGTTTAAACCATCACATTTTCACATTTGAAGAAAAAAATGTTTCATCTGCTGTTGGACTGAAAATATTTTGACTTGGCATTTGATTAGTAGAAAAGGGCTGAATGTGAGTCACTTCTCTGACTCATCACATTTCTTGCTGTGTATTTTTGTCTGTTGAGTCTTTCCTCTTAATGTCTAACTATAAATTTGTGTGGGTGGCAGTGAGGTCTGTGAAAAGTTCAGGCTCTGCTATTCTGCTGTGTAGATGCAAGCTGTTCTGATGCTGGGGATATGGGTTCCTCCGCTCCTTATAATGTCAAAAATATAAACGGCAACATTTGGCTCCTTTTCGCTGCAGGAAATGCATCATTCCTCAAAAATGTGCAGTTGGTATCTTTAAATATAGAGTGTAATGGGCCTCATGCAAGAACATCCATTCATTTTTCTAAACCCACTAGAGGCTCACTGGAGGAGAGGGGGCACTGGAGCCTGTCCCTGTGGTCATTGGGCAAGAGGTGCAGCACACCCTGGACAGGCCACCAGTCTATCACAGGGCCGACAAATATATATAGGCAGACACAATCACATTATGGCCAATTCATGCAAGAACAGTTTTCGTTGTTGTTGTTTTGTTTTGTTTTTTAACTTATCGTACCTTTTTTAATACTCTGGGTGCACACAAACATGCCATGACAGATTCAGCAAGCATACATACATACATCCAGAAAATTGTTTAACTCGCATATGTAAACATCCTGACAGCCACCTGTATGTAAATTGGCGTGCATGCATTCATGGGAGTTGTGAATTACCAAAATAATGCTAATAATAATGTCTGTTGCTAAAATAAAATTGGTGGTTGGACAAGAAAATGGTTTTTGAAAAGTGTTTCCACATCATTGCTACTGTGGACAGAGGAGGGGAGACTAGATGAGTTGTGGATGTTGCGTGAATTTTTTTCACAATAGAACTGTCACCTGCTTATGAGGGTCCCTGCTTTGTTCCATTTCACAGGTCTGTGATTTTTACCACTTGATTGAACAAATGTTTAATATGACCACTGGATTAGTAAGTTCCTAGATGCTTAGGTCCATCATCTCTGTCTTTGCATGTTTGACATTTCTTTGTTGTGCTTTGTTTTTATTTGTATTTGATGTGGTATTTATGGCCAAAGCAGATGGTCACCCCTTTGAGTCTGGTCTGCTTGGGGTTACTTCCTGTAACTTTTATATATATATATATATATATATATATATATATATATATATATATATATATATACACTCAACAAAAATATAAACACAACACTTTTGGTTTTGCTCCCATTTTGTATGAGATGAACTCAAAGATCTAAAACTTTTTCCACATACACAATATCACCATTTCCCTCAATACCTTTCAGAGTGGCCTTTTATTGTGGACAGTCTAAGGCACACCTGTGCACTAATCATGGTGTCTAATCAGCATCTTGATATGGCACACTTGTGAGGTGGGATGGATTATCTCAGCAAAGGAGAAGTGCTCACTATCACAGATTTAGACTGGTTTGTGAACAATATTTGAGGGAAATGGTGATACTGTGTATGTGGAAAAAGTTTTAGATCTTTGAGTTCATCTCATACAAAATGGGAGCAAAACCAAAAGTGTTGCATTTATATTTTTGTTGAGTGTATATATATATATATGCCTTGGGGCAACCTACTTAGTGCTTTGGCGCTGTTCTAAATGAATTGAATTGAAGGCTATTGCTGTCTGCTATAGGAGAGGTTCATTATTAACTCTCAATTACAGAGATTAATGGAATATTGTGTTCTGTAAGTGGTTTAACGTCCTCCTGCTGTGGTACTGATAAAGTGATATGTTATTGTATCTTAAATGAATGATATAAGTAGGCTATATGTGTGAATTTAATGTGATAATGACATGTGATTTATGTAGGATTTTTAAACTAAGTGCTTCAAAATAATGAAATATTCAATCAGTTACATAAAACTACGGTTTGGGTGACTGCAGACTAACTGCACAACTCATACTACAGGTATGGATCACTGTTAGATTTTGTTCAGACCTGCGAGAACATTGTTGAATGTGGGAAGTTCTCTTCAATTACTCGTACACAGGTTGTACTAATGAATCTGTTAGTACAAGTGGTTCTTAAACGAGGTTGTTTTGGCTCACTGTTGCTGGACACAGCAGAGTTTATTTGTGACTGCAATCTTTCTTATCTTTCAGGACTATGTGGGCGAGACGCCCATCCACAAGGCTGCTCGTGCGGGCAGCCTGGACTGTATCAATGCTCTCTTGAATCAGGGAGCAAAAGCTGAGTAAGTCCTGTGGCCACACCTCGTGCTTATTTATTTTTCTCTGTACTATTCACCATCTCAGTTGTACCTTTTCAAGGGACCACTGCTGAATTGAAATAAATAAACAGTGACAACTGTTGGAAAATACTAGGTTTACATCCGATTTCTACATGTTGGTGACGAATAAGGTCAGTTAGAGAATATGCACAGGTTATTTATGGTTTATAGCACCTGCACCCCCCTATGACTGATGTATACATGCCAGGAGGAGAAATGCGTCATGTCTGTGTCAATAAAGTTCTTCAGTTTCAGAGATCTTTAGGTCTTTTTGCATTTAATTGCTGTTAAATAGTGATGGCCATTTTGTCCTGATTTAAATGTCAAAGAAAAAACTTAATTTAACTTCTTGAAATAAAACACTATGTTGGCCTCTTGCTTTACATTCTGTGTCCAGATTGTACACAGAAGAATTGTTTAAAAGTTACAAAAAAAAATTTGTCTCCGTGTCTTTTATGTGACAATTGTGACAGATTATAAAATAAGGCAGTGTAGATAAAATATTGACTTCATTTTGCAAAATATAACTTATAACTTGTAAATACATTCATGACTACATCTATTTAATCCCTGAGTAATGTGTCTGTGTTCTTAAGCAGTTAGGTCTGATGTGGCGGTGTTCCCTTGAAAATGTGACGTTTTGATAATTCCTTAAATTGTTGTTTATCATTGCAACAATTCACATTAAGTTGCCCTCTGTTGTGGTATTAGCCAAAGCACAATTGGTTTTATACAAGTTGATTTGTATGTAGTTCCTTTGTGAGACTGAAAAGTGTTTCATTCAGCTAACAGTGTTATCAGAGAGAGTTACTAGAGGATGTGGTAAATGTTATGAAAAATTCCTATTTAACTTTGGTCCAAAGTTAATATGTTTAATTACACAACATCATTATCACCCAAACATGAGAACAACTTAATGTAAACGTTGATAAACTGTTGTTACCTGAGGCCTTATTGCATGATCTTTGTTTTAATCTAGAGTGTGGTTTTCTTTAACATTTGTTTTAGTTTATTGTCTTACACACAACTTGATTGGATGACCAAATGCACATGGCCTCTGTTTCTGAATCTGTTTTTGGTGTCAGTATGAACGGGCTACATTTCACTAAACTATACAATAAATTTCATTATGAAACATGTCATAAGGCCTAAATAGGATAAGGGACACTCCTAGATTGCCAAATACCACATTCATTTAACCAGTTCAAAACAACTAGGAACATTTCCTCAGGTGTTAAGTTTAGAAGTAGATAAGTACTTGACATTAGACTGTCAAACCACACCATTTGTTTGTTGTGTTTGTGCTTTGGCACACTTAGTACTTTAACAAATATTCTGTTATTATTGGCACAACAGTAACATCAAATGCTCAAGAAAGGCTAAACCTTCAGCCTTACATCTTCAAGTTAGGTGAATTGGAAACTTTATAAAACTTTAAAATTATCAACTCTCCCTTGTAAAAGAGATCTTGATCTCAATGGGACTATCCGGGTTAAATAAAGGTTAAATTAAAATTAGATGCATGATTTGTTGGTGCTAAACATTTGAAGCTAATTATCATTTTGCTGCACTAGCCTCGCCAAAGTAAAACTTTCATGTTGTAAATGCAGTAGCAGCCCATGTATGTTACCTTTTGTGGTATTTAACTTGTTCCCAATGTAGTTTGATAAATTTGTCTTTGACTATGTGGAAAATTTAACCGTGTATATTAGTGAGGTGAAGTACCATTCACAGGGGCTGCTATATATACTCACTGATTAATCTGGTAATGATGCATTTCATTTGCCACTAAAGAATTAAAGATAACTTACAGTGTATTTTCTTAAATGCCAAGCTATGTGCCTCTTCATCTTGACACCATTGATTTCAGGAGAGCTAAAACTACCAGAAATTGTGCAGTGTATCTTATGTATTTGTGATATTTTTCAGTAGCTTCTCACATAACATGAAAATTGTCACGTTGCAGAGAAAAAACAAGCTCATCAGTGCCTTACTGATATGTTAACTATATGTTGTCATCATTGGGCTTTTGTAGGAGTTAAAAATTGACTTGTATTTGTGCCACCAGTTGCTGTTTGTTTCATTAACTAAACTGCGCATACGTATTGGCACATAGAAACCTTTTATCATTAGAAATGAGAGAATTTCGAAACTATGTAGTTTGTATAGTGTTTATATGTGACAGTTTACACTATTGTAGTGAAATTATAACCAGAGATCATTGAATCTGTGTGAACCGTATGTCTCCATTACACTGTGAATTTTCTTCGTTTTGATTGTTCCAAATTAAGACCAAAGATTTTAATGAATATTTCAGTCCTGTTTGAGGCAATGCAATGTGCATTTGGTAATCAGATGATAATGTAATATTGAAATGTAATAAAAACTGAATTTTTCTCCCATGCAGAATCTAGTAATTGTATTGCTTTATTTATTTTTTATAACTTTTGACCCAGAAATGTAAAGGGACACAAATGGGAGGGAAACTAAGTCACTGTAGGTGGGTTTGAGGCTCATGACAAATTATTATTATTATTTTTTTTATTTATTTTTTTTTTAGCTCATCCAGAAAAACAACAGTTAAAAAAGTCACAGTTGATAAATAAAATAGCTGTCCTCCCCATGATACTGTAGTAAAGTTTACAGTGGTTGAGCTGAAAGTGATTCCCAAAGTTTACAAATATCTGAATAGTATAAATGTTGCCGATATTTATTTCAGTTGCTCCGTAAATAATTTGACTTTTATACAGATTACAGTTTCACTGGTTTCCTTCTTAATTGTTGTTGAGAGTTGTAGAATGGCTGGAACATTTCTTGGTATACATTGCCATAGAGATGTGATACAGGCTGGCCAAGTTGCCGATAAAATGATCGATTCCAAATATTTATATGTTGATGCACTTGAGATGCTAAATTAAGTTGAATGAATTAATGTCTTACAAACCTCATGAAAATGTTGGTCCTGTTTTACATACATTTTAAAACCTTTACCAACATTTTAGTTACTAGTATTTTAATGGGGCAACTCTTAATTTAAAAAGTAAATAAAACTACACCCTTGATAATCTAAACTATTAATGTCTTTATCAATTGCTGCGCCATTTATCAGCCATTCATTGAATCAACTTTGGAGTGT
Organism: Thalassophryne amazonica; assembly: GCF_902500255.1. Classification (NCBI taxonomy): domain Eukaryota; kingdom Metazoa; phylum Chordata; class Actinopteri; order Batrachoidiformes; family Batrachoididae; genus Thalassophryne; species Thalassophryne amazonica. The sequence continues at coordinate 19,737,607 of NC_047116.1, forward strand.
TAATTGTTCGTAATCTCGGTTTTATACTTTAGTTGTAATGTTCACATTTAACTCTACCTTAATCATATATATTCTGTCATACTTTAATTTATATTTACATTATATTATTATGTAAACTTATCCCACCTTACAGTGGCGGGTGGCTAACACACTTCACAAGAACAGTGTTGGTTCAGTTCAGTAAAAGCCCAGTTCCTGTCTGTATGAAGTTGGCATGTTCTCCTTGTGTCTACATTGGTTTTCTCCCATCATCAAAACATCCACATTAGGTTCATCTCCCAACAAGACTGATGGCAGAACTGCCAAAAAGCAGTGAGGGTGTCCTGAACTGAGGGGGAACTATGAATCTGCACTTGTGTTTGCTGTCCTCTCTGAGAATGTTTTCTTTTACTGTAACACCTACACTTACTACTTCCCATCTTTGTGTTGTTGGTTTGAAAACCTTTTTAGTATTCTGCATATCTCCTTGTTTTGTATTCTGTCAGGTGGCTGTTTGGGATAGGAATTGGGCTACCAATACATAGACCTGGGTTCAATTTCACATATGTGCTACAGGCTGCCTGTTTGTGTCCTTGGACAAGACACTTCATCTGCATTGTCTTAATCCACCCATCTGTCAATGGTACCAGCCTTGACTTGGAAGTAACCTATGATGGTCTGCATCCCGTCCAGGGATTTGTTGGCTTATCTGCTTCACGCTACAGTATCTGGGGATAAGCACCAGCCTGAAGGGTATCTGAGCCTGCACAGGACTTACTTCTCTTCTGTTGCAGTTTAGTGTCTTTTCCCACAGCGTCTTCTGCTACCGTTAAAGGTCGATTTCTTTATTCCTACCATTCTTAGACGGTCGTGACTGGCTGTTCTTGACTTGGTAGTTTGATGTAGAGAGTGTTGACCTTTATCCTCTTTTCCTCTTGTCACTTTGTTGAACCATGTTTTCTGATGCGGTCTTTCTGATTGTTGACAGGCTTTATCTTCATGAGTAAGCTTTGTATGCTGTTCCATTGGTTCTGTTTGGTGCAGCTCTTGAGCCAGGGCTTGTTCTTTAGTGGCATTCCCTCATCAGCATTAAGTCAATCTGGCTTTTGATGTTGGAGTCACAAGTCTCTGCTTATAGTGCTTTCTGTCTCCACCAAGGTGGCCATTGAGGTTTCCCATCTGGTATAGAGTGTCAGTTGGAGCGATGCAGCCTGCAATGTTGTGCAGCTTGTCATAGATATTCTTGAGGAGTAGCTTCTGTTTGCATGCAGCATAGACTTGTGTGTAAGCTTCCCCTCCACCACATTCTCTTTGACATTCTTCTTTCTGGTGCAACTACTTCCATCTTTGTATGTGACGTTGAGCCTGTAGATGATCTATTACTAGCTTCCTGAGCCCACCAGCTGGCAGCAATGTGTCAGGGCAACTTTGGAAGACCATTGTGGCGACTGTAGATTCCCACCATACTTGGTCTGTCCTATCTTATCCTGTTTCCACCCTTTGCAACGAGGACACGGAGTTTTAATTTTGGTGGGTAGGTAGCCCAAAATAACAAACCCAAAACAACAAAATCTTAAGTAGTATTAATTTCAGACAGCGAATAACAATTCTGATTTAGAAACTAGCATGGACGTCTTTTGTCATGAGCCTCAAAGGTTGGTTAATGATTAATTTAAGAGGTGGGACAGTGTTTAGAGACTGGCAGTGAGGAGGAGAGTGCAGACAAAGTTTTACAGAGCAGCTGAGTGAAATGGGATAGATTTGCTTAGCAGCATATACTGAACTATGTGTTTAATGCTAACACTCATCTTGTTGCACTGGTTATTTACTGTCATTTCACTGTACAAAAGATTATTTCTATATAAAGAAATGTTTTATTTTCCATGTTACAGTATTAATTCTTACAGTATCATAGTCTGTTTTGACATCTAATCTTTGTCACCCTTTCCTTCATGAAAGTGACAATAAGTTACAAAATAAGTTTTCTATTCTGTTAACAGAAACAGAACCATACGTCTTAATGTTTTTCAGCCATTGAATTGGAAATGACTTGGTTTTTTCAAGTAATCCTAGAAAGGGGGAGCATAGACACTGCTGAGTCTGCCCCGTTCCCTGGGATAGCCGCACTGTTGTGGCATTGAGTGTTCTCACTATCGCTTCCTATCTACACACTGGCAAACTGTTGAGGTATTTCTTGCGGTGATTGGTTTTAATGCTAGGATTTTATGAATCAAAAAAGCAAAAGTTTTAGACCTGCATGCTTTGCTTATTATCCATGATTATTCCTATAACTAGTTTGTTTTATTTTAAATTTTGTTTTGTTTTTATTTTTGTGAACTAACCATAGGAGCTCTTTATAAGGACAGGTTTAATTACGTGAGTCCCATATCAACATGTAGCATGATGATATTAGGCTGCCTCTGGAAGGTTAGAGGACAGTTAGAGAAGATGCATATTGTGCTTAGGGCAGAAAAGCAAAGCATACCAGGCATTTACAAAGAATTAACGCTTCCTTTTAAGCCAAATATGAGCCAGTTTGTTTTCTGTCATTACATTGGATCACGATATATTGTAGAGTTCAGGTCTCACTGAAGGAATGACTCAGAATTTTAACCATATTGTTGCTTTTTAGTCTATTGGTGTAACTAGATAATTTAATTATGGGTATTTGTTTACTGTATGAAAATATTTCATTAATACCTACCAAAATTTCAAGATTCCATCTTCGAATTACTTTTTTTTTTTTTTTTTTTACCAAATACCACTGGAAAATGTAAAGATAATCACTTGTTTCTTGACAACAGTGAAAACAATTTTGACAGCATCTTACATCTGTTTAAAACCACTTTATAATCTGCTACTTTCTGGTTTTATAGATTAGCTCCAAATTAACCAGACTGAGAGTTTCACATGTTACTATTGAGATCTGTTTGCTTTAGTAAGCAAACAGATCGCTTATTTTGATGTTAGAACCCATTTAACACAATTTTGAATAATTTTAAAAGCAGTTTAAAGTGGTTAATAATTTGTTGAAAAACAGTTTATAACTGTGCAATAGTTTGTCAAGTAATAATGGATTTTTTTTTTGATAAATGGCTTAAATTATTAATAGATTATTATTTTTGAGTAGCTGATCGTTATCAGTCCAATGCTCTGTAATTGCTGGAATAAAACTTGTAGAGAGTTTTACATTTTTAAAAGAACTACTGAGATACAAGTATGTTGTTTTTTGTATTTTGTAAAACAATGTAATTCAAACTTTGAAACTGTTTACTTGAACAGAATTTAATTGGAACATTTTATTATTGAAGTGGTGGAACACTGACTGCTTTGTCGATGATTATCCAGCTAGTCTAGTTGTGAAAGCACTGATATAATTATAATACAATGTTTAGGTTGTAACAACCTACATTTTATTCCCTTAAAATGTAGGTTGAACTGTTTGTCTCTTTCAGTATTGTGTTGGATGTGAGAGAAATGACTTGCATTTGAGGGATTCAGCAAATTTCTGATGGAGTTTGACTGGAGGTCACACACAGGACTCCACAGTTAACAGATTAGCTGTCCATTTAACAAACGGCATATTTGTGTAGCATTTAAACGTGAAAACAATGGCAACATGTCACTGACAGCAGCTGCTTGTTTAAAATTAAAGCAGTGCCATTAGTTGCGTGACATTATTCACTGTAGTGTTTGTTTTTATAACCTTGTTGCCTTTCGAGTCTGTCATTTATGTGGCTTGCCTCTGAGAATTATTTTATCACAAAAGAGGGAGGATGAATGTTTGCAGTAGCTAGCTGTTGGTTTGTGCACAGTTTAACTAAAAATACTTGATACAATTTATCTTCCTTAGAGTGAGACCAGTACTTCTACTTTATTTCGAAATGGTTTCAGTAAAAAAAAACAACAAATAAATAAATAACTGATGGAAGCGTTAATTTGAAGGGGACGGGTAATGTGTTACAAGTTACTGTGTGATTTTTTTTTTTTCTTTTCTTTTATTAAAATTTGATTCTTGATTGAATGTTTTCATACACACCTAGTTCTTGAAATCTCTGTTTTTCACACAAATATTTAGAAAAAGATTCAGGGAGAGAACAAATTCCGAACCACATTGAATGACCAAATGGTAAGACAACCTGACTAAAATTTTCACTGCTGTATGGAAGTCAATGTCACTTGGGCTTAGTAACTTAGCAACAGGGCTTTTTTCATTGTTGATGTTGTTGTTATATTATTATTTACAGTATAAATTGTGTTGTCCAGTCATTCCATTTATTTTCATCACACCAAGTATTCTGTGGTGCGATATCAACTTTGTGATTTTTGGTAAAACATGCACAATGGTCATGAGCCTTAAACTCCCACTTTGTTCACAAAGCTAGAGCTTGTTCACAGAACTGTTTTTGTAGGATGGTCGTACTCTGCTTTAGAACAAGTGCTCATTGTGTTTAATAGTTGATACATTAGAGGGGGGAAAAATCCTCAATGAACTGAAATGACTTGGTCAACATTTTGTCATGTTTTTATTTTATATATTTATTTTCTGTCACAATCTGCCAAACTTAAATGTTGAACTTGCACTTTAATTTCACAGTGGCAAAAAAAAAAAAAATCATTTTAAGCAAATATAATGACCAGATGCAGCAATTTATAAGCATCATGTGTAGGAAAAAAAAATTATTTTATGAAGGATATCTTATTTTTGAGTTATATATTTAGTTGTTTTTTTTGGGGGGGGGGGGGGGGGGGGGGGGGTGACCAGTGAAATTACTTCATACATTCCAAACACTATCTGTATGATTGAAATTGATTTTCAAGCCAACACTCTTTTACTACACCGTTTGTTCATTCATTGTTTTCAAGGGTCACATGATTCCTGCTGCACCCGGAAATGATTAACACAACTGAACGGGGGAGGAAAAAAAAATCATGTAATAATACTGTTTGTTTTCAAGGTGATGTACTTCTTGCTCATCTTCAAGCTGAAGATTAGATTCTTTCAAGAAGATGCTGAGCAGTGTCATTTAATTTTCTTTCTTGATGATTCTGTGGTGTTTTCATGGAAGATACAACTGGTTCCTTAGAGGATCACTTTTGGACAATAAACCTGCAAATCTTCGAGAGGAAAAAAATGTTTCCAACTGTACAGCATCCCCCGCACCAAAGAATTCCCTCTACATCCTTTTTGTTATCGACATCCAGACGTGCTTTGAAAGTTTGCAGCGTGCCTACTTCCATATTCAGACTTTCTTTAAGATATTCTTGGTTGCAGTCTTGTCTTTGCACCACTAGTTTAGAGCAGATCTCCTTCAGCAGTGCCAGTATTGCATTTTTTTCACCCTTGATGTCCAAACAGTCCTGCAGAAAAGACTCTTGAGTTCTCCATCATCTCACAAAATACCTCCTCATTTCAATGGATCACATGATGTTAAATCTTCAGCATTTCAGCCAACATGTTGGACTGTTTCAGGTATTCTGTAAAATAAAATCAGTGCCCACCATCAGTTGTCTTAATCGTGTCCTCTTTCAGCAGATGATTTCCGAATAATTTGGCAACAGATTCCAGAATTTAGTTTCATTAAGGAAAATGCAAATGATCCGGAAGGGATCAGTTGTCATCTTTTGAAGATGATGACGAGGATGTGACAGAGTAGAGCAGCACAGGCCATTGCTGTACATTTGTGTTTTTGTATATGTGTGTGTATTTGCGTCATGAGTGTGTATGTGTCTGTGCGCGTGTGGGTGGGTGTGCGCTTGTGTGTGACCATGGCACTCGTTGACGGTCTCTAACACTTGCCCTCCCGTTGTGCAGCATGAGGAATGCCAGTGGGCTGACTGCTGCTGACCTGGCCCACGCACAGGGATTCCGTGAGTGCGCCAAGGTTTTGTCCAATGCCCAGAACCTCCAACAAAACATGGCTCAGTCCCATAACGGGTCAATTCTGTACAACATCACCCAGAATGGGAGCCACACTCACCCCACTATCCAGGGACGGAGCTTCTTAAATGGCATGCCCAACAGAAAGAGGTCCTCTGAGGGCATAGAGACAAAACCCAGTGAAGAAAGCCAGACCCAACGGTAGGTCCATAAGATCATCAGATGTAAGTTTTACATTTGCTGCTTGGTTTAAATTTTTTTTTTTTTTTTATACCAATGGTCCAAACTTAGAGAGCTTCATTACCCGAAGCCAACATATGGTCATTGGGTATTGCAAAGACCTGGCGTCCGTCCGTCCATCTGTGTACAGCATAAGTCCAATTCTATTACTGCCAGATTCTCAAATTCACAGGGAACATTCTTGGGACACAGACCTTGGACAAATTCGAAGATGTCTAACCTTGACCTAGTTTAAGAGGTATTTTAAGACATTAAAATGTCACATCTGTACTTTTTTTTTTTTTGGCATGATCTCGCGGACGTTGGCGCGTGAGTGTGGTGATGTCGCTTCCTGCTATCGCTAGGTGCTAACTTTGCTTAATTTTTTGGCTAAAAATGACACCTTTCTCATATATTATATACAAGCTAGTGAGAAATAAACACTTCTAAAACTAAAAATGCTGTGTTTGTAACCTATAACACCTCTGGAAGGATTTACAAAAATTTAGCGGACGTTAGTGTGGTGAAGTCACAGGATGGTAGAAAATCTCTGTTTCGTTTGTGTGTAAATATAACCTCTTTAATTACTTAAACAGCTGCAAATTATACAGAACACAATGCTCATACAGCCGAGGGTATTTTTAGCATTGCCTTATATTTTTATTATTATAGTTAAGGGTTACGCTTTTAAACAAATAATACAGCATCTTAAAAATCTTGTGGTGAGTCAAGTAAAGCATGTTTCTTAAATATGGCTCAAGACAGGGTGCTTCCCTTGTGTATTATTGAAATTTAACTTGTTAGGTGATCATGTCTTTTTTTTTAGTTGTAGATTGGATAGTTTGTTTGGAAATTAGATATATTTGGTAAAATTTGTGGGTTTGCAGTGTAGAAATGGTGATGGCTAGAAGTGAACTTTCTAAAAAGAACAACAAAATAACAGTAGCTGACATAAGGTTTGCCAACTGATTTAGAACTGGCCTGCTGTGATACATATTTCACATATGCCTTCTTTTGTCCAGACTTTTGGACTTTTTAATTTGGTCCAAACCAAAATTGCCGGTCTGAAACCTGCCTCAGACCATGATCCAGTCATAATTGATCTGCCCAAAAGAGGTGGTCTCGGACCGGATCAAACAGAACCGTGATTGGTTTGTTTGCAGTGTGAAAACACTTTTTGGATGGTTCTAACTTTTGGCCAAGTTACAGGAAGTTGAGGCATATTATCATCTCCCATTAACAGTAGAAGAAAATAAGGGACATTAATTAATTGAAAGATGTAATATTTTGGCATTTGCATGGTGTTGTATCAAAACAGGAATGTCTGGCTCTGATGGTTCCTTTTAAAAGTTTAAACTTTTATGAGGTTATAACCCAATTCCTCTGTAATGTGACACAAATCTTTAATGTTTTTCTGATCAGACCTGGGTGATTCTCTGCACTTAAATAGTTTATCTCTCACTGTCCGTCTTTTCTCCTTGTTAAACAATAAATGCCTGTTTTGTCTCCCTGTCTTGTGGCAGGTGGTAAATATGAGGGGTGTCATAGATCACAAAAGCCAAAATTGGATTGGCATGGTTTTTAAGCCATGGATCGGAACTTTTGTTTTGCTTTTTTTTTTTTTTTTTTTTTTCCAGAAAAAAATTAAACATATAAATATAACTTTGCTTTCTGTTTGAAAAACTAACTTAATGAGTAATGAAAACAAGGAGCTTTAGCCTGTGTCCTGAAAATGGAAAAGTGTCCATTGTTTTGCGTGAGCCATCCGATTGTTGCAAGCACTGGATTCTTTGTACTATGCATAGCTGCAACATTTCTGACTTTGCATCATTGCCATTTTTTTTTCCCTTGTTCTGTTATTGGTAATATGGCCAAAGCAGAAATCACTCCATTGAGTCTGGTCTGCTTGAAGTTTCTTCCTGTAATAAAAAACAAAATGCCTACCAGTGTTGGCAATGTCTTTGCTTGGGGTGGGGGGGTAAGGTTAGAGCTAACTCTTGTGAAGTGCCTTAGGGCAACTTATGCTGTGATTGGCACTGTATAAATAAATTGAATTGAATCCATTCAAATGGAATGGTTTGCTAAATTGACAATCCAATGCCAGATGCACACAATTCAGTTTCAGTTTATGTCATTTATATAGCACCAAATCACAACAAAGTTGCCTCAAGGCACACACGTCTACAAGCCAATCAATGTCAAATATAGGGAGAAGCAGCCTGCATGGGTGTTGTCAGGACCTAAATACACAGTGAAAAGTTCTTCAGGCAAATGCAGCATTTGCAGTGTGAAATCAACTGAACTGGACTGAACATATACCATGTATTAAAAGCATGAACCTTAGTTCTACCTTGTTCTAGACTTTCAGAATGCCCTCAAATGAAGGCTGGTTAAGTTTAAAGCAAAACTATTTTGTCATTCACTATGTTTACATGGACAGCAATAATGCAACTATTGACCTTAGTCTAAACAAGAGAATATTTTCATTATGGTGTTATGTGCTCTTCAATAATGCGACTAAGATTGTAATACTCCATGTTTTACCTGGATTATTTCTTACTGCGTATGATTGCGTTCAGGTTAAGATAATCTGGATACCCTGGTTACACTGCACTGAAGTGTTGAAAGTGTTGCCTTAACTGGGTTAATAAATCACATTGCTGTCCATTTAAACATAGTCGTTGTTGCCCTTTGTCATTGTTTAGGGCTGGGCATGCCGCTGGAGTTGCTGCATATGAACGGGCCACTGGGTGGCACTGGAGGATTCCAAAACGGTACCATAGAAGTGGAGGTGACCCCTATTGGGAACTCAGATGCGCCAGGACGCTTTGCATTTGGGCTGAATGGGTTTGCACCGGCACACTGTGAGGATCAGGGGATCCAGCACAGGTCGAGCCCTGTGCCGAAAGAGCTAGAGGTCATCACTGTGGCATCTATGCAGACGCCTTGTCGCTGGACCAACTCTTACGCATATCTGTAGAGACTTGGTGTGTTCTTCTGTTACCATCCATTTCTGTTTTATTGCATATTGTTATATACAGAGAGTCACACGTTTGTTTTTGAATGTTCAGCAGTGTTTGTGTATTTTCTACTTTTCCATGTACCTAATGGCTAAAAGTGTTACGATTGCTTTGTCACACATGAACAGTTACTGCATCCGGATTAAATGGATATTTGCTTTATAATCCTTAATTGTACCCACCCGCTACATCGGTACTAATGTTAGCAGGTAAAAGTAGGCATTATGAGTATATTAAGCATGCAGATGAACATTATATCAGAGCATTAAGCTGCTTAAACAGCTTGACATTGTAGACGTTCTGTGCCTTTCCTCTTTTTTTTTTTTTTTAATCTTTCACAGTTAAACCACGTGTTTGTGAAAAGTAAAATGGAGTCTTAAATTCCTGTTTTCAAATTATCCAGGCTAACAATTATTTCAACCCACATTTCTTACTATTATAGCAAGAGAGTAAATTAGTTTTCTGAGTTGAATATGCTAAATTAAATGGTTCAGGTATTGTTTGTATTTCATGATCAGTTAAAGGCCTCGCTGGTAGCGATATTCGATTCCGCCCTGAGAAACGTCATTTTCTGCTGCTGTGCGTTACACACTGCTGTTTTTATTTGGAAAATACTTGCTGTCAGGATATAAACTTTAAAGCTACAGTGTATAAGATTTAGGGTATTAATTAGCGAAAATGGAATAGAGAATTCATTCTGTTCATTAGTGTATATCTGCACCAGTGAATATGTTTTCAAAAGCTTGGAATGAGTGTTACATATCTACATATAGTTGCCTCCCCCCATGTAGGTGGCCATGTTGATACAGCATATACAATATTTACGGTCTATATAATTACATTTGCTGCAGTTTTTTTAGTGAGAAAACGCAAATCTAATTTTAATTATTGAGTTGAGCAAGTTTGCTTTGTCTGTTTACTATCAGTAAAACAGAAACATGGTGTCAGAAAGAACAGTGTTACATCGTCCCGATACAGATAATGGAGCACACAGGTGTCCCCATTCCACAGATGGGTTGGGATTCATCTAACTTGCCCAGAGGGGGTAAAAAAAAATATCTGCTTTATATATTGGCCACCCTGCTCTCGAAATATCAGCATTGGTATTGAAAACCTTTATCGTCTGTCACTAATCTGCAGCCTCACTAGGTGACTAAATCTTACACACTGTAGCTTTAACCCAGCACTGACTGCACTCTGACAAAGTGATCCGAGTTTGGGATTGTGTTCATTTTGGCAGAAGAGACTTGATACTGACTCTCCTGTATGGGCCATGGTTCATCTGCAGTACCAAAAATCCAAATGTTACTTTTATTTGGGGTTGTTTTATATAATTTGAGGCTAGCATGGTGTGTGGTACATCTGGTTATATATATATATATATATATATATATATATATATATATATATATATATATTTTTTTTTTATTTTTTTTTTTTTGAAAAAAATAAAAAGGACCGTTGCTTTATTGACAGACCTCGTATGTAGGTTTGCACGTCGTTGCATTTTGAAGTTGGTTTGTGAACACTTTACGAATGCTTCTCAAGAAAGCTTGCTTGAGTTAACACTTGATTGTCTAGAGCTCATTTGAATATTAGGAAAAAAGTGTTTCATATACAACCTCTGGCAAAAATTATGGAATCATCGGCCCTCGGAGGATGTTCATTCAGTTGTTTGATTTGTAGAAAAAAAGCAGATCACAGACATGACACAAAACTAAAGTCATTTCAAATGGCAACTTTCTGGCTTTAAGAAACACTCTAAGAAATCAGGAAAAAAAATTGTGGCAGTCAGTAACGGTTACTTTTTTTAGACCAAGCAGAGGGAAAAAAAATATGGAATCACTCAATTCTGAGGAAAAAATTATGGAATCATTCAAAACAAAAGAACACTCCACACATCACTAGTATTTTGCTGCACCACCTCTGGCTTTTATAACAGCTTGCAGTCTCTGAGGCATGGACTTAATGAGTGACAAACAGTACTCTTCATCAATCTGGCTCCAACTTTCTCTGATTGCTGTTGCCAGATCAGCTTTGCAGGTTGGAGTCTTGTCATGGACCATTTTTCTTCAACTTCCACCAAAGATTTTCAATTGGATTAAGATTCGGACTATTTGCAGGCCATGACATTGACCCTATGTGTCTTTTTGCAAGGAATGTTTTCACAGTTTTTGCTCTATGGCAAGATGCATTATCATCTCGAAAAATGATTTCATCATCCCCAAACATCCTTTCAATTGATGGGATAAGAAAAGTGTCCAAAATATCAACGTAAACTTGTGCATTTATTGATGATGTAATGACAGCCATCTCCCCAGTGCCTTTACCTGACATGCAGCCCCATATCATCAATGACTGTGGAAATTTACATGTTCTCTTCAGGCAGTCATCTTTATAAATCTCATTGGAATGGCACCAAACAAAAGTTCCAGCATCATCACCTTGCCCAATGCAGATTCGAGATTCATCACTGAATATGACTTTCATCCAGTCATCCACAGTCCACGATTGCTTTTCCTTAGCCCATTGTAACCTTGTTTTTTTTCTGTTTAGGTGTTAATGATGGCTTTCGTTTAGCTTTTCTGTATGTAAATCCCATTTCCTTTAGGCGGTTCTTACAGTTCGGTCACAGACGTTGACTCCAGTTTCCTCCCATTCGTTCTTCATTTGTTTTGTTGTGCATTTTCGATTTTTGAGACATATTGCTGTAAGTTTTCTGTCTTGACGCTTTGATGTCTTCCTTGGTCTACCAGTATGTTTGCCTTTAACAACCTTCCCATGTTGTTTGTATTTGGTCCAGAGTTTAGACACAGCTGACTGTGACAGCCAACTCTTTTGCAACATTGCGTGATGATTTACCCTCTTTTAAGAGTTTGATAATCCTCTCCTTTGTTTCAATTGACATCTCTTGTGTTGGAGCCATGATTCATGTCAGTCCACTTGGTGCAACAGCTCTCCAAGGTGTGATCACTCCTTTTAGATGCAGACTAATGACCAAATCTGATTGATGCAGGTGTTAGTTTTGAGGATGAAAATTTACAGGGTGATTCCATAATTTATTCCTCAGAATTGAGTGATTCCATATTTTTTTTTCCCTCTGCTTGGTCTAAAAAAGTAACCGTTACTGACTGCCACAATTTTTTTTTCCTGATTTCTTATAGTGTTTCTTAAAGCCAGAAAGTTGCCATTTGAAATGACTTAGTTTTGTGTCAGGTCTGTGATCTGCTTTTTTCCTACAAAATTAAACAACTGAATGAACATCCTCCGAGGCCGGTGATTCCATAATTTTTGCCAGGGGTTGTATAAGATTTGTCCTGGTGGAAGTTTTTTTTTTTCTCTCTCAGAGTAATAGTTCACATTGCAGGTGGTGCTTATTACGGAACAGCTTTGTACTTCTTTGTGTAAAGTCATTAAATGTTTCATTTTATAAATGATGACTGGTTGGTTTTTCTTTGTCAAGCACTGGTTCTACTTTTTTACTTTTTATGGTCAGTGTTTGAAACTCTGATGGCCTTAAAGCGTCTGACCTTAATAGACAGGTTTATGATTGTCAGTATCGTTCTTTTCGTTTATGACATGCAGCTACGTTCTATTGCAAAGGTAGGTCACAGTGCTGGTTCAGCACTGATGACCTCATTTCAGTCACGCCATAAACTGCATTTATACAAGGAAAGTATTTTGCAATTTATCAACCCAATGATTAAAGCGTAATATGAATGGTCGTGATACTTAGTGGGTCAAATGTCTACTGCTGTGCACATGCAGTTGAATGGTTTGGTCACAAAGTAAGTTATTTGTTTCATTTCTAGCGGCAGGTGAAACCTGTGGGGATTTTTCCTTAAATGGCCCAAACCAGGATAGAGTCTTCCGCGGCTGGCAAACCTTCAGCACTCACCAGAGGACAGCAGCCAGGTGGAACACCAGAAGTGCGTGACAGCAGAGCAGCTATATGATCACGCCCTCTTCAGCACCATGCTGCTTACCATGGATCTTAAAGCAGTCTTCTTTGCCTAAAACTGAATCAGTTTGCCTTAAACTTACTGAAGTGCTCACTTCTTTGATATTTCTTCCTTGAGGCAGTCCTGCTGTTGAGCAGAAATTTTGTATTTGATATTGTCCATATTTACAGTTTTGTTACAGAAACACATTAAACTGATTCAGCTGTAAATAGTAACACGTTGCATTAATTTGTCATCAGAAGTGGGAAAGTTCCCTGCATGTTTTTTGATTTTAATAAAATATTGCATGACATCTGTAATGTTAATGTTTAATGTTGACCTTGGTAGTCATCACACCTAGGCTTTGTAAATGAAGGAAACAAGTTTACACTGCATGTTACTGCAACTACACCTGCTCCTAATTTCCATCATGCATTCGTTGATTCTTTGCAACAAACACAAGCATGTCCAGCAGGTGCAGGCAAGCTACATGTACGTTCAAACCATCTGGGCTGCTAATTTCCAGCATTATATCCACCAACCTGCAGCAGATGGAAGAAAAAAAAGCAAAAGTCTTGCTTTTTGCATTGATCTGGTGCATCAAAGTTATTGCTTAATCAGTTTATATGACCTGTAGCTTGATTAAATGTAAGGCAATAGTATTTATTGTTTAAGTAATGGGATGGATTCAGTCATTCATAATAGTTTCCAGGCTATGTGCCAAAGCTTATGAGGACAAGGCATGAGGTGGTTAGTGCAAAATTAGCTGTGCACAAATGCACTGATTTGGATGGGCATGTTTTATCTGAAAGAGAGCTGGTTGGAGGTTGCAAACCCATCAAAGCCGCTGACCAAAGGTGTGTTAAACTATAAGAAAGTTCTTGCATAAACAAACTGATAAACATGCTGTATGCAGAGTGAATTACTGCAGTGCACAGATCATGTGACTGAAGTTGCTGTCCTCAGAAGACAGCCCGGGCATCTTTTCACGGATGCCCCTGGACGCCTCGCTGGAGAGGTGTTCCGGCACGTCCCACTGGGAGGCCCCGGGAAGACCCAGGAAACGCTGGAGGGACTACATCTCTCGGCCTGGCTTGCGAACGCCTTGGGGTTCCCCGGAGGAGCTGGGGGAGGGTGTGTGTGAATCGGGAGGTCTGGGCAGCTTTGCTTGAGCTGCTGCCCCCGCGACCCGACTCCGGATAAAGCGGAAGAAAATGGATGGATGGATATATATATATACACACACACACACACATACATATAGCTCCTCCCCTCTGCACACACCTGATGCCGGAGCTCTTATATTTCTACTTCTGGCAAAATTACAATATCTTCTATTAACCCCTGGTGGGGGAGGGAGGAGGATATCAAACTCACGGCAGAATGAATGACGTATGCGTTGACCTGTACCGCCTTCACGCTGCCGTCACGTGTCCAGACACCGCTGCGTGCACTCGGCTGACTCACCTGTCGTCCGTCGACTCAGCGCAGCCACGTCACTGTGACCACGCCCCTCGCGGGCAAGTCTTCAATAGTGTAGACGTCCCAAACTAAAAAACTAAATAAATAATTGCAAAAATAGCAACGGTTTGTATGTTACATATACAACGTTCGCAAAAGCATAACTTGTACTATATAAAATTATCTTAAACCCGTGCTGGGATTTTGATTCACCAATAATTTTGTGAGGCTGCTCGCGTATTCTCACCCCCCTCTTTCCGTGAAGTGGTATCGTCCGAAACAGAGCTGAGCTGGAGGATTATCAGGGTGACGGAAGAGTCGGCTTTCGGTTGTAGAAATATTTATTTTAATAACTGTAGTCATTTGGTTGTTTTGTTCCGACGCGTATCGCAGTTTAAGAAATGTCAACCCCTGCCAGAAGGAGACTTATGAGAGATTTTAAGCGGTGAGTTAATGATGCCAGTCGTGGTTTGTCAAAGTAGCTAAGCTAACACTGTTAGCGTAGCTATTAAAGAGAAAGAGAATTAAAGATGACTTTTCACTTCGATATTCAAATACCTTTTTGGGCACGTGAATTAATATTTAATGTTTAATCGTGAAATGTGTTGTAAGCGTAACGAAAGATAAGCGGTAGTATCTGCTGCTAACAAGCTGTTTGATTTTTCAGGTTGTGAACCTGTTCTACCAAACCAAATGAAAAATACCACGGAACCAACCTTAGTCCTCGTCCTGTTTTATGCCACTGTTAATTGAACATTTTTAACATATGGACAGCTGATTTGACTGAACTTTCACCTTTTATTTCTTTGAGATATGTGATGGGAATTATACTTTATACACTTTAGAGTATTGACTAAACACATAAACTTGCCCACCAAGTTAATTTAGTTAAATAACCTTTATTTATTTTTTCCATTTCAGACGTGCACTAGATGCTGGAGATTATTTTTCTGAATTTTGTTAAATGATGTCTTGTTTAAAAAGCATCATGGACAATTATTTACTCGCCCAAAAGTATCAGTTCTGTACATTTTCCCGTGTTGGTAACACCTGATTACACAGTAAAATGTACATGACAGTCATATGATTGTTTTCTTTTAATAATAAACCTTTAATAAAATTTTGTGGTTACAAAAAAATGTATGTGCGTGCCACACAGCTTGTGTGGACTGTAACCCAAAAGGAATAAATGCTCTCATCTTGTACGCCTTGATCTTAAGAGAGCATAGAGGAAGAGCAAACTGATGGAAATTTGGTGAACTTTGATGCTCCAGAGAGCTCAAAAAGGCAGTTTTGTTTAGCTTATGTAATAGCAAGACCAAAGTAGTAGTAAAAAAAAAAAAAAGACTCCGCTTCAATGCAAACAACTGGATTTAATGTAAACTCACCACCAACATTTTGACTGAAAAATTCTTCCTTGGGGTATTAAAAAAAAAATACAAACAAAAATGTTTTGTTACTATTAAAATGAGAGAAAGGCAGCCGGTCTGCTGTGTGCGAGTCTGATCTCATCAGATCTCGAAGCTAAGCAGAGCTCTGGGTAGGATAGTATCTCACTGACACACGACTGGTGGAGAGGAGGCGGTGACGTAATCGTGCTGGAAAGGCCATAACTTTCTCATATACAATCTCACTAAATGGGTCCTTCCGACACGTGCGCACATAGCGGCTGACTGTCCGCTGAATGCTGTCCGGAGCGGCAGCGAAAATTACGGCCAAAATCTCGAGCAGTCTGCACACATACCATTTGAGCGGCACTGACGCATCCTTTGCAAGGACATGGAATTGCGTGCAAATGCTGCTCGGCCCTCACGGATGTTCAGCGCCACTGCTGTGGCTGAGATGACCACACATTTGCACACACAGTGCTGAGGATGGATGTGGACTATTACATAGTTATTATGTGAAAGAAGCTATGAAAATGCCCCCAACTTTAGGCAGAAAAAGCACTGTAAATAACAAATAATAATAATAATTTTAAAAAAATTAAGAAAACTGTGAACAGCCACTCATGGACTTAGAGAATGATGTCCACTGAGCTGTGTCTCTCAGGTTTCATTGACCTCTTCACAGACAATGAAAATAAAACAATAAATCTGGAATTCCTCGTCCACATTCCTCACACAGGTGAAGTCCGCTGTCCCTGTGCCGGCCAGCAGCATTAGACTACAGTCCTCAGAAAAATAAATAAGAAAATCTGCTTTGTGGCCGGGCACGACATGTAAAGTGTGCCTTCACAGCCGCACTGTGCCTTCACAGCCGGGGCACGCATAAAACTGAGTTCCGTTAGATGGCACGACTCTGATGTGGTAATACATGATGCACGAGCATCTTGATCCTTTGGATGGGGTTGGTAAGGTTAGACCTTACTTGTTTGAAGTGCCTTGAGGCAACTTTGTTGTGATTTAATGATATATAAATGAAATAAATTGAATTGGATGTGCTCTGATAAAAATAAAAATGAAGCCAGAGTGTTGTCATTGTCTGTCCAGCACGGTGCGCAGCGGGTGCGTGCTGACGACGAGCATTAAATTTAAATCCACTTCTGTCCTCAGAATAATACACCATAAATCTGGTTTGTGCAGGTTGTCCATAGCCACACGGGACGTGTCCCACCCACGCGTAAATACATAATTAAATAAATAATTAAACACAATGAATCTGTCTGTGCAGCTTTCATTTTTTTTTTTTTTTTTTTGGACACCTTGAGGAAGACTTTGGATTGCAGCATTGGTGACTATACATTAAATACTGCCCCCCCCCCCAATCAAAGCAGAGTTTTGTGCGACTAATTTAGCCTCATTTGTATTTGTTTTTTTTGGCATCTTTTCAGTATTGGTATGTGCTCCCCTTTATTTAGTTTTTATTTTGTGGCCTACATGGCAGCCCAAAGACCCTGAGGGATGCAGTGGCAGCTTTAATGTGAGCTAATAATTTAAGCTAGTAAGGGTTTGATATGAAATGTTAGGAGTCATTGCCATTTTTTATTTACATATCAGCAGCTGTATCATATCAGATTTTTTTTTTTTTTACTCTAATATTGGTATCGCATCAGCCCCCATAAAATCCTTATCAGTTGGATTCTAGTCAAAATAAATTCTTGAAGACATGAGGAAGCTGATGCTTGATATAATTAGTCTGTGAATGGTCACAAAGATATTGCTAGGGCTCTCAGATCCATTAAACCAAGATGGAATGAGCCAGCAGTAGTGGATGGATCGATGGAAAGGTTGGCTTTGTCATATTTGATTTCTCCTTCCTCTCTTCATGAAGGTTACAAGAAGATCCTCCAGCTGGTGTCAGTGGTGCCCCATCTGAAAACAACATTATGGTCTGGAATGCTGTCATATTTGGGTGAGTTATTGATCCATACAGGTAATGTACATGGGATATATTTTATACAGTAGTACTGTTGATTTAAAAATTCCCTCCTTCCTTCACAGCCCTGAAGGAACGCCTTTTGAGGATGGTAAGTGTTTATTATATTACATTGTTATTGATGTGTGGGTGTGGCCAGCTTCCTCTGTGTTTACGTATGCATCCTTTGCAGTATCAGAACGGTAGTAGAGAAGCTTGAATCTTCGACTGGACTGGGTTGCTTAAGATTCAAGCTTCTCTACTATGAAAACCCCCTTCTGTCTGATCATTTCTTAATAACATTTACATTTACTCTGATGGACTACCCAGCAGTGGGGAATAAGTTTCATTACAGTAGAAGTCTTTCAGAAAGCGCTGTAACTAGGTTTAAGGATATGATTCCTTCATGTTCTCCAATGCCATATACCAACACAGGGCAGAGTAGCTACCTAAACTATGCGAGTGAGATAGATTATCTCGTCAATAGTTTTACATCCTCATTGAGGACAACTTTGGATGCTGTAGCTCCTCTGAAAAAGAGAGCCTTAAATCAGACGTGCCTGACCCCGTGGTATAACTCACAAACTCACAGCTTAAAGCAGATAACCCGTAAGTTGGAGAGGAAATGGCGTCTCACTAATTTAGAAGATCTTCACTTAACCTGGAAAAAGAGTCTGTTGCTCTATAAAAAAGCCCTCCGTAAAGCTAGGACATCTTACTACTCATCACTAATTGAAGAAAAGAACAACCCCAGGTTTCTTTTCAGCACTGTGGCCAGGCTGACAGAGTCAGAGCTCTATTGAGCCGAGTATTCCTTTAACTTTAACTAGTAATGACTTCATGACTTTCTTTGCTAATAAAATTTTAACTATTAGAGAAAAAATTACTCATAACCATCCCAAAGACATATCGTTATCTTTGGCTGCTTTCAGTGACGCTGGTATTTGGTTAGACTCTTTCTCTCCGATTGTTCTGAGTTATTTTCATTAGTTACTTCCTCCAAACCATCAACATGTCTATTAGACCCCATTCCTACCAGGCTGCTCAAGGAAGCCCTACCATTAATTAGTGCTTCAATCTTAAATATGATCAGTCTATCTTTATTAGTTGGCTATGTACCACAAGCTTTTAAGGTGGCAGTAATGAAACCATTACTTAAAAAGCCATCACTTGACCCAGCTATCTTAGCTAATTATAGGCCAATCTCTAACCTTCCTTTTCTCTCAAAAATTCTTGAAAGGGTAGTTGTAAAACAGCTAACTGATCATCTGCAGAGGAATGGTCTATTTGAAGAGTTTCAGTCAGGTTTCAGAATTCATCATAGTACAGAAACAGCATTAGTGAAGGTTACAAATGATCTTCTTATGGCCTCAGACAGTGGATTCATCTCTGTGCTTGTTCTCTTAGACCTCAGTGCTGCTTCTGATACTGTTGACCATAAAATTTTATTACAGAGATTAGAGCATGCCATAGGTATTAAAGACACTGCGCTGCGGTGGTTTGAATCATATTTATCTAATAGATTACAATTTGTTCATGTAAATGGGGAATCTTCTTCACAGACTAAGGTTAATTATGAGTTCCACAAGGTTCTGTGCTAGGACCAATTTTATTCACTTTATACATGCTTCCCTTAGGCAGTATTATTAGACAGCATTGCTTAAATTTTCATTGTTACGCAGATGATACCCAGCTTTATCTATCCATGAAGCCAGAGGACACACACCAATTAGCTAAACTGCAGGCTGTTATAGATCCCAACAATGACTCAGATCACTGAGTCTCCTCCTGTCTCCCACACTGACATCTTTGGCTTTGCAGGGAACTCGACATTATTATTGCACCAAAAGTTGACCAACAAATGTGGTCTGTGTCTCCCTCCAGTGGACAAAAAAGTAACACTTTGCCTCAACACCGCTGTTTCTCCACTTCTGCTTCTCTACTCCCATCTAGTGTGAAAAGGATATACAGCATCTTAGTGAGAAAGTGACGCTGAAATGTGCTGTCCAATGCGGCAGAAGGTAAAAGAAAAGACTTTTCTTACCTCGTGCTGCTAATAGTTCCTCAACTTCAATGCAAAATCTAATTCTTTTTCACTGGGGTGTGTTTTGAGGTAAATGGGGATTGAGTGGACAGGAGATTAAAGTAGATTAGAAAAATATCAGACGAAACAGGAGAGGGGATGCAGGATTGACAGGACAATTTTTATTGAAGACGTTTGTGAACAGCAAATGAGTTTATTAACATGTGAGAATATGTACTTTATTCTGATTTAAGTGAAATAAATTACTAATCCTCAAAAAAACAAAGTTTTAAAAAATTTGCATGGACATTTCAGAGCAGAATGGAAGAAAATACAGTTAGGAAAACTTAGATGAAAATATTGACACCTGAAACACTAAAACCTTTAATTAAGTTGGATCAATATGATTCTTTCTCAATTGTACTAAACTACTTACTTAATTAATTTTAAAACTTTATGGCCTGGGCAGCACTGTGGCTTAGTGGTTAGCACCGTTGCCTCACAGCAAGAAGGTCATGGGATCGATTCCTACCTGTGACCTTTCTGTGTGGAGTTTGCATGTTCTCCTCGTGTTTGCATGGGTTCCCTCCGGGTGCTCCGGCTTCCTCCCAAACATGCCGGTTAGGTGGACTGGAACTTTTTAAGTGTGCGTGAATGTGTTTGTTTGTCTATATGTGGCCCTGTGACAGACTGGCGTGCTGTCCAGGGTGCACCCGCCTCACGCCCTATGACTGCTGGGATAGGCTTCAGCGACCTGTGACCTTTAATTGGAGTAAGCGGTTGAAGATGAATGAGTGAGTTCATGGCATTGACTGAGCTGGAATTGCTTAAAAAGATTTATGCAATTTGTTACCTTATTTATTTATTTTTTAGATTGTGGGCAAAACAAACTTGCTTTTGGGATTGCTCTGGCACATCAAAGTTCATCATGAACTAATCAGTTCATCATCACTATGAGCACTTTTTTTGTGAATTATAAGATGATAGCTGTTATTATTTTTGAGTTATTGTCTACACAAACTAATTTGCATTATTCCTACCAGCACTGGGAATAAAGTTTTCTTTATAAAGTGAATGAAATTCAACAAGCGCAACATGCACCTGTTATGTGTACACATCAGCAAAACTTGAGGTTTAAACGCGGTTAAAGCTACCCACGGGATGCGGTTGTGTTTCAGGGTATGTATCTGTTACCACTTTGTTTGTGGTTTTCTAATCTCATTTAGGCCTATTTAATAGATTTTTTTTTCTGAATACATCGTGGGTTACAAAAGAGCCGGAGCCGGAAGTACAATGGTCGGTAAACCTTGGAAAATTCAGGCAAAATCGAATAGCAAGTAACAAATAACTGACCAGTGATGGCATAATGCAATGCGCAACCTCACCACTAGATGTCACTATATTCTACATACTGTATCTTGAAGAACAAAGCACAAAGGCAGGCCGTCCACATAGGAGGGGAGGTACAGCCCGGACAGTGGCAGCACCAAGGGGGGCTTGGGGGGCTTAAGCCCATCCAATAATAAGCCAAGCCCCCCTCAGCCCCCCCCAATAATTCTGCCAATAATGTGAATAGCGACTGACATATTTGTGGATCTCAACTGCAGTTTTGCACTGAGAATGTCTCAATATTGCGTAACTGAGCAAAGTGATGAATATGTGTGTTCGGTGATCCATCAATGCTGAATCACCCTTCGCAAACAAAATTTTCAGTTTTGCAAATAAACATTTATTTGTAAAAACCACACACGTTACAAATCAGAAATTTGTGTTTGCACGTGTACAAATCAAAAGGATATTTGTAAATCACCCTCTGTGCATTTGCAAGTATTAATGAGACAAATTTAACTCCATACTCCAAAAATTTAGGTTTCCTAAATATTTTTTACGGCCGCTCTTAAAAATTCACTTGTCTTTATTTATACCTATGTGCAAGTTTACTGAACTTGCAATCATTCTAAATGATGTGTGTGCATTGATACCACATTTTAGAGGAGCACGGGTGACTAAAACATATACCTTGGTATTTATAAAGCAATTTACTATTATTCATTTCAACGACATTTTGTGGAGCCCCTCCTACTTTTACCCCAGCGCCCCCCCAACGAAAAGTTCCTGGCGCCGCCACTAAGCCCGGAAATGTGGACTCGGGAGCGCCTCTTAACTCCTTCAGTGTAACCCATAAACCTAAACCCTAATTTATAAAAGTATGTCATTTTTCTTTCTGAAAAGGCATGAGAAGAAAGCTCCCGAGAAGAGTTTTCCTATCTGAAATCCAGTCCACGTTTTGCAGCTGATCTGCTGCTCCTCAAGTTTCACTAGCGCGCGCGCGCTCCTCTTCCTCCCTTTGTGTTGCCAGGCAGAAAACAACAGCAGCAGTCAGGGTGGCTACGTTTTGTTTCACGCTCTCGGCGAGCAGAATTTTAACAACTGCTCCCTTTTTTTTTCTTTCTCCCTTCCCCTGTTAAAGATCATTCTGCTCCGTTATGATGTCGCTGGGAGGAGGTGAATCCGGATTCTCGAGTGAGGAGGTGCTGAATGTTCGCTTCCCGCTCCACCGCGCGTGCAGGGACGGAGATGTCTCCGCCTTGCGCTGCCTGCTTCAGTGCGTCTCCAGCCCGGCAGACCTGACCGTGGACCACCTTCTACGGTGGACGCCTATACACTGGGCCGCGCATTTCGGGAAGGTAAGCTGGCGCTCTGAACCGTCGGTACGATGAAGGTTTCGGTGAAAAGGTGACGATAATAACCGCGAATTGCCTCCGGGAACTATGCTAGTTTCGCATCGGCCATTATAGTTCCTGTTTTATCTACCGATAGCTAATAAAAGAAGCCATTACAACGAATGCCCGTAATTTAATGCGGATTTTTTTTTTTTTTTTTTTTGCTTTTAACGCAGTTATTTCTACATTGGTTGATTGATTTGGCAAACTTGCCGAGGACGGCATGAAAAAGCACAGATTTATTTCCATCGTGGTCCCCATGACAACGCAGAAAAACACTCACACATATATATGTATGTATGTGTATATATATATACACATACATACATATATAATATTATATATATATTAATATATATATATATGGTGTGTGTGTGTAAATTAATAAAATACAAATTATGGGTTGCCGCGGACTTTCCTCGAGCGCCCTCTGGTGGCCGTTTTTGGTGGGTGAAAACAAAGGAGCACGCAATACAAATGCATGTAATTTAGTCACTTTCAAAAGGGTCAGACTTGTTAAGAAAGTCAGTTTAATGTACAATGGTTCATTTCAGCTCAGCTTGGTGTATTAAATCTCATCATTCCAGGCAGTGAGACTTTCAGCTGTCTGTTAGAAGCAAGTTAGAAGCAAAAAAAAACAGGCGATTTCAATAGACAGTGCAGTCCGACCTTGTTTTCATCGGGCGGCCAGTCGCAGAAGTACGAATTCTTGCCTTCGGATTTGCCACTTCGTCAGAAATTATGTTTCTCCGCGCCAACCCATTATGATCTGACAAAAACTCTGACATAAGAAAATGTTTGACCTGTTTTTAAAATACATTTTAGAGGGGCCTGTTTTATGTAGCTAGGTAAATTGTTCCACAATTAACACCAGTGTATTTAAAAGAGTTAAAACGTGAGCTTTTAAATCATGGGGAGCCTCATATCACAATAACTATTTCCAGTGTAGTGACATTGGGTTGTAGTGAAGTCACCACACTGTGAACTTGCCCCAGGTGGAGTCACCCCACTCTAGTAAGACAATATTTCAATTCTAATATGTTCATGTTATAAATTATTTATATATACCAGTGTCATAATACACTGTACTTTCTCAAGTTTTTGTTAGTAAGATGATGCTTTAAGGTAGGGGAATATAATTGTCAGGTAAAAACCTCATTGATGGGAGAAGCAGGGAACACTGCCCAGTTCTATACATCACACTGGTAGGTCCCTAACTTTAAAGCATGGATAGCTGGCGTGGGGTGACTTCATCGAAAAAAGGGGGGTGACTTCACCTGGGGCGAGTTCACAGTGGGGTGACTTCACTCGCTACCCGTGACCATTATGCATAATTCAAAACTGACTAATCATTCCACGTTCCACATTTAGTTAGACATAATATATCATATAATTTTGCCTCATAGCAGTGTGAAATGTAACTATAGAAGAGTGCAGGTACACGTCACTTCCGGCTAAGTGGTGAATCCGAAGGCATGAATTCGTAATTCCACAACTGGCCACCCGCTGAAACACACTCAGGCTGTACTGATTGTCTACTGAAATTAGCTGGTTTGGTTTTGTCTCTGGCTTGTTTATTGATGAGTCTGATCCCTTTGAAAAGTGACCAAATTACATGTTTTTGTATTGAGTTCTGCAATGTTTTCATTGGCCAAAAATGGCTACCAGAGGGCACTTGGTTAGGGTTAGGGTTAGTTCACGTCGCCTATACGGCTATTAATATGGTACCATATTACGTTTGTTTCAAAACCAGATGCTACGTTTACAGATTGACTACAATACAGTAAAAAAATAAAAAAAAACCTGTAAAATAAAACTGAAGCTAAATTATTTAGGAAAATGAAGTATTTTTGCACAATTAAATGTTTACACTAGTGTTAATAAAATATAAAATTTAACAATTAACCCTCTGCTTTCTTCATCTTTTAGTCATTATCAAGATACTCTTCAAACTAGGTAAATTATTAAGTTATAGTTTGTGAAAATAATGATATTGAAGGTCTGGTGAAGTGGCCCCAGTAACCATCTCCCCATATTCACCTGGCAAGTTGCCCCTCACCAAAATTGTATCCTAAGAAATATTGATGTTTTAGTATGGAATTGATTCCATTAAATTGAACAAATTGAAAAATTTTCTGAAAGGTACTCAATTCTGCAACCACTGATTATTATTATTATTTTTTTTTTTTTTTGAAACATGTAAATAGGTTTGTGTGGATGTGAGTGTATATCTCTGTGTGGGTGATTTATAGTTTTGCAGCTTTGAGTTTATGTTTTTTGTGATGTTTTATTTATGTTTTAACTGTGATTTGTCAAGGGACTGCAGATGTAAATTAGCTTTAAGCTAACTCTGGTACAATGCATCAAATGGAAACATTTATGTTTTTATTGTACATGGTCCCTTTATAAATAAATAAATTGAAAAAAAATGTTGAACAAAAGAACATTTGTCAGTGAAAAGTAAACCTGGTTAAAACAGTCTGTTTTCACTTTGTAAAGACTTCAAGCGTCTGACATGGGTGATGTTTATTAATCTTGTGCAGCACAAGAATTGTGTGATTTTATATCATTTATACTCCTTACATAGTTTTCATCAAACTACTCAATGGGGCGACATATACATTATGTGGGGTGATTTGGTTTTACAGGTGGGTGAGTGGGGAAGTGGGTCGAGATAGTTAGAGGGACAACATGACAGTAAACCATAGAAAACAATAGTACTAAGCATATTTCCAGAAGGAGCCGTTGATCAGTGTTCAGAAAAACGTATAGTGATCATATATATATTGCCACATCATCTAGCCCTACCTTGGAGTCACTTGAAGTTTGTATAAAAATTTTGTGTGTTTAGTTCAAGTGATATCGCCTCTGTCTATGTGCCCACTGTAATCAGTTTGGGTCTAGAGGGCTCGGAGATATATTGGAAAATGTTTGAAACAGATGGTGCTCCCGACTATCTCCCTCCAACAGTTTGTTTGTCAGGTAGAGGATAATAATCCTTGCAGTTCTTCTGTATGAATTAAAAACAGATAGAAAAAGACTATTTTGACATAGTACGCAACTGTCACTTTATAAAGTGGGTCCTTTGCAATAATCAGTTTGATAATGTAAGTTCACAAAATGTATTATTGTTGTTGTGTAATGTATATTTTATTGGCCTTGTCTCCTGACAGCTGGAGTGCGTAATGCTTCTGGTTCAGATTGGCTGTGGTGTCAACACTGTGACGTCCAGGTTTGCACAGACGCCCATGCACATTGCTGCATTTGGGGGCCACCCTGACTGTCTGTTGTGGTTACTCCAAGCTGGTGCAGATATGAACAAACAGGTAGGATGTGCACACTGGATGCTAAACTGAACATTCAGCAGAGTTAAAGAATCTGATTTATTAAAAATGTCTAAAGTCTCAATTAGGTGTAGAAGAATTTGTTGCTGCATTTTTAAGGAGCGAGAATGTACAGTTTTTTTTTTTGTTTTTTTTTTTAACAGCCCGTACTGAAAGGACTCCACCCTTGGATTAAATTCTGCATGTTTAGATTGATGTACCAGAGTGACTAAAGCAGAACATTGTGAGAGGTTAAACACAGACATTTCCATTAAGAGGATCAGTCTTATTTGGGGTCACAACCTGTGTAGTGTAGCGGTGAAGCAAACTATATTCTTAACATATATTCACGTATTACTGACATTTTTTTCTTAGTATATTATTCTTATCCTGTATTATGCTGTAGTATATCTTCTTACCCAGAATTAATCAGTTCATGATCCAGTGCACTGCTGAGAATAACCAGATTAGTAGGTTACTATGACATAACATACTGTTTGCATCCCTAAACATATTTCAGAGATTTATAGTTCATAATTTCCTTTTGACTTACATGTTTAAACCATCACATTTTCACATTTGAAGAAAAAAATGTTTCATCTGCTGTTGGACTGAAAATATTTTGACTTGGCATTTGATTAGTAGAAAAGGGCTGAATGTGAGTCACTTCTCTGACTCATCACATTTCTTGCTGTGTATTTTTGTCTGTTGAGTCTTTCCTCTTAATGTCTAACTATAAATTTGTGTGGGTGGCAGTGAGGTCTGTGAAAAGTTCAGGCTCTGCTATTCTGCTGTGTAGATGCAAGCTGTTCTGATGCTGGGGATATGGGTTCCTCCGCTCCTTATAATGTCAAAATATAAACGGCAACATTTGGCTCCTTTTCGCTGCAGGAAATGCATCATTCCTCAAAAATGTGCAGTTGGTATCTTTAAATATAGAGTGTAATGGGCCTCATGCAAGAACATCCATTCATTTTTCTAAACCCACAGAGGCTCACTGGAGGAGAGGGGGCACTGGAGCCTGTCCCTGTGGTCATTGGGCAAGAGGTGCAGCACACCCTGGACAGGCCACCAGTCTATCACAGGGCCGACAAATATATATAGGCAGACACAATCACATTATGGCCAATTCATGCAAGAACAGTTTTCGTTGTTGTTGTTTTGTTTTGTTTTTTAACTTATCGTACCTTTTTTAATACTCTGGGTGCACACAAACATGCCATGACAGATTCGCAAGCATACATACATACATCAGAAAACTTGTTTAACTCGCAATATGTAAAAATCCTGACAGCCACCTGATGTAATTGGCGTGCATGCATTCATGGGAGTTGTGAATTACCAAAATAATGCTAATAATAATGTCTGTTGCTAAAATAAATTGGTGGTTGGACAAGAAATGGTTTTTGAAAAGTGTTTCCACATCATTGCTACTGTGGACAGAGGAGGGGAGACTAGATGAGTTGTGGATGTTGCGTGAATTTTTTTCACAATAGAACTGTCACCTGCTTATGAGGGTCCCTGCTTTGTTCCATTTCACAGGTCTGTGATTTTTACCACTTGATTGAACAAATGTTTAATATGACCACTGGATTAGTAAGTTCCTAGATGCTTAGGTCCATCATCTCTGTCTTTGCAGTTTGACATTTCTTTGTTGTGCTTTGTTTTTATTTGTATTTGATGTGGTATTTATGGCCAAAGCAGATGGTCACCCCTTTGAGTCTGGTCTGCTTGGGGTTACTTCCTGTAACTTTTATATATATATATTATATATATATATATATATATAATATATATATCTATATATATACACTCAACAAAAATATAAAACACAACACTTTTGGTTTTGCTCCCATTTTGTATGAGATGAACTCAAAGATCTAAAACTTTTTCCACTACACAATATCACCATTTCCCTCAATACCTTTCAGAGTGGCCTTTTATTGTGGACAGTCCTAAGGCACACCTGTGCACTAATCATGGTGTCCTAATCAGCATCTTGATATGGCACACTTGTGAGGTGGGATGGATTATCTCAGCAAAGGAGAAGTGCTCCACTATCACAGATTTAGACTGGTTTGTGAACAATATTTGAGGGAAATGGTGATACTGTGTATGTGGAAAAAGTTTTAGATCTTTGAGTTCATCTCATACAAAATGGGAGCAAAACCAAAAGTGTTGCATTTATATTTTTGTTGAGTGTATATATATATATATATGCCTTGGGGCAACCTACTTAGTGCTTTGGCGCTGTTCTAAATGAATTGAATTGAAGGCTATTGCTGTCTGCTATAGGAGAGGTTCATTATTAACTCTCAATTACAGAGATTAATGGAATATTGTGTTCTGTAAGTGGTTTAACGTCCTCCTGCTGTGGTACTGATAAAGTGATATGTATTGTATCTTAAATGAATGATATAAGTAGGCTATATGTGTGAATTTAATGTGATAATGACATGTGATTTATGTAGGATTTTTAAACTAAGTGCTTCAAAATAATGAAATATTCAATCAGTTACATAAAACTACGGTTGGGTGACTGCAGACTAACTGCACCAACTCATACTACAGGTATGGATCACTGTTAGATTTTGTTCAGACCTGCGAGAACATTGTTGAATGTGGAAGTTCTCTTCAATTACTCGTACACAGGTTGTACTAATGAATCTGTTAGTACAAGTGGTTCTTAAACGAGGTTGTTTTGGCTCACTGTTGCTGGACACAGCAGAGTTTATTTGTGACTGCAATCTTTCTTATCTTTCAGGACTATGTGGGCGAGACGCCCATCACAAGGCTGCTCGTGCGGGCAGCCTGGACTGTATCAATGCTCTCTTGAATCAGGGAGCAAAAGCTGAGTAAGTCCTGTGGCCACACCTCGTGCTTATTTTATTTTTCTCTGTACTATTCACCATCTCAGTTGTACCTTTCAGGGACCACTGCTGAATTGAAATAAATAAACAGTGACAACTGTTGGAAAATACTAGGTTTACATCCGATTTCTACATGTTGGTGACGAATAAGGTCAGTTAGAGAATATGCACAGGTTATTTATGGTTTATAGCACCTGCACCCCCCTATGACTGATGTATACATGCCAGGAGGAGAAATGCGTCATGTCTGTGTCAATAAAGTTCTTCAGTTTCAGAGTCTTTAGGTCTTTTTGCATTTAATTGCTGTTAAATAGTGATGGCCATTTTGTCCTGATTTAAATTGTCAAAGAAAAAACTTAATTTAACTTCTTGAAATAAAACACTATGTTGGCCTCTTGCTTTACATTCTGTGTCCAGATTGTACACAGAAGAATGTTTAAAAGTTACAAAAAAAATTTGCTCTCCGTGTCCTTTTTATGTGACAATTGTGACAGATTATAAAATAAGGCAGTGTAGATAAAATATTGACTTCATTTTGCAAAATATAACTTATAACTTGTAAATACATTCATGACTACATCTATTTAATCCCTGAGTAATGTGTCTGTGTTCTTAAGCAGTTAGGTCTGATGTGGCGGTGTTCCCTGAAAATGTGACGTTTTGATAATTCCTTAAATTGTGTTTATCATTGCAACAATTCACATTAAGTTGCCCTCTGTTGTGGTATTAGCCAAAGCACAATTGGTTTTATACAAGTTGATTTGTATGTAGTTCCTTGTGAGACTGAAAAGTGTTTCATTCAGCTAACAGTGTTATCAGAGAGAGTTACTAGAGGATGTGGTAAATGTTATGAAAAATTCCTATTTAACTTTGGTCCAAAGTTAATATGTTTATTACACAACATCATTATCACCCAAACATGAGAACAACTTAATGTAAACGTTGATAAACTGTTGTTACCTGAGGCCTTATTGCATGATCTTGTTTTAATCTATAGTGTGGTTTTCTTTAACATTTGTTTTAGTTTATTGTCTTACACACAACTTGATTGGATGACCAAATGCACATGGCCTCTGTTTCTGAATCTGTTTTTGGTGTCAGTATGAACGGGCTACATTTCACTAAACTATACAATAAATTTCATTATGAAACATGTCATAAGGCCTAAATAGGATAAGGGACACTCCTAGATTGCCAAATACCACATTCATTTAACCAGTTCAAAACAACTAGGAACATTTCCTCAGGTGTTAAGTTTAGAAGTAGATAAGTACTTGACATTAGACTGTCAAACCACACCATTTTGTTTGTTGTGTTTGTGCTTGGCACACTTAGTACTTTAACAAATATTCTGTTATTATTGGCACAACAGTAACATCAAATGCTCAAGAAAGGCTAAACCTTCAGCCTTACATCTTCAAGTTAGGTGAATTGGAAACTTATAAAACTTTAAAATTATCAACTCTCCCTTGTAAAAGAGATCTTGATCTCAATGGGACTATCCGGGTTAAATAAAGGTTAAATTAAAATTAGATGCATGATTTGTTGGTGCTAAACATTTGAAGCTAATTATCATTTTGCTGCACTAGCCTCGCCAAAGTAAAACTTTCATGTTGTAAATGCAGTAGCAGCCCATGTATGTTACCTTTTGTGGTATTTAACTTGTTCCCAATGTAGTTTGATAAATTTGTCTTTGACTATGTGGAAAATTTAACCGTGTATATTAGTGAGGTGAAGTACCATTCACAGGGGCTGCTATATATACTCACTGATTAATCTGGTAATGATGCATTTCATTTGCCACTAAAGAATTAAAGATAACTTACAGTGTATTTTCTTAAATGCCAAGCTATGTGCCTCTTCATCTTGACACCATTGATTTCAGGAGAGCTAAAACTACCAGAAATTGTGCAGTGTATCTTATGTATTTGTGATATTTTTCAGTAGCTTCTCACATAACATGAAAATTGTCACGTTGCAGAGAAAAAACAAGCTCATCAGTGCCTTACTGATATGTTAACTATATGTTGTCATCATTGGGCTTTTGTAGGAGTTAAAAATTGACTTGTATTTGTGCCACCAGTTGCTGTTTGTTTCATTAACTAAACTGCGCATACGTATTGGCACATAGAAACCTTTTATCATTAGAAATGAGAGAATTTCGAAACTATGTAGTTTGTATAGTGTTTATATGTGACAGTTTACACTATTGTAGTGAAATTATAACCAGAGATCATTTGAATCTGTGTGAACCGTATGTCTCCATTACACTGTGAATTTTCTTCGTTTTGATTGTTCCAAATTAAGACCAAAGATTTTAATGAATATTTCAGTCCTGTTTGAGGCAATGCAATGTGCATTTGGTAATCAGATGATAATGTAATATTGAAATGTAATAAAAACTGAATTTTTCTCCCATGCAGAATCTAGTAATTGTATTGCTTTATTTATTTTTTATAACTTTTGACCCAGAAATGTAAAGGGACACAAATGGGAGGGAAACTAAGTCACTGTAGGTGGGTTTGAGGCTCATGACAAATTATTATTATTATTTTTTTTATTTATTTTTTTTTAGCTCATCCAGAAAAACAACAGTTAAAAAAGTCACAGTTGATAAATAAAATAGCTGTCCTCCCCATGATACTGTAGTAAAGTTTACAGTGGTTGAGCTGAAAGTGATTCCCAAAGTTTACAAATATCTGAATAGTATAAATGTTGCCGATATTTATTTCAGTTGCTCCGTAAATAATTTGACTTTTATACAGATTACAGTTTCACTGGTTTCCTTCTTAATTGTTGTTGAGAGTTGTAGAATGGCTGGAACATTTCTTGGTATACATTGCCATAGAGATGTGATACAGGCTGGCCAAGTTGCCGATAAAATGATCGATTCCAAATATTTATATGTTGATGCACTTGAGATGCTAAATTAAGTTGAATGAATTAATGTCTTACAAACCTCATGAAAATGTTGGTCCTGTTTTACATACATTTTAAAACCTTTACCAACATTTTAGTTACTAGTATTTTAATGGGGCAACTCTTAATTTAAAAGTAAATAAACTACACCCTTGATAATCTAAACTATTAATGTCTTTATCAATTGCTGCGCCATTTATCAGCCATTCATTGAATCAACTTTGGAGTGTTAATTGTTCGTAATCTCGGTTTTATACTTTAGTTGTAATGTTCACATTTAACTCTACCTTAATCATATATATTCTGTCATACTTTAATTTATATTTACATTATATTATTATGTAAACTTATCCCACCTTACAGTGGCGGGTGGCTAACACACTTCACAAGAACAGTGTTGGTTCAGTTCAGTAAAAGCCCAGTTCCTGTCTGTATGAAGTTGGCATGTTCTCCTTGTGTCTACATTGGTTTTCTCCCATCATCAAAACATCCACATTAGGTTCATCTCCCAACAAGACTGATGGCAGAACTGCCAAAAAGCAGTGAGGGTGTCCTGAACTGAGGGGGAACTATGAATCTGCACTTGTGTTTGCTGTCCTCTCTGAGAATGTTTTCTTTTACTGTAACACCTACACTTACTACTTCCCATCTTTGTGTTGTTGGTTTGAAAACCTTTTTAGTATTCTGCATATCTCCTTGTTTTGTATTCTGTCAGGTGGCTGTTTGGGATAGGAATTGGGCTACCAATACATAGACCTGGGTTCAATTTCACATATGTGCTACAGGCTGCCTGTTTGTGTCCTTGGACAAGACACTTCATCTGCATTGTCTTAATCCACCCATCTGTCAATGGTACCAGCCTTGACTTGGAAGTAACCTATGATGGTCTGCATCCCGTCCAGGGATTTGTTGGCTTATCTGCTTCACGCTACAGTATCTGGGGATAAGCACCAGCCTGAAGGGTATCTGAGCCTGCACAGGACTTACTTCTCTTCTGTTGCAGTTTAGTGTCTTTTCCCACAGCGTCTTCTGCTACCGTTAAAGGTCGATTTCTTTATTCCTACCATTCTTAGACGGTCGTGACTGGCTGTTCTTGACTTGGTAGTTTGATGTAGAGAGTGTTGACCTTTATCCTCTTTTCCTCTTGTCACTTTGTTGAACCATGTTTTCTGATGCGGTCTTTCTGATTGTTGACAGGCTTTATCTTCATGAGTAAGCTTTGTATGCTGTTCCATTGGTTCTGTTTGGTGCAGCTCTTGAGCCAGGGCTTGTTCTTTAGTGGCATTCCCTCATCAGCATTAAGTCAATCTGGCTTTTGATGTTGGAGTCACAAGTCTCTGCTTATAGTGCTTTCTGTCTCCACCAAGGTGGCCATTGAGGTTTCCCATCTGGTATAGAGTGTCAGTTGGAGCGATGCAGCCTGCAATGTTGTGCAGCTTGTCATAGATATTCTTGAGGAGTAGCTTCTGTTGCATGCAGCATAGACTTGTGTGTAAGCTTCCCCTCCACCACATTCTCTTTGACATTCTTCTTTCTGGTGCAACTACTTCCATCTTTGTATGTGACGTTGAGCCTGTAGATGATCTATTACTAGCTTCCTGAGCCCACCAGCTGGCAGCAATGTGTCAGGGCAACTTTGGAAGACCATTGTGGCGACTGTAGATTCCCACCATACTTGGTCTGTCCTATCTTATCCTGTTTCCACCCTTTGCAACGAGGACACGGAGTTTTACTTTTGGTGGGTAGGTAGCCCAAAATAACAAACCCAAAACAACAAAATCTTAAGTAGTATTAATTTCAGACAGCGAATAACAATTCTGATTTAGAAACTAGCATGGACGTCTTTTGTCATGAGCCTCAAAGGTTGGTTAATGATTAATTTAAGAGGTGGGACAGTGTTTAGAGACTGGCAGTGAGGAGGAGAGTGCAGACAAAGTTTTACAGAGCAGCTGAGTGAAATGGGATAGATTTGCTTAGCAGCATATACTGAACTATGTGTTTAATGCTAACACTCATCTTGTTGCACTGGTTATTTACTGTCATTTCACTGTACAAAAGATTATTTCTATATAAAGAAATGTTTTATTTTCCATGTTACAGTATTAATTCTTACAGTATCATAGTCTGTTTTGACATCTAATCTTTGTCACCCTTTCCTTCATGAAAGTGACAATAAGTTACAAAATAAGTTTTCTATTCTGTTAACAGAAACAGAACCATACGTCTTAATGTTTTTCAGCCATTGAATTGGAAATGACTTGGTTTTTTCAAGTAATCCTAGAAAGGGGGAGCATAGACACTGCTGAGTCTGCCCCGTTCCCTGGGATAGCCGCACTGTTGTGGCATTGAGTGTTCTCACTATCGCTTCCTATCTACACACTGGCAAACTGTTGAGGTATTTCTTGCGGTGATTGGTTTTAATGCTAGGATTTTATGAATCAAAAAAGCAAAAGTTTTAGACCTGCATGCTTTGCTTATTATCCATGATTATTCCTATAACTAGTTTGTTTTATTTTAAATTTTGTTTTGTTTTTTATTTTTGTGAACTAACCATAGGAGCTCTTTATAAGGACAGGTTTAATTACGTGAGTCCCATATCAACATGTAGCATGATGATATTAGGCTGCCTCTGGAAGGTTAGAGGACAGTTAGAGAAGATGCATATTGTGCTTAGGGCAGAAAAGCAAAGCATACCAGGCATTTACAAAGAATTAACGCTTCCTTTTAAGCCAAATATGAGCCAGTTTGTTTTCTGTCATTACATTGGATCACGATATATTGTAGAGTTCAGGTCTCACTGAAGGAATGACTCAGAATTTTTAACCATATTGTTGCTTTTTAGTCTATTGGTGTAACTAGATAATTTAATTATGGGTATTTGTTTACTGTATGAAAATATTTCATTAATACCTACCAAAATTTCAAAGATTCCATCTTCGAATTACTTTTTTTTTTTTTTTTTTTTACCAAATACCACTGGAAAATGTAAAGATAATCACTTGTTTCTTGACAACAGTGAAAACAATTTTGACAGCATCTTACATCTGTTTAAAACCACTTTATAATCTGCTACTTTCTGGTTTTATAGATTAGCTCCAAATTAACCAGACTGAGAGTTTCACATGTTACTATTGAGATCTGTTTGCTTTAGTAAGCAAACAGATCGCTTATTTTGATGTTAGAACCCATTTAACACAATTTTGAATAATTTTAAAAGCAGTTTAAAGTGGTTAATAATTTGTTGAAAAACAGTTTATAACTGTGCAATAGTTTGTCAAGTAATAATGGATTTTTTTTTTTTGATAAATGGCTTAAATTATTAATAGATTATTATTTTTGAGTAGCTGATCGTTATCAGTCCAATGCTCTGTAATTGCTGGAATAAAACTTGTAGAGAGTTTTACATTTTTTAAAAGAACTACTGAGATACAAGTATGTTTGTTTTTTGTATTTTGTAAAACAATGTAATTCAAACTTTGAAACTGTTTACTTGAACAGAATTTAATTGGAACATTTTATTATTTGAAGTGGTGGAACACTGACTGCTTTGTCGATGATTATCCAGCTAGTCTAGTTGTGAAAGCACTGATATAATTATAATACAATGTTTAGGTTGTAACAACTTACATTTTATTCCCTTAAAATGTAGGTTGAACTGTTTGTCTCTTTCAGTATTGTGTTGGATGTGAGAGAAATGACTTGCATTTGAGGGATTCAGCAAATTTCTGATGGAGTTTGACTGGAGGTCACACACAGGACTCCACAGTTAACAGATTAGCTGTCCATTTAACAAACGGCATATTTGTGTAGCATTTAAACGTGAAAACAATGGCAACATGTCACTGACAGCAGCTGCTTGTTTAAAATTAAAGCAGTGCCATTAGTTGCGTGACATTATTCACTGTAGTGTTTGTTTTTATAACCTTGTTGCCTTTCGAGTCTGTCATTTATGTGGCTTGCCTCTGAGAATTATTTTTATCACAAAAGAGGGAGGATGAATGTTTGCAGTAGCTAGCTGTTGGTTTGTGCACAGTTTAACTAAAAATACTTGATACAATTTATCTTCCTTAGAGTGAGACCAGTACTTCTACTTTATTTCGAAATGGTTTCAGTAAAAAAAAACAACAAATAAATAAATAACTGATGGAAGCGTTAATTTGAAGGGGACGGGTAATGTGTTACAAGTTACTGTGTGATTTTTTTTTTTTTCTTTTCTTTTATTAAAATTTGATTCTTGATTGAATGTTTTCATACACACTAGTTCTTGAAATCTCTGTTTTTCACACAAATATTTAGAAAAAGATTCAGGGAGAGAACAAATTCCGAACCACATTGAATGACCAAATGGTAAGACAACCTGACTAAAATTTTCACTGCTGTATGGAAGTCAATGTCACTTGGGCTTAGTAACTTAGCAACAGGGCTTTTTTCATTGTTGATGTTGTTGTTATATTATTATTTACAGTATAAATTGTGTTGTCCAGTCATTCCATTTATTTTCATCACACCAAGTATTCTGTGGTGCGATATCAACTTTGTGATTTTTGGTAAAACATGCACAATGGTCATGAGCCTTAAACTCCCACTTTGTTCACAAAGCTAGAGCTTGTTCACAGAACTGTTTTTGTAGGATGGTCGTACTCTGCTTTAGAACAAGTGCTCATTGTGTTTAATAGTTGATACATTAGAGGGGGGAAAAATCCTCAATGAACTGAAATGACTTGGTCAACATTTTGTCATGTTTTTATTTTATATATTTATTTTCTGTCACAATCTGCCAAACTTAAATGTTGAACTTGCACTTTAATTTCACAGTGGCAAAAAAAAAAAAAATCATTTTAAGCAAATATAATGACCAGATGCAGCAATTTATAAGCATCATGTGTAGGAAAAAAAAATTATTTTATGAAGGATATCTTATTTTTGAGTTATATATTTAGTTGTTTTTTTTGGGGGGGGGGGGGGGGGGGGGGGGTGGGGGGGGGGGGGGGGGGGGTGACCAGTGAAATTACTTCCATACATTCCAAACACTATCTGTATGATTGAAAATTGATTTTCAAGCCAACACTCTTTTACTACACCGTTTGTTCATTCATTGTTTTCAAGGGTCACATGATTCCTGCTGCACCCGGAAATGATTAACACAACTGAACGGGGGGAGAAAAAAAAAATCATGTAATAATACTGTTTGTTTTTCAAGGTGATGTACTTTCTTGCTCATCTTTCAAGCTGAAGATTAGATTCTTTCAAGAAGATGCTGAGCAGTGTCATTTAATTTTCTTTCTTGATGATTCTGTGGTGTTTTCATGGAAGATACAACTGGTTCCTTAGAGGATCACTTTTGGACAATAAACCTGCAAATCTTCGAGAGGAAAAAATGTTTCCAAACTGTACAGCATCCCCCGCACCAAAGAATTCCCTCTACATCCTTTTTGTTATCGACATCCAGACGTGCTTTGAAAGTTTGCAGCGTGCCTACTTCCATATTCAGACTTTCTTTAAGATATTCTTGGTTGCAGTCTTGTCTTTGCACCACTAGTTTAGAGCAGATCTCCTTCAGCAGTGCCAGTATTGCATTTTTTTCACCCTTGATGTCCAAACAGTCCTGCAGAAAAGACTCTTGAGTTCTCCATCATCTCACAAAATACCTCCTCATTTCAATGGATCACATGATGTTAAATCTTCAGCATTTCAGCCAACATGTTGGACTGTTTCAGGTATTCTGTAAAATAAAATCAGTGCCCACCATCAGTTGTCTTAATCGTGTCCTCTTTCAGCAGATGATTTCCGAATAATTTGGCAACAGATTCCAGAATTTAGTTTCATTAAGGAAAATGCAAATGATCCGGAAGGGATCAGTTGTCATCTTTTGAAGATGATGACGAGGATGTGACAGAGTAGAGCAGCACAGGCCATTGCTGTACATTTGTGTTTTTGTATATGTGTGTGTATTTGCGTCATGAGTGTGTATGTGTCTGTGCGCGTGTGGGTGGGTGTGCGCTTGTGTGTGACCATGGCACTCGTTGACGGTCTCTAACACTTGCCCTCCCGTTGTGCAGCATGAGGAATGCCAGTGGGCTGACTGCTGCTGACCTGGCCCACGCACAGGGATTCCGTGAGTGCGCCAAGGTTTTGTCCAATGCCCAGAACCTCCAACAAAACATGGCTCAGTCCCATAACGGGTCAATTCTGTACAACATCACCCAGAATGGGAGCCACACTCACCCCACTATCCAGGGACGGAGCTTCTTAAATGGCATGCCCAACAGAAAGAGGTCCTCTGAGGGCATAGAGACAAACCCAGTGAAGAAAGCCAGACCCAACGGTAGGTCCATAAGATCATCAGATGTAAGTTTTACATTTGCTGCTTGGTTTAAATTTTTTTTTTTTTTTTATACCAATGGTCCAAACTTAGAGAGCTTCATTACCCGAAGCCAACATATGGTCATTGGGTATTGCAAAGACCTGGCGTCCGTCCGTCCATCTGTGTACAGCATAAGTCCAATTCTATTACTGCCAGATTCTTCAAATTCACAGGGAACATTCTTGGGACACAGACCTTGGACAAATTCGAAGATGTCTAACCTTGACCTAGTTTAAGAGGTATTTTAAGACATTAAAATGTCACATTCTGTACTTTTTTTTTTTTTGGCATGATCTCGCGGACGTTGGCGCGTGAGTGTGGTGATGTCGCTTCCTGCTATCGCTAGGTGCTAACTTTGCTTAATTTTTTGGCTAAAAATGACACCTTTCTCATATATTATATACAAGCTAGTGAGAAATAAACACTTCTAAAACTAAAAATGCTGTGTTTGTAACCTTATAACACCTCTGGAAGGATTTACAAAACATTTAGCGGACGTTAGTGTGGTGAAGTCACAGGATGGTAGAAAATCTCTGTTTCGTTTGTGTGTAAATATAACCTCTTTAATTACTTAAACAGCTGCAAATTATACAGAACACAATGCTCATACAGCCGAGGGTATTTTTAGCATTGCCTTATATTTTTATTATTATAGTTAAGGGTTACGCTTTTAAACAAATAATACAGCATCTTAAAAATCTTGTGGTGAGTCAAGTAAAGCATGTTTCTTAAATATGGCTCAAGACAGGGTGCTTCCCTTGTGTATTATTGAAATTTAACTTGTTAGGTGATCATGTCTTTTTTTTTTAGTTGTAGATTGGATAGTTTGTTTGGAAATTAGATATATTTGGTAAAATTTTGTGGGTTTGCAGTGTAGAAATGGTGATGGCTAGAAGTGAACTTTCTAAAAAGAACAACAAAATAACAGTAGCTGACATAAGGTTTGCCAACTGATTTAGAACTGGCCTGCTGTGATACATATTTCACATATGCCTTCTTTTGTCCAGACTTTTGGACTTTTTAATTTGGTCCAAACCAAAATTGCCGGTCTGAAACCTGCCTCAGACCATGATCCAGTCATAATTTGATCTGCCCAAAAGAGGTGGTCTCGGACCGGATCAAACAGAACCGTGATTTGGTTTGTTTGCAGTGTGAAAACACTTTTTGGATGGTTCTAACTTTTGGCCAAGTTACAGGAAGTTGAGGCATATTATCATCTCCCATTAAACAGTAGAAGAAAATTAAGGGACATTAATTAATTGAAAGATGTAATATTTTTGGCATTTTGCATGGTGTTGTATCAAAACAGGAATGTCTGGCTCTGATGGTTCCTTTTAAAAGTTTAAACTTTTTATGAGGTTATAACCCAATTCCTCTGTAATGTGACACAAATCTTTAATGTTTTTCTGATCAGACCTGGGTGATTCTCTGCACTTAAATAGTTTATCTCTCACTGTCCGTCTTTTCTCCTTGTTAAACATAAAATGCCTGTTTTGTCTCCCTGTCTTGTGGC
This sequence comes from Thalassophryne amazonica, assembly GCF_902500255.1. Taxonomy (NCBI): domain Eukaryota; kingdom Metazoa; phylum Chordata; class Actinopteri; order Batrachoidiformes; family Batrachoididae; genus Thalassophryne; species Thalassophryne amazonica. Next base: position 19,777,200 of record NC_047116.1, read on the forward strand.
AGGTGGTAAATATGAGGGGTGTCATAGATCACAAAAGCCAAAATTTGGATTGGGCATGGTTTTTAAGCCATGGATCGGAACTTTTTGTTTTGCTTTTTTTTTTTTTTTTTTTTTTCCAGAAAAAAATAAAACATATAAATATAACTTTGCTTTCTGTTTGAAAAACTAACTTAATGAGTAATGAAAACAAGGAGCTTTAGCCTGTGGTCCTGAAAAATGGAAAAGTGTCCATTGTTTTGCGTGAGCCATCCGATTGTTGCAAGCACTGGATTCTTTGTACTATGCATAGCTGCAACATTTCTGACTTTGCATCATTGCCATTTTTTTTTCCCTTGTTCTGTTATTGGTAATATGGCCAAAGCAGAAATCACTCCATTGAGTCTGGTCTGCTTGAAGTTTCTTCCTGTAATAAAAAACAAAATGCCTACCAGTGTTGGCAATGTCTTTGCTTGGGGTGGGGGGTTAAGGTTAGAGCTAACTCTTGTGAAGTGCCTTAGGGCAACTTATGCTGTGATTTGGCACTGTATAAATAAATTGAATTGAATCCATTCAAATGGAATGGTTTGCTAAATTGACAAGCCAATGCCAGATGCACACAATTCAGTTTCAGTTTATGTCATTTATATAGCACCAAATCACAACAAAGTTGCCTCAAGGCACACACGTCTACAAGCCAATCAATGTCAAATATAGGGAGAAGCAGCCTGCATGGGTGTTGTCAGGACCTAAATACACAGTGAAAAGTTCTTCAGTGCAAATGCAGCATTTGCAGTGTGAAATCAAATGAACTGGACTGAACATATACCATGTATTAAAAGCATGAACCTTAGTTCTACCTTGTTCTAGACTTTCAGAATGCCCTCAAATGAAGGCTGGTTTAAGTTTAAAGCAAAACTATTTTGTCATTCACTATGTTTACATGGACAGCAATAATGCAACTATTGACCTTAGTCTAAACAAGAGAATATTTTCATTATGGTGTTATGTGCTCTTCAATAATGCGACTAAGATTGTAATACTCCATGTTTTACCTGGATTATTTCTTACTGCGTATGATTGCGTTCAGGTTAAGATAATCTGGATACCCTGGTTACACTGCACTGAAGTGTTGAAAGTGTTGCCTTAACTGGGTTAATAAATCACATTGCTGTCCATTTAAACATAGTCGTTGTTGCCCTTTGTCATTGTTTAGGGCTGGGCATGCCGCTGGAGTTGCTGCATATGAACGGGCCACTGGGTGGCACTGGAGGATTCCAAAACGGTACCATAGAAGTGGAGGTGACCCCTATTGGGAACTCAGATGCGCCAGGACGCTTTGCATTTGGGCTGAATGGGTTTGCACCGGCACACTGTGAGGATCAGGGGATCCAGCACAGGTCGAGCCCTGTGCCGAAAGAGCTAGAGGTCATCACTGTGGCATCTATGCAGACGCCTTGTCGCTGGACCAACTCTTACGCATATCTGTAGAGACTTGGTGTGTTCTTCTGTTACCATCCATTTCTGTTTTTATTGCATATTGTTATATACAGAGAGTCACACGTTTGTTTTTGAATGTTCAGCAGTGTTTGTGTATTTTCTACTTTTCCATGTACCTAATGGCTAAAAGTGTTACGATTGCTTTGTCACACATGAACAGTTACTGCATCCGGATTAAATGGATATTTGCTTTATAATCCTTAATTGTACCCACCCGCTACATCGGTACTAATGTTAGCAGGTAAAAGTAGGCATTATGAGTATATTAAGCATGCAGATGAACATTATATCAGAGCATTAAGCTGCTTAAACAGCTTGACATTGTAGACGTTTCTGTGCCTTTCCTCTTTTTTTTTTTTTTAATCTTTCACAGTTAAACCACGTGTTTGTGAAAAGTAAAATGGAGTCTTAAATTCCTGTTTTCAAATTATCCAGGCTAACAATTATTTCAACCCACATTTCTTTACTATTATAGCAAGAGAGTAAATTAGTTTTCTGAGTTGAATATGCTAAATTAAATGGTTCAGGTATTGTTTGTATTTCATGATCAGTTAAAGGCCTCGCTGGTAGCGATATTCGATTCCGCCCTGAGAAACGTCATTTTCTGCTGCTGTGCGTTACACACTGCTGTTTTTATTTGGAAAATACTTGCTGTCAGGATATAAACTTTAAAGCTACAGTGTATAAGATTTAGGGTATTAATTAGCGAAAATGGAATAGAGAATTCATTCTGTTCATTAGTGTATATCTGCACCAGTGAATATGTTTTCAAAAGCTTGGAATGAGTGTTACATATCTACATATAGTTGCCTCCCCCCATGTAGGTGGCCATGTTGATACAGCATATACAATATTTACGGTCTATATAATTACATTTGCTGCAGTTTTTTTAGTGAGAAAACGCAAATCTAATTTTAATTATTGAGTTGAGCAAGTTTGCTTTGTCTGTTTACTATCAGTAAAACAGAAACATGGTGTCAGAAAGAACAGTGTTTACATCGTCCCGATACAGATAATGGAGCACACAGGTGTCCCCATTCCACAGATGGGTTGGGATTCATCTAACTTGCCCAGAGGGGGTAAAAAAAAATATCTGCTTTATATATTGGCCACCCTGCTCTCGAAATATCAGCATTGGGTATTGAAAACCTTTATCGGTCTGTCACTAATCTGCAGCCTCACTAGGTGACTAAATCTTACACACTGTAGCTTTAACCCAGCACTGACTGCACTCTGACAAAGTGATCCGAGTTTGGGATTGTGTTCATTTTGGCAGAAGAGACTTGATACTGACTCTCCTGTATGGGCCATGGTTCATCTGCAGTACCAAAAATCCAAATGTTACTTTTTTTGGGGTTTGTTTTATATAATTTGAGGCTAGCAGGTGTGTGGTACATCTGGTTATATATATATATATATATATATATATTTTTTTTTTTTTTTTTTTTTTTTTTTGAAAAAAATAAAAAGGACCGTTGCTTTATTGACAGACCTCGTATGTAAGGTTTGCACGTCGTTGCATTTTGAAGTTGGTTTGTGAACACTTTACGAATGCTTCTCAAGAAAGCTTGCTTGAGTTTAACACTTGATTTGTCTAGAGCTCATTTGAATATTAGAAAAAGTGTTTCATATACAACCTCTGGCAAAAATTATGGAATCATCGGCCTCGGAGGATGTTCATTCAGTTGTTTGATTTTGTAGAAAAAAAGCAGATCACAGACATGACACAAAACTAAAGTCATTTCAAATGGCAACTTTCTGGCTTTAAGAAACACTCTAAGAAATCAGGAAAAAAAATTGTGGCAGTCAGTAACGGTTACTTTTTTTAGACCAAGCAGAGGGAAAAAAATATGGAATCACTCAATTCTGAGGAAAAAATTATGGAATCATTCAAAACAAAAGAACACTCCAACACATCACTAGTATTTTGCTGCACCACCTCTGGCTTTTATAACAGCTTGCAGTCTCTGAGGCATGGACTTAATGAGTGACAAACAGTACTCTTCATCAATCTGGCTCCAACTTTCTCTGATTGCTGTTGCCAGATCAGCTTTGCAGGTTGGAGTCTTGTCATGGACCATTTTCTTCAACTTCCACCAAAGATTTTCAATTGGATTAAGATTCGGACTATTTGCAGGCCATGACATTGACCCTATGTGTCTTTTTGCAAGGAATGTTTTCACAGTTTTTGCTCTATGGCAAGATGCATTATCATCTCGAAAAATGATTTCATCATCCCCAAACATCCTTTCAATTGATGGGATAAGAAAAGTGTCCAAAATATCAACGTAAACTTGTGCATTTATTGATGATGTAATGACAGCCATCTCCCCAGTGCCTTTACCTGACATGCAGCCCCATATCATCAATGACTGTGGAAATTTACATGTTCTCTTCAGGCAGTCATCTTTATAAATCTCATTGGAATGGCACCAAACAAAAGTTCCAGCATCATCACCTTGCCCAATGCAGATTCGAGATTCATCACTGAATATGACTTTCATCCAGTCATCCACAGTCCACGATTGCTTTTCCTTAGCCCATTGTAACCTTGTTTTTTTTCTGTTTAGGTGTTAATGATGGCTTTCGTTTAGCTTTTCTGTATGTAAATCCCATTTCCTTTAGGCGGTTTCTTACAGTTCGGTCACAGACGTTGACTCCAGTTTCCTCCCATTCGTTCTTCATTTGTTTTGTTGTGCATTTTCGATTTTTGAGACATATTGCTGTAAGTTTTCTGTCTTGACGCTTTGATGTCTTCCTTGGTCTACCAGTATGTTTGCCTTTAACAACCTTCCCATGTTGTTTGTATTTGGTCCAGAGTTTAGACACAGCTGACTGTGAACAGCCAACATCTTTTGCAACATTGCGTGATGATTTACCCTCTTTTAAGAGTTTGATAATCCTCTCCTTTGTTTCAATTGACATCTCTTGTGTTGGAGCCATGATTCATGTCAGTCCACTTGGTGCAACAGCTCTCCAAGGTGTGATCACTCCTTTTTAGATGCAGACTAATGACCAAATCTGATTTGATGCAGGTGTTAGTTTTGAGGATGAAAATTTACAGGGTGATTCCATAATTTATTCCTCAGAATTGAGTGATTCCATATTTTTTTTTTCCCTCTGCTTGGTCTAAAAAAGTAACCGTTACTGACTGCCACAATTTTTTTTTTCCTGATTTCTTATAGTGTTTCTTAAAGCCAGAAAGTTGCCATTTGAAATGACTTTAGTTTTGTGTCATGTCTGTGATCTGCTTTTTTCCTACAAAATTAAACAACTGAATGAACATCCTCCGAGGCCGGTGATTCCATAATTTTTGCCAGGGGTTGTATAAGATTTGTCCTGGTGGAGTTTTTTTTTTTTCTCTCTCAGAGTAATAGTTCACATTGCAGGTGGTGCTTATTACGGAACAGCTTTGTACTTCTTTGTGTAAAGTCATTAAATGTTTCATTTTATAAATGATGACTGGTTGGTTTTTCTTTGTCAAGCACTGGTTCTACTTTTTTACTTTTTATGGTCAGTGTTTGAAACTCTGATGGCCTTAAAGCGTCTGACCTTAATAGACAGGTTTATGATTGTCATTATCGTTCTTTTCGTTTATGACATGCAGCTACGTTCTATTGCAAAGGTAGGTCACAGTGCTGGTTCAGCACTGATGACCTCATTTCAGTCACGGCCATAAACTGCATTTATACAAGGAAAGTATTTTGCAATTTATCAACCCAATGATTAAAGCGTAATATGAATGGTCGTGATACTTAGTGGGTCAAATGTCTTACTGCTGTGCACATGCAGTTGAATGGTTTGGTCACAAAGTAAGTTATTTGTTTCATTTCTAGCGGCAGGTGAAACCTGTGGGGATTTTTCCTTAAATGGCCCAAACCAGGATAGAGTCTTCCGCGGCTGGCAAACCTTCAGCAACTCACCAGAGGACAGCAGCCAGGTGGAACACCAGAAGTGCGTGACAGCAGAGCAGCTATATGATCACGCCCTCTTCAGCACCATGCTGCTTTACCATGGATCTTAAAGCAGTCTTCTTTGCCTAAAACTGAATCAGTTTGCCTTAAACTTACTGAAGTGCTCACTTCTTTGATATTTCTTCCTTGAGGCAGTCCTGCTGTTGAGCAGAAATTTTGTATTTGATATTGTCCATATTTACAGTTTTGTTACAGAAACACATTAAACTGATTCAGCTGTAAATAGTAACACGTTGCATTAATTTGTCATCAGAAGTGGGAAAGTTCCCTGCATGTTTTTTGATTTTAATAAAATATTGCATGACATCTGTAATGTTAATGTTTAATGTTGACCTTGGTAGTCATCACACCTAGGCTTTGTAAATGAAGGAAACAAGTTTTACACTGCATGTTACTGCAACTACACCTGCTCCTAATTTCCATCATGCATTCGTTGATTCTTTGCAACAAACACAAGCATGTCCAGCAGGTGGCAGGCAAGCTACATGTACGTTCAACCATCTGGGCTGCTAATTTCCAGCATTATATCCACCAACCTGCCAGCAGATGGAAGAAAAAAAAGCAAAAGTCTTGCTTTTTGCATTGATCTGGTGCATCAAAGTTATTGCTTAATCAGTTTATATGACCTTGTAGCTTGATTAAATGTAAGGCAATAGTATTTATTGTTTAAGTAATGGGATGGATTCATTCATTCATAATATTTTCCAGGCTATGTGCCAAAGCTTATGAGGACAAGGCATGAGGTGGTTATTGCAAAATTAGCTGTGCACAAATGCACTGATTTGGATGGGCATGTTTTTATCTGAAAGAAGAGCTGGTTGGAGGTTGCAAACCCCTCAAGCCGCTGACCAAAGGTGTGTTAAACTATAAGAAAGTTCTTGCATAAACAAACTGATAAACATTGCTGTATGCAGAGTGAATTACTGCAGTGCACAGATCATGTGACTGAAGTTGCTGTCCTCAGAAGACTCCCGGGCATCTTTTCCGGATGCCCCCTGGACGCCTCGCTGGAGAGGTGTTCCGGGCACGTCCCACTGGGAGGCCCCGGGGAAGACCCAGGAAACGCTGGAGGGACTACATCTCTCGGCTGGCTTGCGAACGCCTTGGGGTTCCCCCGGAGGAGCTGGGGGAGGTGTGTGTGGATCGGGAGGTCTGGGCAGCTTTGCTTGAGCTGCTGCCCCCGCGACCCGACTCCGGATAAAGCGGAAGAAAATGGATGGATGGATATATATATATATACACACACACACACACACATACATATAGCTCCTCCCCTCTGCACACACCTGATGCCGGAGCTCTTATATTTCTACTTCTGGCAAAATTACAATATCTTCTATTAACCCGCTGGTGGGGGAGGGAAGGAGGATAATCAAACTCACGGCAGAATGAATGACGTATGCGTTGACCTGTACCGCCTTCACGCTGCCGTCACGTGTCCAGACACCGCTGCGTGCACTCGGCTGACTCACCTGTCGTCCGTCGACTCAGCGCAGCCACGTCACTGTGACCACGCCCCTCGCGGGCAAGTCTTCAATAGTGTAGACGTCCCAAACTAAAAAAACTAAATAAAATAATTGCAAAAATAGCAACGGTTTGTATGTTACATATACAACGTTCGCAAAAGCATAACTTGTACTATATAAATATTATCTTAAACCCGTGCTGGGATTTTGATTCACCAATAATTTTGTGAGGCTGCTCGCGTATTCTCACCCCCCTCTTTCCGTGAAGTGGTATCGTCCGAAACAGAGCTGAGCTGGAGGATTATCAGGGTGACGGAAGAAGAGTCGGCTTTCGGTTGTAGAAATATTTATTATTAATAACTGTAGTCATTTGGTTGTTTTGTTCCGACGCGTATCGCAGTTTAAGAAATGTCAACCCCTGCCAGAAGGAGACTTATGAGAGATTTTAAGCGGTGAGTTAATGATGCCAGTCGTGGTTTGTCAAAGTAGCTAAGCTAACACTGTTAGCGTAGCTATTAAAGAGAAAGAGAATTAAAGATGACTTTTCACTTCGATATTCAAATACCTTTTTGGGCACGTGAATTAATATTTAATGTTTAATCGTGAAATGTGTTGTAAGCGTAACGAGAAGATAAGCGGTAGTATCTGCTGCTAACAAGCTGTTTGATTTTTCAGGTTGTGAACCTGTTCTACCAAACCAAATGAAAAATACCACGGAACCAACCTTAGTCCTCGTCCTGTTTTATGCCACTGTTAATTGAACATTTTTAACATATGGACAGCTGATTTGACTGAACTTTCACCTTTTATTTCTTTGAGATATGTGATGGGAATTATACTTTATACACTTTAGAGTATTGACTAAACACATAAACTTGCCCACCAAGTTAATTTAGTTAAATAACCTTTATTTATTTTTTCCATTTCAGACGTGCACTAGATGCTGGAGATTATTTTTCTGAATTTTGTTAAATGATGTCTTGTTTAAAAAGCATCATGGACAATTATTTACTCGCCCCAAAAGTATCAGTTCTGTACATTTTTCCCGTGTTGGTAACACCTGATTACACAGTAAAATGTACATGACAGTCATATGATTGTTTTCTTTTAATAATAAACCTTTAATAAAATTTTGTGGTTACAAAAAAAATGTATGTGCGTGCCACACAGCTTGTGTGGACTGTAACCCAAAAGGAATAAATGCTCTCATCTTGTACGCCTTGATCTTAAGAGAGCATAGAGGAAGAGCAAACTGATGGAAATTTGGTGAACTTTGATGCTCCAGAGAGCTCAAAAAGGCAGTTTTGTTTAGCTTATGTAATAGCAAGACCAAAGTAGTAGTAAAAAAAAAAAAAAAGACTCCGCTTCAATGCAAACAACTGGATTTAATGTAAACTCACCACCAACATTTTGACTGAAAAATTCTTCCTTGGGGTATTAAAAAAAAAATACAAACAAAAATGTTTTGTTACTATTAAAATGAGAGAAAGGCAGCCGGTCTGCTGTGTGCGAGTCTGATCTCATCAGATCTCGAAGCTAAGCAGAGCTCTGGGTAGGATAGTATCTCACTGACACACGACTGGTGGAGAGGAGGCGGTGACGTAATCGTGCTGGAAAGGCCATAACTTTCTCATATACAATCTCACTAAATGGGTCCTTCCGACACGTGCGCACATAGCGGCTGACTGTCCGCTGAATGCTGTCCGGAGCGGCAGCGAAAATTACGGCCACAAATCTCGAGCAGTCTGCACACATACCATTTGAGCGGCACTGACGCATCCTTTGCAAGGACATGGAATTGCGTGCAAATGCTGCTCGGCCCTCACGGATGTTCAGCGCCACTGCTGTGGCTGAGATGACCACACATTTGCACACACAGTGCTGAGGATGGATGTGGACTATTACATAGTTATTATGTGAAAGAAGCTATGAAAATGCCCCCAACTTTAGGCAGAAAAAGCACTGTAAATAACAAATAAATAATAATAATTTTAAAAAAATTAAGAAAACTGTGAACAGCCACTCATGGACTTAGAGAATGATGTCCACTGAGCTGTGTCTCTCAGGTTTCATTGACCTCTTCACAGACAATGAAAATAAAACAATAAATCTGGAATTCCTCGTCCACATTCCTCACACAGGTGAAGTCCGCTGTCCCTGTGCCGGCCAGCAGCATTAGACTACAGTCCTCAGAAAAATAAATAAGAGAAAATCTGCTTTGTGGCCGGGCACGACATGTAAAGTGTGCCTTCACAGCCGCACTGTGCCTTCACAGCCGGGGCACGCATAAAACTGAGTTCCGTTAGATGGCACGACTCTGATGTGGTAATACATGATGCACGAGCATCTTGATCCTTTGGATGGGGTTGGTAAGGTTAGACCTTACTTGTTTGAAGTGCCTTGAGGCAACTTTGTTGTGATTTAATGATATATAAATGAAATAAATTGAATTGGATGTGCTCTGATAAAAATAAAAGAATGAAGCCAGAGTGTTGTCATTGTCTGTCCAGCACGGCGTGCGCAGCGGGTGCGTGCTGACGACGAGCATTAAATTTAAATCCACTTCTGTCCTCAGAATAATACACCATAAATCTGGTTTGTGCAGGTTGTCCATAGCCACACGGGACGTGTCCCACCCACGCGTAAATACATAATTAAATAAATAATTAAACACAATGAATCTGTCTGTGCAGCTTTCATTTTTTTTTTTTTTTTTTGGACACCTTGAGGAAGACTTTGGATTGCAGCATTGGTGACTATACATTAAATACTGCCCCCACCCCCCAATCAAAGCAGAGTTTTGTGCGACTAATTTAGCCTCATTTGTATTTGTTTTTTTATTGGCATCTTTTCAGTATTGGTATGTGCTCCCCTTTATTTAGTTTTTATTTTGTGGCCTACATGGCAGCCCAAAGACCCTGAGGGATGCAGTGGCAGCTTTAATGTGAGCTAATAATTTAAGCTAGTAAGGGTTTGATATGAAATGTTAGGAGTCATTGCCATTTTTTATTTACATATCAGCAGCTGTATCATATCAGATTTTTTTTTTTTTTACTCTAATATTGGTATCGCATCAGCCCCCATAAAATCCTTATCAGTTGGATTCTAGTCAAAATAAATTCTTGAAGACATGAGGAAGCTGATGCTTGATATAAATTAGTCTGTGAATGGTCACAAAGATATTGCTAGGGCTCTCAGATCCATTAAACCAAGATGGAATGAGCCAGCAGTAGTGGATGGATCGATGGAAAGGTTGGCTTTGTCATATTTGATTTCTCCTTCCTCTCTTCATGAAGGTTACAAGAAGATCCTCCAGCTGGTGTCAGTGGTGCCCCATCTGAAAACAACATTATGGTCTGGAATGCTGTCATATTTGGGTGAGTTATTGATCCATACAGGTAATGTACATGGGATATATTTTATACAGTAGTACTGTTGATTTAAAAATTCCCTCCTTCCTTCACAGCCCTGAAGGAACGCCTTTTGAGGATGGTAAGTGTTTATTATATTACATTGTTATTGATGTGTGGGTGTGGCCAGCTTCCTCTGTGTTTACGTATGCATCCTTTGCAGTATCAGAACGGTAGTAGAGAAGCTTGAATCTTCGACTGGACTGGGTTGCTTAAGATTCAAGCTTCTCTACTATGAAAACCCCCTTCTGTCTGATCATTTCTTAATAACATTTACATTTACTCTGATGGACTACCCAGCAGTGGGGAATAAGTTTCATTACAGTAGAAGTCTTTCAGAAAGCGCTGTAACTAGGTTTAAGGATATGATTCCTTCATGTTCTCCAATGCCATATACCAACACAGGGCAGAGTAGCTACCTAAACTATGCGAGTGAGATAGATTATCTCGTCAATAGTTTTACATCCTCATTGAGGACAACTTTGGATGCTGTAGCTCCTCTGAAAAAGAGAGCCTTAAATCAGACGTGCCTGACCCCGTGGTATAACTCACAAACTCACAGCTTAAAGCAGATAACCCGTAAGTTGGAGAGGAAATGGCGTCTCACTAATTTAGAAGATCTTCACTTAACCTGGAAAAAGAGTCTGTTGCTCTATAAAAAAGCCCTCCGTAAAGCTAGGACATCTTACTACTCATCACTAATTGAAGAAAATAAGAACAACCCCAGGTTTCTTTTCAGCACTGTGGCCAGGCTGACAGAGTCAGAGCTCTATTGAGCCGAGTATTCCTTTAACTTTAACTAGTAATGACTTCATGACTTTCTTTGCTAATAAAATTTTAACTATTAGAGAAAAAATTACTCATAACCATCCCAAAGACATATCGTTATCTTTGGCTGCTTTCAGTGACGCTGGTATTTGGTTAGACTCTTTCTCTCCGATTGTTCTGAGTTATTTTCATTAGTTACTTCCTCCAAACCATCAACATGTCTATTAGACCCCATTCCTACCAGGCTGCTCAAGGAAGCCCTACCATTAATTAGTGCTTCAATCTTAAATATGATCAGTCTATCTTTATTAGTTGGCTATGTACCACAAGCTTTTAAGGTGGCAGTAATGAAACCATTACTTAAAAAGCCATCACTTGACCCAGCTATCTTAGCTAATTATAGGCCAATCTCTAACCTTCCTTTTCTCTCAAAAATTCTTGAAAGGGTAGTTGTAAAACAGCTAACTGATCATCTGCAGAGGAATGGTCTATTTGAAGAGTTTCAGTCAGGTTTCAGAATTCATCATAGTACAGAAACAGCATTAGTGAAGGTTACAAATGATCTTCTTATGGCCTCAGACAGTGGATTCATCTCTGTGCTTGTTCTCTTAGACCTCAGTGCTGCTTCTGATACTGTTGACCATAAAATTTTATTACAGAGATTAGAGCATGCCATAGGTATTAAAGACACTGCGCTGCGGTGGTTTGAATCATATTTATCTAATAGATTACAATTTGTTCATGTAAATGGGGAATCTTCTTCACAGACTAAGGTTAATTATGGAGTTCCACAAGGTTCTGTGCTAGGACCAATTTTATTCACTTTATACATGCTTCCCTTAGGCAGTATTATTAGACAGCATTGCTTAAATTTTCATTGTTACGCAGATGATACCCAGCTTTATCTATCCATGAAGCCAGAGGACACACACCAATTAGCTAAACTGCAGGATTGTCTTACAGACATAAAGACATGGATGACCTCTAATTTCCTGCTTTTAAACTCAGATAAAACTGAAGTTATTGTACTTGGCCCCACAAATCTTAGAAACATGGTGTCTAACCAGATCCTTACTCTCGATGGCATTACCCTGACCTCTAGTAATACTGTGAGAAATCTTGGAGTCATTTTTGATCAGGATATGTCATTCAATGCGCATATTAAACAAATATGTAGGACTGCTTTTTTGCATTTGCGCAATATCTCTAAAATTAGAAAGGTCTTGTCTCAGAGTGATGCTGAAAAACTAATTCATGCATTTATTTCCTCTAGGCTGGACTATTGTAATTCATTATTATCAGATTGTCCTAAAAGTTCCCTGAAAAGCCTTCAGTTAATTCAAAATGCTGCAGCTAGAGTACTGACAGGGACTGGAAGGAGAGAGCATATCTCACCCATATTGGCCTCTCTTCATTGGCTTCCTGTTAATTCTAGAACAGAATTTAAAATTCTTCTTCTTACTTATAAGGTTTTGAATAATCAGGTCCCATCTTATCTTAGGGACCTCATAGTACCATATCACCCCAATAGAGCGCTTCGCTCTCAGACTGCAGGCTTACTTGTAGTTCCTAGGGTTTGTAAGAGTAGAATGGGAGGCAGAGCCTTCAGCTTTCAGGCTCCTCTCCTGTGGAACCAGCTCCCAATTCAGATCAGGGAGACAGACACCCTCTACTTTTAAAATTAGCCTTAAAACTTTCCTTTTTGCTAAAGCTTATAGTTAGGGCTGGATCAGGTGACCCTGAACCATCCCTTAGTTATGCTGCTATAGACTTAGACTGCTGGGGGGTTCCCATGATGCACCCACTTTTTCTCTTTTTGCTCTGTATGCACCACTCTGCATTTAATCATTAGTGATTGATCTCTGCTCCCCTCCACAGCATGTCTTTTTCCTTGTTCTCTCCCTCAGCCCCAACCAGTCCCAGCAGAAGACTGCCCCTCCCTGAGCCTGGTTCTGCTGGAGGTTTCTTCCTGTTAAAAGGGAGTTTTTCCTTCCCACTGTCGCCAAGTGCTTGCTCACATGGGGTCATTTTGACCGTTGGGGTTTTTCCATAATTATTGTATGGCTTTGCCTTACAATATAAAGAGCCTTGGGGCAACTGTTTGTTGTGATTTGGCGCTATATAAATAAAATTTTGATTTGATTTGAATATGGATGAAATGTGGTGTAAGGGTTGTTCATTACACACGCACACCTCATTTGCACATAGCTGTGCATAGCCTTGATAGCCATTTACACATTAATAGGGCTGAAAGTAAGAATTACTTTCATAATCAAATAATTGATCGGTTATTTTCTTGATTAGTCAGTTAGCTATGTTGATGGAAAAAATGATTTTCATGACTTTAACCTTTCTTGGTTACATTTCGTGTTGAAGACTACGATATATTACATATATACTGCCATTATACATACAGTATGGAAATAAAATGAGGTATGAATCATAAATAAATAATTTGAATGAGTTGTCAACTATAAAGTGCAAGTGTTAATATTGTGAGTTTGTATCTTTATGCTTTTGGCAAAGGTACATTTAACTAGTACCACGCACGTCAAGTGTAGTGGCTGATGTCGCTTTATTTTTTCTGCCACAGGTACCTTTAAACTTACTGTAGAGTTCACAGAAGAATACCCAAACAAACCCCCAACAGTACGATTTGTGTCCAAGATGTTTCACCCAAATGGTAAGCATCATGGTTTATTTAGTGTTAAAATGAGTGGATTGTGTGTAACGCTGTCTTCTTGATCCACAGTTTATGCAGATGGTAGTATATGTTTGGATATCCTGCAGAATCGTTGGAGTCCCACTTACGATGTGTCCTCTATTCTTACATCCATCCAGGTATGAAGAGCAAATGGGGGGGGGCACTAGAACCAGGGTACTTTAGTTTCTGATTAAATTCTGACTGTGGAATTCTGTAAAGTTTGTTATTCAAAACCATTCTTTTTAAAAAACAAAGTCAACATTGCCATATTAGATATTTCAAAACCTGACCTGTTGCATTTTTTTATGGTGGTATTGGCTGTTGCTATATTTATTTTGGTGTCCTAAGGTTAGGAAACAAAATAGTCTGTGCAGGACTGTCATGCCAGTTTCACACCACGTGTGTGTGTTTCTGAGATGCTGAAGTTCCACGTGCATCACTGCTCCAGCTGGCTCAGTCTTTGTATATCATTTGTCTTTGATCATGGTTTTACCTCACACTCCATCTTCCATGAAATACCTTCTTTTAAGAAGTGATTTTAAGTGTTAGTCATCTTGTTTTTGTTTATACATATTTTACTGGCTCTTGTAGCTGAACAAATTGGCTGACATGTTGAACAGTTTAGAATATACAAAACACAAAATAACAAATGCATATGAACTTATCATCTGATCCAGCAGCTTTTCCTTCTGTTTTTTTAAGATTACTGTGAATCCGGAGGGGTACCGAGGAGCATTAAAAAAAAAAAAAAAAATTAGTAGTAATGACCAGAAAATTGACTTGTAACGGAATAGCAGTCATGTGACTTTTGCAATGGTGGAAGATTTGTCATGTGACCTCTTCCCCAGATGTAGAAACTAAAGTAAAAGGTGTTAATTATTTAATGTTGCTGCCATGACGTCAAAATGTTTTTGTAGCTCGCTTCATACGTGAAAAGTAGGTGCCTGCTAGAATTTGTAGAGGGGCACAGCAGCGTCTATGTGAGATGTGCATGTGTGGCTCTTTCCTCATGTAGGCTGTGTGCATGCTGCAACTTAACATGGCTGCTGAAATGAAAACTGACACGCTGTGCAGCCCCCCCCCCCCCCTTTTTTTTCACTTGATGAGTTTCAGGCAAAAGGTGTTGAATACAGTAGTGTTCAGAATAATAGTAGTGCTATGTGACTAAAAAGATTAATCCAGGTTTTGATTATATTTCTTATTGTTACATGGGAAACAAGGTACCAGTAGATTCTCACAAATCCAACAAGACCAAGCATTCATGATATACACACTCTTAAGGCTATGAAATTGGGCTATTAGTAAAAAAAAAAAAAAGTAGAGAAGGGGGTGTTCACAATAATAGTAGCATCTGCTGTTGATGCTACAAACTCAAAACTATTATGTTCAAACTGCTTTTTTAGCAATCCTGTGAATCACTAAATTAGTATTTAGTTGTATAACCACAGTTTTTCATGATTTCTTCACATCTGCGAGGCATTAATTTTTTTTGGTTTGGAACCAAGATTTTGCTTGTTTACTAGTGTGCTTGGGGTCATTGTCTTGTTGAAACACCCATTTCAAGGACATGTTCTCTTCAGCATAAAGCAACATGACCTTCAAGTATTTTCACATATCCAGACTGATCCATGATACCTGGTATGCAATATATAGGCCCAACACCATAGTAGGAGAAACATGCCCATATCATGATGCTTGCACCACCATGCTTCACTGTCTTCACTGTGAACTGTGGCTTGAATTCAGAGTTTGGGGGTCGTCTCACAAACTGTCTGCGGCCCTTGGACCCAAAAAGAACAATTTTACTCTCATCAGTCCACAAAATATTCCTCCATTTCTCTTTAGGCCAGTTTGTGTGTTCTTTGGAAATTGTAACCTTTTCTGCACGTCTTCTATTTAACAGAGGGACTTTGCGGGGGATTCTTGCAAATAAATTAGCTTCACACAGGCGTCTTCTGTCACAGCACTTACAGGTAACTCCAGACTGTCTTTGATCATCCTGGAGCTGATCAATGGGTGAGCCTTTGCCATTCTGTTTATTCTTCTATCCATTTTGATGGTTGTTTTCCATTTTCTTTCACGTGTCTGTTTTTTTTTTTTTTTGTCCATTTTAAAGCATTGGAGATCATTGTAGATGAACAGCCTATATTTTTTTGCACCTGCGTATACGTTTTCCCCTCTCCAATCAACTTTTTCATCAAACTACGCATTGTTCTTCTGAACCATGTCTTGAATGTCCCATTTTCCTCAGGCTTTCAAAGAGAAAAGCATGTTCAACAGGTGCTGGCTTCATCCTTACATAAGGGACACCTGATTCACACCTGTTTGTTACACAAAATTGACAAACTCACTGCACTACTATTATTGTGAACACCCCCTTTTCTACTTTTTTTACTAATAGCCCAATTTCATAGCCTTAAGAGTGTGCATATCATGAATGCTTGGTCTTGTTGGATTTGTGAGAATCTACTGAATCTACTGGTACCTTGTTTCCCATGTAACAATAAGAAATATACTCAAAACCTGGATTAATCTTTTTAGTCACATAGCACTACTATTATTCTGAACACTACTGTATGTGGGCAGGTTGCAGTTACAGGTTTCACCTGATGATCTGAATGTAACTTCTCAGCTTGGTATAAATATGTGCTTGTTTAAACAGATGATGTGAATCTGTACTGTGTGCAGGGTTCAGGGTGGGTGTTGCTTCACAGTTTTGACAGAAACCTGAAGGTCACGTCTCATTAACTATTAAAACCCATTTACATAGCTAAAAGTAAAAATAATAAAAACTGGTGAAGTAAGAACAAGATTGTTTGACATTTTTTATTAGATAACCTTTAATCTTTGGTTTTGTGGTGTGTGGGCAGTACTTTGGTAAGAGTGTTGTAAAATGTTTTTTCTCCACAGTCCCTGCTCGATGAACCGAACCCCAACAGTCCCGCCAACAGCCAGGCAGCTCAGCTTTACCAGGAGAACAAGCGGGAGTACGAGAAACGAGTTTCTGCCATCGTAGAACAAAGCTGGAGAGACAGTTGACCTGAACAACCCCAAAGTTGCTGTGTGCTGCAACCTTTACCACATTTTTTTGGACACCTCACCTTTTTGATTTAAGATTTTATGCACTTTACCTTCAACTTTTTTATGATTTCTTACACAAAGGATTTTTTTTTTCTCCTTCTTTATAATCCTTTTTTCAGTCTGCTGGAGGAAATGTGCTGAATCTTGCCTTGATATTTTCTTCTGTATGGACTCGGGATCGTCAATGAAGAATTTTGCTTCTTGTTGCGATGTGTCTCTGAGCCACTGCTGTTTTTTCGTCGGGTTGTAATTTGATTTTTTTTTTTTTTTTTTTTTTTTATGTAAATTGGGGAAAGCACCTCATCACTATGATACAGACTTGATTATTTTTTATTATTTTTAGCCTTTGTTGTGAACTGTTACAAGCACAAGTCTTTTCACCTTCCTGTTTGGTTCTCGTGTATATAAAGGAAGTTGTATCCCACGTGTTGTCACGTAAATCCATCACGTTGTGCAACCTCACACCAAACAATAGTCAGCAAAAGTGTGATTTTGATTTAATAGTCAGTCAGACAGTAAGTTATGTGAGCATCAATTCCAGATTAAAAAAAAAGTCTTTAAGCATATTTAAAAACTAAAGGGGGCGAGGTTTAACGCCAGTCACAATTCATTAGAACTTAAAAACCTCACAAAAATTAAGTCTGGTTTAGATTTTAACAGTTAAAATCAGGCTCCAACTGGTTTAGTTAAAGTGCAATTAATGTTAAGTTTGAATCCATCTCAAGGATGGCAACTGTGGTAAACTGTTTTTTACATTGTTTAAAGAAAAGCAGTGGGAAGTATTTGTTACATATGTCATAGAGGTCTGAAACGAGCTATGTCAGCCCTAAATGTTTATACCCAGAGAATGTCTGACAACAATCATAGAACTGTGGGACTTTGGTGACATTAAACCTCAAACACGTGAAAATGCAAAAGGGAGATAACTTGCTTTGCATTACATGACCCGTTAGTGTGAGCACAACTATTCTCAATTCTGCTCCTTGAAAGTAAAACCTGAATGAAAAACTCAAATCAGAGCTTTTTACACAGGTTAAATGACTGCCTGTGTAGAAATCCACTTGCTCAAAAAAAAAACAAAAAAACATCTTCGTCTGAGAATTACTTAAAAGTTAGTTACTTCTATAAGAAAAAATATTTTGGCAGGTGTTTTGACACGTTCCTCTTTTACATCTTTGAGAACTTTTACCAACCTTGTTTCCACTAGAGTCTGACTCCAATAGGCCTTTCACACCGGCAGCATCGAGGGCGTTTTTAATCTCCAAAGCTTCTCCAATGCCCTCGACACTTGCAGTGTGAAAGGCCCATAAGGCCACCATGATTTTTAATAAAATGGAGCCCAGCCAACCAATGACTGGAGTGAATGTGAATAAATAACTTTTACATGTTCATATAACTGCATGAGATACCGTAAGGTCGAACAGTGTGTGTTGAAATACTAGGGTGATTCTTTAACTACGGGCACTATTGGCCTTGTAAATGTAATTTCCACCACACCATTGCCTTACAATATAAAGCACCTTGGGGCAACTGTTTGTTGTGATTTGGCGCTATATACATGTGCTCTGATGTCAACTACCCAAACAATCTTTCATACAAAGTGTTTAAGGGGACATTACAGTGTTGTGGTGGAAATTACGGCAATAGTGTGGGACAACTACATTCTGTTTAAGAAAAATCACAACAGTCGTATGACACTGAATACCCCAATTATGTTTTGATTATTTTACTGATATTTTATTGAGATATTTTAAAACATTAGAAAAAACATTTCTTTACCATTCATTTTTATCATTGAAGATCAAAAGTCTGGGTGTGGGACAAGCACAAAACGGCAATATTTGCATATAATGATGCTGAAAAAAGGTGAAAGTCATCATAGACTACTAGAACAAATTTCTTAACACACTTTCATTGTAAAGATAACTATAAAAGTGTGACATTTCCCCTTTTTTCTGTTTTTCATACAATATGATCAAAGGACATAAGTGCCCGTAGTCTAAGAATCACCCACTAATGCTTACCTGGAGGTTTAATGGAGTCTTGTATTGGTAATCCAGGTAAGTGTGAGAGGTAACTGCTTTAAAATATTTTACGAGTGCACTGGTTTGATGTGCCATTAAACTTAAACCAGGAATCACCTGCTTTTGAAATGGTTTCAAAGGATTTCAAAACTATCGACTCTATCCTGGAGTGGAATTTGAAGGGGGGAAAAAACCCATACATTTTTAGTTATCTGACGTTTTATAGCTGTAGTTCAAATACCACCACATGAAGTCTGGATTCCCATCTGAAGCAGAGCTGCAGGACTGCAGCCAAATTTATTTTGTCTGTTTTATTTGAGTCATGTTGATGCTGCATGCATGATGAAAGACAACGATACTGGTTTAAAGTGCAGGACAGTCTGGTCCAAACATGCACAGTGGACTGTGTGTGTTCTTCAAATAATCCTGTTGGGGAGGAGAATCGTGTTTTCCAGCTATGCTATAAAAATAACTAAATAGTTTCCTCTAATGACTTATGGGTATTACGTGTAAATGGCAGATAGATGGATGTTGCTGCTTACAGTGTTCGTGGTTGTGGGCGGAGCAGGCTACCTGTTGTAGGCTCTCTCTTTCTTGGCCCGCTCTAAGGCCTTGTCCATGGTCTTCTCGTTCTCCCCCCTGCACTTGGGGCAGAACCACTTTCCTTTGGGCTTATGATGGAGACCAACACAGGAGAAGTGAAACCACTCAATGGGACACTCGTCGTTATCGCAGCCGATCATCTCGCCGTAGGACACCTGCTCACATAGGCAGTACGTAGGCTCATCCGGGTCGATGGGCAGGTCTGGAGGGGACACTTCCCGCTCAGACTTTCCTTTGGACCTCTTCTTCTTCTTTGAGGATGTTTTGGCTCTCTTCTCTCTGGTCGCTCCTGCTCCCACTTCCTCGGTGTGATCCAGACCACTGTAACTTTCCCGGCTTTCTCCGTTTTTCTGACGTCTGGAGCGTTTCCCTCCAGTCTTGTCTCCTCCGCCGGCGCCTGGAGTCACCTCCTCGCGTTTCTTGTCGTGGTGACCTGCTTTGCCAGGGGCCGCGGCGGCTGACGATGATGACGACGATGACATGGAGGCTGCGGTGGTTGTGAGGGAGGTCGCTGTGGTGACGTGACTCTCGGGTACTTCCTGAGATGAATGCAGAAGTTTGGAATGCCAATCTATTTGTCGCGTACGGTTTTCGACCAGCTCCACCTGAAACAAAGAATAATGTTCATTCAAATGCCTGCCTGTGAAAAGAAACTGATCTCGCCTTGTCTGGGCAGATTTTGCTGACATCCGTTTTTGAGATTCAAACTATGAACTCATGGATATCTACTGAAAGTCAGTCCACCCACATTTTCGTGATTCCATGACTGCGGAAATTAATGCAAAAATCAAGTCTACCGCATTTTTTTTGCTTCACCGCATATTTTCCCAGTTAGTGTATAAAATGATACAAAACCTCCCACCGCCCCCTCATTCATGTTTCACGGCCAGCAACAAGCCTCATCTACCATCACAGCCCAAAGCACCATGCGCTTCACGAGCGTGGGGGCAAATGATTTTGCAGCCGTCATGATGGAGGATGCTCTGCAATAGGCTTTCAGCGTATCCAGGGTGTACCCCGCCTCTCGACCTATGACTGCTGGGATCAGCTCCAGCCCCCCATCCGTCAGCCTTGACTGGGTTCAAAAGATACATAAAATGAAGGAATGATGGCTGATATCATGACTGCAGTTCTCATGACATTAAGTCAGATAAATCAGAGCACTGAATTTTCAAGAGCGTTTCAGAGCAAAAAACAAAAATCCAACCCATCCATACATTCAAATAATTTTTTCCCCTGAAATTTACTTTGTAATTTCCAACATGTCACGAACATATCGTAACAGGTTCTTCTTCTGGCTGCTCTGTTAGGTGTCACCACAGCAGCTCATCATCATCCTGACATGTAGTGATCAAATAATTTGTAGCACAATACAATCAAAACTCACTGATGGGCTGATGACAAAAATGAAAAAGAATAGCAGCAAAATATCTCACATTTTCAGAAGTCTCACACACACCCCAAAAAAAGTCAAATCCCAGAGGGACTTTCAAATCAGAAACAGGAATTCAGTCCCCAGTTTAACTTCATCAGCATGGAGCCTCCAGGTGATGGGAAATTAATCTGGTATTAATTGGACTAGTAAGCATTTGGTGAGGTGCCTACTGAGCTTCTGAGGAGATGTTTGTCCTGACACGCGAGATCAGCTGCTCCTGAGTGGCTCAATGGAAACCTCCCCTTTTTGTTTGAATACAAACATGTCAGCCCGGGAAGCTGCAGGATACAGACACATTGATACTTGCAGGAGAAACCCGAGTGCTGATCATGACGTACCATTTGACTGGCGATCTGGATCTTCTCATCTCCAAGCTCCTGGCTGCGGATCAGGGCCCTCTGAATGGATAACTGAAGCTTACGACGCTGAAGGGAGTCAGATTCCTGCCGATAGCGTTCATAAGCATCATCGAGCTCCTTCAGAACATCTGAACAAGATATCCAAAAGAGAGAGAGGAAAAAAGTTACTAAAAAACGTGAAAAAAAATGCACATTTTTACAAATCGTAAAACACATTGATAATTATGGTACATGCATTATAAATTACAATAAATAAAATTATTGCCAGTGTTGTTGCATTTTCATTATGGCGTGTGCAGAGAATTCTTTCTGAAGCTTTGCTAAACACTTTCCTCGAGTGGTCGGGACATTCTATCTACAGCAAGAAGGTCTTGTTATGATGTAGTTTTGTTGCATTTGGAAGCGTTGACAATCATGCACATGTGATTAAACTTATATATGACTACAGTGTAGTTTTGTGAGGACTGGGACGGGTACTCAGCACGCACCGTGGGATACATGTGTCTGCGTGCACCCGGTACGCCAAGTGGGTAAAGTTTGACAAATCAGGAGGTCAGATTCATTGTTTCAGCTATTTGAGGGGTGCCAAGAGGAGAGAACAACAAATATGTCTAACTACACCAGTCTGGACACACAGCAACAGCGTACTGTTACGATTATGTGCTCACCTGGTACACTTTCTAAGCGCGTTGAACACATTGGAGTCATATGAGAAAATATATTTAGAAGCAGTGTTGCACATAACTGGTACTCATGGTGCTCAAAATCACTGATGCACAGCAGACAGAGGGAAACACTTCCTACAATCCGTCATTGTTTTCCTCCTATGAAGTGCTTCCTTTGTGTTTTCTGCTGCACATCATTTATTTTTAGCACGCACAAGCACCATGAGTACCAGTTATGTGCATGCCTGTTTATATGCTATAATAGCTGCAAATATTTGGTCTTTATAAAGCTGTATTATGTTGTAGCCTTATCTGTAAAATACAAGAACACAGGACCACAGCACATTGTTGAGCTCAGTTAAATGTCCCTTGAGTGACACAATTTCAAACACATCATTTGTCTTTTTCACATCAATCAGGACCAACTACATGACTTTTTTTGTTTCCACGAAATGTTGAATGAGATGAAATTTGTGAATTATTTCTTTGTAAGAAATTATTACAAATGCTCCATTGAAGCATTACCAAAAGAATTTCAGTTTTCAGTTTAATATGGGTTTCATGGCATGTATCACACATGCAGTTGATTGAACTATAAGTACATTAAAAACAGAGTGGCACCTTATCGACACGTGTACTCTGTGGTTTCATTACCTTGATACTTTGCATCGATTTCCTTCATGAGAGACACACTCCTCTGCAAATCAAAGGGCAGCGATTCCACCAGGTCCAAATATTCCTCAACATAATTGACAACAACATGGCCTGGATCGCCATTGGTCGGGTTCAACATCGCCGAACCGCCTTTATCAAACCGTGCCTGTCATCCAAAATAGAAACATTTTGATTCAATCGTGGAAACGGGAACTTAGTGAACGAATATATTCACAAGGCTACGACTATGTGCAAGTTGAACTCTTATAATCAGTTTTTGCACAAATAATAAGTGTCAAGAATCTTCATAATACTTTGTGGTGTAGAGAAAATTGTAATGGCAGCAGCCAGAAACCATTATTTTACACAGTGATTCCCATAAGATATGAAAGACTATCGTGGGTGGACTGTGTACACTTTGGGGGTGGAGATCAAGACACATATTCCCTCAACAGAAAATTGCGTACATTTTAAAGTTAAAAGCATCAATTTGGTGCACTTTGAGAGCAAACTCAAGAGGCTACAACTATGATGACTTTAGTATTCTTTCTGTGTTCCAAGTCATAATTTAATCATACAGTTTTATGAATGACAGAAGTAAAAGTCACACCCACAAAGCATTTTAAATGTGACAAGCATTTATGGTTGTTTGCATGCACGCACGCACACAGTGTGTAAAACTGCGATCTGATTCCCTGCACAGAAAATGACCCAGCGCCCTGCTTCTTTGAGCCATCATCAGAGTAGGAGTAAGTTACCACAACTCGTTCATGAAAATTCATGATTTCCTTGACAATCTCATCTAGTGCCAGAACTTTGATGCTCTTGCCAGCTTCCCTGATACTCTTGGATTCCTGCAGAGTGTCCAGATCAATGACTTCTGGCTCATCATGAGGCTTCCAGTTTCAACCAAACATCCGGTTACCAACAGTGATGACAGATGCTTCAGCCTGGGTTTCAGACATGTGATAGCAGCTCCTCAGTTTATCAACAGTCTCATAAAACTCTGGTCTCACTTTCCTTATGCTCTCAAGGATGTGCTGGTATTTGGGAAGCAGTTCATCTCCTGGTTGAGTAAGGACGACTGTGGAAGACAGCCTGCGCTTCTTTGACTGGGTCGCAGAATGAGAATGTCACATCTGTGTCACCTTCCTCTGACTGTTCTCTGCCCTCAAAAGAGGCAACTGCCACTGGCTGACTCAGGTCTTGTTCCCTTTCAGCTTCTTCTCTCATTTTCTCAATGGCTTGCATATCTTTTTTGCCTGTGCTCCATTGTTTTCATCCACTTGTAATCAACAAAGTCTTCACAGTACATTTTTCTTTGAGCTTTCTGATCTTTGATAAAGTCCCACTCCATGTCACTGATCTTCACACACTTCTGCTCCAACTTCCTACAGATTACAGGGTCCTGTCAGAAGATGTCAAACACCTCCAGTGTTCGACAGTTGAATGCCTCAGCTCTCTTGGAAAAACTGTCATTTTGCTGCTGTTTGAGTGTCCGAACTGGAGTCAGAAAGTCATCATACAGATTCAAAATGTGCTTCTTTATGTGGCTGGTGTGGTTGGTGTACAGGCTGCAAAACAACCAGTGTTCCTGGAGCAGTTCAGCAAGCAGCTGAGCTGCTGCTTCCCTTGCTCACTGTGCCTGGCCAGTACCATGGGCCAAGGAGGTTTTCGGAATCACTTAAGGTGACGAAACAACACTTAGAATCCAGCCTCAGTGTACTATGGCCTACACAAAAATGTAATAGAGCCATCCCAGCATGGCAGCTGTAGTCAGGTAGGGGTCAATGAAGAATTACACAGAAGTCAAAATTTAAAAATGCTCCAATCATGTTCTGGAGTTATGGGATAAAAACAGCAAAAATGATGACAAAGGTCACTTTCAGCTTGTACAGGGGTCAGAATTTAAAGTTGCTGCAATTTCAGGAAAAATAATGCAAATTATTGTTTGGGTTAATAGAGTTCTAAAAAGGAATAGTTTGCACCATCTGTCATGCTTACTTATGTTACAGGGTAATGTGTCACATGACATAGAATCCAGTGGACACTGACCTTTACTTTGGAGACCAAACATCACAGTCAAAACCACTCCATTTATTAATCCTTTTATTTCAACCAATAATTTGCACCATTTTACTGATCTGTTGCTTGCTTTGGCCACAAGAGATACAGCACGTTCTGTATGATATTCTTGCCTGTTGGAAGCATCTCACTTGGAAACTCAGCCTTTTCTATGGAGTCTACGCCACAAAGTGTTTTTTTGGCCTGTGATCTTGTAAAGGACTTATTAGCAGCCATTTTTACTTGCAACAAGCATGCAAATGGCCAACATCTGAAATATAGCAATGGTATACTCTTATTTTACACTATTTAAACCCTTTATTCAATTCTGTCACTTTTTCTGAGAATGAAAATGAGTCTGTAGTGGCATATGGCACACATAACCATCATATTAAATTGTCTCCTGTGCTGAAAATATCTGCAAAAGTCAAAAAAGTAATATTTTAAGCATTATATGTAGCATTTTTGTCATTTTTTCAACAGTACTCGTTTTCAGAGGGTATGCACATGGGGATTTAGGTTCAGCCGATGCGTCAGGACTCAATAGATTCCTGATCAGGTCTGTCCCCGTATTTTGAAGGGGGCAATAATACACTGCAACGTTTAATTTAGCAAAATAGTACCACCTCCTAGCATGAGGACTTCCCCCCCTCCTCTCCCGTATTTTGTACGTATCAAATCAGATCATCTAATTATTGGGACTGGGTGGTGCGTCTAATTATACTGTATTTAACAGATTTCTACACAATGGGATTTTTTTTTTTAAAAGCTTTCATAGAGAAGTCAAAAGCAAACATTTCCACGTGTCAAAAATTAGATTGTCACACGGTAACATCTGTAAAACGCTTTCAGCAACAGAACGAGTAACTGATGCTATAATTATTCAAAAGGACAAAGAAAGGGTTTTTTAAAAAAAAAAAACCACTTTGGCCTTTTAAAGCGACGGAAAGCACAGCTAGCAACATTAGCTTGTTAGCATCCAACTAGTTACGTGGGTTTTGCAGTTAGTCACAGCTCACATGGTTAGATTATATCCTACATGAGTATGTAAAATCAAAATTTATATATATACCTGTGCAGATACTATTTGTTTTCTGCGTTCAGTAACGTCTGGAAATGATGCCGCTGATGGTAGGTTTTTTTTTTTTTTTTTTTTTGCTAGCGACAGAACGGCTCGTGTGGACCACTAGCTCTGTTGCCAGGCATCAGACGAAAAAACAAGCAATCTAGTGTCCAAAGCATGAAGCTCAATTAACGAGTCAAGCTCTTGAAATTTCTGTATTTAAACTAAGATTGCCCTATACCACACCCAATACTGCTACCAAAAAATGGTCTTATATTTTTTTTTATTGTAGAAATGAATGATAAACAAGTAAATGCATTATTTGTGCACATCAAATCCCCAATTCTTTACAAACCTCAAACCACTAAAAAATAAAATACGGTCTTATTACTTACAGACTTATTTGAAATTAATTATAGTTGATGAAACCAAAATAATAAACATGTTGGAAATTAATCTAAAAAACACCCCATCCCAAACCTGATCACAGTAAACAACAGAAGTCGATTTTAATAAATTGACCTGGCAACATGACCCATAGCACAAGTGAAGAATATGTTCAAGTTAATAGTTTCATGTTTCACATTATGTTGGTAAAAGAATCCCACAGCTAATGTAACATTAAGTGGGATAATTTAAAGCTAATACATATACAATTTTTTTTTCTGTTTTACAAAAGTGTAGTTTAACATCCAGACATTCTGGGTTTCAGCATCATCCATGGTCAGGGTGCAAGTTGATGTCCTTCATCCACCTCCTGGTATTAAGAAACACTAAATAAGTTGTAGCATCCAGGTTTGCAGTTATCCTGGATCAATACTGGAAGCCATACTTTCAATGACTTCCAGGACTTCCAGGACTGTGGTCAAAATGCTGAACTTGTGAAGACCTTCATTTATCTCAGCAGTGACTGTGTGTATCTCTAGGTCCTCAGACTTTGAGATTGAGATGTCTGAGATGATTTTATGGAGTGATGAGATCCCTGGCCAAAGGTGTTTGATGTTGACATCTTTCAAGAGAACGAAGGTCCAAGTCTTTAGGGTCTGTTTGCATCCAGTCTTACTGTACAGTTAAGTGACTTGGACACCAACCAGTGGACATAAGGGGATGATGGGATGTCTTTGGAACTAGACCTCTTCAGTACCACTGGAATGACTGTGAAGAAAGACCAGCTTCAACATTTTTCTGTGTGATCCATCACACAGCTGTCCCCAGCAACTGGAACGGGCCAAAGGGACGCCCACATGGATGCATTTAGGTTAAATGGATGGATTATCTGTCTTGGGGGGGGGGGTTCTGTAGAGTTGATCCAGTGCATAGTACCAGACCTTAACAAAGATCAAAACTCAATACTTAGCTTGGTTCATACTTCTCTAATGTATTAGTTAATAACAATACAGACTACGTATCATGTATTTCTTCTTTACGTTACATCTCCGTGATTCCAAAAGCTTCAATAATATGGCACATAACTCCAAATGTTATTTTGTAATCCAGTAATTACGACAAAAGCTAATTTCTGCTAGTAAAAGCTCGTGATCAGGTAGTGTTTTCTTGTAGTTATGAAACAAGTACTGTATTTTCCAGAGTATAAGTAGCTTTTTTTCCCCACTAGTTTCAAAGGTCCTGTGACTTGTACACACAAAAAAAATATCAATAATAACTCTTTATGTAGGACTTTCCAAGGAATCAAACTATTAAACAAACTCAAATAATAATAATAAGCTGAATACAGAAAAAATAAAGTGCAACGTACTCCAGAAACATCCTGACAGCCAAACAGCAGAAGGCAGAGAAGTGCTTCCAAAAACATTATTTTCGGCATTTTTTGTTACAAGCAGGCATCTATGCTAGATCAAGTCCTTATATAATAAGGTTTCACATCAGGGGCGATGCCAAAAATAAAAATCATTTGTTGGCCATTTTTGGGTCAAAATTCAAAAATGGTCCAATCCTTTTGATATGCATATCAAATTACTCGTCTTGACGAGTAGAGTTCAAAAATATATAGTTTGACCTATTTTTGACCTTGCGTTACATCACAACGACCGAAAATGTGGAAAGGTCAATGCACTTTTCGTGAAGGGTCAAATTCATAAAATCTGTTATGATGGTCTGATTATGACAATTTTGGTGTCTAATTATATGTTTTCTTGCACAAGAAAACCAATAAGACAACTTACATAGACCATTATGCCAGTCCTAGCTATGAAAATACAATTATGTCAGATAAGATGGGTCTATTGATTAACTTTTAGACCATTATGCCAGTCTTAGCTATGAAAATACAATTATGTCAGATAAGATGGGTCTATTGATTAACTTTTAGACCATTATGCCAGTCTTAGCTATGAAAATACAATTATGTCAGATAAGATGGGTCTATTGATTAACTTTAGCCAACTTCAAAATGGTTATGACATCAAAATTGATCATAATTGGCCTCTTTTACATCAAGCACATTAATTAAATATAAAAATTGCGTAAGTATGTTTTTTGTGAATATAAAGAAAATCAGAATACAAAAGCGAAGAAGACAGAGACATTTTAGAGTACACTGGCTAATTTATTAAAATCATTTTTTTATGATTCATCATTTTATGATTCAAGTGTACTGCATAATATGCATAACACTTAAAATGCAGTATTTTCAGTTTGGAATTTATATAGAATGTCCTTTGAATGCGTTTATTTGTAATCTAATTTCAGAATTATGCAGTTTTGGATCTACATTTATTACAAGAGAAAAAAGGTACCTCTTGGAACTTACATTAACAACACAATTTATAGCTCATGGCTCTGATGCTTGAACTTGCAAATTATGATGTGTAAAGTTAACAATGAATCAGAAAATGTGATTCTAAGAAAATTGATATTTTTTGCCCCAAATGTCTTGTTTTGGTTGTTGTTTGTACCCTTTTTCCCCTCTATTTACACCCAAATATACTTCCAATGATGTCAAATCACATCAAATCATAGTTTTACCAATATCATTAATATATGTTTTTCCATAACATGGGTGGTAATCAGTTTACGTTTTTTATGGAATACCCCTTTAAGGTAACTAAAATTTGTCAATTTGGTACTAATAAAAAAATAATGTCAGTGGGTGTATTGAACTTATTTTGAATGGTTCTGATACTTGAGGTATCAAGTGTATGTTGTGTAATGGGAACAATGAATCATAAAAAATTATTTTAATAAATTAGCCAGTGTACTCTAAAATGTCTGTCTTCTTTGCTTTTGTATTCTGATTTTCTTTATATTCACAAAAAATATACTTATGCAATTTTTATATTTTGTTTTTTATATTTCAATTTTGATGTCATAACCATTTTGAAGTTGGATAAAGTTAATCAATAGACCCATCTTATCCGACATAATTGTATTTTCATAGCTAAGACTGGCATAATGGTCTATGTAAATTGTCTTATTGGTTTTCTTGTGCAAGAAAACATAATTAGACACCAAAGTTGTCATAATCGGACCATCATAAGATTTTATGAATTTGACCCTTCACGAAAAGTGCGTTGACCTTTCCACATTTTCGGTCATTGTGACGCAACGCAAGGTCAATAATAGGTCAAACTATATATTTTTGAACTCTACTCGTCAAGACAAAAAATGCAGAAAAAATTTTTTCTGGAAGCACTTTTCTGCCTTCTGCTGGCTGGCTGTAAGTAATTTAGGGCACCATATAACTGGATGAACTACGAGACAATCATAACTATGAGATGCCAAGTGAAAATTACGTTATAAAAGTATTATTCTGTAATATTTACTATAGCGTATCAATTTTGAGAAAACATTCCTCAAGTCATTATCTTTTCAACTGGTGGAAATAAGCTTCCATATGCCAACACCACGTACACTCACGCAGAACGTGAAGACTGACAAAAAGTGATACAACAAAATGTCATTTTTCTTTCATTTTTTAATTTTAAAACTCATTTGGGTTTCTGGTTCAGTAAATTCCTGTCTGAGTCTCTGCAGGCTCTGAACACTGTTTTTATAAATACGGCTTTACTCGAGACGTGGAAGACCGCTACTCGTTTTTATTAAAGGGTTCATGTCGTTCAATTCAAACAGCACATCAGTGTGTCCTTGTAAATACGGTACAACAGTTTTCTCCGGGTTCTGAGTGTTTTTGATGGGACAGCACACACATTTCTCTTCACCTCCATCCAGACTCAGCCTTCTAAGAACATTTAGTGTCTTCGAGCCCATCCAAACACTTGCAAAAACACTGTTTGAGTCCCTGTGTGAAAGTTAGTGTTTATATCAACAGATTTTTTTTTTTTTTTTTTTGCAAAACTGAGTAAATACTGGTTTATATAAAGAGAGGTTCTGGTTTCCTGTGGCAGTTTTCAGCTGTCGAAGAGCTTTTTGAAGGCTGAGCTGATCTCCTGGATCATGTCTGTGGTGGTGGTGGACCTGCCGTGTCGCTGGAAGGCTTGACTGTTGCACTGTCTTGTAAGAGCACAAGCCCCAAAAGCTGCCACCATCGATGGATTCACACTGTACAACAACAAAAACAGAGTACTTGTGAAATATACAGCTACATATGTGGAAGTATATCTATGTGCATGATAAGCCACTTTAGAAAATAATTTTTAAAAGGAGTTATAATTTTCTTCTCCACTAGATGTCACACTTGTGACACACTTCAGGATATAAACAAAGCTTCCCTCCTCGGCCACTCCTCCCCAGCCCACTCTCCTGTGCATTGAGCAAAATGATCAATAGCTGAAGTCTTGACAAGTTTAACAGCTCTTTGTGTGGGAAAAGCCAGACATATGTGGTTTCTAGCCGAAAGTTTTTTGTTGTTGTTTTAAACAGACATTTCTGAAAAGCTCTCCGCAATCTTGAGGGGGGAAAAAAAATTCAACAGATACCAAGTATTGCTGTCTCTTTATAAATGGAGGTGAAGGGCAATGGGGGGGCAAACAAAACAAAAAAGCAACTTTTGCCGAGTGGTGCCTTATTTGGAAAGCAAAGCTACATTCACCCCCCACCCCTGTTTTGCTGATGTATAAAATGATCCAGTCTATGACTAAAAACCATGAGCCAACCTTTTGTGATCTGTCATCTATCCATCTTGTAAGATGGATAGATCTAGGCTTTTCCAAAGCTTAGGAAAAGTGAACTTGTCTTTTAAAATGCTTGCACAAATAAAAGCAATTGATACAATTGACCACAACATACTGATAAATCGTTTGCAGCAGCTTGTGGGCATCGGTGGTAGTGTCCTGGACTGGTTCAGGTCCTACTTAACTGGTAGGACTATGTGCGTTGGCCTCAGGGTTTGTGAGTCCTCCTCTGCTCCACTTATATGGGGTCCCACAGGGTTCAATTCTTGGACCCCTACTCTTCTCCCTGTATTTGCTTCCCCTGGGGTTCATTCTCAGAAAGCATGGCATCAGCTTCCACTGCTATGCTGATGACAGCCAGTTATATGTCCCCCTAAAGAAAAATTATGCCTCTTCTCTTCAGCCCCTTTTGTCCTGCCTTGAGGATGTTAAAGCTTGGATGGCATTGAATTTTCTTAATTTTAATGAAAACGGAGGTGATTGTTTTTGGCCCTAGCAGCTCCTGTTCTTCCTCACCTGTTGATCTGGGGCCTTTGTCAGCCTTTTCGGAATCTACTGTCACAAACTTGGGTTTTAAGATGGACAACGATTTTAAACTGGACCACCACATCAGTGCAGTAGTCAGATCGAGTTTCTTTCACTTAAGGCAGCTTGCTAAGGTTAAGCCTTTTCTTGCACATCAGCACTTTGAAACAGCAATCCATGCTTTTATTACCTCCCGGCTGGATTACTGTAATGCACTTTATTATGGAATTAGCCAGTCCTCCCTTGCATGTCTCCAGCTAGTTCAGAATGCTGCCACCCATCTGCTAACTGCTGCACGTAAGAGGGAGCACATTACACCTATCCTGGCCTCCCTCCACTGGCTGCCTGTGCATTTTAGAATTAATTTTAAGATTCTTTTATTTGTTTTTAAATCTTTAAATGGCCTTGCCCCGCCCTACCTCTCTAAACTGCTTCATTGTTACGCCCCTGCTCGCCACCTCCGGTCAGCTGATCAGCTCCTCCTGGAGGTGCCGAGGTGCAAGCGTATGATCAGAGGGGACCGAGCTTTTTGTGTTGTGGCTCCAAAGATGTGGAACGAGTTACCGCTCCACATCAGGCAGGCCTTTTCACTTTCTGTTTTTAAAACTAATCTTAAAACCCACTTTTATGCACTGGCTTTTAACCCAGAATGAGATTCTTGATCTGTTTTGGCTGTTTTAACTGTTTTGTTTTTTTTGTACTTTGTGGTTTGTTACCTTTTATATGTCCCCTTGTGTACAGCACTTTGTTTCAGCTGTAGCTGATTTTTAAAGTGCTTTATAAATAAAGTTGATTTGATTTTGATTTGAAGCACCAGTAAGGTTTGTCAGTATGCGGTATGCAATACAATCGGAGAACTGCCAACAACCAGCCAATCACATCGTCACCTTCTGAGTATTCCGTCTGCAGATGCAGCGTAGGCCCAATGTGCCAACACCCCCATAGCCCCAGACAGAAGGTCACCCTGTCCACCACATCGTCTGCCGCTGCCTTCAGTGCTACACGCGATCACTGCAAACAAGAACAGCAGTCACTACAATTAGCACTCACACTCCTGTTGTGCTCATGTTCGGAAACAACACCGACCTTGACTGCCGTCTGTAATGACATCCTGTTCTCCTTTTAGCACCACAGTGACGTTGCCCATAGCGACGCTGAGCTGCATGGCGCTGTGTTGGTAGTCGCTGCTGTCCACTGGCTCGCGGTGCTGAAACATACAAAAATAAATACAATAATGACGAGAATTCCTTTGACGGTATCACCCACAGAGACGTGTGCGCTGAGACACACCAGGGCCTCAAACAGTCGAGTGAACTCCATGAAATTGGGTGTCAGGATTCCCTTCTGGTAGCCGTGAATAACGGACGGCTGCTGAGTGATGAGCCACAATCCGTCCTGTTGGAAGAGAACAAACCACAGACGCTCAGGAACTCTGTGTAGCTTTGCAAAGAAAATCCACCATGTGAAGAAGAGTACTTACTGCATCGATGACGACCGGAATATCTCTGGCTTTAGATTTCTCGATCACATCCTGTGAGAGGTGGGGGAAAAAAAAGCTGAATTAAAAAAACAAAAACAATGT
Source organism: Thalassophryne amazonica (assembly GCF_902500255.1). Taxonomy (NCBI): domain Eukaryota; kingdom Metazoa; phylum Chordata; class Actinopteri; order Batrachoidiformes; family Batrachoididae; genus Thalassophryne; species Thalassophryne amazonica. Next base: position 19,810,143 of record NC_047116.1, read on the forward strand.
GTTCCAAAACCGCTTTTCTGCTCAACAGTAAACGAAACCTGAGATGAGGTTCACTCTGTGACTATCACACCGCTACAGGTGAAGTCATAGATTTAAATACACATGGGCTAAAAACATCCGATTCTCCCAAACATTAGCAAACAATAAGCACGTTACGACAGACTGTCAGCTTCATTTATATATTTATTTTAAATAGTTATATTTAGTTGAATTTATTTCAATTTTTATTTGCCATGTCAGATTTTTTACTGGGGGCAGCACGGTGGATTAGTGGGTAGCACTGTTACCTCACAGCTAGAAGGTCATGGGATCGATTCCCACCTGTAGCCTTTCTGTGTGGAGTTTACATGTTCTCCCCGTGTGTGCGTGGGTCCCTCCGGGTGCTCTGGCTTCCTCCCACATCCAAAGATATTAGGTGGATTGGAAACTTTGTCTATATGTGGCTATGCAATGGACTGGCGTGGTGTTCAGGGTGTACCCCACTTCACGCCCTGTGACTGCTGGGCTAGGCTCAACAAGCTCATCAGGAGAGCTGGCTCTGTCCTGAGGATTGAGCTGGAGTCTGTGGTAGAGATGAGAGAGAGGAGGATGCTGAGGAAACTGCTCAGCATCCTGTACAACACCTCTCACTCCCTGCATGCCACACTGACGTCCTGTCAGAGCACCTTCAGCCACAGACCGAGACCACAGAGGTGTGCCACAGAAGGTCTTTCCTACCTGTGCCCATCAGACTGTATAATTCCCCCCCCCTTCTGCAGGATGAATACATAATGAACAGTTATTCAGAGTTATGTGCAATATTGTCAAACAGCTTGTGCAAATAAGTTGCAGTCATGTCGCATAAATTTGTTTTACTTTTTGGTATAAAAAAAAAGCCAACATAGTTTACTGTTTCGTAATTTCCTTCGGGATAAATAAAGTTAACCTTATCTTAAAAACCCCACTGAAAATAGAGTAACTGTCAGAGGTGAGCAGAGCGCTCAAAGGCTTGATTGAAAAAAAAAAAAAAATGCTGTGAAAAGGTGAATTTGTCCTTTAACTATTCAACCCGTGAACTGCCATCTCTCCAGGTTTGAAAAGAGCAGAGTCTCAAAAAGAATAGTGTAAATAACACAATTTATCATGGCTGTAAAATAGAACATCATCATCGGGTCTAAATTTAAAACTGTGATATTTCATCAAAACCACTTTATCCTACTTTTCAAATATAAACGGTTTGGTCCATCTGGATCCTGCTTAAAATAAATACACTCCACAGTGTAAGTGTGAGACCTCGAGTGACTCGACTGCGACCAACAGTCGCGTGACAAAAACTCAGCAAAGCTCCTGCAGTGCAGAGTGAAGCAGAGAGAAGACGGAGAGATGGCAGAACAGAAAACAAAGTCGTACTGTGCTATACTGCATGAGTTTTCCAAGTCAACCTACTTCGCGCTATTACTGCACTGTTTCCATGGAGTTGCAGGACTTGCAGGTGCAGTGAAAAATGAGCTCAGGATGTGACGGGATTAAATTCTTAAGCGTCCTTCAGGAAAGAGTCGCCTTCTCAACTGTGAACCATCTGTGGGTTCATTTTAAAAACGTGACTACAGGTTTGTGGTGATGCGCACAGGCAGTCGGTGCGTTTTGGGTGTAAAAGAAGCTCGAATGTAAATCCACGTGCCTTGGCTGTTTTCAGTAACAAGTCTTCCCTCCCCAGTCCAGGTCCCACCACCAGGCTGTGCAGTCTGGGAAGCCATTTCTCAATCTCCTCCACCGCATTCGGACTGTCCCTTCAGACACACACAAAACATCGCAAAAAACTTCATATTCTCCGTCACGCGTCGCACATAAAGTAACCTGGCTAACGGAATTCTAAAGAACGTTATTATGCCTTATAAACGCTGTACGGCGTAAACAAATATGATGCAACATGACGACACAACATTCTAATTATAGACGTAATGCGAGAATAAATTTCCCCACCAATAAACGCCACCTTGAGAGTCGTTATTGCCGCGGGTTGATGCGCACTTACAGAACAGGATGGACGATCAGCTCGGGGCTGTATGATTTGATTACAGTTGCAGCATCCTTTGTGCAGAACACGTGAGACAAGTCGGCGCCCTGCAGACAGAAGTGTGACAGTGAAACACAAAACCAGCAAAACCGTCATTTCAGAGTAAAAAAAAAACAGACAAATCTTTACCACTTTGAGTGCAGAAATGGCAGCGAAGTACGGCGCTCCGGTGTAGCTGTCGAGAGAACAAGTAGAATTATTCTTCTTACTGGTTAAGAGCACTGGAAACCAAACCAGGAGCAGCCTGGTTTTACTCGACTTACTCTTGACAACCTCCAATGATACCAATCCGTCCGTCTTGTCCTTTGTGCTTTTTGGATGTGAGCGGAGGAACGGCGCTCCTTACCACAGACAGGATCTCACTTTCCATGACTCGGTGCGACGAAGACCCCAAGCTGTAATAGCGGTCAAACACTGGGGACAGAAAATGAGACGTTTAAAATGCACCAGCTAACAAATTCCTTTTCCAAGTTAGCTTTAACACAGAAGTTGGAATGAGACCGTCATGGCAAACTGAAGCACAACCACAGAGCCCCGTAGAGAACACAACAGTCTGTTACCACGTTTGTAGCTTTAAATGGAAAGGATCTGCTGCTAGCCATGCCCCCCCTCTGTATTCAGAGGTGTGTCTCACCCAGATTATGTTGGCATGTTTTACAGATTATACAAATCTGGGTATGTCACAGAAATCCACACCTGTAATCTGTGAGACACGCCCACATAATCTGTGGGAGAGAGACACCCCTCCAAATACAGAGAGGGCGTGGCTAGCAGCAGATCCTTTCCATTTAAAGATACAAACACAGACATGGGTCCTGAAATTTTATTTTTAGGATGCTTCTCCTCTCTATCTTTAAAGTAATTACAGCTACAAATTTTAACACCTGTTTTTAGGACACTTGGTAACTTATATAAGCTTTCTTAAAAAAAAAAAAAAAAAAAAAAAAAAAGACAAAAAGGCACTATTCACTTAAGGGACTTTATATTTTAGATAAATGAAAACTGAAATAGTCTTTTATGAAATTGTATAGGGACAAGATAATCTCCCAATCGAGGCCTACATGCGCATTCCATTGATGCGTTTATCGTTGTGCGCAGTGTGCAGAGGATTCCCCACAAAGATCGCTTTTTTCATTGTCTCGCTGGGGTATTTCCCATGGAATTCCTTGTAATGACGTAGGCAGGAAGTTCCTCTTTGACCTCGTTTTTGTCTGGTTCAATTCTGCCATTTCTTTCATGAAAATTCAGTAAGGTATATCTTATATATGGATGTACTTTGTTTGTGCTGAAAATTTTGCTCAACTTTACCAAGCGTAAAAACCACGATCGCCTTTACAGCACTCATTCAAAGGTAAGTAGGCCTAAAATAAATAATATTTTGTCGACATAATGATGAAGTTTCATGACAATCCAATATTGAGAATGTGGTTTTTGAGAACGCAAGAATGACCGTGCGTAATTGATTGATAGGAAAAAATATACAGGGTTTTTTTTTTAGACTAAAATTACCATAACTTCCTTATTTCTTAACCAATCTTGGTGTCAATTTCTTTGTTTTTTCATGCTCTATCAATTGCACATGTAAAAAGAACAATTTATGGACTTTATTTTTTTGTCTCATCCCTAGTTTATAATTTCAATCGCCCAGCAATTGTTTCTGAATTTATGGCATATTAAAGTCCAATTTAACACTGTTCTTAGATAGATGTTGCATTTTTATTGTTCCTTTTTAAAGTCTTATGTTGTTGTAAAACATTCTGCAACTGCTGTTCAAAAAGTGCTACTCAAACAAATTACTGTAACATGCCCTGGAAACAGGGCTGCAAAACATGGGGTCATCTTTTAATCGGGGCTGTTTTATTTTTATATTCAGGCCAATACCGTGTTAATCATGAACATTAATTTTATCCATTCACAAAAAACATACATGTAAAATATTTGTTCCAACGCATAACTTATTTGCCAACCTACTGCCCTTGACTTGGATAAATCATTTGAAGCCTTAAAACATTTTCCAGGTCAATATGAGGAAAGCTTCACGAGGCTCCACCAAAGGTCAACATTCCACCGGCGCAATCAGACAGATATGGAAGTTGATCTTCATACACAATAAACTGCATCACGGCCAATATGTAGGTTTGTAAACACACACTGTGCAGTTTAGATTTACACATACTGCATTTTCCATGGTATAAATCACTTCTGCCAAAAAAAAAAAAAAAAAAGTATATAGGTTGCAAGGGGCTATAACTCTCAAACTAGTAAAAAAAAAAAAAAAAAAAAAAAACACTAACCAAACAGCAAAAACAAACAAACAAAAAAAACCCTGCAACTTATACTCCAGAAAATACACTATAACGGCTCGGGTTTCTGTTTGTGTACGTACTAATTCTCATGATGTCAGCAAAGTTTAAGGCAGATATTTCTCGTTTGTTGCAGAAGTCCTGAATATCTGAACCCGTGCTCGCTCACAGCTTGCGGGTGAGAGACGAAGGTTTAGACATTACGGTGCATTGTTGTGTGCACTGCAAGCAGCAGGCGCACAAACTGGTTGTGTCTTGCCGACTTGTGATGTGGGTTATTTTCAGATGGATTACATTACTGTCTGTGGACTTTTTGCGGGCCAGAAACTTTAACATCTGGTTCTAAGAAGCTCTTTGATCTCTACCAGCTTGCTGAAATAATAAATGAACAGAATCCCACATGTAAGAACGGACTCTTGAACCTGCATCCAGACCTTCACCAGAATGTTCTTCTGACTTTTTTTCCTGTTTATAAAGGAATCATAACTGTGAGCGAGGCCGACTGACACACACACACACACACACACACACACACACACACACACACACACACACACACACACACACACAAAAAGCTACAACCTCTTCAGCAGAGGTAATTATGAGGATAAATTATCATCCCGCTCAGCTCAAATCGTCAAACGTGTGGCACCACGACGCAACGTTACCGCGGATTAGCTTCCGCTTCTTCACACATTCTGCCTCACGGCTGCATACATGACACCGCGGCTTATACCTAAAGCCTGAGGATCTGGGTTCAACAGCTGACTCTGCTGAGTGAAACTGTCTGCTTGGGGTGAAGGGCGTCGCAGATGACTGGACTGGCCACGTGTGCACGTGGGTGAGGTGCCGGAGGACACAGGCCCGCGGGAAGGTGGGCCGGCCTTAGAGGGAGCAGCTACGGAGGGGGATCTGGCCGAGGAGATGCTGGAGAACATCTGCCCGAGCATCTGGAGCATGTGCAGCTCCCTGGCGTGCTCGGCCTCCCTGCGGCGGTCTTCCGTCTGTAGGCGCTGCACCTCCATGCGGTAGAAGTTGTCCTCAGCCTGAGCACTCTGCTCCAGGAACTGCTCCATTAGCTTCTCCATGGGGAAGTTTGCACGCCGCTTCCGTGCACGTTTGGGTCTGATGGTTGAAAAACTACCGACTGCCTGGCTGCTGTTCTGTGGTCTGACTGAAGCACCTGAAAGGAGGAGGACATGTGATCAAATACACGCTGTTGCAACAGGATTTGATCAATCAGGGCATTCAAAGGATGCAGAGAGACCTTCACCCACGGTAGCACCACAACCACACCAGGATTCTTTTATTTACCTCCTGAGCAGACCCCAACAGATATTATCAGTTGTCTGCTATGAGTCTCCTAATCCAATTTGATACACCAGCATTCCGATATTCTAAGATTTATCTGACTTTTTAGACAAATGCTCACATAAACTTTGAATTTTATGAAGACTTACCTAAGAAATACAATTTGTGGCCAAAACTCAAACGGCGCATTAAGTCAGAATCTGTGCCAAAACCACAATAACTCCTCAGATCAGTAACTAGACATTATTCAGTTATTGATTAATCTGTTGATTGCTTTTGTCTAATACATAATACAAAGCCCAATCCTATTCTATTTAGTGACATAACCACATAAAATCTGAAATTCTTACATTTGAGAAGCTCCGCTGGATAATTTCTTGTACTTTTCATTTCTTATAAATTACACAAGATCAGCAAATTTGGTGGCAATGAATCTTCTGTTGATCAGCTCACTGGTTAAAGTCACATTATCAGATAAAGTCATCTGAATGTGATATATATATATTTTTTTTTAAATGTATGTATTGCACCTGTATGTGATAAGGCTCTGACTGCTCCTAAGAATACCAACATGACAAAACAGATCTGGGCCACATTCAGGCAGAAAAACAGATCACAGGATAGGACTCAGCTGAATGTTCTTCCTTCTTTCAGAAAATGTTTTGATAACATCAGATATCCACCAGATGATTCTGAAATCGTGCCACATCGAGCGGTTTGGCAACTCTGATATCAGTGTAATCTGATTCAGATTAATGAGCATGTGGCAGTTTAAAGCAGCCTGGAGGGATCATGAAAAGCCCAGTGTGTGAATTTTAGTGCCTCTATGTGGTTTTACAGTGGGATCCATAAGTATTTGGGCAGCAACCCAATTGGTGTAACTTTGCATTTGTACACCACCTCAATAGAGTTAAACAAGATGTGCTGTAAGTGTTGACTTTGACCTTTAATTCAAGGGACTTAACAAAAATATATAATTAAGGACTTAGGAATCACTGACATTTTTGAAAATGGAGACAGCTGGAGCAAAAATGGCTGAAATTCTTACACAGTTAATACTGCAGCAGATAACTGAATACTTACAGAGGAAATCTTCAAATGGTGATGCAAGCACCAAATTTGGTACAAATACTCCTTAGACATTACCGTTTTGAAATAACGGACTGGCCACTTAAATTTTCAATAGGCGGCCAGGTAGGGGTCAATTGAGGAATTACACAGTGGTCAAAATTTAAAATGCTCCAATCATATTAAAAACTATACCACATTATTTGTCTGGACACAAACATTCCAAAAAGGTACAGTTTGGCCTATCTATGACTTAATGTTATGGCGCTATGGGGTAAAGATGCCAAGAATAGTGACAAAGGTCAATTTCAGTTTGTACATGAGTCAAAAGTTAAAGTTGCTTCAGTTTTAGTAAAAAGTGATGCAAATTATTGGTTGAGTTAGTTGGACTCTAAAAAGGAATAGTGTGAACCATGTGTCATGCTTAGTTATCATGTTACAGGGTAATTAATATATGTCACGTCATAGAATCCAATGGACGTCAACCTTGTTTGACTTTTACTTTGCAGACCAAGCGCTCAATACAGTTAAAACTATTCCATTTATTAATATCATTACCTCAAACAATAATATGCACCACTTTTTTAAACCAAAACTGGAGCAACTTTAGCTTTTGACCCCTGTACAAACTGAAATTGACCTTTGTCACCATTCTTAAAGTTTTCACCTCATAACATTCAGTAATATCCAAACTATACCTTTTTGGAATCTTTATGATCAGACAAATAATGTGGTGTAGTTTTCAATATGATTGGAGCATCTTTAAATTTTGACGCCTGTGTAATTTCTCAAATGACCCCTACCTGGCTGTCTATTGAACATTCAAGTGGCCAGTTATTTATTTATTTCCAAAAGAGTACCATCTAAGGAGTATGTGTGCCGAATTTGATGTTTGCATCACCATTCAAAGGACTGTTTCAGCTAATATTCTTTCTGTTCAACCCTGTCAGTTAAAACTAAAAGTCTGGACTTCAACCGCATCTTGATTGTTTCATTTCAGGTCTGCTGTGGTGATGCACAGACACAAAATTACAAAAACGGTGTCATTGTCCAAATACTTATGAATGTTACTATCTGATGTCTGGCAGACAGCTGTCAGATCCGATCCAAGTCACATCATTGGTTTTGTTCAGAGTGCCAGTAAAAATATGATTTATGCACATATTCAACTTGAATCTGATCCCATGTTGCAAATGCCAACAGTCAACAAATAAATAAATAAAAATAATTAATTGCTTGACATCAGTCTCTCCCTGCCCCAAATCCATATAGTAAAAGGGGAGTGGTCTCTGTGTCTTTGCTGAAAATCCAGAAAGAGCTGACTTCCGTCCTTTAGCATACTTAAGGATTTTTTCACGAGGATTCAAATCGTGAAAACAGCAAGGTATTGGACCAAATACATACTTCTACAATAAGAGCCTGTATTTCAAAATAAAAGCCTGCGAGGTTGCTGCAGACCTAACAGAATTCATCAGTCTGTCCATCCGAAGCCAGAATTAACATGTTCACACTCACACAGTGTCTCTCACTTCAGTTCTTCTTTTTTTTTTTTTTTTTTTTAAGATGGAATATTGTACTGGTTAAATACCTTCAAAAAAGCTTACTGATGACACATTCATTTTAGTGAATTGAACACAACCAAAAACAGATTAAACCTTCAATAAATACTTTATAAAAGCCAAGATATTTTTTCTTCGTCAGTACTTATAAAAATGTAGCATAACTGTAAACATATTTTCCCCCCAACAGTCAGATGTCCTCCGTATATAGCACAAGCGACCACATCTACAACCCGTCATTCCTCACGGATCAACGTCCTAGTCTGTTTTAAGCCTCATTTGTAGGTCATTTGAAATATGATTCAAATCACATTTTTGCAAATCTGTTTTGGTCTGAAGGCTCAGACTGGATTCCAGGTGTATTTTGTTACAACTGTGACGTCTGATGATACACTAATTATAACTCCGATCAACACTTGCACCAAAAAAAGAAAACAAAACGTTTGACATGAGGTACGGTTAAAGGATGTGCAGTCGCGTGAGAGACCGTAAAACGCCTTACAACATGGGATCAGATATGCACACAAATCAGATTTTTACTACCAATCCAAAAAAAGCTATAGAGGATAGAATGTGAACCATCCAGATGGCACAAATCAGATTCAGGTCACTCTATGTGGTAATGCGAACGCAGCCATTGTTTTCAGCACCGAGGACTTACTGTTGTTGCCCATTGGGACTTTAACCGGCATCGAAATGGGCACAGAGGGATATTCCATCTTGACCTCAGTCTCTGCGGGATAAGGACACTCTGTGCTCTCGGAGTAAGCGTCCTGTCCATCATCTCCGTCCTCCTCCAGCCCGTCCGCGGCCTCCTCCCCCACCATCCCGCCGTCCATCAGCTCCTGGGGGTCAATCACGGCTCGGTTGCTGAGGATTCGCTCCATGATGTCGTAGAACTTGCAGATCTTGTGGTACTGGCCGTTGTTGCGCAGGTTGCCCTCCTTGGCTAAGAGGAACTGTCTCTTGAGGCTTTTGATCCGCACCCTGCACTGCTCCGGCGTCCGGTCGAAGCCCATCGCCGCCAGCCTCCGCGCCACGTCCAGGTACACGAAGCTGTTTCGGAAGTTTCCATCCAACGCCGTCTGGATGTCCTGCTCCCCCCAGATGTTCAGCAAGGTCCTCGTCTCCACGTCCGACCAGAGCAGACCCCGCGTCGTGTTCCCGTGCATAGCCGATCCCAGAGCGAGACGTTTGACAATCACAATGCGGATTATGACGGACGCGTCGTCTGGTCCGCGCGGCTAGCTTAGCATCAAAGAAGCGCCCTCAAAACCCGCACACCGCGTCCGCAACGGCTCGATTAAAGTGCCCCCAAACACTTGAAAAAGTTAAAAAATGTATGCTGCTTTCAACTTGGGGACCATTTCTATCGCGTCTATACAGCAACTCCTTGTGTCCTAGCAAGAGCGTGTTTATCCTTTACGTGGTGTACAAAATGCGTAGCCTATACCCATTGAGATCAACTGACCGGAGACCAGCTTTCTTTGCCCTTTGCAAACCCTCGGCCTTCGTTGGGGACATTATAAAACTGACCCGTGATCAGTCCTCTGAGGTGGGGGACGTCACCGTCCTCTGCCTGCTGCTGAGGCGCCGATGTTGCCAGGTCCGCTTATTACAAGTGACTTTCAATGCCGCCGGAGGAACGCATTTTGGAGGTGGTCCTGTTTTTGATTGGATGAATGTTAAAGCCTGTTCTGATTTTGATCAAACTTGGCAGGTACGATGCACCTACAGATGGGAAGATGCGGGGTGATTTTATTTGATGTTTGGTGACTGACAAGGAGATGGTGTTGGAATTGTGGAAGTTTATGGATGTTTTTATGAATTTACGATATAAGAGACAATGTTTACAAGATTGATCTTTTGTTCATGGAAATTTTTGTTCATAAATGAATGTAAAGTGATGTTAGTTAGAATCCATTAATGATCAAGGTCAAATTTAATTTAATGATAATGTACAAGAAAATGACAAATTTCAGGTAAGGTACTGCATTCAAAAAGAAAGGGACACTTTATCTTGTAATAATGAAATCTTTTTTCACAATTATGATGCTGAGTCACACAGATGTGTGTATTTATACTGTTTGCGAACTTGACTGTTTAAAAGCCCAAACATTTTTCCATACATATCTGATGAAATGTGGGTGTGGCTTCAATGCTCTCTATGTTCTATACTGTTCGACATTTGATCAAGTAAAACTGATGATGCATAGGTTTATTTATTTATTTTGTGGAATGCCTCCAAACTGTAGTTGCTTATTTTGGGCATGTTTCCTACATCAAAATAGTAAGGAAGCTTTATCTTCTGTATAACTGGACTTGGTCCACTTCTAAATATGGGCTAAGACCGTATTAGAATTGTGATACTCCACAAGACATGAAGAAGTGTACAATCATTACCTCCGCCAAGGAGGTTATGTTTTTCGGTCACGTTTGTTTGTTTGTCTGTTTGTCAGCAGGATAACTCAAAAAGTTTTGAACAGATTTTGATGAAATTTTGTGGAGTGGTTGGAAATGACAAGAGGAACAAGTGATTTAGTGGTGATCCGGATCACGATGCTAACACGTTAGCATGTCTATGGCATTTTCAATGTTAAAAGTTAGCATTAAGCAGTTGCAGCTGTCATCACGTTCGGGTGCATTTGTTAACTCTGCCAAGGAGGTTATGTTTTCGGTCGAGTTTGTTTGTCTGTCTGTCTGTTTGTCAGCAGGATAACTCAAAAAGTTTTGAATGGATTTTGATGAAATTTTGTGGAGTGGTTGGAAATGCCAAGAGGAACAAGTGATTAAATTTTAGATCACGATCCGGATCCAGGAATTTTTTAAAGGATTCTTCACCATTGCGGGATAGGGGGAATTTTGACATTCTAGTTTCTAACTCCACAAAAACAAGGCAGAAAGGCTTGAAAAAAATTAGGGTGTAACATAATCATATGTTCTATCAAACAACAAAGTTTGGTGATGATCGGATCCGGATTCCAGATCTGGCGATCCAGAATATGCAGAAATATAGGGAAAATAGAAAATGTGTCAGTGTGAGGTGACAAATGAAGCTTGAGATGCACAACTAACACCAAACTGTAGCTGAATCTGTACTGATTCAGTAAGGTGTCATCAGATTTGATGTAGCTTCAAATGTTATGGAGCTAGATCCAGAAGAAAACCGCCATTACCGAAAAATTGTTTTTATACAATAACTTTTGAACTAATAAAGACATAAAAGTGATTCCAATTTCTAGTGGTATGTTTTCATGGTCAAAGATGTCAAATATAAAGGAAAGAAAAGTGTATGTATCATAGTTTTGGTTGTAACACTGAATTGTTGAATAGATCACTGTGCCAAGGAGGGGATCTCTTTAGGGTCAGTGACCCTATGGCCTTGTTTAGAGAAGTGTTTCATAAATGTTAAAAAATTCATATATTTGCAGTTTAGTTGAATAATAAATTGAATTTTGTCTGTTATTTGTTTTTGTCTATAAGCACATGCAATATCAATATCAGTGCTCAGATGACAGTAGCTTCTGGAAAAGGTGCAAGTTGCAATAAACTGTGATGCCAAGCGCTAAGGATACATGCTATCCAGTCACAGCAGATTAAAGTTTTTTTACTACAGAGCAAACATCGTTGTTAGACTTTTTTAGGTTCAATGATTCCACAGCGTGTAGATGTTATGGCGTCAGTGACCCCATGGCCTTGGCGGACGTTTGCACTCTCTGAGTGCTTCTAGTTCTTAATTATTTTGAGCATTCACTCTTAGCCGCCCACGTTAAACAATACTAATATATGCAACTGTACAATATGGCCAATGATATATTTTTGCTTTACATTTTATAATATGTTTATCAACGATTAAGCAATATTTTTTTTACACTAAGCGAGCTTGTTTTTCTGAAAACCTGGCAACACGGTCGCCCACTCGCATGCGGTGTCCGCGCGGTCTTATAGACCACCGTCATCATTTAGCTGTCAACTCTTCGACCGACCTGCACGCGCTTTAACAGCATGTAATCTTAGCTAACAGCACTTTATAATAAATACTAAATACTGAGATAGTGCTTTCACTTTACCTTTTTCGTTTAAACACAACCACGCTGTGACAATCGACAGCGCCACAGTGAGAGACCAAAAGGCGAGCGGCGGCATGTCTTTAACACCGACACACGCAGCTCCTCTTACCTAAAATCGAGCCGCGCGCCAACGCCGACAACCGTGCACAAATAATCATGAAGCACTTTAGCCAAAGATAACCGCACGAAGCTCTCCTGAGATAACACACTCACGTAAAATCCCATTAAAATCGAAGACTGGCAAAAGGCGGAAGAATGTGGAGGCGGGATGACAACCACAGCCAATCAAAACTGAGCTCGGCAAAACGTCGACTGTGGGATAAAAATGATTGGTTTAAAGAAAGCACCACGTATGTAAAAAAAATAAAAAGACAGAAAATAATCAGGAAAAAACGTAATAAAACCAAAATTCGGTAAAGTATGACTGTCTCAATGATTTAATTTTGTATTTATGCATTTCTTTTTTGCTTTATTTTGCAGTAATATAACAAAGCAAAATACATATAAATAATATTGCAGAGGATAACACAATAAAAGCACAAACTCTTACAATTTTGTGTAGAAAAAAATCAAATAAAATAACTAATAAGGTGATGTTTTATCTAGACCTGCCATCCTGAACTTTGGATCCTTAACAATCTCTTTTTGGTATAATAAGTAATCTTTATTAATTTTAATTTAACCTTTATTTAATTTATTTGATCCTGTACTTTGATCTTTACCACTAACATTTGATCCTGATCAATCATCATGGTTTATGATCACTAACCTTTGGTAAATAAGCACTCACCTTTGATCCTAATCTAGGAACTGGACCTGTGACCATGAACAGTAAAATTTGCAGCATAAAACAGATTGAGTGTTAAATTACATGTAACATAGTGTTTATTCAATTTAATGCTTGTCTATTTGGGGCGAGAACACATGTACTCCTACAGAGTCTGTTTTATTCTGCAAATTTGATCATGTAACCCCTTTGGAAAGTACTTTTAATATCAAATATGGTAGTGCTATTTCAGATTTAATTAATGGATGTATTTATTCATTGTACGCGCTGTAACATGTTGAAACTGGAGGTCAGATTTTTGTTAAAATGTTTTTTTATTTTTTAAACTGGGGACATTCTGACATGGCGCTGTAGGATTACTACACAGGGTAAGAGTCGACGGCTGTATTTTTTTTATTTTTATTTATTTATTTGTAATTTGGTTTTGGGGATGCTAGCCTCCTGAGCAACACTGCAGTCCAATTGGTGGCGGTAATGCTCCATAGAAGCTGGTTGCCAACTGCCATTAAACAAGAAGAAGAAGAAGAAGAAGAAGAAGAAGAAGAAGAGAGAGGAGGAGGACGAAGGAGGGGGAGGAGGAGGAGGACGAAGAAGAAGGAGGAGGAGGAAGACGAAGAAGAAGAAGGAGGAGGAGGAGGAGGAGTCCAGTTGGTGGCGGTAATGCTCCATAGAAGCTGGTTGCCAACTGCCATTAAACAAGAAGAAGAAGAAGAATAAGAAGAAGAAGAAGAAGAAGAAGAAGAAGAGGGAGGAGGAGGAAGAAGGAGGAGGAGGAGAAGGAAGAAGAAGATGAAGAAGAAGGAGGAGGAGGAAGAAGACGAAGAAGAAGAAGGAGGAGGAGGAGGAGTCCAGTTGGTGGCGGTAATGCTCCATAGAAGCTGGTTGCCAACCGCCATTAAACAAGAAGAAGAAGAAGAAGAGGGAGGAGGAAGAAGGAGGAGGAGGAGGAGGAGAAGGAGAAGAAGACGAAGAAGGAAGAAAGAAAGAAGAAGAAGAAGAAGACGGAGGAGGAGGAGGAGGAGGAGGACGAAGAAGACGGAGGAGGAGGAGGAAGAAGACGAAGAAGGAAGAGGAAGAAGAAGAAGAAGAAGAAGGAGGAGGAGGAGGAGTCCAGTTGGTGGCGGTAATGCTCCATAGAAGCTGGTTGCCAACCGCCATTAAACAAGAAGAAGAAGAAGAAGAGGGAGGAGGAAGAAGGAGGAGGAGGAGGAGGAGAAGGAGAAGAAGACGAAGAAGGAAGAAAGAAAGAAGAAGAAGAAGAAGACGGAGGAGGAGGAGGAGGAGGAAGACGAAGAAGACGGAGGAGGAGGAGGAAGAAGACGAAGAAGGAAGAGGAAGAAGAAGAAGAAGAAGAAGGAGGAGGAGGAGGAGTCCAGTTGGTGGCGGTAATGCTCCATAGAAGCTGGTTGCCAACCGCCATTAAAGGAGACCTGCATTGAAAAAAAATGCAGTCAGATTTTTTGAACAAAAAACTACTTACAGCTAAAGAAGAATATCAAAGAACAAGGAGAGATCAAATCAAAGGTAAAACATTACATTGAAAGCGTAAAAACGTTGGAAGTAGGGAAAAGGAAACCCTACCTGGACAAACTAAACAGGATGGAAGCACATAGCATCATGATGGCAAGAACAAGAATGCTGGCAGTAAAATGCAACTATAGGAATAAATATGCCAATGTACGAGGGCTGTCCATAAAGTATAGGTCCTTTTTATTTTTTTCAAAAACTATATGGATTTCATTCATATGTTTTTACGTCAGACATGCTTGAACCCTCGTGCGCATGCGTGAGTTTTTCCATGCCTATCGGTGACGTCATTCGCCTGTGAGCACTCCTTGTGGGAGGAGTCGTCCAGCCCCTCGTCGGAATTCCTTTGTCTGAGAAGTTGCTGAGAGACTGGCGCTTTGTTTGATCAAAATTTTTTCTAAACCTGTGAGACACATTGAAGTGGACACGGTTCGAAAAATTAAGCTGGTTTTCAGTGAAAATTTTAACAGCTGATGAGAGATTTTGAGGTGATTCTGTCGCTTTAAGGACTTTTCACGGTGCGAGACGTCGCTCAGCGCTCTCAGGCAGCGTCATCAGCCTGTTCAAGCTGAAAACCTCCACATTTCAGGCTCTATTGATCCAGGACGTCGTGAGAGAACAGAGATGTTTCAGAAGAAGTCGGTTTCAGCATTTTATCCGGATATTCCACTGTTAAAGGAGATTTTTTTAATGAAAGACGTGCGGACGGGTCCGTGCGTCGGGACGCAGCCGACGCGGCGCGGCGGCACAGGAAAAACACCTCCGTGTTGATAACCATTTGTTAAAATCCAGTTGGCTTTTGATGGCTTTCAGTGGAGTGAGTATATGAGAAATTGTTTATCAGCTGGAGATGTTCCAACTTGTCCTTAAGGCTTCCAACGGAGGTGTTTTTCCTGTGGCGGAGCGTCGCGGCGGCTGCGTCCCGACGCTGCAATCCGCCCGCACGTCTTTCATTAAAAAAATCTCCTTTAACAGTGGAATATCCGGATAAAATGCTGAAACCGACTTCTTCTGAAACTTCTCTGTTCTCTCACGACGTCCTGGATCAATAGAGCCTGAAATGTGGAGGTTTTAAGCTTGAAACAGGCTGATGACGCTGCCTGAGAGCGCTGAGCGACGTCTCACACCGTGAAAAGTCCTTAAAGCGACAGAATCACCTCAAAATCTCTCATCAGCTGTTAAAATTTTCACTGAAAACCAGCTTAATTTTTCAAACCGTGTCCACTTCAATGTGTCTCACAGGTTTAGAAAAAATTTTGATCAAACAAAGCGCCAGTCTCTCAGCAACTTCTCAGACAAAGGAATTCCGACGAGGGGCTGGACGACTCCTCCCACAAGGAGTGCTCACAGGCGAATGACGTCACCGACAGGCGTGGAAAAACTCACGCATGCGCACGAGGGTTCAAGCGTGTCTGACGTAAAAACATATGAATGAAATCCATATAGTTTTTGAAAAAAATAAAAAGGACCTATACTTTACGGACAGACCTCGTATCCTGTAGGTTCTGCAATGCTGAGGAGGAAACTCAAAAACATATACTAGAGGAATGCCAGCAAATCAATAGGCAAGAATGCCCGAAAGTAACAACGGAGGATATCTTTGAAGAAGATACAACCAAATTAAGAGAAACTGCAAAAGCTCTTACACGGATCGAGGAAAAGCTAAAACACTAATGTGCTGCTCCCCCCTCAGAACGGTAGGAGAGCCCCCAGCAGACCTGGGAACGCACACACAAGAAGATTTACACATGAGATCCTTCTGAATGTAGTAAAATAAATCTGCAAGCCCACATCTGTCATTCAATGGAGAAATCTTCATTTGAAAATGACAAATTTACAGCTAACATTTAGCCCTCCGCAAATTGTCCCTCTCATCATGGACGCTGCCGAGACGTCACGGACAAGACCCTCTCCCAGCATGCACTGCGCCAATTGTAATTTGTGGATTTTTTTTTCTTGTCTTATACAGAAGGATCTACTTTTTTTAAAACTTCATATTGTCTTGCGGTACGTTTGGCGAGTACACATTTCTTTTATTTGTGCTTGAAAATTATTTTGGGCGACTTTTTCATACGCCCGTTTGATTGAGTGGTGTCGCAATGAAAATCTACTGTCTTTGGCCTCCGGTACCATCGCGGGATATGGAGGCGAGACCTGCAAAGAATCCCAGTCATTAAAAATATATAAACCTCTCTCAGCGTCCGTGGAGCTCTGGGGCTCCGATTGCCGAGACGTGCGGTGCTGTGGATTTTGCCGCAAGAAGTCTGTCCTTGCAGGTGTACCGGCTGCTTCGCATTAAAACAGCGAGCGTAGCGGAGGCAGAGAGCGGGAGAGGAAGAACGGCGCCCGCTGTCGATGCTGATCTGAGCACACAGATCTGTATCTCACATTCATTGCAGCTTACTTTTGGATGTTGAAACCAGGACGTGTATAAGTAACATTACTAACAGATAAAATCAATTTCAATGCAGGATCGGACTGAAGGCGGGAGCGCGTCGTCTTGTCCCTGACGTCATGGAAATGATGTGGCTGTACAAACTGTTTTCACAGAGGGCTAAATTTTAGCTGCAAATTTGTCATTTTTAAATGAAGATTTCTCCGCTGAATTACAAATTTGGGCTTACAGATTTACTTTACTGCATTCACAAGGGTCTTATAAATACATATCAGCTATTTCTTTCGGAAATCTGACCACATTTATTTCAATGCAGGTCTACTTTAAACAAGAAGAAGGAAGAAGAAGCAGCCTGTACTGACAGGCAACATAAAGTTTGCCTGCGAGTCAGCGCTCAGGGTAAAAACGTCTCTCCGCTGTTCACGTGTGTTGTTTTTTCTCACTTCCTCATTCGCCTCTGTACTTTTTTTTTAAAGTTCGGTTCGCGTTGATACTCGGTCACAAAGTGAGTTTTTTTTATTTTTATTTTTCCTCTCCCTGAATGGCGAGTATGAACCAGGTTTCGCGACTTGTAGCGACTCGGACGAGCCGACGTTAAGCGCGGATCCGCCCGCCCCGCGGTGGTCGCGATGAAGAAGCCCGACGTCAAAGTGGTTCTCCTGGGAGACATGAACGTGGGCAAGACGTCGCTCCTGCACAGGTACATGGAGAAGAAGTTCAAGGAGAGCGTCACCACCACCATCGGAGGGGCGTTTTTCCTCAAACAGTGGGGGCCTTACAACATCTCAATATGGGACACTGCTGGTAATGTTTTTGTTTGTTTGTGTATGTGTGTTGTTGCTAACTTGGGGCAGATACATCATGTGACCACCAGTCACACCCGGAGTTATGGGAAAAGTTTTATAACAGAATTAAAATAATAATAAAAAAGGCATCAAAGGGATGGTTCATACCCTGCGCGCTCTACACGTCACAATTTAATTATACACACGTCCGTAACGGTGTTTTTAACTCTCTATGACGTCATCACGACTTATGTGTGACTTCAATATGACACCAATCAATCACAAATATTTTGCTGGTCTGCTTTAGATCATCCATTTAGGTTGAGATATTTTTTTAAAAAGTATTTTTAGGCGCATATTTCCCTTGACCTTTGACCCACTTTATAATCTAATCACCTGTAGATTAGATGTATCATCCAAGTAATATTGTCGCCATGTTTAAAGGAAATTCATATGATTGATTTGAGTTATCTTGTCTACACACACACACACAATAATACCCTGCTTTCACTGGTTCGCAGCGTAAAAAAAAAAAAAAAGTAAAATACACCCTTTAACGTCACAGTGAAAATAAATCTCTACAATGTGATACATGCTCAAAAACGGTCAGAGCCGAAATAGTGGATTGCATAAGCATGGGCACCCTTTAGTACATGTGTTCTTGCAATGTGCAAATTGGAAATATTCTGGAATTGGTGATGGATCCAATCATAGTCTTGCTAATACAGTGCAAGACTTCCAGAAGTGTGCAAAGCATTGGTTGGAAAGCAGAAGTGTGCAAATTTCCAGACTTTTAACAAAGTCCTTGTTGATACGGTAACCTTATTCCTTTTTCTTGTAGTGTCCAACAACAAACTGCCGTGATCATGACGAGATAAAGAGGAACGCCATGGCATTGAATCTGTGCAGGAGACGAAGTTTGAGCTCAAATATTAAGGATAGGGTGAGAATCTGTGACGTTGGCTAGTTTAAGTAACCGGGTGCTCTACTAATAGCATCTTTGGTTTGTGCACTGTATCAGTAGCAGTGGCCAACTTTTTATGCATTTCAGAAAAATTAAACCCTAATTCTTATCCCAGTTCTAACCCTAAACCATGCTTGAGAAAATGATTTTGGTGCTTATTTGGCACCTGAGACATCAGGTTTTAACCTCCTTACGTTACAGGGAGCACAGAGTGCCCTTCCAGGTATGACCAGATTCAGAAGTGCCAAAAAAAAAATAATAATAATAATCTGCATTTGTGCTAGTTTGCAAACTGCATGGAACATAGTTTGGAAATGTAACATTTACATCAGTCACTTATAATCAGGCCTCTCCTAAAGCCAACGTTCACGACACACTGGCAGTCCTGCATGGGTTATTACCCAGTGGGCGGAGTAAACAGGGTCCAGATATGAATGTCTGTGACATATGTCACGGAAGTCCAAAACGAGTCACTTCTGGCCAGAGCATTGCTTTTAGTGGGATAGATCCTACACGCACAGTCGTACAGTTGTGGGACTTTGAGGATGTTTAACATGAAACCCACCAATATTTAACTGTAAGAGGAAGCTACAAGGGTTTTTGCACCTTATGGCTCCTTTAAGTGCTTCTATCCTTAAATAACATCAGTAATCCAGAAGGCTTAATGCTGTAAGTTATCAGTTTTGGCTCCAATAGGAATCAGGTGTTTAGCCCAGTAACTGTTGGTGAAGGAGCTTAGAGCTGAACTTTTCCACTACTGCGTAAACATTAATTCCAGTAAACCTTCTTAGACAAATATGCACAGTTCAGTCGGTGAAAAGCCGAGATTAGGAGCAACTTGTGGCGTCGCTGCGTTGTTTTCTGACCGTTGCCAAAGTCTGTGACCTACAACCGGATGCCGCTGCTGCTGTTAGTCACTCAGACAGAAGGTCGCTCAGGGCTCCTGCTGCTGAAGGTTTGGCCCAAAACCAGTGAGCCTGAAGTCTGTCTGTCTGCTGTGTGGCTTGTTTTCCCAGTGACGCCATGCAGGGTTTTAGCCTCTTACCTCATTCCTCCAGTAAGTCACATGATGGTGTAACAACCGGAAGCCTGGATGCTGTGGTGCTTCAGCGTCTGCCACTCTTACATGTTGCAGTACTTTCCAGAAAAACCGTTTGTGTAACGGCAGAAGGCGATTCTTCTCTTTTCTTCTTCGGGTGGGTGGAGGGGAAGTTAAAATTTCACCTACCAGTACTTTAAAGAGGTGTAATACCTCAATGCTCTGTTGTACTAGCTGCTTGTGGGTATTATGCATCAGTGGTAGTAAATATTGTGTGATTAAATACTTCTTATTGAAGACATCTGTTTTGAATTATTGTCCTTCGTGCACGTTTCTCGTATGGTGCGCTACCACTGTGTGAAGCTTTATTTGAAATCCACCAACCAATTTCAGAGTTGTACTTAAAACACTCGTGGACTGACAGATGGACAGGGTGGTTACAGGGGTCAACAACCTTGCTCCTGGAGATTACCTGGTACCCTGCGTGCTTTCCAACTCTTGTTGCTCCCCCCACTCCTAACTAAGTCAGCCAATCAAGAGTGAGGAACCACCAGACTTTATCAGCTGTGGTTGCAGCAGGTAGAACAGAGGGCAGGTGGATTTCAGGAGAAGGTTTGGTGACTCCTACTATATAGTGTGTAAGAGTTCTTCAGGTTCCTAGACCTGCACCTGCCTCTGCGCCTGTTGCTATAGAATGAAATAGAAGCCACGTCCCCTTTGCCTTCGAAGAGAAGGTATCGGTCTACAGCTGTGTTCATACTTATTTCAGTATTAGAGATTAAAAAGTTTTGTTTTTTTCTAGTATGACCCTTTTGAAGGAACACTGAAGTAGGGATTCACAGTTAATCACATTTTTATTTCAGTTACGGATACCTTCAATTCTGAAAATTAAACAAAAAAAAAGTAGTATTCCATGCTGCAATTGTGCATGTATGCGTGCGCAGACGCCCGCGGCTAGCAGCAGCCTCTACTCAGAGGTGGCCGCTATCTGCTGTGGACTGGATTGTATTTGTCCTTTCTGAGCATCTTATTATAAATATTTGGCCTAATATCAATCAATATGCAGTAAGAAGTTTGTGATCCAGTATTTCCTTTGAGTGAAATTTTAATACTAGTTTCTTTTTTCTTTATTTCATTATTTAAGGATCCCCATTAGTCTCTACCAAAGTAGAGACTATTCTTCCTGGGGTCCATTCTCAGATAAAAGTATAACAATTACATCAAAGTATTACAATTTATACAACTCATATGCACCAATTGTACAATTCACAGAAATTGTATGTTAGCATGTTGACACTAGTAAGTCCCTTCGGCTGCTCCCTTGTTTTGTACTCGGGGTTGCCACAGCAAATCCAAGGTGGATCTGCATGTTGAATTGGCACAAATTTTACGCCGGATGCCCTTCCTCATGCAACTCCACATTACATGGAGAAATTAGCAGATATTGATAGCTTGGCGCTGTTAGCTGCACTGATGGTGCGACTGAGTCAGTATGTTGGGACATAGTATTTAATATGCGCAACAAAGTAAGCATTTCTTAGCCTGTTAGCCTTAGTGATAGCGGTCATTTTCGGGCTTCTTTCGTCACACCGGTCCACACTTTTTCTATTTCTGGTCTTGCCAGAAGTTTTTACTTTTATTTTTTATTTGTTTTTTCAGATCAATGACATGTAAAACTGAAGTTCTGTTAAAAAAAAAATCAACAAACACAGGATATTTCAAAAGTCAATGAGTATTTGTATTCAGTAATCATCAATTCAGTTTTTTCCAAAATAATCATGACTTTGATTTTTGCCATAATTGAGCAGCCCTACATTAAAGTAGGGCTGCCCCCCCCCCCCCCCCCCCCCCCCCCCCCCCCCCCCCCAGTGCTCTGTTCACCTTTAACATTTATGTTGTATGAATTGTGTAGGATAAATTTCTTTAAGAAAATGTGGATGTGCATTTTTATTTATTTTTTACACTTTTTAAACTGATTATTGCATATAATTAGCACCTTGGACATCACTGATGTTGGTCTTTATCTCCAGGTCGTGAGCAGTTTCACGGTTTGGGCTCCATGTACTGTCGAGGTGCGGCGGCTGTCATCCTCACTTACGATGTCACCAACTGGCAGAGTCTGGCTGAGCTGGAGGAGCGCTTCCTGTCCCTGACCGACACCGCCAACCAAGACTGCATCTACGCCATCGTGGGCAACAAGGCGGATTTAACAGACACTCAAGCCCAGCAGACTCAGGACTCTGAAGGTGTGTCAGAGGAGTGTGAGGCGGACAAGACAGGAGTACAGGTGCCGTCTGGTTGTCCCACTCCCCCGGCCTCGCCTGTATCATTTACTGGCCCTGTGCCAACCAAACAGGTTATGCGAGAGGACGCGGTGGCGTTTTATGGGAGGATCCTGCGCTATAAGGGTTTGGAGGAGAAGAGCAGCCCACCTGCAGAGAAGATGTGCTTTGAGACGAGTGCAAAGACGGGCTACAATGTGGACGCTGTGTTTGAGACACTGTTCGATCTGGTGGTGCCTTCCATCTTGAGGAAGAGAAACGAGACATCATCTACAGTCAACCTGGACGAGGACACGGGGGGCAGCAGGAAGGGCAGCAAACGTGCCTGCTGCTAGACCTGTCCCAGGGAAGCGCTGGAGATGGTCAGCAGCTCCAGGTGGAAACTGGGGTAGTACCACTTTACTTCCACACACGTTTGTCGAGGTAGAAACTCAGATTTTTGGTTGAGTCGATCACTAAACTCCTCGGGTGGCACCTCCTGGTAGAGTTTGTGATTTTACTTTACATGC
Source organism: Thalassophryne amazonica (assembly GCF_902500255.1). Taxonomy (NCBI): domain Eukaryota; kingdom Metazoa; phylum Chordata; class Actinopteri; order Batrachoidiformes; family Batrachoididae; genus Thalassophryne; species Thalassophryne amazonica. The sequence goes on from NC_047116.1 coordinate 19,832,798, forward strand.
TGAAAATTCAAATTTTAAAAATGCAACAAGTATTAATAGTTGTCATATCATGTCAACAATTACTTTGTAAAGAAGTAAAATAAACAAGTGTTGGGTTGTTTTCAGAGTTCTCATACATGATTAACTCAAATTAAACAACTCTCAAACCTGATCGAGTCTGGTACCGATTTGGTCAAGGTTACAACTCTTGGTACCAATTTGGTCAAGGTTACAACTCTGAGCACCTCCACCGATTTCCCCAATTGGGGTTGAAGCAGCTCTCACAGGTTGATGAGGTGAGTTTTCTCAAGTACCAACTGGACACATTCCATCAATATTCATTCCATCAATGTTCAAATCATATGTGATGCGCAAATGCATTGAGTTGGGTTGGGAACAGGCAGGCTGGCACTGTGCTCAATGGCTGGCTGGGTGGGTAAATAGTTTATTCCTGTAATTGTTTAGAACGAAAACCAGTGTGGGCACATTCATATGTTTTTTTATCTTTTTTTTTTTTTCTTTGTGGTGAAACTAGAGCTGGAGATCCTTAACAGGCCCGATTGTCTCCCTGTGTTCAGTATTTATCAATAAACGAGGGTGTAAAGTTGTGAATGTCTCTCACTGTCAGCTGTGGCGCAACTAATTTCTCTTAATCTCACACAAGCTCCCACTAACATCTTTCCCATTTCATGTTGATTCCATTTGCAAGGGTACCAAATAAACTATCCCTGCGTCTGTCCACATCATATCCAGTCATCTGTAACTCACTCTCTGTATAATTACATTTCTGTGTTCATGTTGACTGATCTGGCGGAGTGGGGATTCCCAGCTCCCAGGGGCCTATTTACGTGAATTTGCATATTTAAATACAAGAGCGCAATTTAGAACTAGAAATTGGAGGAGACAGTGTGAGGTCCGCAGGGCCAAAGCCTATAGACCGGGGGTTTCTAGCCAGCGGTTTCTAGATAAGCTCAGATGCATTCTGAACATCCAGAACAGTAATTTTAATGTTTTGAGAAGACCATAAAGTGGACACCATTTGACTTATGCAATTTGAAACTGTGGGTATAAGTACTTTATTCTGAGAGTAGCCAGCATTGATTTTATTAACATCCTGGTGTAAATAAGGTATCACCACATGTGGAGAACTCAAAAAGAATGATAGGTTGAGTTTTCATTAAAAAAAACTGCAATGTGGTAAAATATATTCATAAATATGAAAGAACAGGCTCTTAATAATTATTAACTATCGCATACTGTATTTTTTTTCTCAAGATTTGTTTTTGCATAAGTTTGAAAAAACAGATCATAAGTTTAGGATAAATTACTTATCATGAATTTAATTTTCAAAGTGGCACTAATGACAACACTCATACTGAACATAATTTCGCTTGCATAGGCTGATTTTGGAGATCAAGCAATAATTGCAGATGGGCTTTCTGAGGTCCCAGATAGCTTTTCTGATTTCCTTTTCTAACTTTCAGAATTTAGTAAATTAGCATATGGTCCATTGATACTTATGTGTAGACACTAGTCCCTAGAGGCAACTATTTTCGGTTTCAAATCTGGGCAAATGCAGTCCCAGAAAATTCCGAATGTGACAAACAAGAAACAGGTGTTGTAAACAAGTCAATGCTGCTAAAAATACAAACTTGCACAAAGAAAGATACTATTCTGACATGGTTTTGCACATACAGTAGTGTTCAGAATAATAGTAGTGCTATGTGACTAAAAAGATTAATCCAGGTTTTGAGTATATTTCTTATTGTTACATGGGAAACAAGGTACCAGTAGATTCAGTAGGTTCTCACAAATCCAACATACCAAGCATTCATGATATGCACACTCTTAAGGCTATGAAATTGGGCTATTAGTAAAAAAAAAAAAAAAAAAAAAAGGTAGAAAAGGGGGTGTTCTTTTCTACTTTTTTTTTTTTACTAATAGCCCAATTTCATAGCCTTAAGAGTGTGCATATCATGAATGCTTGGTATGTTGGATTTGTGAGAACCTACTGAATCTACTGGTACCTTGTTTCCCATGTAACAATAAGAAATATACTCAAAACCTGGATTAATCTTTTAGTCACATAGCACTACTATTATTCTGAACACTACTGTAAGACTGACATGGTTTGCACATAAGACTGGCATAGCATGTTTCAAGTACACACATGTCAGAAGGTGGGGGGGGGGCATAACATATTCTGTCCCCTCTGGTTGAAAAGGTGGGGGGGACATGTCCCCCCTATCCCCCACCAAATTGCGCCCATGTTTAAATAGGGGCATGGAAAGGGAGGATCTTGATGCATATGTACTCAATTCCAAGTTGATTTGAGATGTTCAAACGGTACGTGCTTGGATCCATGCGTACCCACACTTTGATACATCTGAATATTTTTGTGTGTATGCCAGTTTCTGGGTTTTGGTGTATGCCATGTTTGAGTAGGAAATCCACGCAAGTCTTTGCACGTGAGGCCCCTGAAGGCTAACTAGTAACTTAAAGTGATGACTGGATGTCTTTGGTACCAGGTCTCACAAAGGATCTGTTGTTACTGCAGGAATGACTTTGTCAAATGAACAGTTACTTATGGAGGCCCAGATGAGGAATATCACTTTTGAGAGCATGTCAGCTATGACTTTTGTACCTGTGTGTGCATGATCCTGCCCGAGTGCTGAGGACCGTGTCGCATGCAGATGGTCAAGAAAATTCCCATAATTCACCAGGCTGCATCAGATACATGGTTGCTTTTGAGATGTGGAAAAGGACTGGTTGTCAACTTTCTGGGTGGTTTCAACCCAAGGCAGTCCCCCGAACCCTGGACGTGGCACATGTTCCCTGTACCTGACACCCCCCCCCCCCCCCCCCCCCCCCCCCCCCCCCAAAAAAAAAGTTACATACGAATTGTGCCATGTAAGACTGAGCCAGATGTGAGAGTTGCTTCAGAGCCCAAACATGTCTTTGTGTTTTATAAGTAAAAGTTGATTACTGCTATTTGTTATGAGCGTTTTTACAGAATGTAATTAATCTTACACCACAAATGGTCCCATAAGACAAAATTCAGTTTTTTTAAAAAATCACTTTTTTTGTTCTTTTTATCATGTGACCTGCAGTGATATTGATCTTCCATCACTGTTGACATTGTTTCAATGCACGTGCAGTACAAATTGTACATACAGAGGAGTTACAATTTCTATTTTTTTTTTTTTTTTGTTATGGTAATAAAGATTAGAATGATTTTTACTTTGCAGTTGCTCTGGTATATTTCTGAAAGCATGAAAAAAAATGACAATATCAAGTATAATCATTTAATCTTTACAAACCAATGAAACTGTGTTAATGAAATGTAATTATGTGAAAACAAATTGTGTCAGTACGTGTTAATGTGAATGAAACGGTCAATTTTTAAAATGCGTATTCAACGGAAGCTAAAGTGAGGAAAAAGTTAAAGCCAGAATCACTGAGCAAAAGAAAAAATTAGTTTTTTGTTTCTGAACTTTGAGCCAAATTGATGAAATTCCAAAGGCAACTGAAGGGGAAAAAATGTGGCAGAAATCATATAAAAAATATACATGAAGACTCTTCGGGAGACGGATCAAGTTCATTCAGCTGTTATAAATACAAAATAATCAGTGCATTTTGTGGTCATATGTGTGAAAGAGCTGATGAATGCAGAAAATGAAATGAGAAGATAGGCTTTGCTAGCGTAACATTGTCACGTGTCCATTAGCAGGTCAAGAAGCGGCGCTGGCAGCTTTATTGTGGCTGTAAACTATGAAGAGTTAAACTGAAGCGGTGCATACACACAGGCGTCTTTGGTTCAGCTGTAATCTCGACTCTGACTTGTTAATGATACATCGTAGTAGCTGAGGTAATAAGTTAAAAATAAGCACCAATCCACATAAAAAAAAAAAAGAAATACTGTTGACTTCATTATGGGGACGTTTGACTCACAGCTCACACAGTCTGCAGGTCTGAGCACTGACTTTTACACTCGGGTCAGTATTCTAGACCCTCCTTTGTGTCACTGCCGGAGCCCCATCGACCTTCATCGCTTTCACAAGTTCTTCATGCAGACCTGGCAGCGGCTGATGCGTGACAGGAGTTGTCCCGCTTTGAGCGTTTCTGATGATGGCTCAGCGTGGAACGGCTGATCTATGGAGGTCAGCCAGAAACTGAATTCATTGGCAAAGTAGTGGCACGTGCCTCTGGCCCCGTTACACTCGATAAATGGTGACGTGCGGAAGTCTTCCAGACACGAGCCGGGCGAAGACAATGACTGACCGCCTCCTTCGTTTCCGATAGCTGAGTGCTGTGACGGGACAAAAGGAGGCATGTGATAGTAAATATATAGAGAATTTAGATAGAATGTAGAAAATTAACTCGAAAAGCAGGCAGAGTGCTTCCATCTGCTAACAGTTCAAGTTAATGTTCAAAGCAAAAAAAGGCAATACTGACGCTAACCTGCATTGTTGAGCCCAAACTTGAATTTGTTTAAGGTGTTGGCAAGTTTCATCATGATCCACGAAGTCCTTGTAGTGTTACTGCATATACAAGGCTCCAGAGACTTGGCCCACTGGTGGCTACCATTATAATCGAACCGCACTCAGCACAGAACTTGTCTGAGGTCTTCATGAGTTGACCTTGCATACCAAGTTTCATCTTTATACACAAAGTGTTTGTCAAGATATGGTGTGTGCAAGGTTTTAGCATAGTTTTGTAAAGTTGGCTGCCCCCTAGTGGACACAATTAAAATTAAAAGGCACCCAACAGTGAACTTCAGTGAGGTTGTAGTGAGGTGACCTTGTGAACCAAGTTTCACTTTGATGCACAAAGTCTTTGTGAAGATATTGCATGCAGATTGACCACATGGACAGACAGACGCACACATGGCGTCACACCTAGAACTTTTAGAAATGTAAGTACTTTATGTGAACGTGGCAATGGCGTTAAAAGCTTTGCACGCACAGAACCGTTCTGCTGGACACACGGAACTCACCATGATGAACGAGTAGCCAATCCACAGGCTGCGCCAGCCCGCCGGGCATTGTGGGATGGTGACGTCCTGGCTGTGGACTGCTATGGCAACTGATGGAGCTTCACACACTGAGCAGCGGCTGATGTACGGTTTGACCTCTCCTGCTTCCACGGGCATCATGGGAAGAGGAGCAGTTGTGGACAGCCAGTAGGACTTATCGTTCCTGTTGGCATAGTAACATAGGTCGCCTGGATTGCAGTACAGGAAGGGCATGGTGCTGAACCGCGGGAGGCAAGAACCAGCCAAACCTGAAAACACCAAACAACTGAAATTATACGATGTAAAACGACAGGTTAGGGTATGGAAAATATTTCACTGGAACAAAAGACAAGAAAATATGATGTAAGACACTGAGAATGATTTAAAACAGGAGTTTTCAAAGTGTGGCCCCTCCCTCAGAGAACGACTGAATAGCTGCCCCCCACCCACACATACACACAATTTCAACATCTTTGCGTGTTTCTTTTTAGTCTTTTACACGTTAAACAAATTTTAATTATATTTATGTCTTTTTAGGAAACTGTCTATGCATCTACACATTTTACAACCTTTTCAAACATTTTAAACGTGTTTTTAAAAAACTTTCTATTCTTCTATTTTTACCTTTTGTCATATTTTAAACATCTTTTTTTTAACATTTAAACATCTCTGTGTTTAAAATGTCTTTGACATGACTAACACATTTTAACATAAATAATGTTAATTCAACTTTTATACATATTTAGTCTCTCATTGAGTCTCACCTCTTGTTTAGTGTGAGTCTGGGTTTTTGATGCGTACAGGCGGCTGATGTGGTGATGCACTGTGGAGAGGAGCAAATGGAGATCGTCCTCTACTTTCTTTTTTTTTTGGTTGCCCCAAGCTTTGTCTTCTCACTGGTAGATTTACGCACTAAAAAATTGATCCATTTTGCTCCTGGCATGTTCGCTAACAATGTTTTCTATTTCTTTTTGCCCCTTCTTCTTTTGTTGGTTAACAGTGTTTATAGTTATTTTTTTGCACCCCCCCCCGAAGAACTCTGGTGGCACGCCCCACAGTTTGAAAAACACTGATTTAAAAAGAAGAAATGGAAAATCCTAAAACTGCAGAGAGCGTTGTTACTGAAGATGATCACAGTGGATGTGTTTTGTCTTTCGTGCTTTCTGCTGTTAAAGCTGATGTATTTTTTGTCCGTTAATATATAAAGTAATAAGAATCATCATCTCAGTGCTGCAGCTGTGTTTGTGTTTAACAGAACTAAGGTGAGTCACAAGTTTTGTTTTCCACTCTAATCGCAAGCAAAACCTGCTTATTGTAGTCACACTTTGACTCGTGAGCCTTAATTGGAGTAAGCGGGTATGGAAAGTAGATGGATGGATGATTTTTCACTACATATGGTGAGTCGCAGGACCTCCCAAACTAGTAAACAAACAAATTCTGTGACTTACATTCCAGAAAATACAGTAAATATTTAAAAAATAATAAATGTCTTTATGGGCGGCACAGTGGTTTAGTGGTTAGCACTGCTGCCTCACAGCAAGAAGGTCATGGGTTCGATTCCCACCTGTGGCCTTTCTGTGTGGAGTTTGCATGTTCTCCCCGTGTTTGTGTGGGTTTCCTCCGGGTGCTCCGGTTTCCTCCCACATCCAAAGATACGCAGGTTAGGTGGTTCAGAAACTTTAAATTGTCCGTAGGTGTGTGTACGGGGATGAATGTGTTTGTCTGTCTATACGTGGCCCTGAGACAGACTGGCGTCCTGTCCAAGGTGTAGCCCACCTCATGCTCTATGACTGCTGGGATAGGCTCCAGCCCCCCATGACCCTTAATTGGAATAAGCAGTTGAAGATGAGTGAGTAAATGTCTTTATGTCAGTATTTTTTCATTCAGACTGGTCTATAGTCTTGACTTTGCTGAGTACGTTTAGCCAAGACACACAATCTAACCACAAATTGTTCCTGTGCCTAAACATTCAGATTGTAATATTCAATTAAATATATTTATATATTTATATTTGATGAGCCTCTTTTCAATTGGTTAATCCAAACATAAGCCTTTGTCTTTAAATTTGAAGCATATAAACACTTTAAAGAAATGATCTTTTCTCATTTGTGCCTCTCAGGTTGCTTCAACAATAACATACACAAGAAGAAGGAGAAAAAGCAGCTAAAACAATGTTATTATAGTGCGACAACTCTGGCACACATCTGAGATTCTCCTTTTCTGGTTTCAGAAAACGGGAATGTGCCTGCCTCATGAGCTCGAGTCACTTCAGAGGTCATCAGCCTGAAAGGGTGGAACTTCAAAGTTAAAGGACATGATGATCTGAATGTCCTTCAAATGTGTCAATCTGAGAACAAACAAAATGCTGTTTAAAAAAAAACACACACACACAGTTCATCCTGACTTACCCAAGTCCTGGTTATGGGCCTTTTCTTGGCCCTCGAAGTACAGCAGACTGTACCCGTCCCACAGTTTGGACATCCCCACAGGGCACATGGGCGTGTGCTCTGACTGACTGTGTTTAACCAGCAGGTAACCCACGCTGACGCTGCGGCCAGGCATGCCAGGTAACCCGGGGATACCAGGGTTTCCACGGTAACCTGATGAGGAACAAAGGAACAAAGTGTTTAGAAAACATACACACACACACACATATACATACATATATATATATATATATATATATATATATATATATATATATATATATATATATATACATATATATATATATATATATACATATATATATATATATATAGTGGCCATAGACACAAGTTATAACACAAACGTGATGAAGACATGATCCAATCACAGGCAGGCGATTGGATTTTGAATAATTTGTCGTTTAATTGATATTGCACATTCCTGTTGTACATTGCACATTTATTAATAATATATTTATTCTGCCAAGTTAATTACGTAATACTCTGACTGGATAATAAGAAACCTTCTCGATTGTCATCTCTGTGGTGTATTGAAACAGACTTACGGTTTGATAGTCTGTAGGGGTGCTGAACCTTCCACACCTACAGAGGGCGCTCAGGTGCCATGTGTATATAAAGAGATGTCTGCCTCAGAGCAGAGGAGATGAGCTCGACAGCAGAGAGAGTAAAACCAGCTGGTTGTTCAGGGTGCAATAAAAGTGTTTGTTCCTGTGAAACCTTCGTTATATTTCAACCAGGACGAACCACACATTTAGGTAGTTCTGTTAAACATCACAATCTCTTCACAAGCAGTGGGTAGCAGACCTAAGCTTTGGTGGCCAGCACACCTAGGCTTTGGAAGTGAAAGAAAAGTGACAAATAAGCTAAATTCAAGCTACATGTAACTTCAACCACACCTGCTCCCAATCTCCAGACAGGTGTAAGATAAATTACATAAGAAAATAAAGTTGTATTTTGTATTGATCTGGTGTAACAAAGTTAACCACGTCTTAATCAGTTTATCTTCATTATATGCCTTTTCATTTGGTGAGATACAACACGATTGCATTGATTGTTTTTAAGTTAATGTGTGCACAGCCTGGAGGAGATGAACTCATCTATCTATCCATCTAACTATTTATGTATTGATTCATTCATTCCATTTTATAGGGTACATGCCTTGGTTTTTCCAAAACCTAGGAATAAAGTCCAATTTCAATACTCAAATTGTGTTTCAATAAATTAACTGATAACCCTTTAATCCAGATTCATTAACCTAAAGTTATTCTGATCTCCAGTGTCAGATATACCTTCCATTCCTTGCAAACCAGGGTGGCCAACATGTCCAACATCTCCACGAAATCCAGGGATTCCTGGTGTACCACTAATTCCAGGCATGCCCTTCTGCCCCTGGGGTCCAAAGAAACCTACACAGTTCCAGCATATCATCACTCTATAGACCAGGATCTTTCTCTTCAAGAAGTCAAACTCTACAAAGCCTGTTTTTATGTACCTTTAACAATTGCATATGGTTGGAGTTTAACAACAAACATTACAAAATTACTGTGCATACAGATATCTATCTTTTGTTGAAACTTTAACATCTGTTTTTAAGACACTTAGTGACCTCTACAGGACCCCATTGAGAAGATTCAACGACAAAGGTTTTATCAAATATAACTGACCTGCATCCCCATGGAGCCCTTGCGGCCCTGGTCCCCCTCTCGTCCCCTGTGGTCCTCGAATACCCTGTGGTCCTGGGGCACCAGTTTCTCCTGGAAGTTTGATAGGCAATGGAAAGGGACCCTGGCTGCCTGGGGGTCCATGGACACCTGCAGCAGAGACGGATAATGTGAAAACAAAATATTAAAGGAAAAAAAAAACAGATTTGAGAAATTTTTACCTGAATACCTTCATGTGTTTACAAACTAATGCTATTTTTCCTAGTAAACACCATACAAAATTTCAGCTTTGTAACTTCATTACCTTTTGAGATACTGGGGCTTAAAAAAAACACAGTGCATGACCTGATTTTATTCTTAAAAACAAGCAGTACAGAAAAAAGATGCTCAATTCCATAAGTTCTTTCTTTAGAACTACTGACACTGGACGCATCACATTTCCAGGAATTATTCTTAGATACACAATGTCTTCAACAACTGTAAAACAAGAGCCACAATTGCATATTTGTCAGTTTATAGGTTACTGTAAACTTTAACAAAAAGTGTTTTTGACCAGTTTTGTCCCTCTGTATCGAAGCAATGAAGCACATCAGATCATTCACACTTTTGCATTTATTTTTCACGAAGTAGTAATATAGATACACTCAACAAAAATATAAACGCAACACTTTTGGTTTTGCTCCCATTTTGTATGAGATGAACTCAAAGATCTAAAACTTTTTCCACATATACAATATCACCATTTCCCTCAAATATTGTTCACAAACCAGTCTAAATCTGTGATAGTGAGCACTTCTCCTTTGCTGAGATAATCCATCCCACCTCACAGGTGTGCCATATCAAGATGCTGATTAGACACCATGATTAGTGCACAGGTGTGCCTTAGACTGCCCACAATAAAAGGCCACTCTGAAAGGTGCAGTTTTATCACACAGCACAATGCCACATATGTCGCAAGATTTGAGGGAGCGTGCAACTGGCATGCTGACAGCAGGAATGTCAACCAGAGCTGTTGCTCGTGTATTGAATGTTCATTTCTCTACCATAAGCCGTTGCCAAAGGCATTTCAGAGAATTTGGCAGTACATCCAACCAGCCTCACAACCGCAGACCACGTGTAACCACACCAGCCCAGGACCTCCACATCCAGCATGTTCACCTCCAAGATCGTCTGAGACCAGCCACTCGGACAGCTGCTGAAACAATCGGTTTACATAACCAAAGAATTTCTGCACAAACTGTCAGAAACCGTCTCAGGGAAGCTCATCTGCATGCTTGTCGTCCTCATCGGGGTCTCGACCTGACTCCAGTTCGTCGTCGTAACCGACTTGAGTGGGCAAATGCTCACATTCGCTGGCGTTTGGCACATTGGAGAGGTGTTCTCTTCACGGATGAATCCCGGTTCACACTGTCCAGGGCAGATGGTAGACAGCGTGTGTGGTGTCGTGTGGGTGAGCGGTTTTCTGATGTCAATGTTGTGGATCAAGTGGCCCATGGTGGCGGTGGGGTTATGGTATGGGCAGGCGTCTGTTATGGACGAAGAACACAGGTGCATTTTATTGATGGCATTTTGAATGCACAGAGATACCGTGACGAGATCCTGAGGCCCATTGTTGTGCCAATCCAAGAACATCACCTCATGTTGCAGCAGGATAATGCACGGCCCCATGTTGCAAGGATCTGTACACAATTCTTGGAAGCTGAAAATGTCCCAGTTCTTGCATGGCCGGCATACTCACCGGACATGTCACCCATTGAGCATGTTTGGGATGCTCTGAACCGGCGTATACGACAGCGTGTACCAGTACCTGCCAATATCCAGCAACTTCACACAGCCATTGAAGAGGAGTGGACCAACATTCCACAGGCCACAATTGACAGCCTGATCAACTCTATGCGAAGGAGATGTGCTGCACTGCATGAGGCAAATGGTGGTCACACCAGATACTGACTGGTATCCCCTCCAATGGATTATCTCAGCAAAGGAGAAGTGCTCACTATCACAGATTTAGACTGGTTTGTGAACAATATTTGAGGGAAATGGTGATATTGTGTATGTGGAAAAAGTTTTAGATCTTTGAGTTCATCTCATACAAAATGGGAGCAAAACCAAAAGTGTTGCATTTATATTTTTGTTGAGTGTATATAAGCCTATATTTCAAATGCATAAGGCTTATGTATGACCAGGTACATTAATACATACAAAACATATGAAGTTGGTATCTTGAACCAAACTACATTTATTATGGCATCAAATCCACCATGTTTCATCAGTTAGTACAGTAAATACAGTTAGTTCAGTAAATTCTGATTGTGCATAATTTACCACTCGGTCCAGAGTTTCCTTTTGGACCAGCAGGTCCTCTATTTCCTTTTGCTCCAATGACACCTGGATATCCCATATGTCCTTGCTCTCCTTTCACTCCTGAAAAACATGTAAAATTAGCTCACGTGCGCAGATGTCAGCTCTTGATTAATCTGTCTTGGTGTACATGAAGAAAATCATTGATTCAATAATGGAATTTTTATAGACAGGACATTTTTTTCTCTTTACTGTTATAATGGTTGTGTTTGTTTTAATAATTTAAATGGTAACATTTTTCAAACACGACAGCCTACAACTACAAAGGCCCAGAGTCCCGCTGGTGCCTGTGTGACTCTCCAGACTCTGTAGTGTGAAGGTGCAACTGCACAGGTAGCATGACTGAACTCAGGTCTACAATTAGTAGCCCAATCCCACTGGCTTCCTGATCTGTGTGCTAGAACAGTCTTTTGACATTCTGAACAGACTTCTAAAGTTGAACTGCACCTTTTTTCCCAAAAACACCATCAGGTCCCCTGTATCCATAAGGACCTTGATCTCCTTTAAATCCTTTTTCACCCGATAATCCTGGAAATCCAATTGGCCCCATGGTACCCCTTTCTCCAGGGAATGCATCCACTCCAGAAAGTCCTCTGGGTCCAGGGAAACCTGGGAAACAAGTTAGTTAAAGTTAACGCTAACCCCAAACTAATTTCTTTGCCCCCCCCCCACATTTCTTCACTGCATCACCTTGGTATCCCTTAGGTCCTAAAAAGCCACGGTCCCCTGAGGGTCCTGGTCCACCTTGCGTCCCATTTTGTCCTGGAGGGCCTGAAAATCCTGGAGGTCCAGGCTGACCCTGGTCACCTAAGGAAACAAGATATTGTTGATTTAATTTTAACTCAAAACAGACATATCGTGTTTCTGAACCCATTTTGGTTTTTTTTTTGTTGCTGAGAGCACAGGATTCAAAGTCAGAGTCTTGACAAACCTGGAGATCCCCGGAAGCCTTTCAAACCTGGTGTTCCTGGAACACCTGCCTGGTTGTTGGGATCACCATCCTCCCCCTTCTCTCCTTTATGTCCCGGCTCTCCATCTGGTCCATACCCATCAACACCTGATGAAGATTTGAAAATGTGTCTGATTCGTGTCTTAAAAATGAGGCATAGTTTCAGCCAAGCCCCAACCTCCATTCATGAAAAATGAAACCAGTATGGAAGTGGAAGATGTTGGAGTTCCTTAAATGTGTCTCCATTCATGACAGTACGCTGGGTTAGGCTTTTCAACTCACCAATTTAACATATTTTAAGCCACAAAATTGTAAATAATTAGGGGCAGGATGATTTTGAGTGACAAATGTGTGCTGCGGCTAGAGCTCCAACATCTACAAAACTTTTATAGATCCCAAACATATCAGACAAATTTTTAGGTTCCATGCAAATCTAAGATACATAACCTAAACATACAAACATTTATTTTGTTGATTGACTACAGACAACATTTGTGTAGTTCACACAGGGATGTAATTTGTTGCAATACCTGGAATTCCGGGGATCCCCTTTTGTCCTTTCAGTCCATGTAGCCCATAAAGACCCTTCAGGCCTGGGAAACCTGCACGCATTTGCGTAGATATTAGATTTATAAGAGAATTATGACTGTTAAATAAAAGCACACAAGGAATTTGGATGAACTCATTACCTTTGGCCCCCGCAAAGCCAGGAAAGCCTGGTTGCCCCAGCTTTCCTGGAGATCCTGAAAAGCCCTTTTGGCCTTGGTTACCAGGAGACCCCTGATGTCCATCACTGCCTGAGGAAAAAGAAATGCTGTTTATATGCACAAAAGTCCAAATCGGAGTAACTGAAGTGTAAAACTGATAGGAGTCTTTTACCTGGGGTTCCTAATAGGCCTGGATTACCTAGTTCACCCTTTCTGCCCTCAATACCATGAAAACCAGGACTACCCCTGTCTCCAGATTGTCCGAATAATCCTTTCTGACCTGCAACGAGGTTATCAGTCATTTTATATAAGGTACTCCGCTGGAGACATGTATCAGCAACAGAGAGTGGATTACAGTAGATACCTGGCTCTCCTGGTACACCAAATTCTCCTCTTAATCCCACAGCTCCAGGAATGTTGATACGAGGACCCTGCTCACCTGTAAATGTATGCTGAATTTAATAACAATTCAAGTATTTGTTCCTCAACATACCTCCTTCATATTTAACACAGAGATATAATTTTGGCTTTTAAATGTGAAGTTGTACCTTTAAATCCCTTCTGTCCTTTGTCTCCTGATGCCCCATAGGCACCGGGACTTCCTTTAAACCCCTGAAAAGATACAAACAAAACCTTAAGCATGACCAGATTAGAGTTCTTCTGCGTGTACAAGATTCTATAACAAAAATGCAAAGAAGACATCATAATTTACACAAGACATCCTTTGAGTGACGTGAAGTCTCTGAACATATCACTTCTCACCTTTATGCCAGGCATTCCATCAAAGCCGCTAATACCCCGATCGCCAATGAAACCTGGCATTCCTTTGATTCCTGGAAGCCCCTGTGCACCTGGATCGCCTTGCTGACCTTTGTCATTGCTAGGGTCCCCAGGAAGCCCGTGAGCCCCTGGAATGCCTGGTATTCCTTGATAACCCTTCAAACCTGTGGTGCAAAGACAGATGAGTGTGGTATCGACAAAAGGCAGAGTGACATTAGGCTACTGCTGCACACCTCTTGGCCCAGTGAAGCCTTTCTCCCCAGGGTCTCCAGGCTCTCCTTTGGCTCCTTTAACCATGCTAGATTGAGAGATCCGAGGCTTCTCACCAGGTGGGCCCGTCAGACCACGATCACCTGATGGACAGTGGTAGAAAAGCTAAATTTCAATGACAAAAAGTGAGCCAAAGACATCTCATTTATGAATTAAACAGTCTCACCTCTATCTCCACTTTGACCCAAGTTTCCTTTGTTGCCAACCTCTCCTGGTATTCCAGGTTCTCCTTTTAGTCCACTGAAGCCCTTCACCCCTGCATCACCCCGGGGCCCCTCAAAACCTAACATTCCAGGAGAACCTCTGCTTCCTGGAGCAGAGCACAACAATCAGAACTCTCAAAAAACATGGATTTCTTTATTAAAAAAAAAAAATCCCATATATAATATTTGCAGGGCTGGCCAACCACGTGATACATCAAGCCACAAGGATGGTAAACTTTGTTCCAACCTATCATCTCTTAGCAGTTGACCTCACCAATGAGCTCCTCCCCGCAACTCAAGTCTGCGAAGATGAGCTGGTGCCACACAACCTGCATCCACAAAACCACAGAACTGCCTTGGCTTCTCGGTGGCAACCACCCAGACAGACAACTGATCCAACCCCATGTCTCTAAATTAGCAATCTATCCAAATGAAGCCTGGGCGTCCTCTTGGACTTCTCCAACCACTGGGGTCCTGAACACTCAGGTACCTGTGTGTGGGATAATGCACAGAGAAACGTGCCACATGGCCAAAATGTTGAAGCTGTCAAATTCTTAATGGGATTCATACCAGCTACGTACTGCTCAGCCAACAGAACACTGACTTTATGTCCAAGAAGTCAACCTTGGACCACATTCTAGCTCAGTGAATACTCCTAAAACACAAGCGTCAATATCAGCAGTGCTTCTTTGCAGCCGATCTTGATTTTTGCAAACTGTTCATTTCAGTTGATCGAGTGCTCTCTGGGACATCCTGAGAATTTGCAAGATCTCCAAAAAATTGCTGGACATCACAGCCAACCTATACACAGACACTGTGAGTGCTGTATGGAGTGGGCGCAGAGATTCTGAGTATTTCCTAGTGAAAACTGGCATTCATCAGGGATGTGTTCTGGCTCTTACACCCTTCAGTGCTTGCATGAAGCTGATGTTGGGTGCTTTTGTTGGCGAGAAAAGGTTTGCTGATCTTAACTTTGCAGACAATGCTGTGATCTTTGTGGAATCAATTGATACTCTGATTGCTGGACTTGAGAAGCTAAGGACTCGGGGTGTCTGGGTTTGCAATTGTCCTGGTTCAAGACTAAGATCTAGACATTTTACGACTTCTTGGACTCGGCCATCAGAAGTGTATCTGTATGTGATGAAAATGCTGAAGTTGTAGAGACATTCACTTATGTCAACAGTATAATTCATGTCTGTGGGCCTTCAGCCTTCGAGATAGAGAGATGCCTGGGAAGAGCTTATGGAGTTATGAGGTCATTGAACAGAGGTGTTTGGCGACGCATCTCAACTCAAACTGATGTTAATCAGTAAAATCACCAGCTGAGATGACCACTTGGAAAAAAAAAAGAAGACCTGCAACCTTTTAGCTATTCATGGTTTGTTTGACCATCCCTGTTTTATATCATGGCGTTCTGTATGATCTAGACCAGGGGTCTTCCATACACTTGTATCCATCTCTTTCTGCTCCACCCACTGCAACTAATTTAGTCAGCAGTGCTAGTGCTCAACCCATCAAGAACTGGTAAACACAAGACCTCATTAATCAGGAGTGGATCGAGCAGGCAGACATAGAAAACATGAGGGAGGTCCTCTCAAGGACCAGTGTTGGAGACCCCTCTTCTAGATTATCAAAATAAATATTTGTGACTTTAACCTCTCACTCCTGGAAATCCTGGTTGCCCATCTGGCCCAAGATGTCCTGGGTCACCTGGTGGGCCTGGCTCTCCAAATGGGCCAAGATCACCATAACCCCCTGGAAGCCCTTTTAGTCCGATTGGTCCTGGAGGTCCTGGGTCTCCTTCAGGTCCCCTCTCACCACTGAAGCCTAGAGAGAAGATGAGAATCTTTTAAGCTCCAAAAGCCATTTCAACAAGAAGGAACCTTCTCAGGAAATCAGACATGTTCTGTCTGTTTTGCACCAAGGACTTGTTTCAGCTCCTGAACAGTCCCTGAAGTACAGCAGAGATGACTAGTCAACTAAATGTAAACAAATCTCAATCAAATTGATAATCTTTCATTATTGTTATTTACCAAGAAAAAAAACATTTTTGATATGTTCCTGCTTGACAGATTAAAGGATTTGCTCCATTTTTGATTTACATTAAAGGGAGGTGATGGTCTAGACTAGATGTAACCAGATCACAGACCTTCATGTGGTTTGAGAAAAGCTCGGGAAGCGAAAAGCAGAAAGGAGTCTGACAGCAGTCACTGAAATGGATAAAAAAAAATAATAATATTTTTTTTTTTTTACGGTGCATCTGGAAAGTATTCACAGCGCTTTACTTTTTCCACATTTTGGTACAGCCTTATTCCAAAATGAAGTAAATTCATTTTTTTTCCTTCAAAATTCTACTCACAACACCCCATAATGACAACATGAAAAAAGATTTTTTGAAATTTTTGCAAATTTATTAAAAATAAAAAAATTAAGAAATCATATGTACGTAAGTATTCACACCATTTTCTCAATACTTTGTTGATGCACCTTTGGTAATTACAGCCTCAAATCTTCTTAAATATGATGCCACAAGCTTGGTGCACCTATTTTTGGGCAGTTTTGCCCATTCCTCTTTGAAGCAAGTCTCAAGATCCATCATTTTCGAAGGGGAGCGTCTGTGTACATGTTCAATCTGATTCAGGTCTGGGCTCTGGCTGGGCCACTCAAGGACATTTACAGAGGTGTCCTGAAGCTACTCCTTTGATATCTTGGCTGTGTGCTTAGGGTCACTGTCCTGCTGAAAGATGAAAGATGATCTGAGGTCATGAGCGCTGTTGAATGGTTCCTATTGAGGAGTGGCTTCCATCTGGCCACTCTACCATACAGGCCTGATTGATGGATTGCTGCAGAGATGGTTGTCCTTCTGGATGGTTCTCTCTCCACAGAGGAATGCTGGAGCTCTGACAGAGTGACCATCAATGTTTCTGTACCCTTCCACAGATTTGTGCCTCGAGACAATCCTGTCTCAATTCCTTTGACTTCATGCTTGGTTTATGCTCTAACATGCACTGTCAACTGTGGCACCTTATATGTAGACAGGTGTGTGTCTTTACAAATCATGTCCAATCAACTGAATTTAACTCAGGTGGACTCCAATTAGGCTGTAGAAACGTCTCAAGGATGATCAGTGGAAACAGGATGCTTTAAAAAAAAAACTTTTTTTACATTGTTATTATGGGGTATTGTGTGTAGAATTTTGAGGGGGAAAAATGAATTTCATCTATTTTTGAATAAGGCTTTAACATAACAAAATGTGGAAAAGTGAAGTGCTGTGAATACTTTCTGGATACACTGTATGGCTTCCTTCTTTCCCAGTCCAATAAAATGTGACTTCAGTATGATGTCAAAACGCTGACAGATCCTCTCTCTGTGTGACTGCACCTTGCACACAGCAATCAACTGGAGCTGTGCACATTTGGCTGTTGAGATATTTGATGCAGCTACACTTTAAGTTAAAATTAAAATATAATGCAAATTGTTTTCAAGTTTTGAAAATTGAGCATAGCAGTGGATAAATCAGCACGGCACGCCACAGTGCAAGTAAAGGTGAAATACTGCACTTAATTAATGACTGCAGTCCTCGAGTTGATCCATACACGCTCGATCGATAAACTGCTTGAGCTTTGGCTCGATCTTCTGTCGTTTATAACCCTTGACTAAAAGTGAGAAAGAAGAGAAGAACTAAGTCCAATATATTGGTTTTGGTGCGTTCTGGATTTTTAGTGTGAAAGTTTTGTTTTATTTTATTTTATCCAGGTGCCATTTATGAATCTTTTTCACCAGATGCATGTTTTTGTTGGAACAGACCCCACAGAACACACTGTATATGTAAATGTTAACCACAGAAAAGGTGTGTGGGATTGCGTGACTAACCTGGTGGTCCCGGGGTGCCTTGCAGTCCAGGTAGACCCATTTGGCCTGGATCACCAGGGTAACCATACGTGCCCGCTGGCCCAATCCTCCCTTCATCTCCCTGCAAGCCTGAAGGGCCAGTCTCCCCCTTGGAGCCCATCATACCAGGAATACCCTCTATTCCTGCAGTGATGGATGGAGAAGAACATTGTGGATGATGAGCATTTCTTTGAGTAGAAAATAAGGCAAAAACAATAAGGCAAAGGCAAAGTTTTAAAAAATAAGGCAGATAAGTTTTGTCATTTCTGTCGGTAGCAAAACCCAAGCAGAGGGTCACACTTTTGAGTCTGGTCTGCTTGAGGTTTCTTCCTTAGAGAGAGGTTTCTTTACCGCTGTCACCTGTGTGCTTGCTCTAGGGGTTGATAAGGTTAGACCTCACCTGTGTGAAGCGCCTTGAGGCAACTCTGTTGTGATTTGGCGCTATATAAATGAAAATATATTGAAATTGAAACAAAAACAACTAAGTGGGTAATTCACAATATAGCTGAGTCTAAAGAAGGGTTGGGATGACTAGTTGTAATAGCTGACTATGCCTATCTCATGCTTGAATAGTCATTTTTTTGTAGTCTACGAGGATTTTTCTACAATTTAAGGCTGCATCATTAACATGACTCATGTCTCGTAACTCTTAAAGTAATTATTTTTATAGCAGCTTCAATATTGAACTTACAGACACAATTTAATGTATACATTTCCATTATGGTTGATTTGGCTGTTCACTTCCAAACATAGCTACCAAAAACACTAACAGGGCACCCAGGACAGAGCTCAAACACAAACCAACATGGGCCAATGGGCACGAGCAACTAGCCACTCCCTACACTTCAGGGCATTCAATAAATAACTTCTATGATGTCTAGTACCACAAAATTTAGTATGATGGGTTTGTATGGGTGTGTCAAGCTAGATTCAATGCTAGATTCAATGACGTGTAAACATGGCGAGCAAAATCTGATCTCTACTGTGGAACTAATAAAAGATTAACTCAAATTAATATTATGCCACATTAATACATTTCAAATATTTTATTAAAGTCATTGCAATTGTGACATTGTCATTTTTGTATGCACGAGGTTGTACCTGAAACTGCTTTCAGTTACTGACATAGGTTTGGATGTCAGTAGACTGCAGAGGTGGGACGAAGTCACTGTCAAGTCATTCTCAAGTCATGAATCGGCAAGTCTCAAGTCAAGTCCCAAGTCAAGTCTCAAGCCAGCTTGCAAACATTTGGTGGTCATTATGACTTGGACTTGACTTGAGACTTGCCGATTCATGACTTGAGAGTGACTTGCTGGTGACTTCGTCCCACCTCTGGTAGAATGACTCCTACAACAAGTCTGGACCACTTATAAATTTTGTTTGTACTTATGAAAAAACTCAAAATATGAGAAAATTGGTAAATGTGTGAAGTTCTCTTAAATCACTCGTACAAACTAATCAGTTTGTGGGACTAGTTCTTGCACGAGGCCCAATGTTACCATATAGTTCCCTTTGTTAATGCCATGTTTTCTACTTCTAGTTTCTAGTTTATGTTTTTTATATACAGTCATTTGAAGACTTACTGCTTAGTCTGAACCTTACTTTGGGCAAAGTTAGTTGGTGTAAAGTCAATTAGTCTACAACTAGAGTTCCTGATTATTCTCACTAGTCATCCCATCTCTAGTCTAAAGTAAGCTCACTCACTCACTCATCTTCAACTGCCTACTCCAATTAAGGGTCACAGGGGGCTGGAGACTATCCCAGCAGTCACAGGGCATGAGGCGAGGTGCACCCTGGACAGGTTTCCCAGTCTTTTCTAAAGTAAGCTAATATGGAAAGTTTACTAACCTATATATCCTGGGTCTCCTTGATCTCCTTGCTGGCCTTTGTCTCCTCGAAGCCCAGGTAAACCTGGGGCACCGGGAGGTCCTGTTGAGGCATCTAATATGTTACCATGATGCCCCTTTTCACCCTGTGGCCCAGTTCGTCCAGGCACACCAGGCAAACCATAATTTCCGATCACGCCCTTGCTGCCAGGCAGCCCCAAGTCTCCACGCGGACCAGGAAAACCTGCAATGGAAAGCCATAGACGGTCAAGAAACCAACCTGCTAACTTTCTGCTGTGGCTCTTAATCTTTTCCAAAGATATTGTGGCGCTGCAGTAAGAAGAAAGTACAACATTTTTTTGTCAGTGTTCAAAACACGAGGGCCTGTGTTACAGATCTGTTAATGTCTCAGTTGACATGTTAGTCCGGTGAGTTGTTGTCTGTCAGTCTTTACCTGGTGGACCAGGTGCGCCACCTGTGACTTGCTCTCCTCTTTCTCCTTTCTCTCCTATTGCTCCAAGTGGACCCTGTAGTCCTTTTGGGCCTACAGCACCTGTTGGATCACACAAATCCAAACAGGCCTACAACACCGACAGAAAGGATTTTCCCTTTGAGATGACATGAACTCTTATTTGTCATTACATTACCTGGGATACCATGGAATCCTGATGGGCCTGGAGGTCCAGGTGGTCCAGGAAGTCCAGGAACAGCATCACAACCACCTGAGGGAAGAAAAATACATTATTTAGGACATGATCATGGTTGTGTGAGGGTTCGCTGAAAAGTTCTGCCTGCAATGTGATTATTTCAATAATAAATAGGATCATTGAAGTGAAACTGTTATGAACATACCGGTAATCCTTTACTTATTGACTTACTGACTGTCACTACACCAAAGAGTTTTTGCGTGCAGTTTTAGGCATGTGCAGTATCGTCTTTGACATAACACATCTGCACAGTAGTCAGTTAACGATGGCGACGTAGATTTGAAACAACGTGCTGTTACTGAACTCTTCACAGCAGACAGCTGTGGACATTCATCGACGAATGCGTGTTGTGAATGGCGACGCCTGTGTGGATCTCAGTACAGTTAGGAGGTGGACAAGGAGTTTGAAGGGTGAACATCCAGCCACAATGAGTGTGCATGACCAGGCCTGTAGGGGGTGCCCCATAATAGCAACAGATGCATGGCATCAAAATCCTCACAGAATTTTTGGAAAACGCCAACCGATATGTTGACACTTTGCAAAAGCTGAAGTGGCTTCACACACGCATGGGTGACTCAACAAACACGGGATGCATTGCAGCAGCGCAAATCGTACCACACTCACCTTCCACTCCAAGGATCACGTTACACTAATGATACAGAGGTGAAAGCAGCCGTGCATCACTGGCGCCAAGAGAAGACGCCTGATTTCATCACCGATGGGATGCAAAACCCGATCCAGCGTTGGCGTAAGTGTGTGGAAAAGGAAGGCGACTATGTGGAACAGCAATGACACTGCCTGACAGAGAACATTCCAAGCTTTAAGCAGATATGAGATTTGTGTGCACATCTTGGTTGTTATCGAAATAATCACCTAGAAGGCAGAAGTTTTCAGTCGACCTTCACATGTTGAACTGGTTATTATCTTAAAGTGACTTTTTAGGTGGAGGTGCTTTTCTTCTGCTCGTT
Source organism: Thalassophryne amazonica (assembly GCF_902500255.1). Lineage (NCBI taxonomy): Eukaryota > Metazoa > Chordata > Actinopteri > Batrachoidiformes > Batrachoididae > Thalassophryne > Thalassophryne amazonica. The sequence goes on from NC_047116.1 coordinate 19,854,561, forward strand.
GCCCAGCGTGGATTGTGATTTCAAACGTGACATTACTGTTACATTAGCTGATAACTCAGTAGTAACCCCGCCCCAACCCTCAAGATACAAAGGCAAACAATTTTTTTTTATTATTATTATCATGCAAACACACCAAATAATACAAAAGCAAAGCACAAAAAAAAAAGAGTAGTTATGATGGGAGGTTGTCAGCTGAAATGTTACCAGCTACCTGTTACATCCAACTGTCCTCCATCTCCTCGCGAACTACAGCCGCCTTTCGGTTGTAAATGAGAAACAGAGGCATTCAGAACAAGAGTTATTATTCCAAAGCAAGAGCACAAACTCAAACAAGCTTGACTGGAGCTGGTTTGAGGGATGAAGCTGCTGCATCAGTGTGAGAACAGGAGAGAAGAAAGAAGAGATAGAAACATAACGAATAAAAATTAAAACTAGCAAAATTAAGATTTATCATGCATCCTCCTTTAGGTCAGAAGCCAGTAAATGTTCATTCAGTTATGCTGCTGTGCATTAAATTACAAACAGTATGTATAAAATAAGAGGTAAGATATGACGAAATACTCATTAGAATGAAAGTACGTTAATAATACTGCAAAGAATTAAAGGCTGGAAACTTCAAATTTTGCAGCTTTGTTTTAAGACTAGATTAAGAGTGAGGAAGGAGGCACTCAGCTGCCTCTCACCTGGGCTACCAGGTGATCCTGGAATGCCGTCATAGCCTGCAAACCCTTCATCACCAGGAGGACCAGCTACACCTTTAGGGCCCACCAGGTCCAGTCCGGGTTCTCCTCGCAGGCCGGCTGCACCGGGTTGACCGGGCAGACCTACAAAACCTTTGTCTCCAGGTTCTCCCCAGGGACCTGTTCCCTATCGACATGGATCAACACAATTGCGAAAAGGAAAAACAAAAAAGATCATCACAGCACAAACAATGCAGCTACTGATTCGTGTTCAGACTGCGCACAGTATAAATGATGGCACATGATGTTCATGAAGGACTCACTGGAGGACCTGGGATGCCATGTCTTCCAGGCAGACCGATTTGACCTGGGGCACCCTGCAGTCCTGGCTCACCATCCGGTCCAGGATCTCCTTGATCACCAACTTGTCCTGGGCAGATCACGTGCACATGTGCGCACATATTAAAAAAACATGTCAGACATTACAGATTTCTTCACACAGTGTTTGACATCAGTAACCTTTGCACTCTAAGATAAATATACTCCACCTTTCTCTGTGGCTTCTCCCATTACACCTTTTTGACCTTTTGGGCCCGGTGAGCCGATGGTCCCCGGAAATCCCTGCGAGACAAGAAACATGTGACACCATAGGGAGGGGCTACAAGAGCCAAAGACAGTAGAAATGGAGTTTGGAGAAGCGTCAAGTGGTTTGGAGGATGTAATCTGTTGTTACAAAAAAACTGCTTTTTGCAACATTTTCCTCAAACGTGACCTCAACCTTGACCCCAGATCGTACTGCTGGATATTTAGATTTCATACCGGCACTCTAGCTCAAAAAGGGAGAGAATTATCTCAGCAAATTTATAAAGGTGAAAATGAATTTTTTTTTGTTGGGATGAGGATCAGCACTTCCAAATCTGAGGCCAAGATCCTCTGTTGGAAAACATCTAGGGTCCAGGTCTACACTTCAACTCAGCTGCTCCTGGAGGAGGACTGTGCCACTGAGAGAGCCCAACTTATCCTGCTGTTTTTTGGGCAGGCAATGACAGAAATAAACAAAATGATGCTAGAAATGAATGAAGATGACGTGGCTGGATTTTTCTTACAGGAAGTCCGTCAGCACCTGGAGGACCGAGCTCTCCTTCATCACCCTGCCTGCCAGTTTCTCCTGTCATCCCGGGGTCACCGGACTCACCGGCAGAACCAGGGGGTCCAGGGAGAGAGTTTACAGTGGTGCACTTGCAGGCCCCGTGATCACCTAAATCACACACACGTGCACAGTTCAGCACCATTTTTCTGGGAAGTTTGGCTAACACACCTATAAATGTACATTAACATGACAGTTTTTCCAGCGATCCTCTTTATGATGATTATAACAACGAAGACACCTTTGTGTCCTTTAACGCCTGACTTTCCCGGCCTTCCTGGTCCACCTGCATTTCCTCTGTAGAACTGTCCCCCTGGAGAAAAATAAGTTACAGAATATTTTTATCAATAAATGCAGATTTTAAAAATGGAAGAAGTAATGGAGCTACGGGGAATGTTATTCACATGTTCCTTTGGGTCCTGGAAGGCCTCTGGTTCCTGGACGGCCTTTAGCACCTGGTGGTCCTACAGTGTCAGCGTTTAATCCTGGTTCCCCTGGTAGGCCCTTCTCTCCTATGTCCCCCTTTATTCCAAAGGGCCCAAAGAAATCCAAATCTGACAAACACAAAAAAATGGAAAATAATCCTTTTGCATTTTCAGTCAGCATTCCAAATACTAGTACAGACTGTAAAATATATGACCGACAATACCAGGTGTAAAACTGCAGTGGGTACTAAGCATTTGCAGAAGGTTTCATTCAAATTTATCACATAAATTGCGAAAAACAGTCTGGAAATGACAAAACGCTACACTGTTAAAAAAAATTTTTTTTAAATTGCTGTATACAGTGTAAAAACAAACAACAAAAAAACAAAAACATGGCAGCTGACAAATGTAAAAACAAAATACATAAATACCTTTACAAAACAACCTATTAATTTTACTACATAAAGTTGTAATTAAAAAAAAATTAAACTCTACACTTCAAACGAGTAATTCCAACAGCGCCCCCCCCCCAACTTTTTTTTTTTGTTGCTAAATTAACATTACGATGTTTTTAAACTAATTATTTCCTCCACTCTGAAATTGATTGATTGAATAAACTTTATTGTCCCCAAGAGGCAATTTGTCTTGGGCAAAGAACTACAGAGTTGCATTAAAAGACATTAACAAAAACAAACACAAATAACACAAACACAAACATTAGAAAAAACAGTTTTTGGGCGAGTAAAGTGCTAATGTACTTTTGTGTTTAAAAGTTTGATGGAGGCTGGTTGTGTTGTGTTTTTGTGCTGTGTTGTGTTGCTCTCATTTTGCTCAGGACCACCACAGGAGGTTTGGTATGGGATCTGGTTTTTCCTAACACACCTCCTGCTCTATAAGGAGAATGGACCTCAGGCAGCCTCGAACCTGGGAGATTTTGCTTGGGAGACCATGTGCTGTCACACAATAGGAACAACTCTGAAAATATTAACTTTTTTTTTATTCATGTCTGTTTAGAATTGAGTAGGCTAAACAGAGTCTGCATTTCATTACATTTTCAGACTAATTAATACCATGTGACAGAAAGGTGCTACAAGCAGTTATTGTGCTTACATTCTAAACAGAATATCCCCAGTTCAAGGCTGCCTTTATTTATTTATTTTGGAAAATTATAATGGTTTATTGCTGTAAAATTTGCAGTAATTTCTGTAAAGGAATTTACATATTTTATTTATTTTTTTTTATTGTATTTTGTTTTTACAGAATAATTCTGGCAACCACAGCTGTCATATTTTTCGATAAAACATTTTTTTTTAATTTATTACTTTATTTATGAATGTACTTTCTGCGGCAGCTAAAGAAGTTCAACCTGCCAAAAACAATGACGGTGAACTTTTACACTGCCATCATTGAGGCCATCATTTCCTCCTCTATCACTGTCTGGTACACTGCTGCCCCTGCTAAGGACAGGAGCAGACTGCGAAGTATCATCCATCTGTTCATCTGCATGCCTGCACAGCCCCATTCCACCATATCTATTTGACAGTAAACACAGCTTTGCCCATTAGCCTATTTGACTCTTTTACTTCTTACATAAGTATTTTTTTACTTTTCTTTGTACTGTTGTTTATGCACCTATTACTTCTTACAGAAGCATTTTCTTTTGTTGTTGTTTATGCACCAATGGCATCGGATCAAATTCCTTGTATGTGAGAGCTTACTTGGCAATAAATTTGATTCTGATTAACAGTGCTAAACCAACCAACAGAGAGATAGACAACTAAAAGGAAACTAAAACCACAGTAAAAACCACGTCCCTGGTTGCTGGCTCTGTGAATCTTTGTAAAATTTTGAGATCTTCTGATGTGAAAAAAACTTTATACTTTTGTTATTGTTATCAGAGATTTAGCCATCATAGTAAAATGAACAGTTCCCCTGTGAAACAGATCAGTTCTGCATGATGTTTCCTCCCAGTATGAGTCCCGCTGACGTTTCAGCTTCATGGGGAACAGAATGACAGAAAGTTCAGTCTACAGGACAATAATCTGACTGTGCAGTAGATACTTTGTAATAACAGCTATATGATTATTTCACTCTGCAGAATGAACGTGTGGATGAACCTTCAGTAAACGCACCTTGTTGCTGCTCATCGCCAGAGAATCCTGGTGGGCCGGGAAAGCCGACATCACCCACTGAGCCTCGCTCTCCTTGTGCACCAGGCTCACCAGGCTCACCAGGCTCACCAGGGGGCCCCAGAGGTCCAGCTATGCAAGTCATAACAGTTAGAAGAACAATAATTAGAACCTGTGCAAGGCGCAGCTTTTAGCAGGTCAAGATAACTGATCGAGTTTTAGTCTGCAGTATATTAATTCATTAAAAAGTGTTGATTTATGTGCTTTGAAAAACAAATTAATGTTTGTTTGTGGCAGAACTTGAAGTTTGGTTTCAATAGTTCTCACGACATGCATCGTGTGTATGTGATTATGTGATGCACCTGAGGATGGTAATGTGACACATTTCCACATAGTTTCACTTCTCATCAGAAACACTTGCTTAAAACTCTTCAATTGTGCAGAACAGCATCTAAGAACAAAACTTCCCCCCATTACCATTATTATTAACCACATTACCAATCGTAGACCAGGGCCAATCCAGATTTCCTGAAGTAATCAGAGGTCCTGGATCACCTCGGGCTCCCTAAAACATAAACAGCGATGTGAGCCTTTTAGGATGCACTTTAATCCGTGTTGAAATCTGTGTTCCTGTTTTAATCTTCTGGGTTGACCCTCCTTTTGTGTCATTTGTTGTAATGTCTCAAAGCTGGATTAGTGTAAAAATGGTAATATTTGTTCTGATTAAGATTTTGTGTCTGAGAGATGTTAAACGTGTTTGACACGATTAATGAGGCCTTCATTATGAACACTGTTTCGATATGACACCCAACATGTGCATTTATCTCAAAACATATGTAAACATGTCAGCAAATAGATTTAATAAACACTAAAACACTTTGCAACAAATTCTCTCAATCAGAAAGTTAGGACTGACACAACATTATTTTTATGAGCTTCTCCTACAGCAGACTGTGGGTGGGTTTACAGAGGGCAGACCATAGGGGGCAGACTGGGGCAGTGGGAGTTTCACAGATCAAGCGGTGCTACATATACGGACTTCCTGCACATACGTCATATAAGTCTAAAACAAAGCTTTTCTCAACTAAATTTTGCTTATAGCAGAGTACTTTCTACATGTACAGAGAAAGAATTGTGGGACTTCAACGAGGTTTATCGTGAAACATCAACCACATTTGATTGCAAAATGTAGGATTTTTTTTAAAACAATATCTGCCTTTAATTGCAATATTATAGTTGTTGCCTTTATGACTAAAAGACAAAAGTCAACATATTTACTGTATTTTCCAAGTATAAGTCACACCATTTTTTTTCTATATTATGTGCTCTTTAATTTGGTATTTTTCTTGTGTACATTTATTTTTAGCATTTCTTCCTTTATTATTGGAGTTTTGTTTAGTGGTTTGATTCCTGGGAAAGCAATTTATAAATAGTTATTATTAATAGCAACAAATTAATGAGTTTTTTAGTTTACTAGTCGCACCAGATTATAAGTAGCAGGACGTCTCAAAACTAGTAGAAAACAAAACTGCAACTTATACTCTGGAAAATAAAATACACATCATTTACTTTTAAAGCCATATTGGAGGAAAAACTACATTTCTCCTTTAAAGCGCTACACAGAAACAAGGCATTAATAATACAATAATAATAACAATAATTTTATTTATATAGCACTTTAATACCAACAAAGTGTCTCATGGAATAAAACACAATACTACAAGTTAAACACAAACAATAAAAATTTCTCACCATCAACAACTGCAGGCAGCCAAAACAAATGTGTATTTAGTGTCGATTTTAAAAATTTGATAGAACAAGTCAAGCTGAGCTTGTGCACAGAGACAAGAACAAACCGTTTGTTAATGTTATGAGTGCAGTTTGGTTTCATTGTGAAGCAAAACATGAAACAGTCATAAAAATGCAGTAGAATTCAATAAGTTTGAATGTGTCATCACAATAATAACTTGAAGAATTACAATTTGACCTGATTTAGAGCAATGTAAAGTTTGCAGTGGTGACTATTTTATCACCTTTTGTCCAGCTACGCCGTCCCATCCTGGTTCACCCATATCACCCTGAAAAACAAAACAAAACAACAAACAACAACTAGGAATCATTAATTATAAAAACAAGATTTAAACTTGCAAATAAAATGTCATTCCAACTAGCCCATTTTTCTGATCTACATACTCTGGGTCCAGGCCTTCCATCTTGACCGTGTGAACCCTGAAACAAAATTCAAACAGGATATGAAACACACGTGGGACATCGTTACAGGCTGAAAGTGTAGAAATGTAGTGCAGCTAACCCGTCCTCCTGGGTATCCAGTGACACCGACTTCTCCTTTCTCTCCGTTGTCGGCCTGAAATAAAATGACCAAAAGAAAAAAAAAATCAACAGGAAAAATAACAGCAAAAACAGAGACAGAGTCAAAAAAGCGTGAATGAAACAAATTGAGCGTGTGTATGAATGTAAAATTGGGTGGAAATAATTATCTGTGATTTATCACATACCGGATCTCCTGTTTCTCCTTTATATCCCTAAAACAAAGTAATGATACTATTACCAACTTATCCAGATGCAACTTTTAAAGAGGGAAGCTACTTCGCAGTTACAAACCTTTGGTCCATATCTGGGCCTTGTGTGAGGAGAACGACCTTGAGGCCCTGGTGGGCCAGCGTCCCCCTGTGGTGAAAAACAGAAGTTCAAGTCAGTCACCATCTCAGACAGAAACCAATCTGAAGAACAACTCCACACTGCATGTTGCAGTTATTACACCATATATGACCATACCGCACGCTGGCCTTTGCATCGACTGGAAAATAAAAAAGCACCATAAACTGTTACGTCACATAACCTTCAGTATGTTTTTTTACATCAATTTTATTGAACCTCCCTTTATGCAATATGCAAATAAGTAAAGTACGTTCATAAGCTGAGTCTCAGTCAAGTCACTAATGAACTTAGACTGGAAAAAATCTCAAAATTAAGTATAAGCTGTGTAGTTTGTGCACGTCGTTAGTGCAAAGCAGTAAACGACATTACTGTTGTATGATAAAGATGATAACAACATACCACAGACATGAAACACGTCAGTCATCCAGCTGTGAAATACAGTCAGGTCTGTAAGTATTTGGACAATGGCTGTTTTTTATTTTATTTATTTTTGTATTTTTGCCTCAAGACATGATTGAAGTGCAGACATTCAGCTTTAGGTTTCAGGTTTAACAAAAATATCATATTAATAATTCAGGAATTATGGCCATTTTAATCACAGACCATCCATGTCTAGCTCCCACAAGTAAATGGACAAACTTAATACAATGATTATAGTAAAGAATCAGGATCACTTTTACAGCCAGTTATCTTTCGATGCATGAATATTTACAAGTCAGTGAATATTTCTCAGACTCCATTTACACTAATCACTAAGGAATTCATGCAAACTGTATGGAATGTGTCTGTAGTGGTTTCACAAGCAGGTGAGGGATGCCACCAACACACCCAGGACAACTGTTAGATAATATCTGTGCTAATTCCTTATTTTATGTTAGTTATCAAGTATTTGCTTTAGTTATCTGTTTGGAAGTGTCTGGAACCTGGTTTTAACTGGTTCAACATAAGAGTTAAGTTTCACTTCCATCAGGCATGCGCAAGTTTTAGATTAAGGGAGGGCTCCCCCTGTCTGTGGAAAGCCAGTAAGTTTAGGATTGTGAGACTAAAACACACCCACTGTAATGCCCACATTGTATTGTATAAAAGTGTTGTGCCAGCCATGTTCGAGGTCTTTCCACATGATGGAGTCCGTCTGTGGGCTCTGTCTTTGGGGACCCGGGCCTGATTTTCAACGTGACTTTCAATAAATTTGAACTGAGGAATATATCTATTTGGTTCTTTGTAAGGGGCAGTATATTACATAAATAACTGGGAGAATTTACATAACTGAAGGAGTTACAGGCTTCTGTGGATGTATTTATGCTGGAGACCCTCTTGTCCTGTGCACCAACAGCATTTCCTGTATATTCATTTTGTGAATTGTTCTGTAATTTATGTCTGTATCATGGCCCAAGCAGAGGGTCACCCTTTTGAGTCTGGTCTGCTTGAGGTTTCTTCCTCAGAGGGAGTTTTTCCTTACCACTGTTGCTCTGGGGGTTAGTAAGGTTAGACCTTACTTGTGTAAAGTGCCTTGAGGCAACTCTGTTGTGATTTGGCGCTATATTAATGAAAATAAATTGAAATGTGACTGGAGAAACTGTGCACAGTGCAAATTTTGCATGTTGCATCACCACTTATGCAGCTTCATGGCGGAGTGGTGCAGAGGAAGATATTTATACAAGAAAATAGATCAAATCTAGGCTCATTTCTTCAATGTGCCTTCTGGCAAAGCGCATCTGAAATGTTACATGTTCTTTTTCAGAAAATGCTTCTCTGTACTTGTTAAGATAACTCATTCAAAATAAGAGTATGTTCACTCACTCACTGCACGGGACATGTTTTGGCTTGCACAAAGCCCAGAAATAACTTCAGTGTAACACCGAGTCCACTTGGTACACAGTGTTAAACTGGATGCAAACTCAAAACAAGGAATCAGATTTAGCAACACTGAATATACTTAACTTGTCACTTGTACAGTGAAAAAAGTTTCAAAACAGGAAGGTGATCAGGATGATCTAAACCACACACACACACACACACACACAAATCTCAGACTAAAACGTGACGGACGACTCTCAAAAAGAACAGAACTGCGTTTTATGTTAAGGCCGTAAGCGTCCTGAGCATGTAAACAGGAGAGGAGCAGAAGTGAAAAACGCGGTGACTCACAGGCTCTCCTTTGACGCCCTTCAGCACGCTGGTCATGTTGCCCTGATCAGAGGAACATAAGAGTCAAAGCTGCTTCTGCAGAATCCTTTATGTCAGAGGTCACAGTACACAAACAAATACATAAATCACAATATGCACTGATGATAAAATGTGTTACTGTTGTGATGTTACCTTCTGTCCTCGAGGACCTGGAAATCCGGGTGGACCCTAACAGAAGACAGACACCATCTTCAGAACCTGATTCACACTCTCTCCATTCACTGCTGTCATCTGCACTGATCTCAGTTTGCATAATAATTATCTATATTTGATTTAAATATGAAATCTCAGTTCAGTGTTTCTTCCCTCTTGCTCCAGATGAGGCTGCGCCACAAGACTTGCTGGCAAAATTCAAATTTTTTTGTGTAAATTCTACATCTCCTCACATTAGGACGCATGAACTCTCACCAAACATGACAGGATTCAACTAACCTGTCAGCTATGTTTCAGAATTTGTTACTTAACTCACTCTATTTTGCACCAAACCTTGGCACACATATGCTGGCAGTTTGGGGAAATGCTCAGGAGAAATCAGATTTGCTAAAGGAGAAACACTGGGGTCAAGGGTAAAAACTTTAGTTTTTGACTCTGATTTGGACAAAATGTGGCACACACAATAGTGGTTTGTTCACTGGAGTGAAGGTCATTTGGGTCAAAGGTCAAAGTTAGAATTTTTTTTCACTCCAATTTTCACCAAACTTGGCAAACATATGGGGGTGGGTTCTGAAATTCCCCAGGTGAGGAAACAATTTGCCAATTTCAAACACTGAAGGTGAGGTTGTGTCGCCTGCCTGTCTATCTGTTTGTTGCCTCCTCCTCCCAGGACCTTTGGCTGATTTTGATTCTTTCCAGCAAACACACTCCATAAATGGAACGTTGTATTTTGGTTTAGGTTTTAACGTTGCCACACTGTCATTATGCAGAGTCCCAGTAATGTTGTCGCGCTGAAGATGACCAAACACCATTTCTCAACCATTTTTCCTTATTGCATGGAGCAGTGGTCAGATACCGTGGCTGGTTAAATCCCATGTAGAAGCATGGAAGACTTCCTATGACTTTTCAACATATGAGCATTATTGGAGTTAACTAAATATTTTGTAGTAAAATTACAGCAAACAGACTCCTTCCATTAGTTGTATAAAGGCTTGAGTACAGTAATAATGCTGTATTAATGCTGTGGATATGTTGTATTGCAACATTCGTGCACAACATTGTGGCAAATTTCCCACAACATTACACATTTACGCTGCTCAAATGATGATTCCCAAATCTGCCACAACCAGGTTAGTATATCGCTGAGGGCTGACCCTGAAATTGCTCTTAAAGAATTTATTTTGGTCAAGGGTCACCCAAATTTGGACCAAACATGGGAAACCCTTCAGTGGACTCATGGGATTCAATCATTTGGGTGAATTCAAGGTCATTGAGGTCAAGTGTCACATTGGCATAGGCCATGCTGTCTTCATGTCCACAGATACTATTTCCTAATTGCTAAAAGAACAAGTAAGTTGCCCATAAGGGTAAGGGACACAGCTGTAATGCTGCGTTTACACATAATAACGACAAGTTACAAACGCCACGAAGTATACATTCTTGGCTGCTGATCACGAACGTGATGATTTGAGGCAGAGGCGTCAGGTGTCCTCAGGAACTACTGCAACCTGTTACCACGCGTTACGATTAATGGCACGTGTTGCTGGAGAATTATCAGGAACCATTACGCACTGTCAAGAATAATGTTGCACAGTGTTGTGCGTAACAGCACATCGTCCTGTTGTGAATGAGGCAAATTGTCTCCACACACACACCCATATTCATCCATCAGCTGCTGAACAATTCAGATCGCTCCAGTTTGCTCCTCAAAATCCACAGAGGAAGAACTTTGTGACTGCATGCTTAGCTGGGCTCTGTGCCCAACAAAGTGGTGCAGAGAGGAGGAGGAGACGGAGAGAGCCAGATGTGTAGTTCCACGTGGCTCTCGTCTCGCACGTTTTCCCAAACATCAGGCACATGCAACAGGTGGAACACTTGCAGGAGTGCACCGAGGAGCATTGGAATGAAACTTTTAGCCGACTTGGCGTCACTGTCCTTCTTCAGCATACTGCAGCAATGAAACTGAATGCGGTGCAGCAGGGTTTAGCTGTGCGCACGTCAGAGAAGAACGCTGTCATGCTCTATTAAGGATCACCAATAATCAAGATGGATCAACACGCTCAGTTGCAACCTCCACGCCATGAGGCGAAATGAAGGTGGTGCGTGACATTCGTGGAAGATTTTTTGACAGCCAAAAACATGCTCCACGAAAATCACGAATATCACACACCAACACGCACTATTAAGAAACCTATTCAGATGCATTAAGTCATGTTAAGAATGTCAAGAATGTGCCAAGAATGATGCAAATATGAAATTTGTAACGCGTCCTGCCTATGTGTAAACACGGCATAAGATGATTTTTCACTGTCAGCCCACGTTATTGTCACCAAAAGTTAACTTCTTAAGTGAATCAACAGTTGAGAATTTGCTGCACATCTGAGCAGCTTTTGTCGCCATCTAGTGAATGATGTGAGCATTTCAGGGCTTCTGTATATTTCCTACTTGAAACCCAAAATACAGTTAAAAAAAAATGCATTTATAAATGTCAAAAATGCATGTTTTTTTTTGGCAGGCAGATCTTTGACTTCCCAGTCTTGATGTATAAAAATTTTGATTTTGAGAGTTTTACGGTTTTTGGGTTTTAGGTCGTGGAAGGTTTTGCCGTACAGATGGACGGAAGGACAGCAATGTCTCTTGACAATCACAACTTACAGTTGAGAATAAAAAAAACTTGTGTTGTCATTGGATTGAATTATTACACATCAAACATTTAGAAACATTCAAACAAATGTACTCATGGTCACAAGTGTGCACTTACTTTTAGCCCTGGAAGACCCTGGGGACCAGGCTTTCCTGGGTTTCCAACAGGCCCCTGAAAAATATTAAGACACACAATTAAAAGGGAAATAACATCCACAGAAGAAGAAGCAGAAGATGCATTTATGTGAGACATTTCAGCATTGGTGCGATTAGTCGTGTCTTTAAAAACAAACATGTAATCTGAGTAAAGGGTCATACGTATATCCCCGGGGATCCTGGGGTTCCTGGATCTCCCTGTGAAGACATGTGCAAGGTTCACACATTCATAAAGTGAATAAGGTGGCTGCATTTTCCTCACAGCAGTGTGACATCATAAATCGTCACACTCACCCTGAAACGGCGCATAAACACACTCAGCTCCAGGTCCTCTCCTTTCTCTCCCTTCCTGCCCAGAGGTCCCTGAGAGAAGGAGGAAAAAAAGGCCAAAGGTCACTTAGGTTCTCTGACTAAATCAATCATTAGATTTTTTGGTCACTATTTGATAAGTTCTTGTTTACATGATAACCAGGTGGGCCATCAACACCAGGAAGCCCCGGTTTCCCAGAATCTCCCTGTGTGCCGTTGCAGCCATCTGCTCCTGGTTTCCCTCTGGATCCAGCTTGACCCGGGTGACCCTGCAGGACACAATGTCAAACCATCGCAGCCACAGAATACTGCAGGTAAAACTGATCTTTTCTCACAAACAGTGAGTTTTGACAAGACTTACGGGAATGCCATCGCTTCCAGGAAAGCCAGGAACTCCTGCCATTCCCTGTGGACGGAGGACAATCACACAGCGAGCATGAACTTTTGTTATATTCACGATTCTTAACTAAGAGACAAAAATCAGGAAGCACAACTTACGGCAGCTCCTTTGGTGCCGATGGTGCCTCCACGGCCACGATCACCTTTCTGTCCTTTTGGTCCATGGATACCTGGATCTCCTGGTCTCCCTGATGGCCCCTGGGGACCCTGGGGGCCAAGAGGTCCAGGGGGTCCCTGAGACAAGTAAGGCAGAAAGAGTTCAGCCTCCAGCCATGCATGTGAGACATTAAACTGCCAACTATTTCCACATTAAATTAAATGCTGTAGTCATTTATCGAGTGAAAATCTGAAGCCTGTTCTGATTCCAGCCTCTCGACGTAAAAGGATTTGCTGCTTTTCTTATTCACGGCACAACATGTGATATACTGGTTTATCATTTGTGCTCTGTTAAATTGTACCAAACACTTTTATTTTACAGATTAAAAGATTAATCATATAAATAACTGCCAGATTAATTGCAGCTGTACAAATAAAATCAGTCTCTCAAAGCTGTCAAAAATATTTTAAAGCCTAATGCATCTCAACAATGTAATGAGATGGACGTAAAAGAAAAAGAGAAAGAAAGAAAAGATTGTACTGTATGTATTTCCAAATTTGAAGGTTCTGCTTGATTACAGGTTGCACCAGCAGAGGGAGACAAACATCTGCAAAGAAATCTTCTGCAGCACTCTATGCTCTCTACAGCCATCAAGTGGTCAAACAGTATAATTGCACGCATGTTCTGTGAGAACAACTACAAAATACAGGAAAAAAAAAAACATGGAAACTTATCACCTCTAGAATACATGTTTTATATGGGTCTACATTTTCTTGCTTTTTAAGGGAGTGAACAAGCCAAGAAAACGTATTTTCTCAAAAATGTTTTTCAGGCATAGAATTATATTTTCTAGCTGTGTAGAAAAATGTGAGGCACTTCGAAAGACAAAAGCTAAAGTTAAGTGATGTGCTCACTATTTATGTAATCCTACCAAAGTACTGCATTTGTGGTTTTATTAAACAAACAAACAGCAGCAGCAACAACAAGCCCTTTTACCAGGACAATACACAAGTATTTTTCAAGTGAAACAATACCAAAAGACTAGGATCTCTGTTTCAGTTTCACTGACAAAACCAGTAACGGTATGAGTGCAAACAACATATTTCTACATAAGCAAAACTTAATATAGAATTTAAAATTCTTCTTCTTACTTATAAGGTTTTGAATAATCAGGTCCCATCTTATCTTAGGGACCTCATAGTATCATATCACCCCAATAGAGCGCTTCGCTCTCAGACTGCAGGCTTACTTGTAGTTCCTAGGGTTTGTAAGAGTAGAATGGAACACAGAGCCTTCAGCTTTCAGGCTCCTCTCCTGTGGAACCACCTCCCAATTCAGATCAGGGAGACAGACACCCTCTCTACTTTTAAGATTAGGCTTAAAACTTTCCTTTTTGCTAAAGCTTATAGTTAGGGCTGGATCAGGTGACCCTGAACCATCCCTTAGTTATGCTGCTATAGACTTAGACTGCTGGGGGGTTCCCGTGATGCACTGAGTGTTTCTTTCTCTTTTTGCTCTGTATGCACCACTCTGCATTTAATCATTAGTGATTGATCTCTGCTCCCCTCCACAGCATGTCTTTTTCCTGGTTCTCTCCCTCAGCCCCACCCAGTCCCAGCAGAAGACTGCCCTTCCCTGAGCCTGGTTCTGCTGGAGGTTTCTTCCTGTTAAAAGGGAGTTTTTCCTTCCCACTGTCGCCAAGTGCTTGCTCACAGGGGGTCGCTTTGACCGTTGGGGTTTTTCCGTAATTATTGTATGGCCTTGCCTTACAATATAAAGCGCCTTGGGGCAACTGTTTGTTGTGATTATAAATAAAATTGATTGATTGACTGATTAATGTGCAAATAGAGGACCTTCACCCAGATCGCTCAGTCTAGACATGCGGCCAGCTCTAGGAAGAGTCCTGGTGGATCCGAACGTCTTCCATTTACGGATGACGGAGGCCACTGTGCTCATTGAAACCTTCAAAGCAGCAGAAATGTTTCTGTACCCTTCCACAGATTTGTGCCTCAAGACAATCCTGTCTTGGAGGTCCATAGACAATTCCTTTGACTTCATGTTTGGTTTGTGCTCTGACATACACTGTCAACTGTGGGACCTTATATGTAGACAGGTGTGTGTCTTTCCAAATCATGTCCAATCAACTGAATTTAGCCCAAGTGGACTCCAATTAAGCTGTCGAAACATCTCAAGGATGATCAGTGGAAACAGGATGCACCTGAGCTCAATTCTGAGCTTCATGACAAAGGCTGTGAATACTTATGTACATGTGATTTCATTGTTTTTCATTTTTAATAAATTAGCAAACATCTAAAGAAAAAAACTTTTTCACATTGTTATTATGGGGTACTGTGTATAGAATTTTGAGGAAAAAAAAAAACTCCATTTTGGAATAAGGCTGTAACATAAAATGTTTAAAAAGTGAAGCCTTGTGAATACACTCCAGATGCACTGTATGTATGTGTGTATATATATATATGAACAGACCAATGATACAATGATATAAATCTACCTCAAAGGAATCTAGATCAGTTAACAGTAGTAACAGTCCCCATCTTCAACTTTTGCCCATGTTTTGGGGTCATCTTATGATCACAAGTCCAGTCCAGCAGACTCTGTTTTAACTAAATATCAGCGTTGTGCACCGTTGTCCAGGGGTTGCTGTAACCGTGTCTCATCGAGTTCCTTATTGTGACTGTTTGTTCAATGACCAAAATCTGTTTTATGCTGTAACTATTGTAATGCTGCTTAAATGCTCAGTTCTCTTTTTAACAAGATTCACCTGGATAAATAAAGGATACGATATGATGATCATGATGTTTGCATATCTCACACTGCTATGAAGATAATTCCTGTTCTTTTGAATTTGAGTAAAATCCAGTAAAATATCCTATCTTGGAGTTTTGACAAACCAGAACCCAGATCAGAACCAAGCCTGAACAGGTTCTTTCATGGCCTATGTTTCACCCCTCCACCAAGGTTGGAGAAAATTAGCGTGTGTGTGTGTGTGTGTGTGTGTGTGTGTGTGTGTGTGTGTTCCTCTTGCATTCTTGATTTTACCTTACGACAAGACACTTCAACCGAAAGAACACCCAATATGTAAAACATAAATACTGAAAATACTGCAGTATTCCTTTGTAGCAGTACTTTCCAAGAATCATTCCCACGGATGGGAAAGACAGCTGAGATCCTTGATTGGACAGAAAATGGGCACAAATGGGTGGAATGGAAATATTTTAAAACAAGAAAGTCTTTAAAAACACACAGCAGCCTGAGTATTGTGGGAATTGGGAGAGTTTGTATGTTTGTATGGTTTAGACTTCAGGGGGTCAGTCTGTGATGACCACTGAGGGTTTTTTGGGGGGGGGGGGGGGGGGGGGGGTGGTGACAGTGTTACTGTGAGAACTAACAAACACAATGTTTGTCCCAAGACAAAAATGCTCACGGACTGACGACGCAAAGTCATAGAGCCAAAGGTCCTGGGGCACAAACGAGGGAATTAATAAAACTAAAGGAAGCCTAAACAATGTCAGACAACAATTCAAACAAGCTCATGGACAAATCAGAAAAAGTCAGACAGAGTCTCAGTGGAACTGAATTAACTGGTAACTAGACTGGAGCTTTTGGAACAGGAGGTGTGTGTTTTATCTTTGGCTCAACTCATCTACAGTGCCCTCCAAAAGAACTGGAATAGTGGTACAGAGGAGGATTTTCTTTCACCAAAGCATCAAATCTAGGCTTGCATCTCAGCTGTATGGATGGCAAAATGGAGCTGAACTTTCAGGTCTTCTTTTGAGAAAATCCTCCTCTGTAACATTTCATCGTGAAGCTGTATAACTGGGGATACAAAATGCAGAACATGCGCTATGCACAATTTCTCCAATCACAGGCAGAGAAGCCTATAACTCCTTCTGGGATGTGTGAGTGTCTTGGTGGCTTTCCTCACTCTTCTCCTTCTTTGAGAACTGTCTACTCCACACAGATTTACCATACAGTGCCATACTGTTTGTATTTGTAAATAAAGTCGAAGACATATTCAGTGAATTAGAAATGTTCATGTATCGATCCCCTGACTTGTCTGAAGAAAATTGGCAATAAAGCTGATTATTTACAGGTATTATACCAAAGAGTTCCATTGTTTATGCAACCCATCATCTTGGCTTTTATATTTTTAATTAATTCATATCAGGTTGTAGAGATTTACTTTGAGTTTGAGTTTAAGGAAGATAATTTTAGAAATTTTTATATTGAGAAGCCTGATTTACTTTTAGTATTTTAAATAACATAAACAAATTAAAATATGTGAAATACCAAGTGGCCCAATACTTTTGGAGGGCACTGTATACAATCTACTCTGTGAATTTCTATACCATCAATAACAACAACAAAATACAGAAAGAACTGAACCTGTATGACAATCAAATGATAACTCAAAATACAATATGGTACCTGAACCCAACTCAGAAGAAAACAAATAAGAGACAAATAAGACAATGGAGTTTTGTGATTTGACAAATGTGACACCAATATTTAAACTCAGTGGTGCTTTAATTCAGATTGAATCAAATTCAGGTAAATATAATTTTTGGACTTTTATTTTTAAATTAAGATCTCTAAAGAAAATGCTCATGCTTTAATCAAAATAAGACTACATGTGCAAAGCATTAACGATTAGCCACAAATGTCGTTTAGTTTGAATCTGCGCCTGGTCTGGTAGATTATTTGGCTTCTAATTGAACTCACCTATCCAAATGAAAACCAAATTATCCAACATGTCATCTGAAATATATATATTTTTAAATGATTGATTTAGTTTGTTGGTGACAAAGGTCGCAGATGAGATTATAATGAAGAATGTCTGGAAAAGCAGTTTTCCAGTCATAAACAACCTAACTGAGCTCCAGCCAAAAAGCTCCATCTTGAATCAGTTCTTCTACTGTTGGCCTGCTTGCTGCAGTCTGAGTGTATTTCTTGTTTTGAAAATATATTTCTATGTTAAAGTATATTTCTTCTTCAGTTAAAGCAGTATCCTGTTTTCATATCGTCTTGCAGTAGAATAGATGTTGGAGACATGGCGGTGTTTTCTTCTGAGTTGGGTTCAGGTACCATATTGTATTTTGAGTTATCATTTGATTGTCATACAGGTTCAGTTCTTTCTGTATTTTGTTGTTGTTATTGATGGTATAGAAATTCACAGTGCCCTCCAAAAGTATTGGGCCACTTGGTATTTCACATATTTTAATTTGTTTATGTTATTTCAAATACTAAAAGTAAATCAGGCTTCTCAATATAAAAATTTCTAAAATTATCTTCCTTCCTTCCTTTTCCATCTGCATCAGACGCTGAAAGCGCTTTACAATTATGCCTCACATTCACCCCGATGTCAGGGTGCTGCCATACAAGGCGCTCACTACACACCGGGAGCACTAGGGGATTAAAGACCTTGCCCAAGGGCCCTTAGAGATTTTCCAGTCAGGCGGGGATTTGAACCCATGATCTTCTGGACTCAAGCCCAACACCTTAACCACTAGACCATCACCTCCCCTAAGATGGAAAAAAATGCTGTAGAAATGCCGTCCTTCTACTTCTACTGCTGTAAAGTACACATACAAATTTTATTTTGGATAATATAAGTCATCTGGCAACAGAAAGCATCAGACAGAGTCTGAAAACAACACACGAAAAAAGCAAACCAACAGCACTGTTTTAGAAATTCTCGGTCTTACATAACTCACATATATATATATATATATATATATATATATATATATATATATATATATATATATATATATATATATATATATATATATATAATGTACTGTACATCCAAAAGATCCTGTTGTGATGTCATTAGGGCCACTAGCCCTAAGCTTCACTAAAAGACCCAGAATTTAGGTAAAGTTGAGGCCGTGGCACGCTCTGTTTCCTAATAAAATGAATTAAAAGAGTAAAAAGTGTATCTATAAAAATGTAACTATACTATGTCAGTATGCTAGCCATATGAAAGGGAACATAAGTGTGTCTTAAGTCTGGACTTGAAAGTCTCCACAGAATCTGACTGTTTTATTGATGCAGGGAGATCATTCCACAGAACAGGGGCACGATAAGAGAAAGCTATATGACTCGCAGACTTCTTATTCACCCTGGGGACACAAAGTAGTCCTGCACCCTGAGAACGTAAAGCCCGGGCCGGCACGTAAGGTTTAATTAGATCAGCTAGGTAGGGAGGTGCCAGTCCATGAATAATTTTATAGGCTTGTAGCAGAACATTAAAATCTGATCTCACTGGGACAGGAAGCCAGTGAAGAGATGCCAAAATGGGTGTAATGTGGTTGAACTTTCTCTGTGTCAAAAGTCTGGCTGCAGCATTTTGAACCAATTGGAGAGCCCTAATGCTGGACTGCGGTAAACCAGAAAATAGAACATTGCAGTAGTCCAATCTAGAAGAGATAAATGCATGGATCAGGGTCTCAGCATCAGCCATAGACAGGATGGGACGAATCTTCACTATATTTCGCAGGTGGAAGAAAGCAGTCCTAGTAATATTTCTAATGTGGAGGTCAAAGGACAATGCAGGATCAAAAATTACCATTATCATGACATTCGGCTAATATGAGCTGCTTAATCTCCCCTGTGTGTAAATGAATCCTCACCTTGTGACTAACCCTGGCAAATGCACCTAACAAGACCATTCATCCATCATAACATACAGTGCTGTGAAAAAGTGTTTGCCCCCCTTGACCCTTTACATGTTAGATTTTTATTAGGACAACAAAAAACTAAACAAAAATTCAGGCCTTGTATATCTGAATTTCCAAAATCATGCTCTTAAAACTCACAGTGAAAGTACATCTCTACAGTTTGATATAAATGAATTAAAAATCTAAAAGCCAAAATGATGGTTATACCACTTCATCATGAAGCCGTATAACTGGTGATGCAACATTCAAAAACTAAAGAGCATGATTTTGGAAATTCTAATGTACAAGGCCTGAATTTTTGTTGTGTTTTTTGATGTTCTAATAAAAATCTAACATGTAAAGGGTCAAGAGGGCAAACACTTTTTCACAGTACTGTAAAAGCAGCATCACATCATTGTGTTCATCCAGTTATCTGGCAAAATTACATATCAAAATCCACCTGCTGTTGTTGTTATTGTTCCGGTGGTGACAAGACATCATGTGAAGTCGACCTGTACACAGTTACAGATCTAAGTCGTCATCCTCAAAAATGGAGAGTGAATCCAGATGACTAATTTACGTACTGAAGACAAATGGCCCTGTCAAAGTAATGACTCAGATTTGATCCACAGTATGAGGAGAAACAAAATACACAATGACAGAATGCAGGAGTGGAGCTAGAATGAGGTGACGTAATTAATTCTAAAGTGGCTCATGATGTTTGAAACAGATGGTGTGTTTTTGAGATTCTAAGTACATATAAAAAATAAAACTATGGTCGAGGGACCTCGTTCATAAAACATTGCGTAAAATTCATACAAAAGTATACGTATGAGAGAAAAGGCAAAAATGTAGCACGAAAAAAATAAACCTCTTTATACATCACAGGCTATTTTGAACTGTGCACACATTGATCTGTCTATATCCTGCCCACTGCATGTCCACATTCAATCACAAATGGTCAATGCAAAGCACCTCATGAATATTCAAGACTGAAACCTGTACTTGTCACTACAACTGAGAGGAAAAGCAGAGGAAAAAACATTTCTGAAATACAAACTGAGGTGCTGTCACTGATCACAGCATGGGCATGTCAATTAAATAAACAAATAAATAAATGCAGCAGTGGGCAACACTAGGTGGCGACAGTGTTCCTACAAATAGTTGTGAACCCAACAATTCACATTGACTATTCACTCATGGTGCTGCATGTTTCTTCTTCATTTTGACACCACTTATGGCCATAACATTGACACAATTTATGAAGCTTTAACACTGAAACTTTCCAAATAACTGAATAACTAGACTATTATTTATCATTATAGTCGTCTCAGAATCCTTTGTGCTGCTGTGAGGTAATCACATTTGTGTCTTTATGAAGATACAATCTCTCTGAACAAAATTTGAGCAGCAAAAATAATGTGGACAAATTTTTAATATAAAATTACAGGAGGGAAACCATTTGATTTATGCCAGTAGCAGCACGCAGGACCTTCTCTGATGACCACATGTATTATGTATTAAGCATGTGGTTTGATGTGTGATCTGAGTCGGCTTATCTATTTAACAATTGAGCAGTCCCTCTGGAATACGTATGGCTCAATATGACATCTAACAATGGCAATTTTCTTATTTATGATACAGAACATGGATATGTGACGTGCATTTCTGAGTGGAATTGAATGTCCAAGTTAGGACTCACTCCCACATGGCATCATTATATCTATAATGCTGCCACTCGCATTTTATCTATGCAAAATATTGTCACGCACGGGTCACAGTTTGCCTATATATGCAAACACACACACAAGTGCACACACACGTAAAGGTGTCAGCTAATATATATCTGATGTGGGGAAATACGTTACCATTTAGTTCTTTTCTGTTTGTATCTTATGCTTGACAAACACAAACTGCATGCCAGTCCTACGTGGTCTTAATTTTACTGCAGATATTTTGCACCACCTTCAAAGCCCGGCTTTCATGCATCATGTACGTCATTGATGACATTCCCTGACTCTGTATTTTGCAGCTGCAGGAATGTGCAAAGAGGATTTTGAACATTAACCTCCAGTTAAACTGTACATGAGAGTCCAGAGGAGGAAATAAATGGTGACCAGTGGAAGACAAAGGCAGACCTTTAGTGCTAATCTGACCCAAACCTCTAAACCAAACAGCACTCGGAATTGTTGCTGTGACTTTACTACTAAATAAAAAGATCCTAAGATCGCTGGATCAGGTACCATTACTGCTTAACTAGAACTCCTTTAGAACTCCTTTAGCTTCTGATAAAGTTTTTGCTTACCTGCTTAACATAAGCAATTAACATAAGAACATTAATGGTTATTTTCCATATTAAGAAAGACATACACACACACACACACATACATATATATATACATATATATATATACGAGGTCTATTAGAAAAGTATCCGACCTTATTATTTTTTTCAAAAACCATATGGATTTGAATCACGTGTGATTACATCAGACATGCTTGAACCCTCGTGGGCATGTGAGAGTTTTTTCACGCCTGTCGGTTACGTCATTCGCCTGTGGGCAGTCTTTGAGTGAGGAGTGGCCCACCCTCTCGTCGTTTTTTTCATTGTTTAGGAATGGCTCAGAGACTGCTGCTTTGTTTGATCAAAATTTTTTCAAAACTGTAAGGCACAACTGAGTGGACACCATTCGATAAATTCAGCTGGTTTTCGGTAAAAATTTTGATGAGAGATTTTGGTCTGGTAGTGTCACCATAAGGACGGCCCACGGTGCCTGACGGCGATCTGCGCTTCGAGGCGGCAGCGTCTCGCCGTTTCAAGTTGAAAACTTCCACATTTCAGGCTCTGTTGACCCAGTAATTCGTCAGAGAACAGAGAACTTTCAGAAGAAGTCGGCATGAGGAGTTTATTCGGACATTCCATTGTTAACGGACATTTTGTAATGAAAGAACGTGCAGGCAGAGTTGCATGTCGGGCCAGACCCGACCGCGGGGGGTCGCGACAGGAAAAACACCTCCGTTGGAAACCTTAACGGGCAAGTTGGAACATGCCCAAGCTGTTAAACAATTTCTCAGTTACTCACTTGTTGAAAGCCATCAAAAGCCGCCTGAATTTTACAAATGGTTTTCAACACAGAGGTGTTTTTCCTGTCGCGGCGCACACAGATTTGCCGAGTCGTCACGGAAACAACTTGGCGAATTTGCGCGCACGTCTTTCATTAAAAAATGTCCTTAAACAGTGGAATGTCCGCATAAAGTCCTCATGCCGGCCTCTTCTGAATCTTCTCTGTTCTCTCACGACGTCCTGGGTGAATTAAGCCTTAAATTAGGATGTTTTCAGGTCGAAACAGGTCGACGATGGCGCCTGGAAGCGCTGCGCGACGTCCCGCTCCGTGGGAAGTCCTTACAGCGACAGAAACACCCCATAATCTCTCATCAGCTGTTAAACTTTTCACCGAAAACCATCTTAATTTCTCGAATAGTGTCCACTTGGATATCCCTCACAGGTCCAGAAAAAATGTTGCTAAAACAACGCGCGCCGTCCGCAGCGGCTATTCAGACAAAGAGATTCCGACGGGTGGGGTGGAGCACTCCTCACTCAAGGCCTGCCCACAGGCGAATGACGTCACCGATGTGTGAAAAAACTCACGCATGCGCACGAGGGTTCAAGCTTGTCTGACGTAAAAACATATGAATCAATTCCATTTATTTTTTGAAAAAAATAAAAAGGACCGCTTTTTTCATCACAGACCTCGTATATATACGAGGTCTGTTAGAAAACTATCTGACCTTTTTATTTTTTTAAAAAGCTATATGGATTTGAATCATGTGTGCTTGCATCAGCCAAGCTTGAACCTTCGTGCGCATGCGTGAGTTTTTTCACGCCTGTCGGTTGCGTCATTCGCCTGTGGGAAGGCTTTGAGTGAGCACTGGTCCACCCCCCTCGTCGGATTTTCATTGTCAGGGAAATGGCTGAGCGATTGGAGCAGCGCTGAATCAAATTTTTCCAGAAACTGTGAGAGACAGCCAGGTGGAAACCATTCGGAAGATTCAGACGGCTTTTGGTGAGGATACTCTGGGCGTCACACAGATTAAGGAGTGTTAAAACTGGATTAAAGATGGCCCACAGCGGCGGAGGGCGCACCGCGCTCCGAGCGGCCATCGACAGGCTGAAACGACCAGATCATTTCCAAAGTGAAGGCTGTGTTGATCTGGGACGTCGTCTGACTACAAGAGAAATTGCAGAAGAGGTGTACATCAGCACTTTTGCGGCACATTCCACTGTTACAGGAGATTTTGTAATGAAAGACGTGCGAAGGAATTCGCGCGTCGGGACGGAGCCGCAATGGCGCGCAACAAAAAGCACGTCCGTGTTGGAAACCATTCGGAAGATTCAGATGGCTTTAGGTGGCTTTTCAGTGGAGTGAGTATCCGAGAAATTGTGTAACAGCTAGGCATGCCACAACTTGTCCTGTGAGACTTCCAACACGGATGTGCTTTTTGCGCGCCATTGCACCCTCTCTACTTTTAAGATTAGGCTTAAAACTTTCCTTTTTGCTAAAGCTTATAGTTAGGGCTGGATCCGGTGACCCTGAACCATCCTTTAGTTATGCTGCTATAGACTTAGACTGCTGGGGGGTTCCCATGATGCACTGAGTGTTTCTTTCTCTTTTTGCTCTGTATGCACCACTCTGCATTTAATCATTAGTGATTGATCTCTGCTCCCCTCCACAGCATGTCTTTTTCCTGATTCTCTCCCCTCAGCCCCAACCAGTCCCAGCAGAAGACTGCCCCTCCCTGAGCCTGGTTCTGCTGGAGGTTTCTTCCTGTTAAAAGGGAGTTTTTCCTTCCCACTGTCACCAAGTGCTTGCTCATAGGGGGTCGTTTTGACCGTTGGGGTTTTTCTGTAATTATTGTATGGCTTTTGCCTTGCAATATAAAGCACCTTGGGGCAACTGTTTGTTGTGATTTGGCGCTATATAAATAAAATTGATTTGATTTGATATTAGGACATGGAAGACTCCACTGAATTTGGAGGTGATCCAGATCCGGATTGGCGGACATCAGAAATCTCTGATTGCTCTTGTAATACATGTCACTGACAACATTTTCAAACTGGAATTCTGAATTACACTTTTGTTCCAACCCACCACTCTCCTTTTGGTGTCAGTTAATTGGGGCACATATAGTGATGATACTATCAAATGTTCTTGAGATAGGTAATCCATCATATCTGTGAAGAACTTCCTCCGCTGTATATTTTGGCTCAAACGGATTTGGACGAACAGCCATTTCTTATCAACTGTAATTATCAACTCATCTGAGCTCACTAGATATATTTTCATTTCATGCTTAATTCATAATCGAACACGAGTGCTGAAATTACATTTCTTAATAACAAGAGCTACAGAATCCAGAGATAAGCACCAGCACCAACAATTAATATATCAGCAAAGGTGAAGAATAACTTTTAAGATGAAGAATAACTTGGTTACTTTGTAGCATTATGTCCTGATGCATGATTCCACAAAGGTAACAAATAATATAATAATCAACAATAATGAGTTGATCAATGTGATGCTGTGGTAAAACCATTTGATAGTTCATCCAAAAGAATTATGTTTTAAAGGTAAAACTAAGTAACAAACATAGATATCCATATTGAGCCATATTTCCTGCAGCATGTATCACTTGTACTTTAAAATTCTTGACATTTTTAATTTGTTTGGTGGTTGATTGATGGACAGTTTTAAACCTGAAGAGACTCTGAGGTAATGTTGATGAAGTTCTCCCTCTGAAAAATAAGTGATATTCTACTTTATGTGGGTACATTATATGTAACTATGTAATTACGGAACTTTGGTTTTATTTTTAAGTTTATACAGAGAAAGTGATGCATTTGGATTACATTTTGATCAAGTGCGCAATTTAGAACTAGAAATTGGGGGGGACAAAGTGCGAGGCCCGCAGGGCTGAAGCCCATAGGCCGGGGGTCTGGGGGCTGCTTTAGTCCCCCAGAAGCCAACAGTTTCTAGATAAGCTCAGATGCATTCTGAGCATCCAGAACAGTAATTTTAATGTTTTGAAGACCATAAAGTGGACACCATTTGACTTATGCAATTTGAAACTGTGGATATAAGTACTTTATTCTGAGAATAGCCAGCACTGATTTTATTAACATCCTGGTGTAAATAAGGTATCACCACATGTGTAGAACTCAAAAAGAATGATAGGTTGAGTTTTCATTAAAAAAAACAACTGCAATGTGGTAAAATGTATTAATAAATATGAAAGAACAGGCTCTTAATAATTATTAACTATTGCATACTGTATTTTTTTTTCCTCAAGATTTGTTTTTGCATAAGTTTGAAAAACAACAGATCATAAGTTTAGGATAAATTACTTATCATGAATTTAATTTTCGAAGTGGCACTAATGACAACACTCACACTGGACATAATTTTGCTTGCATAGACTGATTTTGGAGATCAAGCAATAATTGCAGATGGGCTTTCTGAGGTCCCAGATATCTTTTCTGATTTCCTTTTCTAACTTTCAGAATTTAGTAAATTAGCATATGGTTCATTGATACTTATGTGTAGACACTAGTCCCTAGAGACAACTATTTTTGGTTTCATATCTGGGCAAATGCAGTCCCAGAAAATTCCGAATGTGACAAACAAGAAACAGGTGTTGTAAACAAGTCAATGCTACTAAAAATACAAACTTGCAGAAACAAAGATACTATTCTGACATGGTTTGCACATAAGACTGGCATAGCATGTTTCAAGTACACACATATATGTCAGAAGGTGGGGGGGAGCATACCATATTCTGTCCCCCCTGGTTGAAAAGGTGTGGGGGGGGCATGTCCCCCCTATCCCACACCAAACTGCACCCATGATTTTGATTTGTTCTGTTGTACCCTTTCTGTCATCTGTCCAGCTCTATTTTTCATATTCATCACACAGGTCTGTAGTATGTCAGTAATGCAGCATGTGCTGGTGTCTACATTTGTAAAGCACAAAAACCCATGAGAAAATCAGTTGTCTTCACACTGTATGAAATACTATAATCCCGAACTCTTCGTTCCCCGAGTGTACATGGGTGTATTTGCATTTCTCATTCCTAACTTACAGATCCATTAAAAGCTCCCGTCTGAAGGCATAAATATCATCCGGGCCCAGAGTCCCCTGACTGCAACATTTTAGGAAAGATCAGCTGTGAACAGGATGGGAACACACAGTCCAGTACATTCAACTCTGACCTCTAAGTGGAAGAAAGCAATCAATAAACAACTGGCCAGATGCTGCCTTTGTTGGTGCGTCTGTCTGTCAGGAAAACAGCGTTTACACAGGTAGCACGAAACAAACAGGAAGCTAATAATAATGATTTATAAAAAGGATGTTACATTGGGGGGTCAAAGGAAAATGCTTGTGTTAAAGAATTTGGTGATTGTCCCAAAACATTTTCCACTTTACCCACTTATGTTAAAGAAGTTGTGGCTGCTGTCCTGACGTGGAACCTAAAGCACGGGGAAAATATTTGCTTTGGCAATATGATGGTTCAGTCTTCCTCCCACTGAATGAAGATTATAAATTATTTCAAGACTGCTCTTTTCCTTAAAATACATACTGCTTATAGACATGCAGGACAAGGTGGATAGATTTATTAAGAATTCTCCAGACACTCCCCTGTAACTGTTCATATTTCCATACCTCTAATTTCATTCAGTCCCAGAATTTAGGATGCTGAAAGCAAAAGAAATGCAGGGATGTGTTAGTACATGATATTGAGCATCCACTAGGGCTGCAACTAACAGTTATTTTCATAGCCGATAAATCTAATCATTACTTTCTCAATTAGTCGATTAGTTGTGAAGTCCGTAAAATGTCAAACAATGGTTAAAAAAAGTCAGTCATTGTTATCTAGAGCCTAAGATGATGCCTTCAAATGTCTTGTTTTGTCCACAGCCCAAATATATTCAGATTACTGCCAGATAGGAGTAAAGAATTAGGATTTTTTTTTAAATGTCTCAAATCATTAATTGATTATCAAAATAGTCACTGATTATTAATAGATGCATGAATTATCAAAACCTCATTCAAGAGTTTTTTTCAAGGTGTTTTTTAAATTTCTCTCTAGGCATGAAATTAACTGTGCAATTTAATTTTTTTTCTTGTGTACCTATTTTTCATGGAGTTACAAACATGTCCACTCAGCTGGACACCATGCATTTGATCTTTGAACCACAGAAATTTGTATAAAAAAAAAAACAGTAACAGAAATGATATATTGTGTGAAAACTATGAACAAACATGAATTTACATCATAATAACAAACACCAAATGATTAACCCCCCAAAATTTAACATGAGACCAGGTTTATGAAGGACAGCAAAGTTAGATAAGTACATGTATTGCAGTTGAAATATAGCCGGTGAAGCATGGCGTGCAATTTAATGGACATGTGATTAATTGCAAATTTCTCCCAATACAAACTAAACATCTGCAAATTTTAACAATTATATTAATCCTTAGATGTTACTTGATGCTAGCATCTTTTTTAACCTGTAGAGATTGTTGGGGAAAGTGTAGTGACACGGACCCACAACAGGGTGGGCGCAAATGAACGGTCAATAGATGAACCAAAAGGTAACAATTTAATGTTGTGAATGTGCACAACGAATATACAGACAATCTCAGAATATGATAGCAGTCAATCCACAAAAGTGACGTGTGGGCAGGCTCAGGGATAGAAGACGTCTGTCCTGAGAAGAGCCGGAGCCACACGATTTCCACCGCCACAGAATCCGTCACCGTCCCCGACTGTCGGATCTGGTACTGTTGGCGAGGAGCACAAACAGTGAGACATGGGTATGTGCACACCCAGGAACAAAAACAGTCAGGAGGTGGAAAGTCACCTCCACCTCTAATACACACTCGTGCAGCTCCTGTCAAACTTATCTGGTTGGGGTGTGAAGCGAAGCCGTCATGGATTACGCCAACCTCACTGATAAGGCACTCCACAGGAAAGCAGCTGCAAAATGAATTCAGACTAGGACACAGTTAGTTTCTGGCTGAGGATATTACCTTCACAGGTAGATGATATCTCGGCAACAAGGTGGAGATGATGTCCGGTCTTTATGGAGTGAGATGATGTAGAGTAGATGGGTGACAGCTGTCAAGAGATGAGTGACAGCTGTCACCCCCGGCTGTGTCCGTGGCGGCAGCGCCCTCTCGTGCCTGAAGCCCGCACTTCAGGCAGGGCGCCCTCTGGTGGTGGGCCAGCAGTACCTCCTCTTCAGGCGGCCCACACAACAGGACCCCCCCCTCAACGGGCGCCTCCTGGCGCCCGACCAGGCTTGTCCGGGTGGCGGCGGTAGAAATCGGTCAGGAGGGCCGGATCCAGGATGAAGCTCCTCTTCACCCAGGAGCGTTCCTCGGGTCCATACCCCTCCCAGTCCACCAAATACTAGAACCCCCGGCCCATCCGACGGACGTCCAGGAGCCGGCGCACCGTCCAAGCCGGCTCCCCGTCGATGATCCGGGCAGGAGGCGGCGCCGGTCCTGGAGCACAGAGGGGTGAGGTGTGGTGAGGTTTGATTCATGACACATGAAAAACCGGGTGGATCTGCAGTGAAGCTGGGAGTCGGAGCTTCACTGCGGCAGGACTGAGGATTTTGAGGATTTTGTAAGGTCCGATGTACCTGTCCTTGAGCTTCGGGGAGTCCACCTGGAGGGGGACGTCCTTTGTGGATAGCCACACCTCCTGTCCGGGCCGGTAAGCAGGGGCCGGGGACCGCCGGCGGTCTACATGGGTCTTCGCCCTCGTCCGGGCCTTCAACAAGGCAGAACGGGCGGAGCGCCACACCCGACGGCACCTCCGCAGGTGGGCCTGGACCGAGGGCACACCGACCTCTCCCTCCACCATGGGAAACATGGTGGACCAGAAGGTCTGCAGTCTCCTGGGCCGTGGGGAGCTTCGGGAGGGCCACGAAGTGGGCCGCCTTGGAGAATCGGTCCACTATCGTGAGGATGGTGGTGTTGCCCTGGGACGGCAGGAGGCCCGTGACAAAATCCAGACCGATGTGGGACCAGGGGCGATGAGGCACAGGAAGTGGCTGAAGAAGTCCCTGTGCCTTCTGGTGGTCTGCCTTGCCCCTGGCACAGGTGGTGCAGGCCTGGATATATTCCCGGATGTCGGCCTCCAGGGCCGCCCACCAGAAGCGCTGCCGGACCACTGCCACGGTCCTTCGCACACCCGGATGACAGGAGAGCTTAGAACCGTGACAGAAATCCAAGACAGCAGCCCTGGCCTCTGGCGGGACGTAGAGTTTGTTCTTCGGCCCAGTTCCGGGGTCCGGGCTCCGTGCCAGGGCCTCCCGGATGGTCTTCTCCACGTCCCAGGTGAGGGTGGCCACGACAGTGGACTCCGGAATGATGGGCTCTGGTGGATCCGACAGCTCAGTCTTGACCTCATCTTCATGCACCCGGGACAAGGCATCCAATCTCTGGTTCTTGGTCCCGGGGCGGTAGGTGATTCGGAAGTGTGGGCAGGTTCGAGGATAGAGGACATCTGTCCTGAGAAGAACCGGAACCACATGATTTCCTCCGCCACCGAACCTGGAGAATACTGGAGCCGCCAAATCCCGAACACCTCAGGTGGCCACTGTCTCCGCGTGTCGGATCTGGTACTGCTGGCGAGGAGCAGAGACAATCAGATGTGGGTGTGTGAACACCCAGTAACAACGACGGTGGGAATTCCACCTCCACCTCTAACACACACTCATGCAGTGTCTGAGTAACCACTTATCTGGATATGCAGGCTGAGAAGGTTACCTCCTAAGGTAGACGATATCTTGGCAACGAGGTGGAGATGACGTCCGGTCTTTATCGAGTGGGATGATGAAGTGTAGATGGGTGACAGCTGTCAAGAGATAATGAGTGACAGCTGTCACCCCCGGCTGTGTCCGTGGCGGCAGCGCCCTCTCGTGCCTGAAGCCCGCACTTCAGGCAGGGCGCCCTCTGGTGGTGGGCCAGCAGTACCTCCTCTTCAGGCGGCCCACACAACAGAGATATCCTGCTATAGAAAGCTTTACAAGATGTTCCTTGAGCATTCACCATTCCTGGCTTCCCGTCAGCCATCTTGGTTTTACATTAAAAAATTGCACTTACCATGACTTGCCATTAGGTGGTAATGTATGGGATGGTGCGCAAGTGTCCACTGTGTTTGCTGATATGCAACTATAACAACAAAACCCATGTATATACAAGAGAACAGCTTTTGAATAGCTGCCCACTGTAGTGACCACTATGCATGAAAGGGTTAAATGCATAAAATTTGTTGGCCCGGGAAAATATATATATATATATATATATATATATATATATATATATATATATATATATATATATATATATATATATATATATATATATATATATATACACACACACACACACGCACACACACACACACACACACACACACACCAGGAGCTAAATTGCATTACTAAGAGGAGAGGAGACTAAGAGGAGACTAAATTAAAAATTAGAGAAGAAAATGAAAGACAGAAAATGTACAGGTAGAAAAAGGTGGAAGAGAAGAGAGAATGAAGGAATAAAGGAAATAAAGACAGAAAGTGGAGAAGAAGAAAGGAAACATGGCTTTTGTGATTTGTCTCCCACAGATCATTTGGTGGACCGAGTCCCACTTCTCAACAAACCAGCTCACTTGTTTTTCTTGGACACATTTTTCTTGGACTCATTTCCTGAAGATCCACATCCTTTCTAGATGATGCCCAGTGGGAACAAGGTTCAACTTCCCTTGAGGGGAATGGAGGAGAAGGAGCATGGGGTCAGGGTTTAAGGGAGGTCAGTGTTCGTCTACAGAACACAGAGATTACAAAGCCCTCGACGAGGTGCCCCGAGGAGAATGGAGGTAGAGTAAATAAACATATGCAGATGATGTTTAGATATCTCTGAGAGTGTGTTTAACTCTCCTGGCTGGGAAATCAGCTTCAAAAGCTGCCTGCTAGAAAGAAAATGATACACATGGAACACAACCTACAGTAACTAAGGAAGGTGTTACAGTATATACCGTCGGCAACAGCTAAACGGCCACAAGTCACAATGCTAAAAAGATTTCTATGTTCATGTAAATTGGTTTTCCATTAAATAAAAATGTCACGTCTTTTTGTGTGGAGTTTTCCATTTATCTCCATATCACAGGGGGTTCTTTCTGGGCACCCAATGCCCCATAGTTAGTAAGAAAGACCCTTTGGCTTCTTCCTTGTTTCAGTCGGGGTCACCACAGCAGATCCCAGGTAGATCTGTATGCTGATTTGGCAAAAGTTTCACACCAGATGCCCTTCTTGACGCAACTCCGCATTAAATGGAACATGGGCAGGAGTGGCCTTGAACTGGGAACCTTCTGCATGGGAAACAAACACACTTAACAGCTTGGTGACCAGCCCTGCTAGCAATGCCCCAAAGTAATTTTAATTGGAGACCCTATAATGTCTAAAGGAACACACAGGTATTTTGGGGGGTCCAACACCTTTGCAAGTGTTGCCACAGCAGGGACCACCCTGAAATACCACCCCACATCTCTAACCTCTAGACCATCACCTCTTAAGGTTTCCTTCTCTGTACAAGAGTGACAAAATGTCAGTATATCAACACTTTAGGATTAGACCTAGCCCAATGATAGACAGCTAACCCGTAGGGTCTGCTGGCACCTCTTGTCCCAAAGTGTGCTGGGATCAGATCCAGCCACCCACAACTCTTAACTCCAGCTAAGCTAGTCTATAAGATGGATATATGGAAAGATGGTAATTCTTGACCAATATTAGGCCCCTTCACACATAGTACGAATGTGGCCAAATTGCGCACGAAGCAGGAATCGTATGGAATTCGTGTAAAATCATAGCTGCCTCTAATGCCTCGTACAGCTGTCGCTACAACTATTTGCGCACACCAGCGGCTGAAAGACAGTGTATCCTGTGAGAGCCCATTCGATCCCTCTTGCGGCAAGTGTTGGCCAAAGTCCAACTGATGCACACGAACATGCAACATGGCTCGCTTGACACTGAGAAAATATTGAGCAAATGATCACTTTTGAGCTGGATGTGAAATTTGTCTGTGCCCCCACAAGTGTGGCATTGCAAAAAGTAACACACATGTGGTGCATGTGTCTCACACGTGTGCGCGTGTGTCGCACCCTCCACCCCCCCGCCCCCCGGAACACATGTGGCATATGTGTGTTTCGCACCCCCCACCCGCTGCCCCCTACACATGGCATGTGGTGGGGGAGCACACTTGCATAAAATGCTTATATGTATGTACAGACATGAACATGTGCAGGGCCGGACAGCCAGGTCAGAGCACACACAGCATGTGGAGGCGCCTCCCAGCTGTTGACCAGAGACACAAATGACAGCTCAGTGCACACGACATGTCACAGTACAAACACAGAGAGCACAGCCAAGACAGGTATATCAAAAAGTACTACACTACCTACATACAAAATTACATAACTAATAACTGAAAAATAATGATCACATAACAGAGAGTGACACGCTGGTGTGTGCGCTGAACTGACAGGGGGTGTGTCCACCGACAGCAGCTGTTGTTGAGATCTGTTGAGATCTCTGGTTCTGGACGTCTCAGCTGCGGAACATGTATCATGTTTGGATGGACATGACCTAAGAACTGTCCACTGTAATGTGCGTGTGTCAGCTTGCTGTTCTCACGTGGACATACATAAAAGCGTATATCGCTGTTGCAGTGAATGAGCGAGCGAGCGTACGCGGCAGACAATGACAGGCTGCCCCAGGTGAAACGGACGGTCAGATCATAACACGCAGCGGGTGATCTGAATGTCACATCACCCACGTGAGCTCTGTTCCACATGATGCAGAGTCTGTCCTATCCACAGGACACGTGTGTTGGGCCGCACACACATGTGGGGCTGGCTGGACACACCGGGCCAACAGATGTGGACATGATAAGTCTGTGACCATAGGTCATCTACAGAGGAACAGATGGTTCATACTTGTATTGTCTGCTTGATAAGAGGTATTCAATACAATGTTGTATTTTTATATGGTGTGTGGTTTTATTTTTAAATATGTCCTTGTCTCCTTGTTGATTTCAGGCATTTTATGCACCTTTTATAGGACAGCGATAGTAGAGCAGTGGTAAAGTTTTTGGCTGGTAATCAGAGCTTTTGTAAATTGCAGGTTTGAATCCCGTGGGTGGCATGTATTTTTTTTTCCACAACAGCTGCGTGATGTGGTTATACATGCACCAGCTGCTTGCACTGTGTTCCCGCTATGGTTTCGTGCACGCTCATGCACGAAACTGTCGCAGTGGGATCGTTCATGCCTGCTCGACCACGTGTCTCTCCCGCCGTCGGCTCATTGTTTTCGTGGTTCAACCTGATTTGTACTTATTCGTACTATGTGAGAAGGGGCCCTTAATAAAACCTTTAACATCTTAACCTCACATGGGCAGCAACAACCTCTTTGATGGAGAAAAGCAAAAGCTGTGTTTATCTCTCAGAAAGTCCAATAATCAGAGCAACACCTGGTCAAGACAAACTCCAGTCAGATTTGTGATAACATCCATATGGATCTCTGCCATGACGATTCACATTTACAAACTCCTCTGGTGCTTAAATTCTTTGGAGCTATCTCCTTGAAATTTGTCACAAGTGTTGAAAGATTACTAACATGATATTTGGGCAAATTAGTAAGTGATTGTATTTTTTTTTTTTTTTTACCACTTGCTTTGTTTCTTACATAATTCTGCTCATCTTTGTTTCACAGTTCATAACATAAGTGGTTTGGTAGATTTAGAGACCAGGCCACTTGAACTATGGGTGAATTTATCCATGCACGTGTCATATAGACTAAGCACATGCACATGAGTGTGCCAAAGATCTGACAGCATCCAGACCGGAAAGGAAGGTGGGGCAGTAGTGAGAAAGCAATAATGAGACTGAATTTGACTGTGTCAAGCTACACTTGTGTGTTTTTGTAAGATTGTGTGGGCAAGATCAAGGCTCGAGGGGGGAAATCCATTCTGAGAACAGAACAACTTGGACCTCTAGTCCTCCCAGGGGTCTCTGGGGCCTGACACCTGTGCTATTGCCTCACATTAGAGGAAAGAAATGTCTCGAGTTTATAGTCTGAGCACATGTATATGAAAACAGGACACATCTGCAACTTATGTCCTCGTGAGAAAGACATGACCAAGCAGTGTTTCTCAAATGAGGTGTTGCCCTCGCTTTCGACATCAACCAGATGTGTGGCCGTATTTCCAGGTACGCACACGTGTGTGTATTTTTCAGCGTTGGTATAGCCCCTTATATTCCCATTGTTCCCATTATGCCATGTTTCACTGTTTTACTGCTGTCACAGTGTGCACACAGCAGATCACCCAGTGCACTCTGACCCTGAAGTATAACTTGAATTCCTTAACCAAGTTATTCTGTGCTTTGGTAAATAGCACAGTAGAGCAAAAGATTGTGCACACTGTGTTAAATATGGCTGCAAGAGTTTGAACTCAGGCTGAGCTCAGCAGTAGAAGAGTCATCAGCCAGTCCTATTAGTATCAGGCAGCGGTGAGACGAAATCACCATCAAGTTACTCTCAAGTCATGAATCAGCAAGTCCCAAGTCAAGCCTCAAATCATAATGACCACC
This sequence comes from Thalassophryne amazonica, assembly GCF_902500255.1. Lineage (NCBI taxonomy): Eukaryota > Metazoa > Chordata > Actinopteri > Batrachoidiformes > Batrachoididae > Thalassophryne > Thalassophryne amazonica. Next base: position 19,889,959 of record NC_047116.1, read on the forward strand.
AATTGTTTGCAAGCTGACTTGATACTTGACTTGGGACTTGCAGATTGAAGACTTGAGAATGACTTGACAGTGACTTCGTCCCACCTCTGGTATCAGGTATACCCACCTAACCTCAAGGTCACTTTTTCCACCCTCTGATCCATCCTGCTGACCCAGCAATGGCCCATTTTGCTGGATTTGTGAAGGTTAGAAGCTGAACTAGTCAATATGTAGACCTGGGTTTAACTCCTGGCACACTAAATGTCTGTATCCTTGGACAAGAAAATTAATTAGCATTTTCCCAGTGCCCACAGCTGTAGGGGAAGTAACCTGTGATTGACTCGCATCTCGTCCAGCAGAAGTCGCAGACTTTCATCTGCTGCTTCATGCTATGGAACCCAGGGATACATACAGGCACCAATGGGCCTTGGAGCATATAAAGGACTTACCTACATCTTCCACCAGTTTGCAAAGGAGGAAAACAGGACACACATCCATACATGTCCAAAAGTCCATAAACAGCAGATTACAGTGCCATGCTAGTGTTCTTCATTTCAGTAAGATGTAGAAAATAAAAATTGAGGGAAGAGCTCAAAGTTGGACAGGACCTGGGCAATCAGGAAAACTGGCATATTCGCCAATTTAACATTTTTTATAACCCCATCTAATATCACAATAGTTTCATTATTATAGGAACCATTCCACTCATTTAAAATTCTATAACTAGGGTTGTAAGACAAAAACTTGATGTCTCTCTGGAAAATCCTTTGCTATCTCTGTAAGCACATTGCACTAGAAGAGAGGCTACCTAGAGAGATGAAAATAAAGAGTTTTTCCCAAACATGATCCATTCGTTATTGTTGGGGACCCTGGCAATAGGACCAGGCAGAGGGGATGCCCATAATGTATAACACCTGGTTATGACAAACAGATTAATACTTTTGCGATATAAGAAGGAACCATGCGTGTTCTCGGCTAGTTGTCAACTGGAACCAAAAGCAGGTTCACAAGGTTATGAATGCAGCAATGCCCAGCACCATGACAAGCTGCCAAACCTGACATAGTGACTGTCATTGGAGATAAGAAGCTATAACGTTGAAAACAGCCCTACTTCTTAATTCTTAAGCATCACTGAAAAACAAAATCGTTTCCTGTAATCTTGGGGGTGAACTCAGCCACAGTGGTACAATATTTTCTCCTCTGCACCAGGTGCGAGAATGGTAATGACTGTATCGCACAGCACAGTGTTTGTTCTGCATAACTCAATCCTTGCAGTGAAAATATATCTTTATGAGGAACGTGAAAGCCTATGAGAACTAATGCAGGTCTGACTGCTTCCTCCGCAGCCTGGAGAAAGGCCCCCATCATGGGTTTCACAGCAGCATCTGATGGGGAACACATGGCATTGCCGTGGTGACCCACAACTCTGGTCACATTCTTCCGACAACCCGGAGGACCCTTTCAAGTGATCCAACATTTCCTGGCTGCTGTCTGCAAATCAAATGCATGCATCCCAGAGGATGAACAGCTTTAACGCTGATTTTGTGCTGCGAGAACATAGATTTTACAGGTTTGTGTTTTTGTAGATATACATATGTCTGCATGGATTAAAATGAGATAGTAGTTGTTGTATTTATAAAACTACAAAAAAAAACTACTATAAAACTGCTTTTTACCCTTTTAAATACATTCTAATAGTAAAGAGAGTGGGCTGCGGCCTCAACTTTATCTAAAGTCTGGGTCTGTTAGTGAAGCTTAGGGCTAGTGGCCGGCAATCATCTGAGTAGTTCTTCTGATTTTCTTGTTGCTTAATGCTGACAAATTATACTGTATTTGTTGTCTTTCTGATTTTTTTTATCGCCGTTTGAGGTGCGGTTCCATCCAGAGATGGGAGTGGGTGTCTTCTTTTGCAAGCCTCCCGTCCTGTGCAGCAGCATGGACTCCCAAAATTTCCTGTATATTCGTATTATTAATTATGTCAGTAACATGGTCCAAGCAGAGGGTCACCCCTTTGAGTCTGGTCTGCTTGAGGTTTCTTCCTCAAATCATCAGAGGGAGTTTTTCCTTACCACTGTCACCTGTGTGCTTGATCTAGGGGTTGGTAAGGCTGGACCTTACTTGTGTGAAGCATCTTGAGGCAACTTTGTTGTGATTTGGCGCTATATAAATGATATAAATTGAATTAAATTGAATAAAACCGAATGATGGAATTGATTGTAGATTAACTTTTAGATATACTTCAACTTCTTTGTTGGAAATTACATGAGAATATTGATGTTGTATGTGACAAAACAGTGAAAACAATGAAATCAGCACAGACTACTACAACAAACTGCAGTTATTTCATTTTTAAAAAGCTAAAAAGGGGCCCAAAACTGTAAATTAATTCCACTACTTGTTTGTAAATGAATTTACATGTGAATACATGAAAATTCATTTACAAATAAGTACTGGAATTAATGAAATGCTTTCAAGTTCAACCCAACTTCTGATGAGTTAAGAGATAATTTTGTAAAAGCTTTTCCTCATCCCCTTGTTTAGCATCAAATAAAGAATTCCTCCGAAGTACAGCCATCCGTAATATTCCAGCCATAACATTTCTCAACCTGACTGTGCTAATCTTGGTGTTTGTTCACGGATGGTAATACAGTTGCTTTCAAGCTGTACAAGGCCAATCACTCCCATCGTAATACGCACAAGGTCACATAAATACTGCACTACCTCATGACTCGTTCTCCTGTAGAAAAGTCCAAACAAACTCTACATTCCTGCTCTAACACATGCAACATAAATGCAGTGATAGTTGTTTATATCAAATGTATATGACTGCAATATTATACAATATTAATGCAAAGTTGTCCCATTTTGTAACTGTTGATAGTGTGGTGGTTTGTGACAACTGTATAAGTTGTTTTCTGTATTATCAGCTATTTCATTTGGGATTTTTGTGCATTGTTGCAGTGTATTTTTTTCCATTCATACTTTTTCTCTACATGCTTACTCCAATTAAGTGTCACAGGGGCTGGATCCTAGCCCAGCAGTCGTAGGGCATGAGGCAGGGTACACCCTGAACAGGACTCAGTCTATCGCAGGGCAAAGTGTACATTTTATTCTATTAATTTATTCTTTTATTATTAGAGTTCATTTTGTTTAGTGCTTCAATTTCTTAGAAAATCCTATATAACTAGTTATTGTAATTATTACAATTTTTTTTACTAATTACACCCACACTTGACTGTCTTTGCTCTTCGCCAGCAGTACCAGATCCGACAGTCGGGGACGGTGATCACCTGGGAATTCGGGACTTGGCGGCTCCAGTATTCACCAGGTTCGGTGGCGGCGGAAATCGTGTGGTTCCGGCTCTTCTCGGGACAGACGTCTTCTATCCTCGAGCCTGCCCACACGTCACCATTGTGGATTGACTGTTATCAGATACTGAGATTGTTTGTATATTCGTTGTGCACCTTCACAACATTAAATTGTTACTTTTTGGCTCATCTATTGACCGTTCATTTGCGCCCCCTGTTGTGGGTCCGTGTCACTACACTTTCACAACACTAATTACAGTTAGACACAATCTAACCAATAGGAGCAGTGGGCAGCCACAGTCCAGCGCCCAGGGACCAACTCCAGATGTAGAGACGCTGCCTTGATGAGAGGCAGAGAAAGGAGCAGAACCTAAATAAGCATGTTTTTGATTGTGGCAGGAAACCAGAGTGCCCGAAGGAAACCCACACAGACACGGGGAAAACATGCAAACTCCACAAAGAAAGGCACAGGTGGGATGTGATCCCAGTACCTTCTTGCTGTGAGACAATCATGCTAACCACTAAGCAGCTATACCATTTGATTTGAACGATTGAACAGTATCTAATCGTGTTTTTAAAACACTCACTCTGGCAGTTATTGTGACATTTTAAGGGAAAAGCTGCTATTTTGGTTTTAGAAAGCACCTCAGTTTAATTTGTCATGTCTGAAAACATATGATTAGACACCAAAACCTGATCATTTTAACACTATTGATATATGACCCTTGACCAAGAGTGTATTGAGCTTTCCAGATTTCTGGTCATACTGACTTAGCGAAAGGTCAGAGACTACATATTTTTGGATTCAGTCTGACACAAGACAAGTATCTTTTCACCCCCCGCCGCCGCCGTTGACTCCTACTAAAAATGTCCATCACTTTGAAGAGGGACGCCAAAGTCAGATTTGTTCAGCATCCTTCAGGTAAGCCAAAACCACTTGAAAACCTTGGCCATCCTGAAAGTGTCCCAGAACAATAAGCTTGTTTCACTATAACATAGGCAGTGTGCAGCAGTGATGTTGGTGAACATGCAATAAACATAGTGCAGCAGATAACTGAAGCAATCCTTCAAATGGTGACACAAGCACCAAATTTGATAAAAATACATCCGACGTCAGTTGAAGAATTACACAGAGGTCAAAATTTAAAAATGCTCCAATCAAATTGAAAACTGCACCACATTATTTGTCTGATCATAAAAATTCCAAAAAATCTGTGACTGAATTCTATGGAGTTATGGGATAAAAACAGCAAGAACGGTGGCAAAGGTCAGTTTCAGTTTGTACAGGGGTCAAAAGTTAAAGTTGCACCAATTTTGGTAAAAAGTGATGCAAATTCTTAGTTGAGTTAACTCAACTAAGAATTTGCAACTTTAAGTTTGCATCACTAAAAAGTTACCTGTGTGATGTGGTACAACTTTAACACTAGGGGGAGCTCTACGTCATATGCCAATTATTATCATTCATGTTGAGACCTCCAGCTCCTTACAGTGGATTCTGGAGAACTGTGGAATGTTCGACTGTGACAGCCTATATAAGGAGTAGGTGAGGTGAAGATTGGGCGTGGCAGTCTTGTCTTCAGACCAGAGAGAGCTCAATCTGTATCAACCATCTTCCACCACAGCTTGGGAGAGCCATGCTGGACTGTCTTTCTGGAGTACCGTTTGGATCTGTGAAAAGGACTGTCACTAGACTTGGTGGACATTTGGACTTTGAGTAAATACGGCTTATGCTCTCCAATATCTTGGTCAGGGTTTGGTTTAGGTATTGTTAAGCTTAAAAGCAGCTCAGTTTGATGTTATTGCTGTTTGTTTTTGTAACATTGTGGTTTTATTAAATTTCAAGTTCTGGATTCAGCTTAGAAACTTAGAACCTTTGTCTGCCATCCTTGCTGTTGATTTGTCCATAACACCTGCGAGAAGCAACTTGCAGCTACAACATGTACAGTATTTGAAATTTTAGCAAGAAAATTGTATTTTTCTTCATACACTAATCAATAACCTCTTTGATGACTGAAGTTATGTTCAGTAATAATCAGTGTATGAAGGAGTGTTTAGTTTTTTCTTTGCATGTGCACCTTTGTGATCAACGTTTACCTGTACACATCAGTGCTTGTGTGCATCTTCTGAAAGAGATGGTCCTTTCGCTATGCATGAACAACAGTCTTCTTGTTTCGAAACTGCACCCATTATCTTAAAATAGGAACTGGAGCCACTTTAATCAGCTTTTAAAGCAAAAGGACAACTGGGTGCACATCACACAAGTCAAACTCAGCTTTTTAAAGTAATGAGGGGGAAGAAATGTGGAAAAAAGTCTCAACTATAGAAGCAGACAAAGATGTCATTGGAGAATTATTAATGTGATCTTCTAATTTTGATTTAATGAGTTAATGGAAGCATTTTTGTGTCTGGAAGCTTGGCCCAATCTCACCCCTAAAAATACTGAATAATGGTGCTTTGTCAGAAAAACTTGGTGTCACTGCATGCATGCTGAAAGTATCCTCTGGTATCTTTATGTGCCAGAGACAAATCTGTCTTCTGTATCAGCAGAGCCTTAATATATTTAACTGTAACCAAAACAGATAAGAGTATTGTTCCAGCCCTAATCGATATGTACAGTATAACGTTTTGGAAGGAAAGGTTCTTTACATTTAGGGCGAAATTCATGTGACAGTATTAGACTTGTCTTTAAAAAGATCCCAAAACAAAACCATCACCCAAACTTTAATCAAGACAAAGATCCAAGCTTTCAATGACTACGTTTACATGCCGTTAATATTCGGGTTAAGGTCAATATTCCGGTTTCTGAATCATTAGGAATAACCCGTTTACATGCTTAAGCAGACAGAGTTACTCCTGTATACATGGTCACTGGTATCATTTGGAATATCCCCATCTAAACAGCGGCGCATGGACAATGTCCAGACGCACGGAGAACGTCATGACGCAAATATGTGTCATTTCCGTTTCTTCTTCCTTTTTCTACCGTCAATAAAAGACATTATATTCATGTCTTTCACGATACTAATGAAGTATTCGGTTTCCTCCTCGCTCCAAAAGTGTGGTGCTGTGCTGCCGCATCTGGATTTCCCCATACTTGTTTACCTCTGCTTCTGTGGTGTCCGGTGGGCATACAAGCAGTTGCCGTACTCAAAAGACCAAGATTCCTTGCGGATAGGACATGCACAGAACACAAAATAATGTTCCTTTCTATGGGGATATTCCGATGCGCGTTTATATGACCTGATATTCGGGTGAGAAAAGGAGTATCCCAGCGGTCATATTCGGGTTTTTAAAACACCGAATATAAGCATATTCGGGTTTTGCGGGTGTTTACATGGCCGTGCGCACCCAGGTTATTGCTAATATTCCGGTTATGAAAGGGTTATTGGCTGCATGTAAACGTGGTCACTGACTTCCTAGACTCAGAAATGTATTTGCACGTTGTGAAAATGTCAAAGGTGTAGAGTAACATTTATGTCTTTGGCTCCTCAGCCTTTGAGATCGAGAGACAATGGGGAAGAGACAGAGGAGTTTGGATATGTTGATACCTCTTCAGGAGAACAAGGATCCAAGTCCTTAGGATCCTGGTGCATTCTGTCTTACTGTATGGTTGTGAGAATTGGCTGCTAACCAGACTGACCGGTTTTTGGGTACCGCTGGAATGGCTTTGTGTCTAACAAATGGTTATTCAGCAAGACCCTGATGAGGAGTATCACTCAAATTGCAAAGAAACACCAGCTATGACATTTTGTCCACATGGTGTATTTCTCTGTGCCCGGTCCAGCATGCAGATGTCTCAGTGGTGAGGACCACAGAGGATGGAGAAGGTCAAGAAGGCACTCATATTTCATCTGGCTGTGACAGATAGATGCTTAACTTTGGAGAGGTGGGGATGGACCAGTTGTGTGTTTGAGAGGTTTCCATCCGGGACTAAGAACGGTGCTTTAGTGTGGTGGATGTGGTGGAGCCCTGACCTGTCCTACAGTATGATCAACAAGCAGGTTTTAGCATGATATATGTTTAACAGCAAACACTTCTAAGCAGTCTACAGAAACCCAACAAACCCAAGACCCAACAACCAAACAAACTACAGGAATGGATGAGGAGTGAGTTTCCTGTGTGGCTGGCTGATAAACCACATTCTGAACAGTATGTCCTGACGACATAGTGAATTATTATTGTGTTTTTTTTTATTTTTGGCAAAGTGTGTCTTGGTGTATTAACACACAACAGCTGGTCACAGTGTGTTTGTCCAACTGTTTCTCCACACATTACTGCAGTATTACTTTACACAAAAGACAAAGCCAGCCTGTGTACAACTAATTTCTCTTTCTAAAAACTCAGTCAGCAGAAAAGAAAATCCCACCATCAAAAAGTTTTAGTGACAGCAACAGGTTTATACATCTCTCTCCAGCAACCAACTCACAAAGATTTTATTTTTTTAATTGTCCGCTTCTCTGGCAGACCCCAAATGTGGCAGTACACGTCAAAAGACATACTGTATGATAAAAGCATGAAAGAACAGAGAGGTGAACAGGCTTAATTTGTCTGGGAATATATGTGTGTGTGTGTGTGTGTGTGTGTGTGTGTGTGTGTGTGTGTGTGTGTGAGCTCAAACTGGCAATTTTGCCTGTAAATGCAAGTAGGTTTTCCAACTGCTAGAACTAACATGCAAACATGTTCTGTTGATATGAGCTGAACTCTTTACCTTTTTTGCGGTGATGCAGTCACGTGATATTGTGACAATTCCATGTGAAAAAATAAAATTTCATTGGATGGCCTTCAGAAAAGCACACATTGTTCTGTTTTTTCTTTACTTACTAATTTTTAAACCAGTAATGTCTATATTTTGGTCTCCAGTATCAAAATGACTGATAAGGGCCTTTGAATTTATAGTATATGTCAGCAAAGAGCATGACGGAAAAGGGAAAATGCAAAGTTTGTTAATCTTAATCGGGAACAGTCCATGGTCATACACAGGTAATCAACAAAACAGTTGAGCACAAGTGTCTGTGCAGGAACAGGCAGATGGGTTAACCAGAAGCACAGGCTGTAGGTCCATATACATTATAAGGCAGTGTGCAAGGCAACAGTGTCTGTGAGAGAGACAAAAGTTGGGTTAACAAGTAAAGCCAGCAGAAGGTCAAAACACAGAGATCAATCATACCAGATAGACAGCCCAATAATCCACAAGCTAAGCTTGGAAACACAAGGAGGTACCGTTGGTCAGCAATTGGAGATCAAACACCAATACAATAAAACTCTAGAATACTCAGAGAAAAATCCACCAAGAAATTAACCGTAACTGTGAACACCGAAGCAAAACGTAAGCAAAACGTAAGCTTTTTTCAAACTTAATTTACAAAAACTCTCGATGGGAGACATCAAAGTTTAAAAACAAAACAAAACAACAAAAAACATTACAAGACTGCTCTGCGTTGTTTGCACATGCACAGTGCGAGCGGTTGGATGCTTGTTGATCTTCAGCAGCAGGATACCCTCACGACGGTCGACCAGAATAATATCAAACAGGTTTGATTTTCATTCGACCATACGATTGGCGATCAGGAGGTGGTCGTGAGATGTTAAAAGCAGCTTGTTGCTCCATGTACACTACACGATGCAGGACGCGTGATTAATCTGAAACTCGGTGCAAAAAATTCTCGTACGAATGAAAAATCATCTGAAGAAGGGTCAAAACTCACACAGTGTAAAGCCAACATTTGTGTGTCAAGACAATATTGAGTGCACGTTTTACAACATCATAAAACATGCGCACGGCACTAATAAAATGAGTGCACATTCTCTCCACATGCAAAACATTTTGAGATGACACTTCCAGGGCTCCATAAAAATGCTTGTTTTTACTAATAAAAAATGGAATATTTTACAAAAGCACATTTATCTGTAAACACCAACACACGACACACGTGACATTAATGTGTTGGTTTACATAATGAATGACTGAACCAATCAGTGTTTAGCAAAGGCAGTTTTACCAAGAATCCTTTGCAATCTGTCTGTGTTGGTTACAAAACCTCAGAATTAGTGCATTATTCAACATTAAAAAATATATGTTATATTTTAACTTTGTACCAATGACAGAATTGACATTAATGGAGTTATTCTATCAGTATTCACACCAAACCATAAGTCAGCATGACTTTATTTTCCAAGACCTCCGCCTGACCGGAGCGTTGTGATTGGAAGAGAGCTGGTTTTGTGGCTGCTCTCAGGGTGTTTCTGTGCTGGAAGCCATGTAGTAAACAAGAGCTTCCAGCAGGGGGCAGGATATTCAAACATAGAAGTGTGGGCTCATTGTTTGGGTCTGTTGTCGCTTTTAATGCTTCCAAAAGTGATCGTGGTGTTAAAACTCAAATTCAGCTTGTTAGTACCAGAGACAATACTGGAATTTATCGGTTATCTGTAACTTCTGATACATGTTTGGGTGGTTTATCGGTTTATCTTTATCAAAGATAACTTTTCAGTTATCTGATTATCTGTTATCAAAGTTCATTTTTTGGTTATCTGTGCCCACCACTGGATTTATGTTGTGGTTGTGCTAATTTTGTTGTGGAGAAGTTGAACTTTCAGCAGATATTCGAACAGTATATTGCAGATTTTGAGAACTAGTACACACACATATACGAGTACATATATATATATATATATATATATATATATATATACATATACTCAAAAATATAAACGCAACACTTTTGGTTTTGCTGCCATTTTGTATGAGATGAACTCAAAGATCTAAAACTTTTTTCCACATACACAATATCACCATTTCCCTCAAATATTGTTCACAAACCAGTCTAAATCTGTGATAGTGAGCACTTCTCCTTTGCTGAGATAATCCATCCCACCTCACAGGTGTGCCATATCAAGATGCTGATTAGACACCATGATTAGTGCACAGGTGTGCCTTAGACTGCCCACAATAAAAGGCCACTCTGAAAGGTGCAGTTTTATCACACAGCACAATGCCACAGATGTCGCAAGATTTGAGGGAGCGTGCAATTGGCATGCTGACAGCAGGAATGTCAACCAGAGCTGTTGCTCGTGTATTGAATGTTCATTTCTCTACCATAAGCCGTCTCCAAAGGCGTTTCAGAGAATTTGGCAGTACATCCAACCAGCCTCACAACCGCAGACCACGTGTAACCACACCAGCCCAGGACCTCCACATCCAGCATGTTCACCTCCAAGATCGTCTGAGACCAGCCACTCGGACAGCTGCTGAAACAATCGGTTTGCATAACACAAAGAATTTCTGCACAAACTGTCAGAAACCGTCTCAGGGAAGCTCATCTGCATGCTCGTCGTCCTCATCGGGGTCTCGACCTGACTCCAGTTCGTTGTCGTAACCGACTTGAGTGGGCAAATGCTCACATTCGCTGGCATTTGGCACGTTGGAGAGGTGTTCTCTTCACGGATGAATCCTGGTTCACACTGTCCAGGGCAGATGGCAGACAGCGTGTGTGGCGTCGTGTGGGTGAGCGGTTTTCTGATATCAATGTTGTGGATCGAGTTGCCCATGGTGGCGGTGGGGTTATAGTATGGGCAGGCATCTGTTATGGACGAAGAACACAGGTGCATTTTATTGATGGCATTTTGAATGCACAGAGATACCGTGATGAGATCCTGAGGCCCATTGTTGTGCCATCCAAGAACATCACCTCATGTTGCAGCAGGATAATGCACGGCCCCATGTTGCAAGGATCTGTACACAATTCTTGGAAGCTGAAAATGTCCCAGTTCTTGCATGGCTGGCATACTCACCGGACATGTCACCCACTGAGCATGTTTGGGATGCTCTGGACCGGCGTATACGACAGCGTGTACCAGTTCCTGCCAATATCCAGCAACTTCGCACAGCCATTGAAGAGAAGTGTGAACCAACATTCCACAGGCCACAATTGACAACCTGATTAACTCTATGCGAAGGAGATGTGTTGCACTGCATGAGGCAAATGGTGGTCACACCAGATACTGACTGGTATCCCCCCCCAGTAAAACAAAACTGCACCTTTCAGAGAGGCCTTTTATTGTGAACAGTCTAAGGCACACCTGTGCACTAATCATGGTGTCTAATCAGCATCTTGATATGGCACACCTGTGAGGTGGGATGGATTATCTCAGCAAAGGAGAAGTGCTCACTATCACAGATTTAGACTGGTTTGTGAACAATATTTGAGGGAAATGGTGATATTGTGTATGTGGAAAAAGTTTTAGATCTTTGAGTTCATCTCATACAAAATGGGAGCAAAACCAAAAGTGTTGCATTTATATTTGTGTTGAGTGTGTATATATACATATACATATATATACACACACATATATATATATATATATATATATATATATATATACACGCACGCACGCACGCACACACACACACACACACACACACACACACACACACACACACACACACACACACACACACACACACACACACACACACACACACACACACACACACACATTATGAGAGGCCAAACAGGAAAATATGTGAATATAAACATTGGAAACCTTGAATATATTGAATGGAAGCTTGAATATATTGAATGAACCTTGAATATGTTGAATTAAACTAAATATATATTGAACGGAAACTTGAATATATTGAATGAAACTTGGAAACTTGAATATATTGAATGACCCTGAATATATATTGCATGGAAACTTGAATATATTGAATGAAACTAAATATATATTGAATGGAAACTTGAAAATATTTAATGGAACATATATTGCATGGAAACGTGAATATATTGAATGAAACTAAATATATATTGAATGGAAACTGGAATATATTGTTGTTGTTGTCCATCCGGCTGCTCCCGTTCTGTTCGGGGTCGCCACAGCGGATACAGCCAGATCCACATCAGTATCTGGCAGACGTTTTACGCTGGATTCCCTTCCTGATGTAACTCCAGTTTTACCTGGAGAAACACAGACAGTCCCTGGTGTTCCAAAGATGTCTCCCATTCAAGTACTAACCAGATGCTGCACTGCTTAGCTTCTGAGATTTGATGGGATCAGGCTGACACAGAGCAGACTGGCTGTGCGGAAACTGGAATGAATGTAACTTGAATATATTGAATAAAACTAAATATATTGAATGGAAAGTTGAATATATTGCTGAACCCATACACGGGTTGCTCTGGGGTTTTATGGAGTTAAAATGCACAAAGACATCACAGTTTCTACAGTAAACACTCGTAATCTCATAAACTGTCAGCATCTGCAAAATATGTCAATAAACTGGTCTAACAATCAGAAAACTCAGTTCCATCAGAACAGACCAATCGTGTGTAGTGAGGATGATGTTAGTTAAGGATTATTGATTCTTTTTAAATTCAAATAATGTCATACTTTACTATAAATCTGTTTTTTTTTTTACATTAAAGAACTGTGTTCTCAGTTTTCCTAAAAATCAAAAACCGAAAAAAAGCAACCAACATTACTGAGGCAAGAGTTCGATTACACAGCGATAAAATGTTTAGACCAGTTGCTGAACTTTTTCCACACTGACAGCATCTAAGCTGTGATTCTGTCCCTCAGCAGATGGGAAAGTACATGATATTGAATTCAGAAAGTATGGGCTTGTTTTGATGGAACAAGGAAATGTCTGCTATTTATATATAGTTAGAGCGCGCACATAACTAAACATGATCATTTCCCATCAAAACACAGACACTGTCTATATTAAACAGATCAGTGCGCTGTCATTGTGTTCAGCTTCCTGTGACGTGCTTCATTTCCGTCTCAGCTTTTCCCATCTGTATGATGTCCAACATAAACCTGCAAATGTCCACAGTGAGATGGAGCTACTCAACTTTAAACTGAAACTTTATTTTCTTTATTTTTTAGGGGGGTTTTTTGCCAAGTAAAGAGCCACTCCCTTTTCTGCGGACTGCCCTCACAAAAAAAAAAAAAAAATCTTCACTGATCTGCTGAACATGGTTTTGTTGAGGATGTCTTACATTTAGTTTATCTTGCTGGTTTGCGTGTGTTTCTGCAGGTAACACTGGAGTTGCGTCAGGAAGGGCATCCGGTGTAAAACTTGTGCCAAATACCAGTGCGGATCTGGCTGTATACGCTGTGGCAACCCCGAACAAAAAAATGGGAGCAGCCAAAAGGACAACAACAAGACAAGAGCAAAACAATATACCATACTTTCCAGGGTATAAGATGTGAGGTTTTTTTTTTTACTCGTTTGGAAGATCCTGCGACTTATGCTCCGGTGTTACTTATATACCGATAAATCATGTTTTTGTTCATGTGTTTAATGCATATTTTATAAGCAAATAAGAGTGAAATGTTTTGAACACTTTCGCTGCGACAGCACTGAGTGCTACCTGTTATCGCTGAAGCTGCACTAAACTGACGTAAACAGACGTATTTCTGTAGAATATTTAGTTCTGGGTTTTGTCTCGATGTCCTGATCAAATGAACGTGTGTACACGAGTGTTATGGAGGACAAAAAAAAAAGCCCCATGTGGAGGAACATCAAAAACTTTGCTTGTATCGAAATGTGTTACTGATTGATTTCGTAGTCTGTAGTCATAATTTGGTTGGTACCCAAACTCTACCAACCAGTGGCTTAAGGTGATGACTGGATGTCTTTGGTACCAGGTCTCGTCAGCGGATTCTTGGGTACCACTGGAATGACTTTGTGTCAAATGAATACTTACAGTACTTAGGCCTTGTCTTGGATTTCACACTGCTCTCACAACAGCAGCCTCACAATCTGTCGGAAGCATCAAAAATCTTTTTATTTATTGAAGTCACGGCCTGTTTTTAGCTGGACCAGCTAGTTCTCCAGGTCTGGGATTCTCATTCATCCACATTCCTTGTAGATTCCTTTGTTTACTGTGCTTGTGTTCTTCCATCTAGAAGCCTTGTGAAGTTCTTCAGATGCATTGTGTGCTTAATTTATCTGTTCATTAATGTGTTTTCACCCTTTTTTATTACAAAACTCAGAAACATAGTCCAGTAATGGTGCTGATGAACAATGAAGGGCTTGGCAGCATGCAGTGTGGAGCGTGGTATTTTTCTGCACGCCTTCAGTGAACGCTCTGCCAGAGGGAGTGGGTGGTAAAGCTGGAGAGCCAAGCTTTTTCAAACCGACTCTCCCCCGAGCAAAACCCCATGAAATTAACATAACAACTTCACATGGAACAATCACTTCCCTTCTCTTCCTCTCTCTCTGTAACTGATGCCGTCGTCGTCCTTATGTTCAACGTCTTGATGTCACTTTGCTTTTTCAGATCAAGACAATGGAACTCTAGTATTTTACTGTTAAACCTGTAATCACCTCACATTACCATCTATAGACTGAAATTTTTTTTTTTTCTTACGAAAGACCTTTGAACAGTTCTCACTAAACATGACTTTTATTTTTCTTGAAAATACCTCCATGTGTGAACAGGGAAGGTAACCTTCAGTGTCTTGAGACAAAAGTCAACACAGGTCCTAAATGGGTCCTGAGCCCCACCGGGTCTGTGCTTATCCCCGGATACGGTAGCAAGAAGCAAATGTGAGTCTACAACTGCTTCTGAATGGAACACCAGTCTGTGAAAAGATTGTTTTCCCAACCAAAGGTGGTACCCATTTACAGCTGGGTGGACTGAGATGATGCAGACATGTCATGTCCAAGGACACAGACAGAGAACCTGAATCACACAGCTGGAATCCAACCCCAGTGTATATATTGTTAGTTTTCAACTCTTATCCCCACTAAGTCACCTGCTCTCTATCCAGACGTGTAGAAAATTGTGTTTTGTATGTCAGCTGAAATGCATATGAAGATGTCGCGAATGTCATTCAAACTATCTGAAATAGTAACAACCACCACCACAACTCTAATGGTAATAAAATAATATAAATAATAAAAAAAACATTTTTGACTGTTCAAAGACAAAAAACATCTCTCACACATCACGTAGATGCAAAAGGAAGATAAGTCAATGTTAAACATTTCTCTATGTGAAAAGTACTGAAAAAGAATGACAGAGCTATGGTCACTTTCTAATTTATTATAATATTAATAGTACAACTGTCTGTTATGTGCACTGAGGTGGTGCCGTTGCAGCACTACTTTGATCTGTTCAAATCTACATTACTTTTTGTTGCAATATTATATTAATATGACGACTATGCAAGGAAGAAAAATACATGCTCATCAGCATTACTGTGCACACTCATTGAAAGCTCAGTTAAGCCTCTCTTACACAGGAGGTTTGTATTTATGTGTCAAGGTTTCAGCCCTGTTTATGTTTCAGTCTTTGATTTTCTGTTATATTATTGTCACTGGTTTTGTTTTCTGTGTATTTTCTGTTTATCATACCTTAATCATGTCTTTCTGTTTATTATACTTAGTCATGTGGTTTATTCACTTGTAGATTCTGCCCAGCTATTGTTTCCATTGTGTAATATTTAGTCGTATTTTCTATTATCGCTTTTGCCACTTATGAGTTCCACTCTTGTTTAGTTTTAACCTTTATTTTCATGTTGATCCTTTTCTATTCTTATATTTGTTTTTTTGTTAATTCCTTGTTCGGGTATGTTGGGTCTTCTTTATCTTTTCTTATTTACGAGGTCTTGAGTTTTGTTTGTATTTGGTTTTGATGTGTTATTTTGGTGACTGTGATTTTAGGATCATCTCTTTGTCAGGTCATGTTCACTTTGCGTTTGTCTCACTGCACCATCTTGCACCAACTTCCCTCATTTTTGTTTCTTCCAACCACACCTCCTTCCTGAATGTTCTCCACACCTGTGTGTAGTTCCTCTAATTATCACCTCCCTTATTTAAGCAGCTTCAGTTCACCATTTCCCTGCCACTTCGTTGCACTTTTGTCATCGTTCCAGCCCTTCTCACAGCCTTGTTTTGACCTTGTTTGATTGCCTGTCCAGATTTTGACCTTGCTTGTTTTTGACCTCGCCTCTGTCTTGCCTTTGAACTCCACCATGCCGTGTACCTGAACCCTGCTTGTTTTATTAGACCACGCCTTAACACTACGTCTACCTGTACCTCTATCTTGCTGACTGATACTCTCTGTACCAAATCCTTTGACAGTATACTAGATAAAGCCTTTTTTACTAACCCTAACATTCTGTCTCTGAGTCTGCATTTGTGTCCAACCACCTTCTGTGCCACGCACCTCGAAGCATGACATTGTGGTATTTAGGGGCACGTGTAGCACTCACCACCCAACTCACCACTATCCGATACAACAACAGCACTACTTGCCACAAATGCATTACACAACTCAACATGGTTTCCAGCCCTAGGCAGGGTGTGGCAAGTGTTTTGGTCATGTTAAAAACCCTTGCAACTCAAGTTCACTGAAGTTGATAAAATATTGGCCAGGAAGCAGCAGACGACGTCCATTGGAAGTACCTCCAGTTTTACACGCTATTTTAACTGGCACCAGATGCCACACACACACACACACATAACCACTGCCTTGCTAAACTCAACAGCACTTGCTGCCGATACCTGACACTATATGTGAGTGTAGCACACCAATGGTTGCCACTAACACGCCATGCACATGCCTCCTGTGTGAGAGCTGTTTTAGATATTTGTCAACTGTTACACAATAAGGAAGGCTGAGGTGTTTTAGTGGCTGAAAGGTTCTAGTGGTCCAAAGTAAAAAAACAAAAACAAAACAAAACAAGACATTTGGACATCAGGACATTTGCAATCAGGACATTTGCAATGCTCTGTCCCAAAATTGCTTGTTGTGATCAGCAAGAGTTATGCAGTCTATCCTTTGTTACACAATTGACACACCTCCATCGGGCTCCAGAAGCTTCCTGCAAAACTGTTCATCCAAACTAACTCTCTGGATTTTACATTTTATTTTAGTTTGTTGGATGGAACATACAAGTCAACAATCAAGGAAGCGTCAACAATCCTCTCAATAACAATTCTGTCCCAATAACACAACTCAACTAACGCAGAGTGATGCTGACATGACTCTGGCCACCATTTACCCATAAACAGCCACTACCTAACCACTGCAGCTGTTTGGAGCCTCAGCCAATCCAGACAGCTGTGGAAGATCATTTCAAGCCATCACTATCGCTCTCTTCTGGGAAAGATTTGTATGAAAAAAGAAAAGAGATGGACATAAAGAAAAGCATTCAGAATGAAGGACACATCTGTGAGGATCAATGTTTGTTCCACTGTATTCATAAACAAGTACTTTTTTAATATAGTGTGGGAAACTTAGTCTATAGGATTTTAGATAGAATGTTCAAAAGACTGTGGAGCTTAAAAAATTAATGATTAAATATGTGTGCAATAAGTCAAAGGAATGGAAGAAAACAACTAATGAAAGAAAGACACAACTGGAAATTTATTATGCAAGGCTTTTCAGATTGTAGAATTTTTTTTCAGAGAAGTGCTTGCAGAGTTCTTCTGCTTCACTCCAGATGGATAATTGTTGATAAGAAGCAGCAGATAATGAGAAGTGACCATTTTGTTTTACCTCTCTTTGTTTTCTAAAACAAAGCACAAATTTTGCCAAATTGTCACTGCATGAAAAAAAAAAAAATCACTTCATCCTCTTGGCACTGTCACGGAACTGGACTGTAAATAATGGTTATATTCATAAATGATTATTCTGCTAATTATTTAGTCCAGTGGATCCTAACGTGGTGGCCAAAACCCCCACAAGAAGTTATGAGAAGAAAGTAAACACACAGTAACAGTTACGAGGGTACTAATTAAGTATATTTTAAAAATTTTGCAAGAAAACAAAATGTTTATTCTACGCACTTATGCTTTTGTGTTCATTTGTTTGTTGGCCTGACTGTCTGATAGTCAACACAGGATATATCAAAAGGACATGAACAGAGTTCAGTGAAATCAGGTAGAGAGGTACATCTTGAGCCTAGAAGGAGGTGATTATATTTTGATTTGGATATTGATCAAGGTGTGGATCTTGTCTTTGACCATTTTGCTTTTATGTGTTATTCTCATTTATTTGCCCTTTGATCTGTGATCATGGCTCTGACTCCTTTGATTCTGTAATTTCTAATGATTTCAGCAATCTGGACAAAAAACATAATCCAGATTCCTTTGCACACATATCTCTTTAGCAAGGTTTAAAGACAAATGATTTAGATCAAAGCTAAGGATCAAAGTTCAGCAATTGGTATCCACAATAGATCAAATATGAATGAACAAGATCAAAGGGTTCTAATCAGGATTGGTCACAATTCATCTGTTGATCCATATTCCTTTGCAAATATAACACCCTTGATGAGGTTTAAAGATCAAAGATCAGCAATCACGATCAAACAGAAGGATCAGAGTTCAGCAATCGTATCCAAGATGGATTAAAGAGGATTGATCAGGATCAAATGTCAGGAATCCAGGTCAAAGTTGATTGATTACGGTCAAAGATAAGTGATCAATAATCAATCAGTATCAGGTTAATGTGGATCAAGAGGTCAGCAAGGTCAGCAATTGGGATCTAAGAACGTTAATGAACAGGTCAAAGAATTCAGTTTCTCTCAATCAAAAAGAAAGAAATAAAGAGAAAATGTTAACAGGGACATAAACACAAGAGGAGTTGTTGGACCTTGGCAAAGGTATAGCACTCTCTGAATGCCCTTCTAGATATTGTGAATTTTCAAACAGAAAATCCCATAAATGGAACCATGCCTCCTGAGATATGGAATCTGTGGTGAGACTCCACAAGGAGACAAAGCTTCATATTAGGATGAGTTCAAAAGTTAAAACCAAGCATGGTTTTGTCTGTAAAATGTCAAGAATTGACCCCTCTTGCTCCAAAATTAAATTTCTAAGATCCCAAAGTAACTTCAGCCAACTGCTCCAAACACTTAAAATTTCAACAGACAGTGATGTGAAACAGACAAAATCCTCCCATTGAAAAATCAGGAAGTAAAGAATACTGGCTATTTTAAAATGATACATTACTAAAACACATTGAGTTTATTCATGCAGTAATAAATTGTGCTGTACATAGAAAACTGCCTTGTGTTGACTGAAACAATTTAATATCATTCACTTTATGACAGCTGAGAAATCAATCAATTGAATAATCTTCTTGGAGGTAGAGAGGTGGTGTGCCCACATTTTTGCATCCTTTAGATGTGGCATGTGGAATTTCCTCTCTTTGTCTCTCTGCTCCTCCTTATGGGGTTTCCTGTGTCCACAGCCAATGTTTAAGTCAAAGGTCAGATGTTTGATGATGCTGGATGAGTAAGCTCTCCTTCCATGCCAGAGTACAGTTGCTTGAGAATTCCATTTATTCACCTTGTATATTTGAATAAGACCTCTCACAGGAGCTGTTCTTGTTGGCTGAGAGGTTAAGTCCACGTCAGTCCTTGAGATGAAATGTAATGTTTATAGTTCCTGAGAGCGTGCTCTGAGCGATAAGCAACACAAGGGAAGCTGCACGGAGTTTGTTCTACAAAAGGTAGAACTGAAGCACAAAATGAAAAAGAACCTGCATTGAATGTTTTTTCTTTCTTAGATCACGTCATGGAAAACCATCTACGCAGACCTGTAGTCCATCCCAACCTCCTGGATGTAGCATATGTGCTGCAGCCAGGTGATACCTGGGCATCTCCTTGGCCCCGTCCACTTTCTGGGATCCTCTGCAATCGGATTATGTTCAGAAAAATGGGCCACATAGCCTGGCTCATGTTCCCTCATGGTAAAACTAATACACCTCATCTGGATCACCTCAAACATTCACATTTTTCAGACAAAGACATGACCACTTGACCAATGTATTCTCTGGAGAGGCCTAGTACCAAAGACATTTGAAGACATCTTTGGAGGAGTCTTCCTTTGCTGATTTGTGATGTCCAACTGCTTATGTTTCTGGCGCAATTCTAATCGGATCACCATCAGTGGTAAAATTAGCGTTGTAGAACACTAATTTGTGACATTGGGATAACTCATGATCCAAAACAGTGAATGGTCTGTATATTGTGCAAATGTAATATTGTGCAAAAGACCTATCATTCTTTGAGCAGAAGTTTCCTTCTGATTCTCTTCTGCAACATGCAGCTGTGTTCAAAATAATAGCAGTGCATTTAAAAAAGTGAGTAAAGCTCAAAATCCTTATACTAGCTTTTATTACCATACATGCAAATGCAACAACACAACCAGAAGCATGAGCATTGGGATCTTAAAACTAGAGCCCAACAGATATATCAGTTGGCTGATAATATTGGCCGATATGAGCCTTTGACAATCACTATTATCACTGTTTTTGTCGATATGAAAACTTTACAGACTAAACCATGCAGAAAAAAATACTTTGGCTGTTGAAAATTTTGTCATTACATAGTGTGTCCAGCAGATGGTGGTGCCCAAAATAGATCAGAAGTCTATTTTATGCAGATGCTGAGCGATGTGACATAGTGACTACCAAACCAAGTGAAGTCAGTGTGATTGCGGTTTGATATACATTGGTTGGTTGTTTGAACACAACAATTCAAGATGCTAGAATATGCTCCCAGACAGCTGTATAAATCAAATATATTTTGCCTTTTTTCTCTCATATTTGGTACAGTGGGGTAAAAAAGTATTTAGTCAGTCCCTGATTGTGCAAGTTGTCCCACTTAGAAAGATGAGAGAGGTCTGTAATTTTCATCATAGGTACACTTCAACTATGAGAGACAAAATGAGAAAAAGAAATTCCAGGAAATCACATTATATGATTTTTCAAGAATTTATTTGTAAATTATGGTGGAAAATAAGTATTTGGTCAATAACAAAAGTTCAACTCAATACTTTGTAACATAATCTTTGTTGGCAATGACAGAGGTCAAATGTTTCCTGTAAGTCTTCACCAGGTTTGCACACACTGTAGCTGGTATTTTGGCCCATTCCTCCATGCAGATCTCCTCTACAGCAGTGATGTTTTGGGGCTGTCGCTGGGCAACACGGACTTTCAACTCCCTCAACAAATTTTCTATGGGGTTGAGGTCTGGAGACTGGCTTTGCCACTCCAGGTCTGCTTTTTACGGAGCCACTCCTTCGTTGCCCAAGCAGTGTGTTTGGGATCATTGTCATGCTGGAAGACCCAGCCACATTGCATCTTCAATGCTCTCACTGATGGAAGGAGGTTTTGGCTTAAAATCTCACGATACATGGCCACGTTCATTATTCCCTTAACACAGATGAGTCATCCTGTCCCCTTTGCAGAAAACCAACCCCAAAGCATGATGTTTCCACCCCCGTTCTTCACAGTAGATATGGTGTTCTTGAGATACAACTCAGCATTCGTCTTCCTCCAAACATGACTAGTTGTGTTTTTACCAAAAAGTTCTATTTTGATTTCATCTGACCACACGATATTCTCCCAGTCCTCTTCTGGATCATCCATATGCTCTCTGGCAAACTCCAGACGGGCCTGGACACATACTGGCTTAAGCAGGGGGACACGCCTGGCACTGCAGGATTTGAGTCCCTCTCTGCGTAGTGTGTAGCTTTTGTTACTTTGGTCCCAGCTCTCTGCATGTCATTCATCAGGTCCCTCCGTGTAGTTCTGGGATTTTTGTTCACCGTTCTCATGATCATTTTGACCCCACGGGATGACATCTTGTGTGGAGCCCCAGATCGAGGGAGATTATCAATGGTCTTGTATGTTTTCCATTTTCTTACAATTGCTCCCACAGTTGATTTATTCACACCAACCTGCTTGACTAATGTAGATTCACTCTTCCCAGCCTGGTGCACATCTACAATTTTCTTCCTGGTGTCCTTTGACAGCTCTTTGGTCTTGACCATGGTTGAGTTTGGAGTCTGACTGTTTGAGGCTGTGGACAGGTGTCTTTTATACAGAAAACAGTTCCAACAGGTGCCATTAATACAGGTAACAGGTGGAGGACAGAAGAGCTTCTTAAAGAAGAAGTTACAGGTCTGTGAGAGCCAGAAATCTTGCTTGTTTGTTATTGACCAAATACTTATTTCCCACCATAATTTACAAATAAATTCTTTAAAAATCCTGCAATGTGATTTCCTGGAATTTTTTTTCTTATTTTGTCTCTCATAGTTGAAGTGTACCAATGATGAAAACTACAGACCTCTCTCATCTTTCTAAGTAGAACTTGCACGATCAGGGTACTGACTTACTTTTTTACCCCTCTGTAAATGTTAGTGAGAAATAAACACTTTTATATATTGGCAGATATATCGATATCATAATGTACTTTTTTTACTTCTTAACATTAGTATCATATCCCCCCCCCAAAAAAAATCCATATTGTTGGGCTCTACTAACTACTCCTGCAAAGGTATCCTATCACCATACACCTCTGCCCCGCAAGGTCTGCTGTCCAGATGTTTTTCAACCTCATAGACTGAGCTACTGGAGACATTAATGTCCCTACAGAGCTAAGTGAATCTCTCAACAAGTTCAACGAACAAGATGAAGGAGGACTCAGTCACTTTCTCCATGGTTGACAGATCTGTGGGGATCCTTGTTGTAACCAGACCTGTCAGTACCAGTAGCTGACTGAAATTTCCCAAGACCAAAAGAATGAGCCTTGAGGGATGCTGTGAGAAAGCAGCCAAAGAACAGACACTCAGAAGGTCTTTCTGCTATTGTGGGCTATTTCTTTGTAGAACCTGGAGATGGTTGTGTGTGAAAATCGCACTAGATCAGGAGCTTATAAAGTTCCCAAACCAGCCCATTTGACACCAACAACCACGCCATACTGAAAGTCACTTAAATCACCATTCTGACACTTGGTTTGAACCTCAGCAAATCCTCTTGAGTTCTGTCACATGATCGGCTGATTAGATATTAGCTATCATGAGCAGATGAACGTGTGTACCTAATGAAGTGGCCAGTGAGTGTTATTGTACTGGTTTAGATAATACAAACCTTGCAAAATACAGAAATACTTATTTGGACATCAATGCAGAAAGAAATGGAGACTTACCCTGGCGCCCTTCTCCGGGAAACATTTACAGCCTCCGCTGCAGTCTCTTCCCCCACAGGGGACACTGTCCTTCTTCCCACCCTGCCATAAACAAAACAGACAACATGACAATTGCAGTTAGAAGAGATGAAGTAAAGACTACAAATATGCAATAAACCTCCTGCAGCATCATTTTGCATCCATGTGACCATGTTTCTGCACGTTACACTCCTTCCTTTTTCTTCATGAGGTCATCCGCAGTGTGGGATTCTCGCTGTGTTTGTGACCTCTGTGTTTTGTGGCTACACACGTTGTTTATGCGTGCGCCTCTTTTGCACGAGTGAGGATAATTATTGTGACGCCGTTTCAACTGTGGTGTATATTCGTCTGCTGCGCTGAAAGGATGTTTGGGATGTGGTCGGAATGACTCACGACGGATGTTCAGAAAGAATGGACAACCATGTGTCCGTGGAAATCCCATTCATCATGGAGGCTGAGCCTGGACTTTGACATGGACAATGTGTCTGTGGGTGTCAGGCTGCATAACAACAAAACCACCCACTATCACAGGCCTGTCTTTACCAGGCGGGAGACGCTAACACATACAGCCTGTGGGGTCACCGTGGACACGACGTGATCAAAGACAGCAGTCACACAAAAGACATTCTCAACCCGCAGGTCAGGAGTGTCAAGACCCTCATGGAAACGGACACATGTAGATTAGATTACTGTGGACAACATTTAAAGCAGACTGGAGAATTCCTCTGTTCATCACGAGCGACGTTCGAGTCAAACCAGCCGACTGGGCGCTCTGCTCCAATTTTCAGTCGCAGTCAGAAGCAGTCAGAAACCTTGACCAAAAGTGCAGACATAACTTAACAGAAGAGGACATTCTAACCCTCAATACTGCAAAACACATGCACATCAATCGCAAGTTGAATATATGCTCTACTTTTTAATTAGTGACACAACTGACTGGAAACAAAGTGTTCCAGTTCGTGTTTCACCTTGTGCCTGAGAGAGAACAGAAATCAAACACACACATTATCCCACGCAAAGTTTCCAAACCTTTGGTAATTTAGGTGAAAAAGCCCAGAAAAGTTCATTAGTTCTGCATTTTTGTCTCCATCAGAGATGTAATGTTTTCAGTCCTGTTTGTCTGTTTGTTTGACTGGTACGAGGATTATGCAAAAACTACTAAACCCATTTTCATGAAAACTGGTTGGAAGGGTGGGTTCATCATTAACTTTTGGAGCAGATCTGATTAAGGAGAGGATCCAGGAATCTTTTCCCCCCTCTTTCTTTACCATTGGGAGATTGGGCATTTTTCAACATTTTCTGAGCCGCATCCACACCAAATATTAGGAGTCTCTGTATGTCAAATTTTTTCAAATGATTTGTGCATTATCTCAAGAAAACCATAAAAATGTTGAAAAGACACATGATCTCACAATGTTAAGGGTCCCTTCACGCATAACATAAAAGACGCCGAAACTGGAAGAAAATCCGCAAACCAAAAAACGAAATGGGGAACCACAAAACATTCCATCTGCTGTCAGGAGGGACGCGTGGTTGGACAGGTGTGCACGATACCACGGCAACGGTATCGTGCATGCTCGTGTTCGCACGCATGAACACAGTGCGAGCACGTGGAAAGTCACGCACACAGCAGTGGAGCACAATATTACAAAAACACTACAATTTATAATACTTAATTGCTGTTATAAAGCACAGAATTAGACTCCGCCTACACGTACACCAGGAAGGAATGAAATGACGTGGTTTACTGTTCACCTGTTTATGTTTTACATGAATTACCTGATGCGCTCGTCTCATGAAGACATCAGCCAGGCTCCCATCTCATGAAGAGTTGGCTCCCGTGTCATGAACACATCAGCCACGCAGTGTTCCACAGGTGACCACATTGCAAATGTGATATGTGTTGTAATTGTTACAATGTGGGGAAATCCCGCAATGACATGCACCTCGTGGTGATTTTCTGCATGGCACGATATTCACCAGTGTTGCAGTGCGCTGATGTGGCACACTGATGCTGCGGTCAGCTGAAGCGATATGTTTTAATTTATTTCCACGAGAGGACAGCATGCCAACGTCTGCACCTCACGGCAAAGATATGCCAGGTCATATCCTACAAGCCAGTACAGGTGTTCCCGAGCTGTGATTTGCGAGCACAGATATCTGAACAGCTCCACGTTGCAGGGGGACACGCCCACCTTTGTCTGCGGACCTCGTCAAGTCACAGAAAAAAAAGGCTCACTCTCTGTTGCTTTGTTCTGTGAATTTAATTTAATGTATGTATTATTTTTTTGTCCATTATCTGTCTGATATTTGTGTCTGTAATGTAACACCTTGCGTGCACAGTCAGGTCCAGCTGTCAGTCAGTCGACAGTAAGCTGACAGACGCTGTATGTCCACAGCAAACCGTATGAGCAAAGTGATCAGACATGAATGAGTTCAAGTCTTTACCCTTATGTGTTTTATTTAATTTCCACTCTTTCTCTCTGTCATGTAAACTACAATTTTATGTGGTGGAAGTGACATCAGCCTGCCTGGCCGGCTGTGCCGTGCACTCAGACACTGGCCGGTCCTCATGAGGACGTGAGCACCCGCACACACATGTGCATTACGTGTTCACCAGCTGAGGTGCAGTGTACAGCGGTCAGCTATCCCAGCAGTGCACTGCGCTTGACAGCGACTGGACTCTGGGACCCCTGGCCACAGCTGACAATGTTGGATTCATGGTGTGTGTGTGTTGGGGGGAAGACACACTCCACAAGCCATTTGTGTTGGGGAAGGGGAGGCGAACAACAATGACACACTCCACACGTCATTTGTGTGTGTGTGGGGGGGGGGGGGGGGGGGGGGGGGGGAGTTCAGCACAGTCACACCCATGTGTGTTGCTTGGCAATGCCACAATCGTTGGGCACTTTTCACAGATAGCTCAAATGTGTTCACCTGCTGTCTACTATCATGGCAGGTGTGCGAATAGCCACAACTTTTCTAAGTGCCCGGCGAGTGGTGTTAGATGTTCGTGTGGGGCACATGGAATTTGGCCGACACCTGCCCAGAGAGGGGTCAAATGGGCATGTGCAGGGCATTCGCTGTCATTCGGCCGCCTGTGTGCGCGAATGGTTGTGGCGACAGCTGTACGACGTGTTTGAGGTGGCTCAGATTTTTCACGAGTGGCATGAAATTCCTCCTTCTTGCTCCAGTCAGCGTCAATAGTGTTATTATATGTGTGAAGGGGCCTTAAAGAAAGTTTGAAAAATCACTAATATTTACAGAGGCATATAAAGATGAATCCAAATAGAGGGGTAGTTCCAAAATGTTTTTTATACTTTGAAAAAAAATATTACAGGTTACTCTTATTTCCTTTTCTATTTTGTTTTCAGTTCAGTTCAGTGGTAATCATGGACCAGGGGCAGCGGTTCCCAACCTGGTCCTAAAGTACCACCGAACCTACACATTTTCCATCTCTCCCCGCTCTGCCACAAGCTGATTAGCTCATTCCAGTGTAGCCATTCAAGTACTCACAAACACCTGAATGAACTAATCAGGTTGTGGCAGAACTGGGAGAGATGGAAAATGTTCGGACTGGTTTGAGAACCATTGGTCTATAGAGCAATCACTTCTACTGCCTCACAATAAGAATGCACCAGCACTGTCTGATCACACCTCATTCTAAGACTGACATTCCCATGTTTGCACAGATGAGCGCAAGTATACTTGTTATTTAAAGAAGTTGGGCGCTGGCCTTGAAAATGACAACTGTGTCAGGTAGAAACTAATAATAAGAAGTGCACAGTCTGCACTAACACATGGTACCCTGAGCAAAGGTTGGTAAGCTTACCATTTACGTCACTTGAAAAGAAACGTTTTCCTACAGGAGGCTTTTACAAAGTACAGTTCAGTGATTTTTTTTGTTAAGTTTTGTTTTTACCTTTGACATTTTGACCCCCCACCCAATAGGCTTCTTGGGATCACTATGCCGAACACGCATACCACGTTTGGTAACAATCAGTCAAAGAGTAAAGAAGTTATTGTGCTCACAAGACTTTTACGAACTACACTCCAGGGATCTTGACCTTTTGACCCCAAAATCTATAGGCTTCTTGGGGGTTACAATTTGTAATGCATATACCACGTTTGTTAACAACTGGGCCAGTACAATTAAAGTGATGTTGTTCACAAGTGAAATGTCACTTGACTGATTGACTGACTGACCTGCACGTGTGTCTGGTGATGTCAAGCACACTGGCTGCATCGTGGGAAAAACACTTGCAGCACCAATTGTGGGCCACTTTGCACATGGTAGAAGACAGGGTGGAAGGCATTCCACCAATGAGCCACCAAGTGCGCCTTCTCTTTCATGTGGATGTAACTTTATCATCACCAGAATGTGGTCCTGACTGCAACCAGTAAATTGGACGCAGGAGTCTTCACAAAAACAAACAAGCATTTAAAAGTTCTCAATACATATCAAAGGAATTAGGATCTAAAATCCACATATGCCATACCCAAAATACTGGCTTATTTGTACAGTGTTGGAAGTTGGGGTCAGTTGGTGACATCTCTGTCTTGTGTCAGCCTCCATCCCACGCCTACATCGCCGTGCCTCAACCTGCTTAGGCAGCAAATGCCTGAATCTCCTCTGAGCTCTCTCGTTAAAAAAGAAGAAGAAGAAAAAAAAGAAACACTCAAAATGACTACTTCATGCCCACAGTAGCAACAAAGTGGCTGATAAAGAATTAGAATAATTCTCCCTCGTCACTTTGACATGAGAACCCAGCGGGGCCTGCTGACAAAGGCCACATTGAGACCCTCCCTCACACACAAAGGCCGTCTTTTACCAGAAACCCCGTCCTTTAATGATCCCCTATCTCCACAACAAAAAGACCCTCTTCCTCTGCCTTATGGAATGCACAATGCTGCAATTCTTCCTTAACTGTCTGTGCATCAGCCGAGGTTCTGTTCAAACTGCTGTTTGCTATAATTTAAACACAAAATGATGGTTACGTAACGACAGACGCGTCTGCATGTCCGTAAAGAAGATACCTTACTACATTATCAGCGAGCATTCTCTGCAAAGTCCACATTTTAATAAAGCTGCTCTCAGATTTTTATCCTTCAAAAGGAAACAGAAAAGCATCTCGTGAATTTTCTCCACATAAACCCAAAACAAAGGCAACAGTCTGCGTCTTCCGAGGAAAAATACACAAAGAATGGCTTCCACAGAGGCAATTACGCATCACGAAGCAATACAAACAGCGTACCTTTGTGGCTTGAAAACAGAAAATGACTGTTTCAGCAGAGGACAAAAGGTCTGCGCTACAACGTCCTGTTTACATCAATCACTAGAACAACCTTAAAAGTCATCTTTTCCATACCTGCAGTGGACAGCGGTGCAGAAAATGTTTGGAAACACTTGGTTGCAAACAAGATTTGTTTCGGGAAAACACATAAAACCCTCTGCTGGAGTCTACGTGGAATTATTGCATTTCCTTTCCAGCCATTATCATCTGTTATCTTCTATAAGGTTATATCAGCTACAAAAAATGTTTTAATTTAAACTACAGCATCACGCTCGTAGAAAGCAAACCTCTGCCAACACTAGTTTCCAATTCCATAAATTTTTATCCTGGGAAAAAATTCCAAGGCCAAAGTTCTGTTAGAAGTAGCTCTTCATAAGCTAAATTAGATGTAAATGGTAAATGGACTGTATTTATACAGCACTTTTCCATCTGCATCAGACGCTCAAAGCGCTTTACAATAATGCCTCACATTCACCCCGATGTCAGGGTGCTGCCAAACAAGGCGCTCACTACACATCGAGAGGAACTAGGGGATTAAGGACCTTGCCCAAGGGCCCTTAGTGATTTTCCGGTCAGGCTGGGATTTGAACCAAGAATGTCACAGCTTAACCACTAGACCATTTAGTTCATGGACTTGAATCAAAGATTTTTTTGTGTGTGTGTGGTGTTGTCAGGATTTTTTTTTTCAACTTTTTTGGTTTCTGAATTCTTTTTCAGATAAATTTCACAGAACATTGGTTATCTTTGCTATGCACAATTTGCCATTGTTTTTTGGCACTTGGTTTCTGACTGATAACTGGAAGATACAGGTATAACATTGGAACCTCCATCCAATTTTGGTGGTGTAGGTAAATCCAGAACAGAAAAATGAGAGTAATTGAGGCCCTTTTGACTGAGAAATAATCCAAAATGTACATCAAATGGGCTTTTCAGTATTAAATTCAAATGTTCACAACATCCACAATCTGGATCAGATCCAGATCAAACTTTGTCAGGTGATAGTGAGTGTCAGTCTGCACCTCACTATCAAATATGAGAGTGACTGGGGCACGTTTGATTAAGATATACTGTAAATGGCCACAAAATCTGTAATCTGGATCAAACTTTGTCAGGTGATAGTGAGTGCTAGTCTGCACCTCACTTTAAAATATGAGAGTGATTGGGGCATCTTTGTTTAAGATATAATGTAAAATATACATTAAATGGGATTTTTGATGTTACATTTAAATGGCCACAAAATCTGTAATCCAGATCAGATTCGGATCAAACTTTGTCAGTCGATAAAGGATACCATCCTACATAAAGCTCTCAAATATAAAAGCAATCTGATCTTTTTTGACAGAGTAATGAATTTCTGAGAATTCATTCAATGTTAAAGATAGGGATTTTCCAATATTTTTCTTGACTTTGACTTTTAACCTATAACCTTGAAAACTGAATCAGTTCTTACCTATCAGGATATGAATCCTCTGTAAAAATGTCATAACGATATATGAAAAATTGTGGGTTCATGCCTTCTTGCAGTGTCATCCCTGGCAAAAGCAGTCCATATTTTTTTTCGTTAGACCTCTTTTTTTAGACCATAGTAAAGCTGGCTGTTATTCCTGTGTTATGATAACTGTCAGGCGAGTGTATATGATATGAAACAAGCGGAATTCCTACCAACGGTTTAGCTATGAGCCTTCATCTTATTTACAGTACTGCTTACTGATGTTGATCATCTTTTATGACATGTAAACGACCATCAGTGGTCTGTTTCATTCACGTGTGGTCCACTCAGCTTCACTATCACACAGGCAACCACGTGAATAATTAACAGTTTTCGACATGTTTTCAACAAAACCACATACCCACCCAGCATGTTTCCCATAGAACTGTTTCAGGCCCGGTGGTACTTGACACAAAAAAGCAAGGTGCATAGTACAGAAAAACATGAGGTGGTCAGAAACGCAAAAGTGATAAAGTTAATTGATGTGCTCATTATTTATGTATTCCTAGCATTCATACTCCTGCAAACAAATAAGCAAACATACATTTCACAGAAAAATACATATGTATGACCAGAGCAGGAATATCCCAAAGAAAAATCATATGCGCATTTTAAAGGAATACTGAAAGACAAACCTCACCACTTCCAACTACATGGGTGCACATAATACATTTGGGTACAAGCAAAATGAATGTGGAAATTTACTGTTTCAATCCCCCAGTTAGGTCACAAGGTCCATGTGCACTCACGATGAATGGATATTATTTGCCGGGTGTTATTATTATTACGCTCCATGCTAACCGGCTAATTCTAGTAAGTAAGTTCCTTTGGCTGCTCCCTTGTTTGCACTCGGGGTCGCCACAGCAAATCCAAGGTGGATCTGCATGTTGAATTGGCACAGGTTTTACGCCAGATGCCCTTCCTGACGCAACTCCACATTACGTGGAGAAATGTGGCAGGGTTGGGATTTGAACCCGGAACCTTCTGTACTGAAACCAAGCGCATTAACCACTTGGCCACCACCCCTGCTTCTTGGCCACCACCCCTGCTTCTACCTCGTGGTTAATATTCTCTGGCACTCTTATTACCTCCGCCAAGGAGGTTATGTTTTCGGTCGCGTGTGTTTGTTTGTCTGTCTGTCAGCAGGATAACTCAAAAAATTTTGAACGGATTTTGATGAAATTTTGTGGAGTGGTGGGAAATGACAAGAGGAACAAGTGATTAAATTTTAGTGGTGATCCGGATCACGATCCGGACCCCGATGCTAATGAGTTAGCATGTCTATGGCATTTTCAATGTTAAAAGTTAGCATTAAGCAGTTGCAGCTGTCATCACGTTCAGGTGCATTTGTTTTCAAATTGTAATATTTCTTAAATTTATTTTTGTTGAAATTTTGTGGAGTGGTTGGAAATGACAAGAAGAACAAGTGATTCAATTTTAGTGGTGATCCGGATCACTATCCGGATCCCGATGCTAACGCACTAGCATGTCTATGGCATTTTCAGTGTTAAAAGTTAGCATTAAGCAGTTGCAGTTGTCATCACGTTCGGTGCATTTGTTTTCATATTTCTTAAATTTATTTTTGTTTATATATTAATAATCTAATGATTATTATATACAATTTTAGAGAAAGAGACAAAAAGTCCGGTGTGTCTGTTTTTAACATGTCTTTTACCTTCCATCACTGCAGTTTTCTACATTGGGGACCATTTGCCAAATCATTACAAACTTGAAGCATTTCAAAACAAAAGGAGGCTGGGCCAAATGTGGCCCGCAGGCCACAAGTTAGTAGCCTTGATTCAGGTCCTGCACTTAGGCCGACTTGACAAGCTGCTGCCTGACAAAACACTGAAGAATCACACATTTTTATGCCTTTTTCATGACACTTTGCATTCAGCAACAAACCCACGTGGTGTGAAACAGGCATTATTGAGAAAAAGTTAATAACAGATCTTACTGTATATCACTTAAAAGAGGAAGGAGCTTAATGAAAAAGGATGTCTCCAGCGAAAAAAAATATTCTGGTGGGATGAAGTCAGGCAATGTCCAACTTTTCTTATATTGAAATGAGTCAAAGTCTGTCGAGTAGATGGCAGATTCTGGCGTCTGCACCTTCTATTGAAAGCTCTGACTGCTAAATTGAATTGATGTTGGAGAACAGGGTTTTTATCATCGCACTTCTGTCAGCTGACTGTGGTAAGATTAAAAAAAAAAAAAAATCATAAACATAACAAATAATTACTCCACAGAAGATAGTGTGTGTGAGTTAAAGCCATTACTGATTTCCAAGTTAATAGATATTTGGTGTTATTTTTCATTATTTCATTAGCATTATTTTTGGATAGCATTATTAAAATTTTATAGCATATATAGAATTATTCACAGTGAATATAGTTTTGCCTATTTGACTCTTTTACTTCTTACAGAATTTTTTTTCCTTTTTCTTGTTAATGTACCAACAACACCAGATCAAATTCCTTGTATGTGAGAATTTACTTGGCAATAAAATTCTGATTCTGATTAAAAAACATTTCTGACTTGGCAAAGGTTTTCGTTGGCTTATAACACTATAAGGGAAACACTGCCCACCCTTTGCTCTTTATCGTGTACACCTTTAGCCCAAAAAGGAATGACAAATAAGAGATGAATATGAAAAAAAAGGAAAAAAAAACTACATATCACTGGGCTTTTGTAAGTATTTATTTTTCTATTACTTCCAAATCAAAAATAACAAGCATGCTCTGAGAGCACAATATCCCTTACTGGAAAATGCTGTTTTGGTACAAGTGCTTGCTATTTTCTGAAAACATTTCAAGGTAGGTGATAGTTGATTTCAGAATGCAGGCACCCACTCATGAAACTGACAGAGTCTAGATTTGTTAATCAAGGGCCATAACTCTGGTAAAATGGGACGGACTCGACCGATATGATAATATGTGTATTAACAGTCTATAACAAGGACTTGCACCAAGTTTCATGATATTCCTCCCAAAAGTGAGAGAGGAGTTGATTTCAGAATGCTTATACCTTTTTTGGGACGGACAATCACGACATAATCCCCCTTCAAGTCTTAGCGGGGGATAAAAATTTATCTTCTTTATACAATCATTAATAAAGATGCCCTTTCATTTCTAAGTGAAAACAAATTTGTGGCTTCAACACTCACTTTTGCAGCCATTTATGTTTTTAACAGCTTCATATAATCATGATTTAGTTAACTGCACCAATGACATTTCAGCTACGGTTGCTTGCATTTAACATGGAAAGCAACAACTTGGCTGAGATGTTCAGAGATAAATTTTAATAAAAACCTGCCATCCACTAAACTCAGAAGGTATCTTCTCCATTCATTACTAAAATTACACACTGCCTTCTATAATCTACTTCCTCTGGTCTTCTGAGCAGGTGTTCAATCTTTCCTGTTATTTCTCTACTATATTGTATCTTCAGACATGATGGTGGACAACCTGAGTCACGATAACCTTTGTTGTCCAGTGTTCTGTACACAGCAGATAAACCAGACATAACCAGAACCAAGCACTTCCTCTCAATGTCAACCCCAGCCAGAAATCACACACACACACACACACACACACACACACACACACACACACACACACACACACACACACACACACACACACACACACACACACACACACACACACACACACACACACACACGCAATGAAAAGATGAGACAAACGCAGACAAAACAAACAAATCAAATGATAAAAAACACAACTACACATGGAATGAGAGAATAATTTTACGGCTTTAGATTTCACCAAAGATTCACAAGCGCACGCAGCCAAAAAAAAAAACAGCGTGATCTCAGGAGTCCTGATGGTATTTAAGACAAATCAAGACCCTTCATAATGACGATGACGCCACTGATTCCATGTGACAAAGTAGAGACTTAATTCCTACATGGTTTAAAATGTACAACTGGTTCATGCAAATCACAATAAAATAATGACAATACACTGCTGAAGGTTATATACTACAATTCCAAAAAATCTTAAAAAGCATGTGTCGTGCACCTGATATTCAAATAGGAACTTTTCTCATTCCTTGTATTTTTATTTATTTATTTATTTATGCACATTCAGGTTTGCATTTCAGATCACAGATGTTTCCTCTTAGTGACACCTGTCAGTGTGCTCACGTGCATGATGGTGGCCTTCCTTGAGAAACTACTCACCTTGCAAACCTTGTCACGTAAAGACAACCTATTGTATCAAACAGCAAAGTAGGAAGGATGGATTTTACAATACTCAATGGTTCTTCAATAACTGCGCTGGCACTGTTCCTAAACAAACATGCAAGGTAAAGATCTCAAACTACTGGCCTGGGAGCTGTTTCACAGATTAAGTACTTCAAAACAACATTACTGTTACACATACCTACATACAGATACTGCGATTGCCGTTGTGAATTCAGGCCCGCCTTTTATTTCCAAGCAGTCAGTTGGTTTTCTTACAAAGAAGCTACACTCAACAAAAATATAAACGCAACACTTTTGGTTTTGCTCCCATTTTGTATGAGATGAACTCAAAGATCTAAAACTTTTTCCACATATACAATATTACCATTTCTCTCAAATATTGTTCACAAACCAGTCTGAATCTGTGATAGTGAGCACTTCTCCTTTGTTGAGATAAACCATCCCACCTCACAGGTGTGCCATATCAAGATGCTGATTAGACACCATGATTAGTGCACAGGTGTGCCTTAGACTGCCCACAATAAAAGGCCACTCTGAAAGGTGCAGTTTTATCACACAGCACAATGCCACAGATGTCGCAAGATTTGAGGGAGCGTGCAATTGGCATGCTGACAGCAGGAATGTCAACCAGAACTGTTGCTCGTGTATTGAATGTTCATTTCTCTACCATAAGCCGTCTCCAAAGGCGTTTCAGAGAATTTGGCAGTACATCCAACCAGCCTCACAACCGCAGACCACGTGTAACTACACCAGCCCAGGACCTCCACATCCAGCATGTTCACCTCCAAGATCATCTTAGACCATCCACTCGGACAGCTACTGGAACAATC
This sequence comes from Thalassophryne amazonica, assembly GCF_902500255.1. NCBI lineage: Eukaryota > Metazoa > Chordata > Actinopteri > Batrachoidiformes > Batrachoididae > Thalassophryne > Thalassophryne amazonica. Next base: position 19,925,061 of record NC_047116.1, read on the forward strand.
GGTTTGCATAACCAAAGAATTTCTGCACAAACTGTCAGAAACTGTCTCAGGGAAGCTCATCTGCATGCTCGTCGTCCTCATCGGGGTCTCGACCTGACTCCAGTTCGTCGTTGTAACCGATTTGAGTGGGCAAATGCTCACATTTGCTGCCGTTTGGCACGTTGGAGAGGTGTTCTCTTCACGGATGATGCGAAGGAGATGTGTTGCACTGCATGAGGCAAATGGTGGTCACACCAGATACTGACTGGTATCCCCCCCAATAAAACAAAACTGCACCTTTCAGAGTGGCCTTTTATTGTGGGCAGTCTAAGGCACACCTGTGCACTAATCATGGTGTCTAATCAGCATCTTGATATGGCACACCTGTGAGGTGGGATGGATTATCTCAGCAAAGGAGAAGTGCTCAATATCACAGATTTAGACTGGTTTGTGCACAGTATTTGAGGGAAATGGTGATATTGTGTATGTGGAAAAAGTTTTAGATCGTTGAGTTAATCTCATACAAAATGGGAGCAAAACCAAAAGTGTTGCGTTTATATTTTTGTTGAGTTACATTTAGACTTTCGCTTGTTCAACATTTACAAGTTGCCTCTAACTGCACAACTGGTCAAATTAAAGACATTTACTTGACCAATAACCCCTGGTACCTGAAACCAACATGTCCCTGTCTAAATGTAAAATGAGATGATGTCAAGTAGTCCTTATAAAAAAAAGCACTAGGCTTTGATGTTCCAATATGGTCTTCTAAGACAGAAACCCTTAGTTGATTGAAGTTTGGACCTCAGATGCGTTTTGAATTATTCTACACCGTCTCCACTTTACACTGTGCAGCACTACGAATCAGACAGTATGTCAAATGTTGTAACACTATCCAGGAAAAGCTAATTAATCACATATTGGGAAGGTGTCTGTGTACATGTTCTGTTTTCATTCCACTCTTTGATCTTTTGGCCCATTAATATAATTCAGGTCATTCATTACTGTAAGAATTCGCCAAGGTAACACATGTCCAATCTCACAATAATGATGGCAGTAACAAGGCTTAAGTGCAAACCACTTGGATTTGAAACACCTGTAAACTTTCAACAAGAAGCTCAGAGAAAGTTTATGTGTAACAAACATCTGTAATGGAAGCCAACTGCGGAATATCTGGAGTACAGAATAATTCCTCTCATGGGTGTTAGACACAGGTGAAAATGATCACTGTTTGGGTCCACTGCAAGCAAACAACAAACTAACTAAGCAATAATTGACTCGACAGTCTCTGCAGTGACATACATGTATTTGGGTCCTCAGCCATTGAGCCTGTGGAGCCATGAGGTCAGTGGACAGAGATGTTTGGCAATGCCAATATCTTTGGAGGAGAATGAAGATCCACGTTATTAGGGTCCTGGTGCTGCCTGTCTTGCTGTACGGTTGTGATATATTGATGCAAACCAGTGATCTAATGCAATGACAATGTTTTTATTACTAGGTGTCTTTGAAAGATCTTCAGATATCAATGGAACAACTTTGTATCAAACAAGTGCTTACTAAGAGAGTCTAATATGAGGAGTATCACTTCCATTGTGAAGGAGCATCAGCTCAGACATTTTGGCCATGTGGCCCGTTTCTCTGTGCATGATCCAGCACATAGGTTCCTGAGTGCTGAGGACCCCAGTAGCTGGAGAAGGCCAAGGGGATGGCCATGTTTCACTTGGCACTCCAGCAGATAGATGGTTATTTTAAAGATGTGGGAATGGACCAGTTGTCTGCCTGGGTGATTGCCATCCAGGACGCAAGGCAATTCCATGGTGTTGTGGATGTGGTAAACCACAGCACAGTGCACGCTCCCAGACTTGACTTGACCGGCCAAACTGCGATGGCTAAATGATGCTCTTGTAAAGAAGCAATGACAAACTGATCTATGGGTCATGTAGACCTGTTCCAAAACAAATGGCATTTAAAGGATTCAAATCTGCATTATCATATATATTCTATAATATTGTCATACTATAATAATCAAGTTACGAGTGATGATAAATTGCTGGTATTGGAAAACTTAGCCAAGATGTGTCACTACAGAGGTATAGATACAATGCAACATTTTTTCAGTATTATGGTCGACCACGGTGCTGTAGATCAATGTCTGCCCAAACACTGTAGAATGTAGGAACAAGGAACTCTTGCACAATATTTTCAATGATTTTAATTTGGCAAAATTAATAAAGAATGACAGACCCCAACACAACAGTCATCATAGCTTTAGGACAATTTAAGGAAGAATTTGGTGAGATTTGGCGTGTCATAATAAATAAAAGACGAAATCATGACTCCTAACCGCCCCCATTATTGTTAGTGAAACTATAAAAATTAAACAAAAACAAAAATGCCAATGTGGGTGATCAGGAAGACACTGTAAATATTTAGGCATGAAATCATTCTGTTCATATTTGCTGTTTGCTTCTCTGAGTCCGATGTCAGCTGTGTGAAAAATTGAACATTAGAAAATAGAAACTGAGAATGTTTCTTGGGGGGAAAACAAACAAACAAACAAAACTTGCTTATTATTGGAACTGGTACCAGATACATGTGAGACTTGTTTCACCCAAAGTGGCTCAAACGCAGAGCGGCGTGTCAAATAGGAGAATTTCATGCCTCCAGTCCAGCACCGGCTTCCGGTAATAGTTCAACATAGAATCAGACTCAAAATGTTAAACAAACACGATCACAACGACAAACAAACATAAAAAACATACAGAAGACAGAAAGAACAACATCAAACACAGCCATGTTTGTCTTGGCTTAGTATTTTATTATTGAGGCATATCTTGATAGAACATTGGGTCTCCCATGGGCGGTCATTATGGTGATAAGGAAAACTCAGGGGCCCATAGTGGCTTCTTGTTTGATACACAGCTTTCCTTCACTATTGCTTCTCTCCATAAGCACATGATGGACTTGAGGTGTTGAATGTCAGACTGTTCTGGTTCAAAATGGAATCCAACTGGTTTTGGTTAATTGTGCTAAGTATCGCTATTATGTTTTGGAGTAGCTAATTACAAAATGCATCCAACATGTGCTCCAAAAAAATAAAAAAAAGAAAAGAAAAAAGAAATAAAAGAGTAGTGTTGACGAGGTCACACTATAAAGACCAGGACAGTCCTGTAAGGGAGAACAGGAACTAGACCAGGGGTGGTGAAAGAAGCAAAACCTCCCAGTCAGCTCTTCTGGCTGGACTCCAGCGTAAACACAAGTCTGGTTTCTGCCCCAGGACTTCCACTCATTAACTGACCTCAGGTCAGGCAGTGACCCAACTCCATTTCCCAATGAGCCACATGTCTAATTACTTCTACTTGCTTGACCAAGGGCGACAGTGAATGGAAATGGCTTGATAGCCCTACTGGCTTGATCTCTGCTGCCCTCACAGAATCAAATGATTAATACCCGTGTAGATTTTAGGATAATTTTACTAACAACCTGGACATGTGAGATGTTTGGGATTAGACATGTTTGTGAAAAAAATCAATGGACCAACAATTAGCGACATCCTACACAATGAGGGTAGAAGGGGTGAAGCTGAGATGAGGAACCTGGACTTGATCAAGCTACTTGTGTATTAGAATTAATGGTGGGGTTAATGTGGACTGACTGGAGGTACGGTCCATTAAGACAAACCATGAAAGACAGAGTCCCCTGTCTTACACCAGGCAGAAAGCAGCAAACAGTGTAGTGGAAGCGTTATTGGTAGTTTCCAACTGATGCAGTTGTCCGTATTAAGTTGTGAGTGCATTTGAGTTTATCTGTGCACCAATAGCTGTCTTGGTCTTAAAATGAGGTGTGGTCAGTGCAGTGCTGGTGTATTGCTATCTTGAGGGGGCAGAAAGTGTTCAGACCATAGACCTATAAAACCCTGGTCAAAACTTGAGTGCAGAGTTTTTCTGCTATTTATACTGTGTAATATTCAGATATGCCTTACCTAGGTGAGTTCACAATGCATGAATACTCTGCTTGTATACACAGGGGTGCACAATAGTGATCCTCCTCTATGAAATAAAAATAAAAGCTAATGGCAAGATACAGAACTGTAATAACTCTGGTTTTGTGATGGTCTTCTTCCTCTTCCGCTTGATTTACCAACTGAATTACACTCCTGTCCTCACCTCTGGTCATGAGCTTTGGGTAAAGACCGAAACAGCAAGGTTGCGGATACAAGTGATGGATATGACATTCCTCCATTCCCCAGGACTTCCACTCATTAACTGACCTCAGGTGAGGCAGTGACCCAACTCCATTTCCCAATGAGCCACGTGTCTAATTACTTCTATTTGCTTGACTAAGGGCGACAGTGAATGGAAATGGCTTGATAGCCGTACTGGCTACTCGGTAAAGACCGAAACAGCAAGGTTGTGGATACAAGTGATGGAAATGACATTCCTCCATTGGGTATCTGGGCTTACACTGAGGGAAACGGTGAAAAGCTTGACTACCTGGGAGGGACTCTGAGTAGAGCCGCTGCTTCTTTGCATTGAAAGGAGCTAGCTCAGATGCTTTGTGCATCTGGTTATCTCCCTACGGAGGGGATGAGGGAGACTGGGTGGATGGAGGTGGGGGAGTAGTGGAGGAGTAGCAGGAATGATGTGCTAAGCTGTTTCACCTCAGGGAACTTTGGTGGATGCTTCTGTAGATAATTGGTTTAATTTGATACTTTTGCTGTTTCCTCCCCAAAAAACCTCTTACTTGACTCCTCGATTTAAATACCAATACACCAGCTTCAAACACACACAGATCTTCAAAGTAGTGGCACATGACAATCCAATTCATGTTGCACCCAAAACACACCCATAATTAATTAAGAGACTTAATCTGCCCCTTCGTCTTACCTGAAGCTCAAATAATGTGCAGTATAAACAACAAAGGGGAGTTGGACACATCTCAAATGCACTTGTGCTATGTGCTTGCTATAGACCAAGATACTTTGGGTGCAACAAAGTTTAAACTGTCAAATTCTGACATGTTTGAAAAGACTACAATAGTCAAAAAAATTACTAGCTGCCAAAAAGGGCTGCTACTTTTGTAAGCAATTGTCTGTTTAGAAATCCAAGTAACTCCCCATTTTTTTCCTGAATGCACAGATTTGGGCACCAACTAGTCATGCACTATAAACACAAGAGAGGTTACTACTAGTATATTTCTAACCTGTCCACACAATGTGCCACAATCTAGATTTAGCCTGTGTAAAAAGCAATGCAGTGTCTTAAATGGCAGAAAGGTTATACAGTTAATAATTACAGGGACCATTGGGAATACTGCTTGTTGAGGGAAGCAAGTGGGGGGGGGGGGTTGGGTTGGATGAGGTCATTTTATTTTAGCATGTGCATCTAACTTTGTTAACATTTTTCCCATGACAAGAAATAATTGAATCGAATCAATTAGACAACAGCTGCGATGTGGTGCAGAAGAGAAGAGAACAGTGAAATCCACAAGTCAACACTGATGTGACTGGAGGATTTACATACCACCTGCAGGATGTGACGAGTTCTACTCATTAAAAGGGTGTATTAAACAAATAACTCAAACAAATGACTGCAGAAACTCAACCACTCTGTGGACACCTGCTGAACCAAACAGCACACGCACGAGACGGTGGAGTCACTCTGTGAGAACAGACATGTTCTTCGTCTAAACACAGCTGAAACAATCCTTCCATCTGAGTTCACTGAGAAGCCTCATCCCCCCCACTGAAGAAAGACAGACAACCGGAGACACACAAGGGGGGAACAAGGACAAGAGGGAGGGGGATAAATGGGGAGAGAGATGAAATGTGGGGGAGCAAAAGGAGTGAGAGCGGAGGAAGAGAGGAGGGACAGACCGTCTGCCAAGTGTCCCTTTTGGAGACAGATGAAGAGAGGGTGAGGGGACAGAAGATGAGGGTAATAGCGACCAGTGGAAACTGAGGCTATAAAAGGAAGAGAAGGACGCAGCAGTGGGTGAGATGAAGCCAGAGATCCTACGAGGAACATGAATTTGGAATTTGCTCAGTGTTGCTTGATAGGTCCCCTGTGGCCTTCCATAAATCACTGGGAAATGGAGAAAGGGCAATGGACAAGGGCGGACACAGTGCTGATGTGGATTTTCCAAAGTCAGAATCCCATGATAAACATGCTTATGGACATCTTTCCAGTTTGAACAAGATGGGGTCACTCTCGCGAGTGTAACGTTGGACTCCATAAAGATCCTGCATCAGCTGTATATATAAAGTATATTCTACAGCAACCTGGGTCTGACCTTGCATATGTTCAAGGTCATGCAAGGTCAAATCAGACACTGCCTATTATAAGCTCGCATAGGACTTCCTATCCATGTGCAATCGTAGCCATGGGATTGTCTCGGACTGTTTAGTAGCATAAATATTCAAAGCTCAAGTGACATTGATCGTGACCCTCAAAGTAACTCGAGGTCAAATGCAATGGTACATTTTGAAAGTCCATATATGACTTCCTATTCATGGGTAACAATGTCCATGGGCAGATCTGGCACTATTTAGCCACTATACACAATGAAAGCTTAAATGACCTTGACTGTGACCTTGACGATAAATCAAAGCAAAATGTGATGGTATATTTTGAAAGGCCACATATGACTTCCCATTTTTGTCTAAGAGTAACCATGGGTCTATCACCTCAGATTCATGAGTTACAACCCTTAGAAAATGTCTCTGCTATCTATTTGCATTAGGCAAACAGTTCTGACATTGTGTTCTGACTGTAACCTTTGATTCCTGAACATGCAAGGTTAACGAGGTCATCCTTTAGTGGGACTTGATTAATGTACAAAATTTGGTTAAAATTCCTCAATTAGTCATTGAGATATTTTGCACACAAGAAGATGAAAGGTGTAAATAATAATAAATAAATAATAAAAGTTAGTACTTATTAACCCTTGTTGCATTCAAGTGAGCTTTTTGAATATTTGTAATGGAACAGAAATAGAATCACACTGTAAACACATGATGTATGAAAAGATTTCAGACTTTTTAATTCCTTTATTTGGTCCCTATTTTTTTCCTGACTGATCACCACAGTTGCTCTATAATTCTTTGGTTTTATGGACTTGATTGCTAATAACTATGATGTATGTGGGAAGACCACTGATCTCTTGACTTATTTTGACAACCAACACCTGCACAGGATTACCACATTGTTGCCAGATGTACAGTACACAATAACTGCTCAATAACGTAGCCCTTCCTACACCGAGTGTACTATCAGTAATTCTAATAGTCCCCACGTGTATAATAAATTTAGCATTTTTGTTTATTACATAAAAGTGACTAAACTGATCTAGAACAAACTGTAACCCTGACATCTTCTGAAATCGCCCCATCAAAAAGTGACATCAGCGTCCAGGTGCATGGTCCAACTCCAAGCTTATATAATTTGTGATGGACCTCTGTCTGAATGTACTATATCCCTCCAGCCACACCTTTCCAGAAGGATGACTATTTTGGAATTAGATTTTTGACATCTGGATTACTATAACTTGTCCTGCAGCTAAACAAAGCCTCTGACAAACAGCATGAAAACAAGTAAGATTACCGACATATAAAAACTATTTATTTCAAAGTCAGATTTCAGTTTGGGAGACACTATGTCAGCCAGTCAAAGAAGAAGAAAAAAATTTGAGCAAGATTGCATTTTTATAACTCAGTTCGTCAGGGACTGACAGCATCGTGTTTGGAGTGGAAGAAATATATTTCCAAGAAGGATGCAAAATGTGTGTGAACGAGTATCCGTGCCTGTGCATCTGTATTACACCATTGAGTCGGAAGTGGAACATGTGCAGCGTCTGAAAGTGTCCATTCACACACGAGTAAGGAGGAAAATGGACCATGAAGAGTGATTATCCATGCAATAAAGCCACTGGCATTCCCACATTCCTGGGTCCTTGCATGTTGAATTGCTTGGATTTTTTCCCACTGATCTTTCAAGCTTAAAATGTCTTCATATATGTAACCTACGGTTTCTCCAAGGAACTCCAAAGGTTTTTCCCAGTCCAGATATGCATTTACTGTATCTAATATACAACAATAATTACTTTACTGGATCGAAAACATTATAATGAACATAAAAAGCACAGTGCTGGCTGAGTGTGTGCTGGAAATAATCAAACTTTTTAAAAACAAAACGTTAAACAATATTAAAATTGTGTCCATGCCTTGCAAATTGATTTAACAATTAGCTATTTCCCCCAGAGTGACATACAGAAAATCTGAATTATTTTCCAGAATGAATTTCACGTTCCTGCAAACCTGAGTACATTTTTTTTCAGATTTGAGGGAATTTTGCATTTGCTTATGTTATTGTAAAGCTACAAATGACATACTGCATTCCATTAAAAACTAAAGTAAAAAAAATTATGAGTACATATGATCCCATCAGATCTTAGACGTGAAGTAGAGTTGGTCTTGACTAGCACTTGGATGGGAGACTGCTTGGAAACACCAAGACCAGTTTCTCTGGCATAAAACTTGTGCCAAATCCCATTGTGGATCTTCTGTATACTGGATCCACTGTGGTGACCCCGAGCAACTGCAGGCAGTCAAATGCAAAAAACACAAAAACAAACAAAAAGACCTCTTAAAGAAAAAAAGTATGAACACTCAGTTGCAGAATCATCATTATATATATATATATATATATATATATATATATATATATATATATATGTATGTTCTCGACTCAGATTGCAATAGCCAATCACAGATTAGCCTTTCTGTCCATCATTTACCTGTATTTTGGCATGCTTGGCGCCAGAAAGTTATGTTGGATCCAAAAGGATCCAAAAAGGCTAGGACCAAAAGTTATATTGGATCAGTTCCCACTGACCAGTAGCGTTAGAGCTTACTGCCAACAGCTAGCGAATCAGAGCGCGACATACGAAGGTCAGAAACTAGCTGACAGACGCTGGTTGAAAAAATGGCAACAAACATGTCAAAAACAGCAGAAAATCGTCTGCCAGCGAAGTTTGCTGAGTTCACAGAGGAGGAACTGGTGGAAATATTGAACTCCAAGGATGCCAAAAACACTAAGAAGGTAGACAAGCACGCTACTGACGTTATAGAAGCATTCATCGCATCAGAATCAATCATATGCTGTTCACAACAAAATAAATTGATCTAATTTACTTGACTCTGTTGTTTGCTTAATTTGGGAGGGGGTGGAGAACATAACAATTGATGGATGGCAAGTCATCCAACATAGAGAAATATTGGATAAAGAAAAGTTATATTGGACGAGGCTATGCCTCGTCGAATATAACTTTTCATTAGCATAACATTATTATCACTTTACCGGGGCGTTGCTGGGCCAGTATCGTAGATTTACGTTGACGCTATCTGGCTATACCCGCCCGCTGTGCGTAAACAAATGACGTCATAGCGCGCGTGCAGCCCAAGAACTGTCCGCAAAGGGGGGAAAAAAATACTGTCTGCAGAAGAAAAGATGAAAATGCGAGAAGTGTGTTTTGGTCCCAATATGGATATTCCGGATGATTTTCTCATGGATCGTACGACAATGAACAGCAGCTAAAGCAGCCATCTTGATAAGGACGCACTGGTTAAATTGGAGAGCAGCGCGCGCCAGCTAGCCGACACGACAAAAGTTAAGTGAGCCAACTTTTTATGTACGCGTTACGTGTTGTGTATCAGTAAAAAGTGATAATAATGGAAATAACATGCTGTTGTCGTGCAGCATGCATTTTCAGAGGCCCGACGTTCATGCACAGTCGCCCAAAATGACAGATATTCACCCTCGTCTAACTCGGACGAATATCTGTCATTTTGGGCGACTGTGCATGAACGTCGGGCCTCTGAAAATGCATACTGCCCTCCAAAACCATGTTACTGTATTATTATTTGTATAATACAGGATGGTTCTAACAATGATATTCTAACATTTCATCCACCTGGAAAAATCCCTGAGTTTGTCAGCCAGTACCATCAACAGCATATCTTCTTCACCAGGAAACTACAACCAAGATGCAACACCTAAACCAGACCAGGGATCACTGACCGCTGGAAAGTAAAGGTCTATTTAAGGATCCATAGGTCAGACTGCTGATTGGAGGCTTGGACATACTGCAGGAATTGCAGAAGACAACTGTGAGAAGGTTCTGAAATATTGCTTATGAGAACCCGCTAATTTTGTTTCCAAGTGGATTGTCAAGGTCAGAGGTCTTCTCTGAGGTCATGGCATCACCTCTCTGGAATCTGCACATCATCTTTCTCCCTCATTAATGCTGCACTGACAGGGAAGCTCCACGCACGGGCTTCCCATCCGAGGCTGTGACTTCCTGCAGAGCAGTACAATGGGCTCTTCCACTGATTGTTACAGTCAGGCACTACGTACATCACTGCTGCCGTTTTGGCAGAGGATGTTGGCCATTTTTCCTACCCTTATCACAGGCCGATATCTTCACCTCTCCCGGGACACACGACATCCTCCACCATAAAGTAATCACACTTGAACGGTCAGTCACGTGCCTGCTTTCCACTGGGTTGCCTTATTTACGCATCATCCTCTGTAGTTTCTCTTCAAAGCTGCTTTTCCAAAGTGTAGAAAATCTTCAGTTTCTCATTTGGAGTCAGAATGTGGGTCTGCTATGAAATGTGCTGCCATGAACTCACATGGCATGACAACATTTATTGGAATCACCCACTTTACGAAAAAACGGTGATTGATAAAACAGGTACTGTAAGCATGTGGATCCAAAAACATCACACCGACCATCGTGTTTACTCTCCGCCTCATTCCATCATTCTCAAACACACCTTTTAATATATTCACAAACAATCGAATCCTCTCAGAGGGTCCTGCACTCTGTTAAAATTATTGAGGATAATTTCTGTAGCAGCAGTTGCTGTTGAATTGTGTGTCTATATGTACATGTTCACTCGCTCCAATGCCAAAAGGATGAGTGAAACTTTCCAACCAAAGAAGGTTGGAAACAATGGAATCATCAAGACTGTTGGAATAATTAGATGAGTATTAGAGCCATATTAAAGGTGTACTGCCTTTGGGTTTTTTTAAGATTTAAGTCATAAAGACAATTTTCTTTGGCACCACTATAATTTTCTTCCATAGCATTTAAATAAGGGATTTCATAATATGATATTGCAGATATGATCAAAATTCGTTCTGTCTGGAAAAAATTTAGAATTTAGACCCCCGATGGGTCCAAAATTCAAGCGATCAGATGCTAGCGATGTCACAGATTACGTGGGGGTTTCCCCTGATTGCGCAAGGGATGCTGGGAAGGAGAAGATGACTGCCAATGAGAGTAAAGAAAGGCAGTGTGACGTCTGCAGGCTGCGCGTTCGAACGAAGTAAAACGAGATGGAGGGAAATGTGCCAAAACAGCTTATTTCTGGATAAATCTAAAATGTTTTTCACACCTTTTGTAAAGGTTAGCAAGAAATAAAGACTTCTAAATCTAAAAATGCTGATTTTGCAACCTAATAACACCTCTGAGGTGATTTTCAAGAAATCTTACAGATGTTAGCGTGCACGGCTAGGGAACGCACATCAAGGAAGTCGGTCAGGTCACAACGCACATCCTCGTGCAGGCTGTCTGCCCGACGGCAATCAAAGGAAGAGACAATATCCACTATGAAATTCCCCCCAGATATATATGTTCTCTTCATTAAAATGAGCTGTAATTTTGCAACGTTACAAAAATAAACCTACATTATAATGCTTGGATTTTGGTAGAAACTAAATTTTGTCAGTTTTGTGAAATTTGAAAGGCACAAGGGAAAAAACTGTGACACAAGTGTGCAAAAACAAACAAAAAAACTTCATCTGATTTATTTTCCTTTTTACGCCGGGCAGGAATACTTAAAATTTCCACTTTATTCTTGATGTTTCAACTTTTTCCTTTAAAAAAAGAAGAAGAAAAAAAAAGACATTCCTCTTTTCATGTTAAAAAATTTGACTTTCTGGACATTTTGACTTTTTGTTGAAATGCAAATTTCAGATAAAAACCTTCCTCCTTCCATATCAAAAATTCATATTTATTCTCAGCATTTCAGCTTTTTTTTTAAATGCGAAAAAAAATCTTTCTACTTCCTCCTCTAATGTATAATTTATTATATTGTAATTTAATATACAAATGATTTTAGAATATTTTACAAATATTTACAAATAATTCTGATGCATAATTTGCTAACCATTTCAGTTCAATGTGATTAGAAATAACAATACTAAGCTTTGGAAGCACAGACATCTTACTGAAAACTAGAAAGAAACCAAAAAAAAAAAAAAAAAAAAAGATGTGAAGCCAAACAGTGATGCAAAGTTCAAAAAAATTTTTTTGGTTTATCAATCAAGAATGCAAAAGATTCTGTGGCTCCAGCTTATCTAATGTGGAAACTGTGCATGTTTTCAGTTTTAATAAGTTCAGAGTAACTGAACATCTTTGGGTTTTGGACTATTGATCGCGAACAGATTTGTAGAAATCAGCTTTGGCTCTAAACTTGTGTGATGCACTTTTTTTTTTTTTTAAATAAAAACAGTGAAGGGGGAAGTGAGAATGGGTCCCTGCTTTACTGTGTTTTCATATCCAAAACCAACTGTGCAACCATGTAATTACAGCTCATAACCACTGAAAACAGCACAAGAGCGGGTGTGCAGTGAACACCTTACATAACAGCACACTGACTGCAGTGTGTGAATGTGCACATGAACAGGTGAAAGTATGTATTACTGTAAAGCATCAGATAGAAAAGGACAATATAAATACAATGCGTTTCCAAAAAGAGGCTATTTCTCATTCTGATGCATCACAAATATTATCTTACCATCTCCCTGCACAACTGACTTTCACGAGTTGTGTCACATGCTTTTAACGTAGCCAGGACCAAATCTGATTAAAAAAAAAACCAAATAATGCGTCCTTTTAATTTTCATCACTGAATAATACTCTAAAGTTTGACATTAAAACATTTGAACATGTGATATGGGTATGAGCAGCAGGAAAGTGAGCATAGCACAAACAAAACACACAGGGGTTCTCCCGCTCATAACGACGGTGTGTCAGAATCACAAGGTAGGTGTGCTTAATATAGAAGGTAAAATAAAGTAGGCCAAACACAGGCATGCTTTAAGCCTGATTAAAGGAACAATATCATTATCGGGACATTTTTATGTGCAATTACATGGAGCCTGTAGAACGCAATCGTTACATGAAACATCTGTTCTTCATCAGAGGACTTTTGGACAAATTCTCACACTTAAACAAAATCTGGAGTGCAGCACGATCTTGAAAACTGCATCAATACAGTATAAAAAGAAGTTTGCTTAAAACAATATGTGTGTGTAAATACAGTTGTGCTCAAAAGTTTACATACCCTGGCAGAATTTTTGCTTTTTTGGCCATTTTTAAGAGAATATGAATGACAACACAAAAACTTTTTTTTTTTTCCACTCATGGTTAGTGGTTGGGTGAGCCATTTATTGTCAACAGCTGTGTTTCCTCTTTTTAAATCAAAATGACAAGAGAACTACCCAAATGACCCTGATCCAAACTGTACATACTCCTTTTCTTAATACGTGTGAAGCTACAAAATGTTGTGTGCTATTCACACTGCCACTCAGTAGATGGCAGTGTTCTATGCATTTTGACTCATCTACTGGATGGCAGTGTGAATAGCGCCACCCATCACACGGATGTTGCGCTGAATCACACTACAAATAGAATTTTCAGTTTTGCAAATGCCTTTTTTTTACAAATGAAAAAAAATACATATTACAGAGTCTGTTAGAAAACTATCCGACCTTTTTATTTTTTGCAAAAACCATATGGATTTGAATCACGTGTGATTGCATCAGCCAAGCTTGAACCTTCGTGCGCATGCGTGAGTTTTCTCATGCCTGTCGGTTGCGTCATTCGCCTGTGAGCACGCTTTGTGTGAGCAATGGTCCACCCCTCTCGTCGGATTTTTATTGCGAATAAATGTCTGAACAATTTGGAGCTTTGCTGCATCAAATTTTTCCAGAAACTGTGAGAGACCTCCAGGTGGACACCATTCAGAAAATTCAGATGGCTTTCAGGGACGATTTTATGGGGATTACACAGATTAAGGAGTGCTCCAGCCGGTTTAAAGACCGCCCACAGCGTCTGAGAGCGCGGCGCACTCCGAGCGGCGATCGACAGGCTGAAACACCGCTGAAACAACCAGATCATTTCCAACGTGAAGGCTTTGTTGATCCGGGACGTCGTCTGACTTCCACAAAAATGGCAAGATGTGGACATCTGCACTTTTTCGGCACATTGAGATAGACGTGCGGAGGAATTCCGCGCGTCGCGGTGGAGCCGCATGGCGCAAAGCAACGCCGTGATGAAGCCTCACAGGACATGTTCTGGCATGTCCAGCTCATGCACAATTTCTCGGATAGCCACACGACAGAAAAGCCACCAAAAGCCGTCTGAAAGCCATCCTGTGAGACCAATACGGAGGTGCTTTTGTCCCGCGCCATGAGCTGCACGGTGGCGCATCCCTCCACTTCTCTTTCCATGAAAAAAACTCCTGTAACAGTGGAATGTGCCAAAAAAGTCTTGCTGTCCACGTCTTGTGCCATTTTTGTGGAAGTCAGACGACGTCCCGGATCAACAAAGCCTTCACGTTGGAAATGATCTGGTTGTTTCAGCGGGGTGTCAGCCTGTCGATCGGCGCTCGGAGTGCGCCGCGCTCTCAGACGCTGTGGGCGGTCTTTAAACCAGCTGAAGCAGTCCTTAATCTGTGTAATCCCCATAAAATTGTCCCTGAAAGCCATCTGAATTTTCCGAATGGTGTCCACCTGGAGGTCTCCCACAGTTTCTGGAAAAATTTGATGCAGCAAAGTTCCAAATCATTCAGACATTTATTCGCAATAAAAATCCGACGAGAGGGGTGGACCACTGCTCACGCAAAGCCTGCTCACAGGCGAATGACGCAACCGACAGGCGTGAAAAAACTCACGCATGCGCACGAAGGTTCAAGCTTGGCTGATGCAATCACACATGATTCAAATCCTTATGGTTTTTGCAAAAAATAAAAAGGTCGGATACTTTTCTAACAGACCTCGCATACAAATACACATTTATTTGTAAAACCCAACACACACATTACAGTAACTTGTGTGTTGTTTTTTACATATAACAAATCCACAAATCAGTGATAAGCAAAAGCTGATTTTCCCATAATGCCTTTTGGCATCTGTGTGTGTTAATGTTGAAACCTTCAGAATGAGTGCATTATTTTAAAAATAAAAGCTATGTGTTATATTTTCCCTTTGTGAAAATGACAGAGTTAATGTTAATATCAGTAAACCGTCCAGAATTAGTTTGGTTTTTAAATCAAACCATAAGTCAAACCTGTTTTACTGTGTATGCCTTTTGCCACATGTCAGGGGCTCTGTATGATGTGAATGCAAATGACTTTTGTTTTTTTTTTGTAGCAGCCTGGCAGCCAGGCCCCTTCTGATGGGGTAGAGTTGAGCTCAGCTCCTCACACCAAAATACGTAGCAGAAAGGAACCAACATATATTATTTTAGGGTTTACAAAAGTTTTTGACCGTTACTAACTATGCCAGTAAAAAAATGTTAGCGGACTAAGTTAGCGGAACTAAATTTAGCGGAAGCTAATTGGTCCACTGATGGTTTTAGAAGTTAGCCGAAAAGCTAATCCGCTAACAAAAAGTTAGCTACGCTAATTAGCGGTTAGTGGATTAGCGGAACTGTGCCTACCACTGGAATTACCCCAACCTTCCACCCACCACGGCTAGGCTATGTCTCTTGCTAATGACCACCCTAAAGTGTCCCGTTGTGAAAACTTAAATATGGTCCCACTGGAGAGTAGAAAACTAGTTGGTAAACGTAGCAAATATGATAACCATAAAGATCGTCAGTAATTAATTAAACGTACAATGGCCGTTCATAAAACTGCTACACGATACCCTGCCTTGAACGTATTAACTTCACAAATGCAAATAGCAAGAATGTATTTAATTTAAGCAGCTAACGTGCAACAGGCGTCATTTCTAAAACTGTTCCAACTTCTGGATATTATTTATCAGCATGCAAAGTCCAGCTGAAGCATGCATGTTAGGTCCTACTGCAGCAACACCCCAAATACAACACACCCACACGTTTCACGCTCAGCCCAAAGGCTGATGATCCAAACCCCGAGACGCCATCGGGATTTTAAACCCTTAATCAGCACAAAGTTACAAGCGAAAGCTTTACAAGCAAAATCTGTAACATGTGTTGCTAATAACTTACTGCGTTCACCCCTGAGACGAGGACAATAACCGAGAGGCAAAGAAGCAGCAGCCTGCAGTTGATGAAAAAGACAGTGTTAATGTCACACTGGCGAGACGTGCAGTGGTGTCATGCTGCTTATATTCTACTTACCTCCAGTTTTTCAGTAGCCTGATGTCTTGTACACACATGGTCCCATTCACACACACACACACCGCAAATGCGACTGCTTCCTTTGTAGATCTACTGCATGATTTTCCTGAAACACAACACACTGAATGATCAATGTCTAAATTTTACACCACATATGAGCAACCTGTGGAATGAAATTTACTTTAACATATACCGCTCTGTCTGTAATAATGAGACTTTAACATTAATATTTTGAGTCTGTGTACAAAGTGCTATGCTAGGTGTCTTAACTTTTTACTATGACACAGGAATAAGTCCTTAGAAAAAAACTGAAAACACGATAAATGCCTATATACAGGGAGATACGTAACATTGGTTATGAGAAAGTTGTGTTTGCCACCACGGCTACGTGTTACACATTACGGCTGTGTTGACAACCCTTTAAGTTCGACAATTCCTAACTCTAGCTAGGGGTCAAATGCCTTGAACGCTATGTCAAGCTGGAATTTTGGCTCAGAAACTTATGAGGAAATTGAGCAACCCAAGGTACCCAAGTTGCTGTCACAGCCATGGTAGCCCCCTTTGTGACTGGTGAGACAACAATGTTGCTAATGCTGAATGAATTTTCAACAAGCCATTACTGCTATATGTAATATATTCACATTCGATGTTAAGTTACCAGCATCACACTTCAGCAAAAATGTCTTTGACAATTTCATTTAGCCCGTTTCGTTAGCCTAGCGCTACTGTGGTATAGGCAGCCCAGTCTCACTTTTTTTCTTTTTTGTGATACTGTCACGAAATGCGTCACATTTTCGTAACACGGTCAAGTTTCAGTCAACCCCCATGTCACCCCATATTTTCTGATACCATCAAAAAAACAATTTTGTGATACCATCACAAAATGTGTTATATCTTTGTGACAGTGTCACAAACTAATTGATTAAATCACTTTTCGTGATGCCATGACAAATTTGGTGTGAGATCATGTTGGGTATAGACTAAATCTTTATGACTCAAATTATTGAGGTAACCTCATGAATGTATAGTAGAGAAGCTTGAATCTTCGACTGGACTGGGTTGCTTGACGCGAGGACGTTTTGCTTGTAATCGCAGAAGCTCCCTCAGCTAAAATTCTTGCTCTGGTAGTCTGACTTCTGTCTTGACTCTTATAGAGAAGAATAACAGAAGGCAGCAAAAGCTGGAGTTTTAAACCTAACCAGACTGCGATTGGCTAGTGACTAAGAATTGCTCTAATTAGCACCTATTGTGCTCTAGTTAGCACCCTCCTAATGACAGGGCAGCTGTCTCTCCTGACGACGTGAATGACTCATTACCATGAATAAAAGACTGAAACTGCTTTGACCTGAGTACCCCATTGTAAACTAGGGATAAAGCATGTCTCAGACCCCCTCCCCGGTTAAGGCTAGGTTTCACATGCTTCACATACAATGCTTCCTACACTCCCCTCTCAAACCATTTCTCTACTATGGACACCACCTGGACAACTGAGAGCCTTCACAGAAACACTGTGACTCATGATGTACTTTTTCTGGAAATAGGGGTTTCTTTTTTGGTCGCGTTTTTCCGAATGTCTGAGGGTTCTGAATGCAGCATTATCTGCAATTCACTAGCATTTAGTGTTTAGTAGCCTTTTGAATTTCAATGCCAATGTTCCACGTAGCACGTGAAGGTTGATAAATTCTGAAGATTTTATGCTTCCAAAATAGACCACCATTTCTGGAAGCTTGCTGTGTGCACTTATGTATTCTGAATCAGGCTCTATAGCTGATGTCTATCAGCCACTGTGCCATCCTGCAAGCAATTTTCTCTGAAATGCTTTGGGTTATGGCTTAATTTATCTGAAATGCATAAAAGGTCTGGATATCCGAACAAGATTTGTGGATCTGTTATGAGGTTTTGTGCACTTCAAGAAGTACTGCGCAGTAGAAGAATTCTGATATTGACTTGGTCACACATCCGGGCTCTCTGTCTGTGAGCTCTTAGCAACTAGCAACTTGCTTAGCAATGCTGGCTGGTGTATAAAGTCAATAGAGAACAATGAAGTTGATGCGAGTTTTTCATTTTCACCACTGTTTTTTTTTTTTTTAATGCCTCGGCAATGCAAGGCAAGTGGGTTGTACCAACAAAGCCAGAAAGAAAATTTAAATCCATCACGACACACCAAGTGGATTATGTGTCACATGGATCATGCATTACTTTGGGGAAAATAATCAGCAGCACAGCCCCTCCTGGAGCAGACCAGCAATTCACAACGCAACATAAATGATATGAAATACGAAAATACCTGGTGTGTCTATGAGGTAGGAATAAATATCAGGATACTGAACATCTGGCCATTGTGGGGGATCATTTTTCCATCGTCCAGCTTCGTTTTGGTACGGACAAGCTGCCAGTCCTGCTGCTGCTGTTAATTTAGTTTTATATCGCTCCTGGGCGACATTATTCAAACCCTCTGAATAGTTGAAGGCCACACTAAGGTAAAAACAACAGAAATATAACGAAATTCAAACAAATATTTACTTAAATCTGGAATTCAAGAGCAAATACCACTCCTACATACACAATGTATCTCTATAGTAAAACACACTGACAACCGCAGATTTTCAAGCCAGCGACAGACCTGACACAGAAGTAAACTGGCAGCGACCAAGTCAACAGTCCAGCTCCAATTCCGGAATGGCCTCCCATTCTCAAGGTTGGTTATCCGGGCATTTAACCTCGAGGGGCGGGTTTTGCCGGTGAAAACATTGCTGAACTCAATACAAATACAGGTAATTTGGTCACTTTTCAAACGGGTCAGATTTGTCAATAAAGTCAATTTAATGTACAATGGTTCATTTTAGGTCAGCTTGGTGTATAAATCTCATTGTTCCAGGCAATGACAGCTGTCAGCTGACCGTTAGAAGAAAGTTAGAGACCATAAAAAAATAAATCGCTGATTTCAATAGAACAGCATACAAAACGCCCTGTTGTTTTCCTCCAGAAGAATTTCTACAGCCTTGGTGAACCATTCGGCTGCCTTCTTTTTATTTTCTGTAACTCCAGCACACACGGACAGAAACTGACATAAACTTAACTCATTTGCCACTCACACATGGACAGAGACTGATATGCATGCTCCCACCCCCCTCCTGTCCCCATCCCCAAATCCATCCCGGCCCCCACTCACGCCACTCCCTTCCCCCTCCGGGGTGCAGCGCAGCTTAGTTCCCCCCCAAGCTGGCAGCTGCACAACCACATGTTGCTGCGTTCCCCCCACACTCACATTGCCTCAATTCGGATAACGGACTGTTTCAAAGTTTAGTGCACATAAACAATGTCAAATGTATATGTGTTGTCTTTAATTCTAATTTGTGCCATTATTACGGTAAACAAGTAACAACTGTGGATTAATTGCTGTATCTTGTCTGTGGTAATTGGAGTGTGGATGTAATCTTGTTGTTGCTGCACTCATGAAATGACAATGACAACAAATCTCATGCATACAGACCGAGCATGTTATCACCAAGCAGCCAGTCATGGAAGTATGGTTTCTCACCTTCGGATTGGCCACTTTGCCGAAGTGAAGTTGCGCCGATGTCGCAGACTGAACAGTCCCCCTAAAAAAATCGGTCTGCCAACTTTCACTGTGCATGCGTCATTTCGGACCAAAGCAGCTCATTTGAGTCTGACTCGATTCACTCAAAGCAATCAAAGAGAATAATGTGATTATTAGAGCTAAAATGCCGGTAATCTTCAATAGATAAAATATAGTCTGAAGTTTAATATATATACGTAAACTACATCATGTTTAGAACCCATTAAATTTTTGGGGGAATTTTTAATTTGTGGGAACATACATAATTTGAGGGAAATCCATAGCGTATTTTGCCTCAGCGAACGTCAAAACCTGCAGACGAATTCAAGCCGGAAGTGCATCTGCCCTTGCGCAGATGCACTTAATAACTCAGATAATCAGATAATAACAGACTCAGATAATAACCACACCGTCAGACACCAGTCACCAGGCAACTCACCTGTCCAAAAGCAGTGCTGCAAAATCCTCGTGAGTTCAATCGCCAGTCTTCTAGCTAGCTGCTAGCAGTGAAACCCCCACCCACATAGCCTGTGACGTCACCCCGATGTCGTCCTGGCTTTCGAATTTTTGGCACATGCCAATAATTTAGAATTTGTTTCGATACGGACGAATCTGAATCATGTTCAGGCTAATATTTTGGGAATCCTTTATATTCACACTAACAAACAAAATTACTTTGGTCCCCATCAAAATTCTAACAATCGTCTCAATTTCAATATGCTTCCTGGCACTGTAGCTTTAACCATCAGATGACAAAGTAAAACCTCTTAAATCATTCTAAAGTCAGTTTTAAGCAGAAACGAGGCAGTTTAAAGTAGAAACAAGGCGAAACTCTGTGACACTTTGAAATGGCCGATGCGCAGTGAATGCATCAGCTAGCAGCTCGTGTAGCTGCTGCTCACTTCATCTCTGTTTTCTGATGAAATAATGCTGACTTTATGTGGAAATGATCATTGTACAAATGCTTCAGATATCTGTCGCTGAGACAGATGATGACTGAAGTGCAGTTTGAAGCAGAAACGAGGTGATAATCCGTGAACCGCGGCCAATGACGCATGTGCGGTGAAGGCATTAGCGACAGCGACACCAACGTTGAGAATGCTAACTGTGCAGAACACTTGAATCCAATCCAACCCAAGGGAAAAAAAACTTTATTTTTAGTTAGTTTTTGATGATTTCACATCTTTCTATGCTTTTTACGTGGACTGGGAACATAAGACTGCTGGAAAAAGCGACCAATGTTTTGCGCATGCGTAGTGGCGCCAAGAGGCGGCTGACGTCCCCCTTTAACTTGGTGAGATAAATGCTGTTAAAAAGTATTAGTTATCGTTTTCAGTTTGGACGCAGCGTCAAGATTCATAATGGTCTAACTTAAAAAATAAGGAGAAAAGTTGGCGAGAAGTTTGGCTTGTCTTTTCGAAACATAGAAGAAAGACAGACGGTCGAGCGGTACAAGTTTAACTACTTTCATTTGGCGTAAAAGTTATTATAAGCTACAAATAAAAGGCACATTCCAAAACAATTTTAACAAGTCATTACTTACAGTCACCTGAAGCGTGCGTTGGGAAAATTTGACAGATGGCGCGAGCTCCCGGGGATGGAAACTTTCAGAACTAATATCCGAGTCGCGCTGTCTGTCTCTCCCTTTGAATTCACACCAAATATTCTTTCAAGAAATCTACTAAAGTGTATCGAGGAGTCCCTCTCCTCACACAGGAAAGTTAAACTGTTAGTAAGAGCGGGTTTGTGAGCATTTGCTTGGGAGAATGAGGGTGGTCGTATCTTCGGAGAGGGGGTGTGGTGCTTCAGAAAGTAGACGGAGCCGCGCTCATTAGAACCTCACATCGTTTGGGACAAAGATGCAGCAGCAGCAGCTCCGCCGATAAAACGCGACTTGTCCCCCAAAAAAACTTTTCCTGAACTAAGGAAAAGCAGGGAAAAAAAAAAGAAGCGTCAGACTCACAGCAGCTGTTTGTGCACGGCGCGCGGTCAGCATGCTGTTACCGACCTGCGCGCTCTTCCTGGCGGTTCTCTCCTCCAGCGTGGACCTGTCAGGAGCGGAGGTAAGGTGGATGGAGGATCCGAGGCGAGAAAGCGCTTTTTTTGGAGGGGAAGGATACAGAGTAAAAACTAAAATAACTAAAGCGTGCATTATGAGATGCTTGATTATTTTAATTTGAAAAATTACGCAGATGTTCAGGTATGCGCGGTTGTAATCGCGCTGAAAATGCTTAAAGGTACATTCTGATGGTTTCTTTTTGTGTGTGCGCGAATATAAGGGATTGTTTATTGCAGGTTTTTCATAGTCTTGAGTTCTGTCTGTGAGCAGTGTGTGGGCATCTGCTTCTGCCTGATGGAGGAGAGAGCACAGGAGGAGGGAGGCTCAGGGTGGAGCAGGGATTGCCCCGCTGAGGAGGGGGGCCAGGGCCGTATCCAGACCATTAAGAAGGCCGGGGGTGGGGTGGGGGGGGAGGTTTTGAAATGTGGGAAGTGAAGTGGTGCTTTCTGATGGAATTTAGTAACAGAGTTGGCATGTTTTGATAGAAAAAAATTGCCTGTTTTTTTTTTTCTTTCCTTTTTTTAAATTAACTTTTTGGCCTAATTATTTTGAATTGTGCATTCTAATATTCTATATTAACCCTCTGGGCTCCAAGGGAATTTTTTGGACAGTTCACTCGCCTGGCATAAATGTTTTATTATTGCTGTTAACAGCTCTCCCTGCATCCCACAATCAAGTTTTATGTCTCTTTTTTTTCAGGACAACATGTGCTTTCAGAATATATATGTTTTTTGTTGTGTTTTTATAAGTGTAATAAAGGTTTACACTCAAAAATAGGCAAGGAAAAAATAAAGCGAAAAATAATTTTCCACACACATTTATTCAAAACACATAGCAAACTATAATAAACAACTGTTTTGACACTTTATAAAGGTAATTTGAGGTCTTGTGTGAAAGGCTGTACAACAAAAAGGTTCAAACAATAAACACAAATGCACATTTTGAACAACATATACAAAATGGTCTATGCGTTTTGTTGTCCATTGATATGGTAAACAGTGCTTTATGCAGAGAAAGCATCAGAGTTATCCAGTAACATTCACATGCAGACCAGTGGAGCAATCCTGATAGTTACAAACTCTTTGTTTGAGCACGTGAGACTGTCATCAGAGGCTCTCCGTGTGCTCCTGCTTTCACTGATCGCTGTGTGTAATGGCGCAGGGCGCACTGAGTATGCACTAATAGTATGTTCTCATTGGAGCACCCAGAGGGCTTTTCAAATGGGCCAACTAGTAACACATCACTCCTGAAAACGATCTTTGGTTTTTCACGTGAGGTAAATCTGCCCTACGATTGGATTATAGAAAACCATGTGACTGTGAACCAATTCCGATTGGACACTCACATTGCGCACGTCATCACACAGCTTCTATGAGGAGTACAAAGATGGCCGATGGCTGGCTCGAAAGTCAGCGGAGTTAACTTTTCAGCAAAAAAAAAGTAAGTTTCTATCTTATATCATTAAAAAGTTATTTATAATTTAGTAAAGCTTGGTCTTAGCCGTCGTATACGATGGCGTCGGCCCCAGAGGGCGAGGAAACATATTACTGATCAGGTACCGGAAAAATGTATTACAATGTATGCAATACATTTGGATAACTGTTTGAGTGCTTAAATATTTTCCTAATTTCTGCTCTTTAGTGCTGTATACAACCCCTGGCAAAAAATATGGAATCACCGGCCTCGGAGGATGTTCATTCAGTTGTTTAATTTTGTAGAAAAAAAGCAGATCACAGACATGACACAAAACTAAAGTCATTTCAAATGGCAACTTTCTGGCTTTAAGAAACACTATAAGAAATCAGGAAAAAAAATGTGGCAGTCAGTAACGGTTACTTTTTTAGACCAATTAGAGGGAAAAAAAAGATGGAATCACTCAATTCTGAGGAAAAAATTATGGAATCATGAAAAACAAAAGAACGCTCCAACACATCACTAGTATTTTGTTGCACCACCTCTGGCTTTTATAACAGCTTGCAGTCTGAGGCATGGACTTAATGAGTGACAAACAGTACTCTTCATCAATCTGGCTCCAACTTTCTCTGATTGCTGTTGCCAGATCAGCTTTGCAGGTTGGAGCCTTGTCATGGACCATTTTCTTCAACTTCCACCAAAGATTTTCAATTGGATTAAGATCCGGACTATTTGCAGGCCATGACATTGACCCTATGTGTCTTTTTGCAAGGAATGTTTTCACAGTTTTTGCTCTATGGCAAGATGCATTATCATCTTGAAAAATTATTTCATCATCCCCAAACATCCTTTCAATTGATGGGATAAGAAAAGTGTCCAAAATATCAACGTAAACTTGTGCATTTATTGATGATGTAATGACAGCCATCTCCCCAGTGCCTTTACCTGACATGCAGCCCCATATCATCAATGACTGTGGAAATTTACGTTTTCTCTTCAGGCAGTCATCTTTATAAATCTCATTGGAACGGCACCAAACAAAAGTTCCAGCATCATCACCTTGCCCTATGCAGATTCGAGATTCATCACTGAATATGACTTTCATCCAGTCATCCACAGTCCATGACTGCTTTCCCTTAGCCCATTGTAACCTTGTTTTTTTCTGTTTAGGTGTTAATGATGGCTTTCGTTTAGCTTTTCTGTATGTAAATCCCATTTCCTTTAGGTAGTTTCTTACAGTTCGGTCACAGACGTTGACTCCAGTTTCCTCCCATTCGTTCCTCATTTGTTTTGTTGTGCATTTTCGATTTTTGAGACATACTGCTTTAAGTTTTCTGTCTTGACGCTTTGATGTCTTCCTTGGTCTACCAGTATGTTTGCCTTTAACAACCTTCCCATGTTGTTTGTATTTGGTCCAGAGTTTAGACACAGCTGACTGTGAACAACCAACATCTTTTGCAACATTGCATGATGATTTACCCTCTTTTAAGAGTTTGATAATACTCTCCTTTGTTTCAATTGACATCTCTTGTGTTGGAGCCATGATTCATGTCAGTCCACTTGGTGCAACAGCTCTCCAAAGTGTGATCACTCCTTTTTAGATGCAGACTAACAAGCAGATCTGATTTGATGCAGGTGTTAGTTTTGGGGATGAAAATTTACAGGGTGATTCCATAATTTATTCCTCAGGATTGAGTGAGTCCATATTTTTTTTCCCTCTGCTTGGTCTAAAAAAGTAACCGTTACTGACTGCCACAATTATTTTTCCTCATTTCTTATAGTATTTCTTAAAGGCAGAAAGTTACCATTTCAAATGACTTTAGTTTTGTGTCATGTCTGTGATCTGCTTTTTTCTACAAAATTAAACAACTGAATGAACATCCTCCGAGGCCGGTGATTCCATAATTATTGCCAGGGGTTGTAGATTGAAGTTGAAGATAGATTGAAGATATGTTTGAGGTGCAGCATGGGGAGCGAGAGGCTCAGTGGCCTGGCCCTAATGATGGTCCACAGAGACATGCCCATTGGCATTGACCAAGTAATCACAATGTTTTTTCAGCCAGCATAAAACAAGGATGTGCATGGCTAACATCCTAGCTGATGACTAAACAGTACTCATGTCATATTCTTAGTCTGTGTAAAATGTATGTTCAAATAAAACTCAAACCTGTATTAAAAAGGCAAGTTTTTTTTCGGGACATCATGGTTGGGTAGGTTAAAGACACCCAAGGTGTGCTTTTTAAATACCACTCTGTTTATCATATGCTTATAATCCATGTACAGCTTGGAGAGAAACATTGTGTGGTTTTTGAACCATGTGACTCAGAAAGACAGCAGACACCTTCAGGTTTTATTCTACAGCAACTGGACTTCTTGATGGTTGAAGTTTTGCCAGTCACTTAGTCAAGTCAGTTCTGAAGCCATCTTCAAACTCAATAAGTCACATGGATGAGTGGTGAAACATCTTGAGGACTAACAAGAAGTCCACCTGTTGTTAGGGATGGGTATTGATAAGATTTTATCGATATCGATGCCATTATCCATTCTGCTTATCGATCCGATTCCTTATCGATTCCCTTATCGATACCTTGTGAATTTTGTACTAAAAGTAGGCTTTACAGGTTTTCTATGTATTTCCTTGAGTCTTAAAGTAAATAAATATGAAATTAGTCACTGTATCCTTGATCTCTGGACATAAATAAAAATAAACAAAAAGGTGTTTCGCTTTGAAGTTATTAATTCAGACTGGATTCTATCATTCTATCTTGACTTGTCAGAGAGCCGTGCAGCGTTTGGAGCTGTGTGAACAGAACGGAGGATGATTCTTGTTTCTTTCTCGCAACGAGACAGGAGTCCCAGTTAGTAACTTTAATCCGCACAAAAGTGAATCACAACTCATATTCAGGGATGAAAGTGGTGAAAAACAAAAAAAGCTGAAACCCAAAATTATCCCCCAACACCACCTGCACGAAAATGTTTGAATTCTAGAAGCTCTGAAATGCAATCTGGGGCTATTCCAGACAATAAACTGGAGTGAGTGCTGAATCCATTTAGTGAGGAAAAAAAAACAACTTTCCTTATTCGGATTCATTCCAGTAGTATTCTGCTCTTACTAGGATGCAGCAGTTTTCTAGTTTGGCAGATAGTTCTGGAGGAAATCACTGAAGAAATTAACAAACTGTAAATATGGTTTGACCGAAACAAACTGTCATTAAACTTAAGACAGGGATGAAGTGGAGGTGAGAGTCACTAGGTGTTCACAGGAAACACTTATTTCTGTATGTATTTATTTATATTCATTGTTAGTTGCTATTATATATTTTCTGTTGTGTTTCTATTCAGGTTCTTTTTGTCTCTTTCTCTAAAATTGTATATAATAATCATTAGATTATTAATATATAAGCAAAAATAAATTTAAGGAATATTACAATTTGAAAACAAATGCACCCGAACGTGTTGACAGCTGCAATTGCTAAATGCTAACTTTTAACATTGAAAATGCCATAGACATGCTAACGCGTTAGCATCGCTCCCGTTTTTAAGTTATAAAATACATCTGTCAACTGTTTCAGAAGACCATAACAGGTCGGTTTAACATAGAAAAGGTAAATATTACTCACAGACGTATGCTCTTTAGGGTTTTAGCGGGTGAAAATTAAGCGAAATAAATAAATAAACGAAGCAATCGATCGAAGCATTGCTTCAATCTGCGAACCACTGCTTCGATTGGTTCAAGGTTCAAAGCAAAGCCGCGCTGCAGAAAAGTTGATTAAGGACCCGCTGCAGGGTCTGTAATCAGTGTAGAGAAATTATCATTTTCCTGACAAACACCCGCCAAAACAGCAGCCACTCGGAAGGACCGATAACAGAATCATTAAGCACAAAGCTTATTGATGTCAGTGGATCGAATCATTTCTTAACGATACCCGAAAGGAACCGGTTCTCGATACCCATCCCTACCGGATGTTGAGTAAATTTCTACATGTGCTACCTGGATGACTGAGAACCTTCATCAGTCAATCATTCAGTCAGTCAGTCAGTCGGTAGAATAAGGCTATAACAGGCCTAAGGCCTTTTAGTTGCTCAAAATTCATGGTTTGCAGATTATTAGATGTTGTGACTGCTGGCTATAGTCACATAGCCTAGTGTGTAGTTGACAGTCTTAGATAAGACAACACTTTACTGCAGGGCATTCCACAAGCCAACCATGTGGTGCCTCAAAAAACTGTGGTGGAGGTTGCGTCTTGAGTACTGAAGTTGTTCTAGTGTCATGGGGTGGTGTCTTGTAAACAATGGCAAGCGTGTTAGACTATAGTGCAGAAGGTCACTGGTTTGGCTCCCACTTGGACCAGTGACTGGAAAACACTCTGTTAATCCAGTAGTAAAAGGGGACCTGAGTCTCTTCAGAGTTGGTGAAGGTAGAGGAGATGGGCACCACCCTTCATATGCAGTGCCCTAGAAACAGCGGGACTCTAAGAGACGTTGTCCCTACGGCCATTAAGCTATGTGACTACCTTACTTTCCCATCTTGCAGATGTTGTGAAGATATTTCAATCACATCACCCCTCACCCTCTTATCTTACATACTTGTGATCTTCAGACATTGTAACTGTTCTTCATATGGCAGGTCTTTCAGTTCTGGAACAAGGTTCTCTGTCTTGTCATGTTGTTGGTCTTCAAGGCATTTCATCGGTCACATGGTCAGTTAGTTATGAAGGCTTCTTCAAATAGAAGTCATTCGAATGAGTGGTGATACAGTGCATCTGGAAAGTATTTACAGCGCTTCACTTTTTCCACATTTTGTTATGTTACAACCTCATTCCAAAATGGATGAAATTCATTTTTTTCCTCAAAATTCTACACACAACACCCCATAATGACAATGTAACAAAAGTTTTTTTTGAGAATTTTGCATATTTATTAAAAATAAAAAACTAAGAAATCATATGCATAAGTGTTCACAGCCTTTGCATTGAAGCTCAGAATTGAGCTCAAGTGCATCCTGTTTCCACTGATCATTCTTGAGATGTTTCTACAGCTTAATTGGAGTCCACCTGAGGTAAATTCAATTGATTGAACATGATTTGGAAAGGCACAAAGGGAATTGTCTGTAGACCTCTGAGACAGGATTGTCTCGAGGCATAAATCTGGGGAAGGGTACAGAAACATTTCTGCTGCTTTGAATGGCCTAGTGAGCACATTGGCCTCCATCATCTCTAAATGGAAGAAGTTCAGATCCACCAGGACTCTTCCTAGAGCTGACCGCCTGTCTAAATTGAGTGTTTCGGGGAAAAGGGCCTTAGTCAAGGAGGTGACCAAGAACCTGATGGTCACTCTGTCAGGGATCCAGCATACTTCTGTGGAGAAAGGAGAACATCCCAGAAGGGCAACCGTCTTTGCAGCAACCCACCTGTATGTCTTGAAGACAAGAATTTTTTTTTTTTAGTTGTTGTACAACAAACTTCTGGATATTTCCTGTTTGGGTGACTGAGAACCTATAAGTTGTTGGTCTTCAAGATGTTTCACCTGTCACTTGGTCATTCAGTTGCGAAGACGTATTATAACTGAATAAGTGGCTAGGATGAGTGGTAAAATGTCTTAGACTAACAAGAAGCACCAATGTTGTAGAATAAACTTTCAGATATCTCTGAAAACTTTAATCTTGTCGGTCTTGAAGACTTTTCACTAGTAACTTGGTCAGTTAGTTCTGAAGACTGCTTCAAATTGAAGAAGTCATTTGGATTAGCAGTGAAATGTATTGAAGCCCAACAAGAAATCTAGATGTTGGAGAGGAAATTTCCAGACATAGCCTGTGTGGATGATTGAGAACCTTCATTTTGTTGTTCTTGATGTTTCACCAGTCACTTGTTCAGTTAGTCCCGAAGACTTCTTCAAACTGATGAAGTTATTTGGATGACTGGTGATATGTCTTGAAGTTGTTAATGTTTTGTTTTGTTTTTTATTTTAGCTTCCCGTAATTGTTCAGGGTTGCCACAGCAGATCCAGTACAGGTCTGCATTGGGATTTGGCACAAATTGTACACCGGATGCCTCTCCTGACACAACACCAGTTCTACATGGAAAAACATGCACAGCCCCTGGTGTTCCCATGTGGTCTACTTGCAAAGTACTAATCAGAACATACTCTGCTTCACTTCTGAGATCTGTTGGGATCAGGTGTACACAAAGCAGAATGGTTGTTGAAAGATGTGTTGAAGACTAAAAAGAATGATAGTTGTTGGTGGAGAACCTTCATTTTGTTGGTCTTCAAGATGTTTCACTAGTTACTTGGTCAAGTTGTTGGGTGAGTGGTGAAGTGTCTCAAACTAACAAGAAGTCCAGATATTGTAGATTAATATTCTATAGATCTACTACATGGAGGACTGATAATCCTCATCATGTTGGTCTTCAAGGTGTGTTTCATGGGTCACTTGGCCAGCCAGTTCTGAAGACTGCAAGGTGACTTTGAGAATCTTCATTCTGCTTTCAGTGTGTGCCTTAGTGGAAAATGGAAAATTTTCATCACAAAGTTCAGCAAACATATTTTAACTGAAATTAAATTCAAAATTCACTCAGAGTGTATATTAAGATAGTGTAGACTCAACCCTAGATGTGAAATTGTGATGCTTTTTAGAGCTCTTTGCTGCCACAAGGTACAAAGTCTGCAATTTTGTGATGTAATTGTAATTTGCATCAGCCCTGATTGATATTTTGCTTCTTACCTTCTTGTTGGACTCAGAGCACTTGAGAAGCTGAGTGAGGAATCAGAGTGCCTTTGTTTGTGACCTTCTTGGACTTGGCCATCAGAAGTGTCTAAGTATGTGGTGAAAGTCTCACACTTATGGATACGTCATTCACCTATCTTGGCAGTGACGTTCATGTTTCTGAGTCCTCGGCCATGAGAATGGGAGATGCCTTGGAAAAGCTTGTGAAGTCATCAGGTCAC
Source organism: Thalassophryne amazonica (assembly GCF_902500255.1). Lineage (NCBI taxonomy): Eukaryota > Metazoa > Chordata > Actinopteri > Batrachoidiformes > Batrachoididae > Thalassophryne > Thalassophryne amazonica. The sequence goes on from NC_047116.1 coordinate 19,955,489, forward strand.
TGGAGAGGTTAGGGTTAGGTAATCCCGATAGCTTTACAGGAGAATAAAATTCCAGGTCTGTAGGGTCCTTGTGCTTCCTAGTTTACTGTGTAGTTGTGAGACTTTGATGCTAGCCAGTGACCTAGGTCAACAACTAGATGTCTTTGTTACTATGTCTGTTCAGAGGATCCTTGGGTATCACAGGAATGATTTGGAGCCTCATTTACTAAAGGTTAGCATGAGTGAAAATGTGTATAAACAGTCTAGAACTCGCACCCACCCCCCAAAAAAGTCAAACTTTTTTACACACTGAGTGTAGCGTCTTTCCAATGCACTAAATAGTGCATATTGTCCATTTGGCATGTTTGCCGACATACATATGCAGTTTGGGGTGTGTCTGCCCGAGTGTGCAATATTGTGGGTGCTGACCATTCAAATAGGTAAGGTTTGTTCATAAAACATGATTTATCAAGGCTAAAATCAACTTCAAGGTCTGAAATTGCTTCTGTAATTTCACGTTTGAAAACTCTAACTGAATCAGTGTTGCATGGTCATGCAGCTGTGCTAAATCTAATTCAAAGTCATTACCTGTGAGCTGTATGGGTAAGCATTTCTTTATTTTCACTCAAGAATCTTCTTTAATTCAGAAAACACCACAATTAAACATATTTATAACAGACAGGAAAAACACACTCACTCACTCACTCATCTTCAACCACTTACTTCAATTAAGGGTCACAGGGGGTGGAGCCTATCTCAGCAGTCATAGGGCATGAGGCGGGGTACAGCTCGAACAGGACGTGAGTCTCTCACAGGGCCAAATATAGACAAACACATTCACACCCTCATGCACACCTAAGAACAATTTAAAGTTTCCAGTCCACCTAACCTGCATGTCTTTGGATGTGAGAGGGAGCCTGAGCACCAGGAGGGAACCCACACAAACATGGGGAGAACTTGACATGGAAAGGCCACAGGTGGAAATCGATCCCATGACATTCTTGCTGTGAAGCAACAGTGCAAACCACTAAGCCACCGTGCTGCCCCAAAATGATACAGCCACTGCTTAAATAAAATTAAATGTGACATTCATCATGTCTTTCTGTGTATGTTATAGAAATATAAATAGCATGTCCTGAAAATCAGGCCCTTTGTGTAAAACGGAGTATCACTTGCTGTATTAGGAAACATCAACTAATGCAGTTTGGCCATGTGGTGCATTTTATGAGCATCATCCAGGTGCCTCAGTGTTGAGGACTCCAGCGGCTGGAGAAGGCCAATGTGCCACCCACGTAACAACTGGCTGTATTGCTTGTATTGCTTGGTGGAACATGTTTTGGATATTTCACAATGGAATGATATGATTTTTCATCGAACGGTAAAAGCACACAGGGAAGCTGACGTTATTTATCATGACATCCTGCCGTCTTCTAGAGGTTTGAGTTTAGATCGTTTGCAGCTGTGGTGATAAAATGCCGTCATATACAGAGTTTCCCAACACTGGTTAGCTCGAGAGTAGATTCACATCATATTTTCTTTAGCAGTGGAATGTCACAAGAGGTTTTCAATAGGTTGTCGCCAAACACAAAGCTGTCAGCTGCGTGTTCTAACAACCACAGCCTGAATTTGAATTTGCACATTTATCCTGCAGTAAAGTGCCCCAGATGTCTTTTACTCCAGAGACTTGACCAAGTCCTGTAGACAGAACAGGTCTCTGGATAGTAGTCATTATTGATTATATTAAATGTTAAGAGCCAATGTATCAGATTAAACAGATTAGCAGAGATGACCTTTATCCACTGCCTGGATTTTAAAACAGCAGCACATAGAACATCTGGACAGAACAAACCCTGAGGAAAAAACAGGAGAGTACAACATATTTGGCTGCACATCTTGTCACTGATCGGATGACGTCAGAGAAATTTAACATTCCACTTTTGTGGTTGGCTTGTATTTTCCCATCTAGCCATGTGAGATCCACAGCAGGAAGTTCCTGATCTTTTGGTGGCTTTCATCCATCCAAAGCAACATGATAAGGTCCAGATTAGCCCACAGATTACTTCAGTTTTCAATAGTCTTCTTTTGCTTCTGTAAGATACAGTTGTTATGAATGTAAATTTGGGAAATGTAAATTTGGGGAAAACAGTAATTGGCTTTGGCTGTGTCCACATGAGGCTTTTCAGTGTGTTTTTCATTTCTTTTTCCTCTACATAAATGTAGATGTGATGTCATGTCACAAACATCATTTAAAAGGCAGAATAAAATGAATTATGATTAAAAACACAATAAAAAATGTAAAACATTAAATAAAAGGAATAAAAGAAGATACACAATCGTATAAAACACTAATGATAAAACAGGGAAAAAAGTGTCTTCAATCTAGCCTTAAAAGTCTCCACAGAATCCGACTGTCGGATCTGCGTAGGCAGATCATTCCACAGAGCTGGGGCGCGGTGAGAAAAGGCTCTGTAACCCGCTGACTTTTTATGCACCCTAGGGATGCACAATAGGCCTGCACCCTGTGAACACAGGGCCCGAGCCGGTATGTAGGGCTCAACCAGGTAGGGCAGTGCCAGTCCGTAAACATTTTTATAGGGCAATAATAACACTTTAAAATCCAATTTCAAAGAGACTGGAAGCCAGTGAAGGGACGCCAGAACCGGGTTACCATACATACCTGAATACTGCAGGTATTTTAGTATAAATCTAATGATGAAATATAACCCTGGCTGTTCAATGATGGAGCTAATATTTTGGTGCACATAGACTGTGGCCTTACCCCTAAAAATGGATGTGTCACTACTACCCATAATTTACTAGGAACCAGAATCAGAAAGCTCTTTATTGTCCTTATACAGTGAATGTGAAATCACTGTATAATATAGCATCATTGTATAGTGAAATTGCTGAAGGCTTCTGTTGCAGTCATGTTGTGGAGCCTGAGAGCAGAATGTGGAGAGAGTACAGCTGTTGTTCTTCTTCTTCTTCTTCAATCCAAAAATAAACTTTGTTTTGCTTAAGAAATAGCCCATAGACCTTCTGCTAAACGCTGCCACCAGTTGGATGGTCGGTGGATGCTGACTGGTTGATAGAAATTAGGAGCAGTTGTTTTTGATTTTACATGTATCTTGACATGAGATTGTTTGTCATTTTCATAGCATTATTCAGATTATTCAAAAATTAAACAGGTTTTCTTGAGACCTCGTGCACATATTTATACTCATCTGCAGAACATAAGGTATCCTGACAGTTGCACGAATTTTATCTCTGCACGCAGTCTTGTGTGCCAGTGAGTAAACACACTGTAAACTGTTGTAAATAAATAAATACCTTTGAGACAAGATTCCAAATGTGTTCTCTGCCACACGATGCGGCACATTGAGACAACCTGCAGCTGTGGATTATTTCTCTGTGATTCTGGGAGTGATGAAAGATGGTTTCATCAGCCAAGTTCTGAGAGCAAATTCGTCATTGGCTACAAAATTTTATATAACGTGGCATCAAGGGGGACAAAGGGGGATGCATTGGGAGTGCGGGGATCAAGTTCATGCAAGTGTCAAGGTGGCTATACAGTAGAGGTGGGAAGATCAATCCTAATATCGATAATATCGATACCAGCGCTGGTATTGATATTGAACGATCCTTGTGTAAAAAGATCGATACTCAAGCTTTTTTCCTCTAACGCACGCACTGACTGCTGCACACGCAGATTCATCAAAGTCTACTCTCTGTCTGTAAGAGCAGCGCTGCGCTGTGTCACACAACACGGAGCAGTGCACCCTTGTATTGTGGTGTGTCTGCCCTCTACCTCAGGAGATTTTGTTTTAAGTTGTGTTGAGTGATATTTTTTAAACCAAAATGTTGATTGTGATAAAGTATTTTGTTGTCACATACAATGTTTGGCGAAATTCTATCCTAGGTCTTTTGGATCTTTTGGATCTATGAAGCTTAAATATGAAAAAGTATTGGTATCGGTATCGGCGATACTGGGCCTGTATTTACTTGGTATCGGATCAATACCAAAATTCCCGGTATCGCCCACCTCTACTATACACTTAAAGTTTGGATTAGAAAAAAGTCAACATATATTTTAGATACTTGGTGAGAAGGATTGGCAAAGCTATTACTTTTACTTAATCTGCCCATAATGTGTTAAATTAAGCAATTAAATATCAGAAATAATAATGTGTTGTAATACTTGGAATTTATCTTGACTCGATCCTGCCACCTCCAAAGACTCAATCTTGACTCAGTTTTGCTCCAAAATCCCCAAATTTGATCTTGACTCTGGGATTTTGGAGTGGTGATTTTCTTTCTAAATTATAGGAGACAACCTCAAAGAAATTGTGTTATACTCACCTAAAATAAAGTCAGCTGGATTAGGTATTTATTAGTATAAGCTGTGTAGTAGTTTTTCATTATTATGTTTTTAAGAAGTAGTATTCAGTCCTTTGTAGGCCCTGAGGCCCTCTGGTGCCCGTGTTTATCCTCCGATTCAGTAGCATGAGGCAGATGAGAGTCTGTGATTTGCACGTGGTTTGCCAGTTGCATGTAGTCCGGCATGTTACTTTAAAGCGAAATGTAGTGTGGCTGGGATTCAAACCCAGGTCTAAATATTGGGAGCCCAATTCCTTATCCCACTGACCTACCTGCTCCATTATGGCTATTACATATTATTATTTTTACAGGATGGGATTATCTTAAATGTGCTTAAAACATTATCATGGTGTTGTGTATTAAAAAGCAGAATTCAGTCAAAGTTGGGTGTTTTTGTTTGATTTAAAAAAACCTGGAGGGAATATGTGACTCATGTGTCTGATTATGTATAAGTTTCATATGGTCCAGATCCAGTTAAAGGTTGAGATCTGGTGGACTGCATCCACAGATTGTTGGTCTTTGGTGGAAGTCGGGTGTTGACTGCATCATTTGATCCCTCACCGTATTTATATAATATCAACATAATTAAGTTTCTCTCCCTTGCGGTCACTTAATCTGGTCAGAATGAGTCATTGGTGATTCCTGTGAGGAGGAAGAGGAGGATGGACGGAGAAGATTAGTAGATTCCGGGTGTGAGTGTTTGTGTGTGGGATGGAAGCATTGGGAAAGGCAGTAGCTGGTGGAAGCCAGACTGCCAGGTCCTCCCTTTTGGCTTGGCCATGATGTTCCAGGATGGAGCTAATTCCCAAGGAAGATGAACAAAACAGAAAAGAAGCAACATTAACAAGTGTTAATTCACGTAGCCACAGAGGAATGAATGTGTGTCTGTGTGCGAGAGATAAGAGTCATGAAGATTGGGACATTAAGGTCCGACAAAGTATTTGGTAATTTGGTCTGGGCCTGATCCTGCAGACCCCCCCAACCCCCCACAGAGACAACTGATGACCCTGCCAATATGACTGCCCACCCGCCAGACAGTGCATCCTGGGAAGGAACAAACTTGTTCTTGGCGTTGTAAAAATGCCTACATTTGGAATAGCAGTGATCCTCTGAGTCCATATTTTGACAGGTGTTCCTGGGTGGTAAAGAATTCTTTTCTAGCCTTGATGTCCAAACAGTTTGTCAGGTATGGCTTCTCCATGTGTGTTCCCTGCTTGTGCCAAGTAAAGAAATGATCAAACAGAGTAAAGCCCTTCTCTACAACTTGTGGTCCATTTATTTTATGGCAAAAAATGCTTTTTGGGCCGCTTGTTTTAAATTTATATATATATATATATATATATATATATATATATATATATATATACGTAGCAAGAACATCCCTCAAAGCTTTTTTGCCAATGGCGGCTCCAGGGTTTTTTTTCCTTATTTTTTCTGGGTGGGTCATGATGGGGACATGATTGTTTGCTGCAGTGCAAAAGAAGTTGTACTAAATGAGAAAATCAGCATTTTTAAAGTAAATTACTAGTGCTTACTGCCAGTGTTGCCACAGTTTGAAAAGTTACATTATAGAGTTACTGTTGTGAAAGTGTAGTGACACAGACCCACAACATGGGGCGTAAATGAACGGACAATAGATGAGCCAAAAATGAGGATGACATTTTGCTCGGTCATTAAATCCAACTGAGCAGTAAAGGCGGAGAGGATTTGCTGCAACTCACCGATCACGCCCCCTGCAGATGCATGTGCGTCCTGCTCTTCCATTGGCTGTCCAACAGATGGTTGACGCCCCTCGGGATCCATGACGTTGCCCGAGATATCCTGTTGTGAAAGTGTAGTGACACGGACCCACAACAGGGGGCGTAAATGAACGGACAATAGATGAGCCAAAAATACAACACTTTACTGTTGTGAAGCGTGCACAATGAAATACAGACAAATACAGAATTTGGACAGAGTCAAATGTACTAAGGTGACGTGTGGGCAGGCTCAAGGATAGAAGACCTCCGTCCAGAGAAGAGCCGGATCCCACACAATTTCCACTGCCACCGAACCCGGAGAATACTGGAGCCGCCAAGTTCCGAGTCCCCAGGTGGCCACCGTCTCCGGCTGTCGGATCTGGTACTGCTGGCAGTAAGCAGAAACAGTTATGTGTGGGTGTGTGTACACCCAGCAAATACAAGTAGTGACAGTTCCTTAATGGTGGGTAAGACACCTCCACCTCCAAAACAGGAACACAATAACGAGTAACAGTAGCACCTACTGAATACGGCTGAGAATATACCTCCAAAGGCAAACAATATCTTGGCAGCGGGGTGGAGATGTCTTCCAGCTTATATGGAGTGGTTGATGAGTTGATGATTGGTGACAGCTGTCAGGAGTTAATGAGTGACAGCTGTCACTCTCGGCTGTCCTGTGAGGCGGCAGCGCCCTCTCATGCCTGAAGCCCGCACTATAGGCAGGGCGCCCTCTGAGTGGTGGGCCAGCAGTACCTCCTCTTCAGCAGCCCACACAACAGTTACTTTATACAGTTACTTCATTAGCAGCTGCGGACAACTTGTCGGCAGCTGCTGAATGTAACTACACAGTAAAATCACCAATGTTAAATTAATGGGCCTTTCGCACTGAATACGTCAGGCCAATCCGTCAACGTGTCCCAATCCGTTGGACGCATCCGACGCATGACGTCAGACGCGTCGCTTCGGAAGTGGCAAGGGGGCGGAGATTGCAGCTACGTCACACTCTGGCTGTTTCCACAACCTGAAAAAAGTTCAGCGATTGCCATCTTGAATTTGTGTCACCTGAACCACAACAAAAGCTTTAAAAAACAGCAGTAGAACAATTCTCCCATTACCCTGCTGGGAGAAGCTTTTTTCAGCTACTTTTCGGAGTGACGCTGAGGGTGGACTGACGACTTGGTGGGATATCGATCGAACCGCGACAGCGGGCCGACCCGAACGGAGAAGCCGGCCTTCAGGCATCATCACTGGGCAGAGTGAGGCAGGCAGCCGGGGTGATGGAGCAAACCCACTCAGTCCGAAATCTCCCACTTTTTGGATATATGCGAAGTCCCAGTTTGCCCAACGAAGTTTAGTTCTGCAGCTTTATCGAGGTGAGAATAATGTAAAAAAAAAAAAAAAGTGACGTTTACTGAACTGCTGTAAAGGTTTATTAATCGGCTAACGTTAGTGTAGCCTTTTAGCACAGTTGATATGCTAAATTTAGTTTTCAAATTTAATTTGTAAATGGTTCAGTCTTTTTTATTTTTACCAAATAAAGCTACAGCTTTTTTCAGACACCACAAAAGCTCAACTTTAAATAACTTATTTTTTGGGTGTTTTTTCCATCGTTTTTTTTCCTGTTTTTTTTTTTTTCCCCTTTTTTATATATAAACTGTTTAGTGTTTCTTTATATTTAAAGAAATGCTTTTATTTGTCCCAATCAGGAACATTTGTTGTGCAGACAACCAAACTTTCATTGATGAGCTGAACGCCATGAAGTCCAGTCAAAAAAAAAAAAAAACATCTCTGCTCTTCAAAATAGGACAAAAGTGTCTTCAGCAACACCACCAAAGTTCAAAGCTGCAGAAGAGACCTTCATCTGGTCCAGAGAAGCCAGCAGAACATCACCTGCTTCTAAATAAAAGGCTCTTTCAACAGCAACAATTTTATTATTTTTTAAAAAGCTGTTTCATTTTATATTTTAACAATAAATGAATGGATCATTAAAAATGTGCACAAATCAAAGTTCAAAGACATTTGCACAGGTAGAAGCTCTCCACTTACTGTGCTCAAATTCATATTTTAGAAATGACTCTGTCCTGATGACAACATTAAAGGCACTTACATATTTTGGCAAAATTACAAGTTGAAAAATCCTTCGAAATAACAGGTGGTTTTAATTTACAGATGAAAGGTTTCTAAAGATCCATTTATTGATTTTATTTAGCTATTTTAATTGCAAGTGTTCTAAACTTTTTTTTAACAGTAATCACAAATTCTGAGGTAACAACAACAAAAAACATTTCGAAGGATTTTTCTTCAGAAAACTGCTCCATAAATGAGCAGTCCTGTGACACGTTTGTTTTGAACAGATCAGTGGTTTCTGTACCAATCTGTTTTGTAGAGATCAGTGGTTTCTGCCACTAGTCTTCCGTGTTTTGGCCCGACGCGTCATTCCTATTGGACAACGCAGAGCATCAAAAGTTGGATTGGACTGAACTTTGACTACGTCAGCTTGCTGACAAGCGGCAATGCGCGCTTCCGTCAGAAGCGTCGGTTTAGCTCGGCTTTTGACGCAACGCTTCTGAGGCATCTAAAAAGCAACGCGTCTCTTTGAAAATAATGCTTTTTAGACCGATTTTTGACGCATCTGACGTATTCAGTGTGAAAGGCCCATAACAGTGCCAGTGAACATATGGTCCCACACTAGCCCGAATAGGTCCATATGTTCACTGGCAGTGTTAATGTAACACTGTCGGTTTTAGTTTTACACTGGTGCACTGTATTACACTACTGTGTAATAAAGTAACTAGTAATCTAACTTGGTTATTTTAAAGATTGAGTACTCAGAAAAGTAACTATTGGTTACTTTGCTGATTAGTTACTTTGCTGATTGCTCAATCTTAACAGTAACCATGTGTTTCTTATTTGTATTTTTATAAATCATTTATGATTGTTCTGCAAGATGTTATTTCTTCAGTGCAGTAGTTGATTTTCATCACATAATTAAATTCTTATAATGATACAAATTTTAAAAAAATTATGATTTGATGTAGACTTCACAATGCGATTATCACATTTCACAATGCATTCATTACATCCCTTGTACATACATGTTGTTAATTCATACACAAGTAGTACCAGGCGCAGACTTTGAAAATGAAGGAAAACGTCAAGCTACATGTCCAGCAGGTGGCAGACAAGCTGCATGTAAGTTCAGCCACACCTGCTCCTAATTTCCATCATCCTTTCAGCATCTACTAATCATCCAGCAGATGGCAGTGTTCAGCATATGGTGACAGGTGTATGGATTATTACATAAGCAAAACAAATTTGTTTTTTTTGGGATTGGGTGCATTAAAATTATCCAATGTCAAGACAGTTTGCTCTCATTATCTGCCCTTTTAATGCAGTGAGTTATGAGATGATAGCGTTTATTATGTTTGAGTTATCACAGGCTAAAGATTGACCTAACAGTAGTAGTTGTTGAAAAAAAATCACAAGAGTTACCCTTACAAAAAGGACAAAAATGCAAATTTCAAAAATTCGAGAACCTACAAATGACTTGGCCAAGCGATAAGTGTTGTTCTGTTCAGTCTTTCCCAATGCTAGACTGGTGTCCTCTTGTTGGGCTCGGTGCTGGGAGGTCATCGGCAGCCTGATGGTGAGGACAGAAGGAGGTGATGAAGTTATGAGCACCAGAAGTGTTTGAGGAATGTGTGTCGCAGACGGGGTGAGACGCCATGGCAAATCTTTTAGTCTCACGCCCTGGTCTTTGACCTCCTGTGATGCCTGTGGCTCCCAAATTGTTCCATTGTAGCCTGACAGATGATCGTAAAAACACTGATGCTGGTATTTTTTTTTTTTTATCACTTCTCATGAAGCAAACAGGCTAAGTTTTGGCCAGCTCCTCCCTCAGCTGTTGCTTTTTGTCAGTTTGGCACTTTTTGGCCAGAAAAACTCACCCCAGAAGCTCAATTGGACCAGCTTTTTACATTTTTTGGCGGCTTCCATTAAAGGGCCCACTCCCATGTAGATATGAAGGGCTCATTGTAAGATGATGAAAACACATTGATTCATTGCTGCAGTAATTATACACTAATAAACAGATGGTTATGAATGCTGTATTCCATGTCTGCTAATAAACACCCCTTAAGCCGGGTCTTCAGTTTTGTTCAGAGGTGTTCATGATGCCAACCATTTGTGAAGTCTGGATTTATTTAGGCAGCCTTTTCCCACTGCAACAATAGTCTTTCTTCCCATGCATGATTTTATTTCAGTGTGGCACAGAGGGAAGGAGCTCTCTGCATCTCTGCAATCAAATATAACTGTGCCCATAAATCAAAGTATAATTTGAACCACATTTGTCTCCTTGTTCTCTTACTTCTCCCAGGTCCTATGGGCAATTCCATCAGCATTGGCATGTGGATGAAGATTGATCTTACAGGGGTTTTTTTAAGGCGGCAGCAGGGGGGTTAGATCATTTGAGTCAAAGGTCAAACTATTGATTTTTTTTTTTTATTCACTCCAACGTCCACAAAACATTGCACGCGTATGTAGGTGGATTTTGGAATTACAGAGGCAAGATCAAATTTTCCAAAGGTGGAGCATTGGGGTCATCTCCATTGGGTCATAGGTCAAAAATTAAGTCTTTCATTCTGATTTGCACCAAATGTGGCACACATATACTATCAGTCAAAAGTTTGGACACATTTTACCTGCTCGCATGAATGAGAATGTGTGTCTGAACCTTTGACTAGTCGTGTATTTAGTTGGGTTCTGAAATTGCCCAGCAAGAACAAGTGTGCCAAAGCTCAATCACTGTTTGTTGGCCTCCTCCTCCCAGATCCATTTTCTGATCTCGACCATACTTGATATGTCCACGAAAGTTTGCCCAGAAATTGGCCTTCATGAGTTCATTTGGGCAATCATCAATCATCTGAGTGAAGGTCAGGATCACTGTTAGGGTCAAATGTCAAATTGCAATAGCCCTGACTTCATGCCCATGGATATTTATACCTAATAACAAAAAAAGGACCCCCACGAAGAAGCACTGCTTTTACAACGGTTTCAGTAAATGTTTGATTACTGAAACAATTCATGAAGTCTTGAACAAGACAGTTTGTTTCTATAAAAAGTCCATTCAAATCACTTGAAGATGAAATCAGACTTGGCTCTAATTCACAGACCATCTGCAGGACTGACTGTTCTGACCTGTAATAGTACATCAGTAATTCAGCCAGAATTGTTGGGGTTTGGCAAATCACAGCAGATTACAGTTTTGGCACCATTCAGTTAAAAACAAAATATGGTTATGAATACTGAGAAAACTGTCCATCAGTGCTGTCAGAATGTTGTCTGACAGAGCTCACCTGACAACCAAGACATTCTGAAATTAAGAATCTTCTCTCTTTTTTTCCTCCCTTGAGGTGTGGAATTTTAAAAGTTATATAACCTCTGATTTCCAAAATGTGAACTTTACAGGTTATATGATCTGAACCCAGCTTTATTGGCCAAGTGTGTCAACACATACAAGGAATTTGCCTTCCGTTGTACTTGCTCACAGTCCTATCATAAAACTGACAACTAGACATAAATGGAACAAGGATGAAGTAAGAAATAATAATAAATAAAGTGACTGCAGCTTGGATGGTACAGTATGATGGTGTGGTAATTGTGTTATGTGTTTGTAAATGCGTTTACAGAGGGTGAACAGAATAGAGTGCAATTGATTATATGAAATTGCTAAGTACCTTTGCTATATCAAGGCAGCTTTAAGATTTAAAGCTATAGTGTGCAGGATTATAGAGCATTTATTAGCAGAAATGGATGATAGCATTCATAACAATCTGTGCTTTAGTGGATAGTCATGGACAGCAATCAATCGATGTATTTACAAAAGCTTAGAATGAGCCCTCCATATTCACCATGGAGGCCACCATGTTGCACCGCCATGTTGATACAGTAGCCCAAAAGGGACAGACGACTCAAGAAAAAAGAAGAGGAATTAGTGGTTGCTCCTTTACATAATGTCTACTGGTTGCTCTTGCAAGCTAAGAAGTTTGAGAACCCTTATTTTTACCCGAGGCCAACATATGGCCATCGGGTATTGCGAAGACTTTGCGTCCGTCCATCTGTGCTCAGCATAACTCGATTCGTATTACTGCCAGGGTCTTCAAATTCACATGGCGCGTTCTTGGGACACAGACCTTGGATAAGTTCAAAGCTGGCTAACCTTGACCTATTTTAAGTGGTCAAAAGGACACTTTCTGTTTCCTATATGTATGCTCATACTGCTGAGGGTATTTTAGCTTTGCATTATATTTTTAAATGTGAGATCATGCTGTGTTTTCACAAGAGAAAAAGGAGCATGAATTCTCCTTCCCAAAGAAATGAAAATGTGAAGGGTAAAAAAAGAGAAAAAAATGTGACCGGTGACTGCATAATGTAATATGTAAATTCACTGCAAGACGGCGCTAAATCCTACATACTATAGCTTTAGTTGACATTTTTTTTAAAAGGGTTTACACAAACCCAATATTTAAAAAAATTTCCAGCCTTGTAGGAACATGAACCTGTCACTTTAAGTGAAATAGGGCAAGAAATTCTACATTTTTCACCACATTTGAAGGCTCAGTATTTAAACATAACAGGGCACCACTTAATTTATTACATTATCTAGTCAGTAGTTCAGTCCAAGCGGTAAGTAAATATTTTAAGAATGAGAGGAAAAACACACCGGCTTACATTTACAGCACCGAGGTCAGGAGGGCGTTTTAAAGGAAATGAGCTCATGTGTTGAGACTGAGCCCAGTTGGTCAGGTTGAGAGTGTCAGTGTAAGTGGACCCTCTCATTTCCTTTCTAAGAGCTAAAATCCCAACACAAACACATGTTCAGGACTTTTCAAAAAGTTCTGTGCTGCAGCTCGTACATGTTCATTAGGCTGTCAAATGGGATATTATAATTTAACCTATCAAAGCTTAGAAAATCATCATAGAATCAATAGTCAAAGACTTGTAGACAGTGCTGATCACAATATGTTGTCAACTCAGCTCTGTATGTTTGTCACCTATTCTGATCTATTACGGAGGCAATTTCTTGGCTGGTTGTTTGTCAGCAGGATATTGCACAAACATGAGTAATCCTTATATTAAGGATGAGCTTGATGACTATTCTCAACAGAACAGGCTTAATTTTTAATTAATATTTCTATGGGTTCTGTGGCGCTCTGGTGCCAGCTGCTGACAGTGTGTCCAATCTGCTGTCACAGACCAGGTATTTTGCTTCTGTTGTGCCATATTTTGCGTGACATATCAGCTGACGCTAGACAGAGACAGCAAACACAAGCTTTCCTTCCATTAGGGTGACGGGTTTTGCCAGATCTGATCGGGTGCTTGCTTTAAAAAGGTGCTGCAGTGACGGCACGGTGCATTTCCACAGTTGCACAAAAAAGAGCAGAGCGCTTTGAAAAAAGACGTTGGGTGCGGTGGTTTTTCTCTAGGCGGCTGTATTAGCTCATTTAGAGCAACTGAAAAAAATCTGGCACTCAGATAAACATGCTATATGGACGCGGAGCCTAAAATAGCTCAATAAATAAAACTCTTTATATGATGACACTTTTATATAAAAATTCACCTCATGCAGTTGTCATGAACTAGTTATCGAGACAAAATTGTTTTTGTACCAAACTGAAAATGTTATTTCTACTGTATATTTGAGCATTTGAACATGGCATTCTATGGAGAGCTTCATTCCCTATTGTCAGGTTTTAGCCCTGGACCTGCCCCGAATCTGGTTTTGTCCCCCAGTCTCTGTCTGTTTCCCTCTCTTTGTCCTTCTGTCTGACCCTGAATGTTTATTTTCTGTTTCTTCCACTTTGGTCTTGGTTTTATGATCTGTTACACTTCAGCCACGTTAAGTTCTGTTATAGTTTAGTCTCTGCTTTTTATTTAGTCATACTGTGTTATCACATTAAGTTTTGAGGCTTATCTGTTACACTTCAGCCACTTGAGTTCTGTTCTAGTTTAGTCTTCATCCTTTACTTTCTGGTTATTCAGTCACTGTCTTGAGCACATTTGTAAATCAGGGTTTTCTGTACACTCCTGCCACATGTTGAGTTCTCATCTAGGTTAGGTCCAGCCTTTAATTTTCTGTTCTGTTCCTGCCTTTGTTTATTCTGTTACCACATTTGTATTCTAGGTATCATTATTTCCTTATTGTTTAACATTTGTTCTGTCACTGTCATATTCCTCTTTTTCCTGCTTTTGTCTGACACGCCCACCTGTCACTCCTCTCGTCTCACTCAGCCACGCCTTCTTTACTCCACTCGTCTCACTCAGCCACGCCTTTTTTACTCCACTCGTCTCACTCAGCCACGCCTTCTTTACTCCACTCGTCTCACTCAGCCACGCCTTCTTTACTCCACTCGTCTCACTCAGCCACGCCTTCTTTCCTGCACCTGCATATCATCACGCCCTGATTATCCTCTGATTTAAACCCCTTGTCTTCAACAGCTCACTGCTAGTTCGTTGTGCATTCTGCCTCGTTCCAAGCCACCTGCATCCTGTCATAGTCTGTGTTTTTGCCGTTCTCAACCTCTGCTTGTCCTTGAACACATTTCTGCCTGAGCCTGTTAACCTGCTTCTCTGTGCCTGAACCCTGCTTGTTTTTTTACTACGTTTTTGCCTTCTCTGATACACCTGTTTGCTCGTGCTGGAACTCTGCTTGTCAATGACCACGCCGCTGCCTCAACACTGTCTGTACTGCCGCCTGCCTGCTTGTGACCCTGTGTATCGACCTGAGCCTGTTTTTTGGATAAAGTCTTTTCCTTAACCCACATCTGAGTCATGCATTTGTGTCCATCCGCCCGCTGTGCCTCGCCACCTCAGTCCCTGACACCTATGACTGCTGGAATAGGCTCCACCCCCCTCCCCTATGACCCTTTATTGGAATAAGTGGGTATAAAAATGGATGGATGGCTTCTATGGGGAGTGACTTGCTTTTAGAGCCAGCCTCAAGTGGCCATTTAAAGAACTGCAAGTTTTTTTTAACTTCATGGTTTAATGTCTAAGCACTGGAGTTACCACTTGGCATTGCCACACCGGATCCACCTTTGGTACTGTACTCTGATGTTCTACTAATGTGCACAAGTATTTTTATTGAGATCATCCAAAATTCTATGAAAAAAATGGACAAAAATCTCCTGTCTTGCACTGAAACTCCACACTCAAATAGTCAGAAGTGAAGATTATTCAGGTGGAAGCTACGTCATGTTGCTTATAGACCTCCATCAGAACACGAGTGAGAGTTCTCACTCCATCCTAGTTGGTAGTGATGTCATAGTGTGTGACAGGTTAGGTCTGGGTCCAGTTACAGAAAGCAGTCTAATCTTTTAGTCTACTAAAATTACTTAATCAACTAAGGTTAGTCACCCAACATTATCCATCTCATCTCTGTTTCACATCGATGGCTAAACTTGTAGAGTAGCCGTCTTACGTTAGTTGACGATTGTCACGGTCATAGTGGCCTCGCGAGTACCGTTACCAAGAAATGCCTCCAATGCTTGACAATTTTGTTTACTTCTGAGTTGGTCATCTGCTACAAACATGGCTGAGTCCGCTGCAGCAGAGGAGAAGCGCGCCCGACCTCGGTGTCTGTAAACATCTCCAATGGATTATTCCGGCCCCGGAACAGCCGCTCTCGCTGCAAGTATCTCTTTCCTTCCTGCTCCATCAAGTGGCGGTACATGATAGCCTCCTTTTCTGAGGTAAGACACGGATGTTTTGTCGGCTAGCCTCCTCTGTACCAGGCTAAAAACTTTAGTCGGGTAATGCGAAACTTTAACTGACTTGTGCAATGACTAACATCAAAAGATGAGTCGACTAAGTGAGTTTAGTCGACTAAACAAGATTAGACCACTTTATGAAACCGGGCCCTGGTAAAGAAAAATGGAAACATTAGAAATCGCTCATTCATTGTCAGATGCTTATCTGGATCCAGGTCGCAGTGGCAGCAGTGCACGCAGCTCATCCCGCACTTCCCTATCCTCGACCAAGTCCTGTAATGCTTCCTGGGGGATCCCAAGGTGTTCCCAAGCCAGCTAGGAAATATAAGTTCTCTCAAATAGCCATTTGTAAGTCAACAGTCTAACAGGAGATACTGTATATTCTTATTTAATGAATCGTGATTTCATTTTTTGAATGATCTCACACATCTTCAATTATTGACCATAAATAAAGAGTGCTTTGTTTCTGATGATGGAAAAATCATGTGCCTCGCACGGATGGGCGTCCGCTTTCTGAACCTGTATATTCCCTCATGGATGTATTGTGTCGGCCCGTATAAAGGGATTGGTGATATTTTATTTTTTAAATGACTTAAGTCACATGCCAGATGCTTCCGTGTGTGTGTGTGTGTGTGCGTGGGTGTGTGTGTGTGAGAGAGAGAGAGAGAGAAAGGCCCGGTTTGCTAAAAGACATGTGTTTATAGAGTCAAGCTTACATTGTATAATACAAATGTGTTTCCCAAAGGTATTGTAATTTAACATTGAACTGGGTCATTTGCTGTGTGTTCAGAATCAGCTGCAAAGACTCAGCATTGGCTCATTCACATGAAAACACCAGCAAGGGACAGAAGCTGGATATTTGATTTTTTTTATACACATTATATAGGCTGTAAACAAACATTTAACTGGTATATTTGAATAAACAACATACATACTGTACATGCTAGTGCATGTACAAACCCTCACTGACTGTAGCCTTTAAATATGAAATTCAGAATTTGATGTGGATGCACATTCCTGAAGTGTCCAGCAGATGCCAGTGTTCAGCAGGTGGCAAACAAAGTTGCTTTTTTGATTGATCTGGTGAATCAGAGTTAACTACTGTCTCATCAGTTCATCATCATTATCTGCTCTTTTCATGCCAAACGTAAAGTCAGTAGGTTCAGTTAAGTGTCTGGCAAATTTCTGAAAACTTTGCAGAAATTTTCCCTAGGAAGTTACGCTTGGGAATTTTGGAAATTTGCAGTAAAGCAAGTTGGAAATGTTCCATGGGAAATATGGGAATTAATGAGAATTAACTTGAAATTTAGGCAAATTTCAAATTTTCTTTGTGGAGGCTCTATGCAAGACACGAGGTCTATTAGATAAGAAACCGACCCTTTTATTTTTTTTAACTATATGGATTTGAATGACATGCGATTACAGCAATCATGCTTGAACCCTCGTGCGCATGCGTGAGTTTTTTCACGCGTGTCGGTGACGTCATTTCCCTGTGGGCAGGCCTTGAGTGAGATGTGGTCCCGCCCTCTCGGCTGAATTCCTTTGTTTCACACGCTGCTCGAGACGGCGCGCGTTGCTTTATCAACATTTTTTCTGGACCTGTGAGGAATATCCGAGTGGACACTATTTGAGAAATTAAGCTGGTTTTCGGTGAAAAGTTTAACGGCTGATGAGAGATTATGGGGTGTTTCTGTCGGTGTAAGGACTTCCCAAGGAGCGGGACGTCGCGCAGCGCTTCCAGGCGCCGTCGTCGGCCTGTTTCGAGCTGAAAACATCCTAATTTAAGGCTTAATTAACCCAGGACATCGTGAGAGAACAGAGAAGATTCAGAAGAGGCCGGCATGAGGACTTTATGCGGACATTCCACTGTTTGACATTTTTTAATGAAAGACGTGCGCGCGAATCTGTGTGTGCTGCGACAGGAAAAACACCTCCGTGTTGAAAACCATTTGTAAAATTCAGGCGGCTTTTGATGGCTTTCAACAAGTGAGTAACTGAGAAATTGTTTAACAGCTTGGGCATGTTCCAACTTGTCCGTTAAGGTTTCCAACGGAGGTGTTTTTCCTGTCGCGACCCCCCGCAGTCGGGTCCGGCCCGACATGCGACTCTGCCCGCACGTTCTTTCATTACAAAATGTCCGTTAACAATGGAATGTCCGAATAAACTCCTCATGCCGACTTCGTCTGAAAGTTCTCTGACGACTTACTGGGTCAACAGAGCCTGAAATGTGGAAGTTTTCAACTTGAAACGGCGAGACACTACCAGACCAAAATCTCTCATCAGCCGTTAAAATTTTTACCGAAAACCAGCTGAATTTATCGAATGGTGTCCACTCAGTTGTGCCTTACAGTTTTGGAAAAATTTTTATCAAACAAAGCAGCAGTCTCTGAGCCATTCCTAAACAATGAAAAAACGACGAGAGGGTGGGCGACTCCTCACTCAAAGACTGCCCACAGGCGAATGACATAACCAACAGGCGTGAAAAAACTCTCGCATGCCCACGACGGTTCAAGCATGTCTGATGTAATCACACGTGATTCAAATCCATATGGTTTTTGAAAAAAATAATAAGGTCGGATACTTTTCTAACAGACCTTGTAAATAAAGCAGATATTGAGTGTTTTTTTTAAATGTTTATTTTAAATTTTGAAAGCAACAACACTACACCAGCCACAGCTTATCATTGTGGCTTATTTTATTTTTATATGCTACATTTATTTTTAAGCATATAAGGGAGAAGAGGCTGAACATTCAGCTTTGGAGCCCCCTAGTGGTCTGTGGGGCCCAATGCATTTGCATAAGTCCACATATAGCAAGAAATTGCTCTGATATCCAAACATAAATACATTTTGTTTTGTCATATGCAAATATGCATGCAAACATTTCTAATACAAATTTTAAAAAAAAATTACTTTTTTTTTTAACTTTTATTTTGTGAGGAGAACTTTAATTATCTGATTTACCAGCTAGCTAGCTACTGTATAAACACATTTGAGTATTTGCTAGTTATTCTTTCATGAAAATTCAACTGAATGTAGATTAAATCTGGTTGTTTTAATCTAGATTATGTTCAAAGATTTTTTTTTTCCAAATTTTGCAAATTTCTATTTGTATTCCATAAATTCTCATATATTTAATTCCAGTGGAAAGTTTCCAACTTTGAAAATTCATGAAATTTTCGGTAATTATCGGTAAGTAAAGAAAAGTTCAAAGGAGAATGTAAAAGGAACCCAGAAATAATACATTGTTTTCTTCACTGTATTATTTATGATTAGAGATTAGATTATATTAGATAGAACTTTATTGATCCCTTGGGAAGACTCCCTCAGGGAAATTGAGGTTCCAGCAGCATTGTATCAGCAGCACACAGGGTAAGAAGCACACAAAGTATCAAAAGTGGGAAAAAAAAAAAAACCAAACAGTTTGCGAATATAAATATAACTACAAATACACAATATAAATACCAGGCATACTGATCAATACGGGTTTACTGGCTGCTACTGTTCCTCTCATTCCATGTGTGCAGGGCGGTGGTGCAAGTGACGAGTGTGTTTACCTCCAATACATTCTCCATGTAATGTGGAGTTGCGAGGAAGAGCATCCTGCCTAAAACTGGTGCTAGGTTGATAGTTTCTGGTTTCTTTTCAGAACCTAAATAAGAATATGTCATTATATTTCACTAATAAAATACAATAATATCCTGGCATCCATCCTTCTACGGGAGACAATGGTGTAGCATCCAGTTTGTTTGTTTTGCTTTTATTTTTCATGTGCTTTTTCAATTCAATTTCAGTTTATTTCATTTATATATCGCCAAATCACAACAAAGCGCTTCACACAAGTAAGATCGAACTTTACCAACCCCAATAATGTGATATATTATCAATAAAGTAGGGTCTATATATAAAATATAAACGAATGTGCACTGCTACTTAATAATATTTGAGCTCCAAAAATCAACAGCAATGTTATTTCTGAGCTTGCTCCTTTTATATAGTCCACAAAGAAGCTGAGCAATCATGAGAATATGTCCGATTGGACAAAGTCAAAGAGGTCAGTCCTTCGTCTCACGTGTTGACGTTATTCCCAGATACCGGAACACTGTTGAGAGAGAGAAGCAAGACTGACCAAACCTCTTCTTGTCTTTGTGAACATAAAAGGCAAGGAAGTGGCCTTCCTGTATAGAGAAAGAATGGCTTCCTAAGTCTCACATCCTGTGGCACAGCGCTGCACATGCACAGAGAAGCTGCGGGCAGAGTTGAAGCCTTGCAGAGGTTGTCATCAGCTGAGCGGGACGTTTCTCTTTTTCTTAATGGAACTTCCCTCCATGGTGCAAAATAATGAGTGTACCCACAGGTTAGGTGGGAGAGACCTATATGAGGTGTACTAGCTGTATTGTGATGGTACATCATCTACGACACTATGGGCTGGTGGTGTGTTTCCCTGAGTGTGATCCTGCAGGAACTTGCCTCAGTGCTGATGACCCCATCGATATATGTACAGCATATATCAGATTTTACTTTAACAATACACTTTAACACTTTAACAATAAGACAACACCAGCAAATGCAGAAAATTAAAAAAAAAAGATTGCAAACATCAAGAAACACTGCAAATCTCCACAACACAACAGAAGTACTAACAACACAAAGTGGTTTTGACTGGGGGACATCTACTGTTAAGTGCACTGCAAAGAAAATAATAAAAGATGAAAATATATCTGGTTTAAGAGTAAAATCACCAGTAAACTAAATAAACTTGCTTAGCTCTGCCAACCAGGTACAGATTAAAAAAAAAATCAGAGCACCGCAGTGCACTCAGCGGACCGACGCTTTAAGTCTTCTTGGCAGAAAACACTTTTTGTGTTGTTAGTAGTTCTGTAGTGTTGTGGACCTGTGCAAAACATTTCTGAATTTGGGTGCATTTGCTCGTGCTGTCTTCATTTGGAAGTGTTGTGGATCCTGTCTGCCACTATACACTTTTGATTCTTTCTGAACATAGTATTTTGCATGTAACCTTGATAAAGGATGAAAACAAGGGAATGAAATGCAGGGATTTTTGTGTCTGTTGGTACTTGGACCAGTTCCATTCCTGTGGGATTTTTGTGGATTTTATTTTTTTTAAACTACGTGGTGCAATCACCGCCAAACCTATTGATACATGGGCACACGAACAGAGCCAGCAATGAAAACAAGAAGCTCATTTTGCTTTCTGGTGATCAGTCACATAATAAGCTGGACAGCAGTGTTCTTTCTCCCACACAGACACACTTCATTAGTTTGTCTACCAGAGAAAGAACCACCAGTCTGTTGAGATTAAAGACTTTTAGTCGGATCCAGCTTCAGCATTCAAGACGGCAGTCAGCTGTTGTTTAGTGGAGTGTTATGAGCATAAGTGTGCCTCTTTATGTGCACACTAGACAGCCGGAAAGTCCCCTTTATAGTCTAAAGATTAGTCAGAGCCTTGCTTGATTTGTTAACAAGATAAGCTATCACACTGACGTCTGGAGAGATTGGCCAAGTTCACACATTACTACTCTTCTTAGGACTCCCTCTATGTCTAGACAGGAGCCGCCAGGATGCAGCTTCTCACTGAACAGACTGGGCTAGCTAATGAACACTAACTAATTAGCTCACTCATTAACATCACTTTGACAGAAGGGAAGCGTTCATCAGTCCAAACCTGCACCCTGTTGGTCCTTCGAGGCACATGCTTTGGGATGCAATGGGCCACAAATCAAGCTGAACCATTCAATTCAATTGATCCATCCATTTATTTTCTAAACCTGCTTATTCCAGTTAAGGGTCACCGGGGGGCGGTGGTGGTTGGAGCCTATTCCAATGATCATTGGGCGGGACATGGGGTACACCCTAAACAGGTTACAAGGCTATTGCAGGGTTGACACGTAAACAAACAACTACCTAACCTGCATCTCTTTGGAAGGGGGAGGAAGCCACAACATCTGGAGGGCTGCAAAAAAGACCAGGTTGGAAGTGAACACATCCCCTCCCACCCCCACCCCCACCGCCACCCCCACCCAATGCACCACGGCCTAACCTAATTATAGTTTTAACCTTAGCCTTAAAGCCAACTTTAAACCCTCAAACCATCGTTTTAAGTTGTGAAGAATAGCCACAATGTCTTCCAAGTATCTGTCAAAACCTAAATCATTACAAAGATGGACATCCATAACCCTACACACAAACGTGCACGATGAGTGGGAACTTAGTTATCAAGATTACCTTTGCGTTGACAGACCTTTGAATCCCCTTTAATAGCCTGGCCAGATTTTAAAGGTCAGCAAGAGGAACCTCTCAGGGTCATGTGATTAAATGTTAAATGAAAGGGAGCCAATTATCATCACTTTTCCAGAGTTTTATATACACATGGTCGAAATTGTTGGTACCCCTACATTTTATGTATACAATATTTGGTCAGAAATAAATAGATAAAGCCATTTTTAATCAAGTTTTTTTTTTTTTAAAAAGTCCAAAGTTATTTGGCACCAAAAACAAAACTAAATGCTTTCATAAAGTAAAACCAAAAATCTTGACTTAAAATGTATGCTAGATAAAATTATTGGCACCCTGTGATGAATTTACAGTAAATCATTATGTTTACAACCAGTTTTCATCATAATAGTCAGGGGATGGATACATGTACATTTCCAAATCACTGAATATGTCTTTTTTTGCTTCATTTGCACCAATTTTTCATGAATACAAAAAGTATGGTTATATATGGTACATCTGTGTGGAGCAGACCATTCTCAAAAACTAACCGACCATGCAAGGAGACGAGTGAGGAAAGCCGCCAAGAAGTTATAGGCATCTGTGGCTGTGACTGGACTGAATACCTGCTGACTTCAGCCACAACAGACATGTTATACGAGGTCTGTCCATAAAGTATAGGACAGACCTCGTATGTCAAGCTGGTCTCAGCAAATCAACGCTGTACAGGACAATGTAAATGTAATCCTGTTTTATCACAGCACACTTATATTCTAAGACAGACTGTGGAAGGAGTAAGTGATGGGTTTGACTGCAAGTAGGGTTGCCAACCGTCCCTTGAAAAACGGAATCGTCCCTTATTTGGAAATAAAAGTGTGCGTTCCGTATTGACCTGAAACGGGACGCAGTTTGTCCCGTATTTCTGTGAGAATCAAAAAGACTGTAAAATGTCAATGGAATTGACTGGCGCTTTATATGGAAACTTACGGTAAATTTGATCCTAGCCTCTCTCCTGCTCTTCACCAATGAGCTGACAGACACGAGTTGACAATACAGAATCACTCTTATCTCATTGGTCGAGGGACATCTGCTCGCAAGAAGATACTGACGTCATGAGCCGACGACGGTCGCTGGACGACAGTAACAAAGCGCAGCATGGCTGATATCTAATCGATACAGACACCGACACTGGCACTGCAGATATGCCTACGGACAGCAATGTCTGTAACGTCGTTACTCCTTCTAAAAAAAAACAAAAAACAAAAAAACAAAACAAAAAAGAATGCAAAAATACAGGGGCGAATGAGAAAAGGAAAATGGCTGGGTGGAAAAGGTGCACGACAACAGCTAAGTATTGTAAGTATTGTAAGTATTGTTTACTTTTCAAACTTTATTTTTTGCACTTTTTATTACACTAAATATGTAAATGTGCACTGTTACATTGTTTTGGATGATGCAAATTTTCTGTTGTTTTGTTGTTAAGCACTACAGAGAGATTTTTATTTTATGCTTTGAAGCTGGACAGAATGCTCATTTTGAAATTGTGAGTGAAAATTTATTTTGCACTAAAAATAAATTGCTAAATAATAATTTCCACGTGTTCGTATCAGAACAAATGCATGTATGCATCTACTCAAATTCAGGGTCAAGTCAACAGTCAAATGGTTAAAAATCATTTCACACAGACGCTGGGAAGGGTGAAGGCAATGGTTGGTCGGCCCTGGCGGTGAGGTGTCCCTTATTTATTTTTCAGAGAGTTGGCAACCCTAACTGCAAGCCTTCAGGAAGGTTAAATGAGGTCAGTTAAAATGGTTCTCAGATACATGAAATCAATTCAAAAAGCAGCTTTGATCTGTTGTCATCTGCTAAACACTGCCACCTGTTGGGCATGTGTGGGATTTTTTGGTATTTTTTATCATCATATCAGTGTGATAGAAATTAGGAGCAGGTGTGGTTGCAGTTGTAGTATGTAAGCCTTGTTTGTGTAACTCCTCGTAAACTGGTTGTTGGATTTCATTGACTTCACACAGTGGTAGCACGCCATTTGAAGACGTGCACGAAGGAAAATAATTGTGGTCTGACGTCTTCAAGGGGAAGTAATGGGACTTTTTGTTGTTTTTCTTTAAATGCTCCATATTTTATCACAACAGATTTACAATCATCGATGTGTAATTCATGTAAGCAGCTTGGGAGGTGGGATTAAAACCCAGTGAGAAATTCTTTTTTGTAAGAACCCTTATAAAAGTTATACTGACCATAAAGGAGGATGAAGTTATGTGGAAATCCTGCATTGTGTAACCCTCTCACATTGGGTAAAGCTTAATGTTTCTAGTTATAGGAAACAAACCCACAAACATATGAAACCAATAACCTTCCCTGCACACTTAATCAACCACACTGGCTCACATAATACCCAAAAAAAACAAGCTGTGTTGTCACTAAAAGCACATTATGTTCTATTTAAAGCAGAATTCTTCAGAGATTGTGACTCAAACGGTGAAGGATAGCATGCGGTTTGCACACGGAAAAGAGCATGCAGGGTGTTATGAGATGTCTACAGAGGGTGTAACTCAGGGGAGCAGTTAACACGAAATACTTGGCATTGTAATAAAAAAAAAAAATGCTGTTTCACAGTGGACTGTTGGGCTGTGTGCATGTGCACCTCATCACACAGATATCGACGTGGTGTTTACAGAGGAAGCTGCATCGGGAGCCTTGTATGGCATTCAGACGGAAAACTCTCCTCCTCTAACGCTGCTCTTTCATCCCGGCCTTTCAGGACCAGAGAAGGCCTGGAATGTCAGAGCAGCACATTCTGAAAAGTTCTATCAATCCTCCTCCCGTCATATTTTAGATGTTCTTTTGGTTTTTAGCCCAGTCTCTCCTGTCTGCAGCCATGGAGTGTAACATTTGTGGTGGGCAGCACCTGTACAGAAACCACTCTGTGCAAAAACCACAGACAAATACCAGAAACACAGACGGGTCAAAGTGAGCAAACACCAGAGACCGCCAGATTTCATGGAAGCCTGGATCGGCAGTTCACAGTGAGCACGTCTTTAAAGCTTGAGCATGTTACCTTAGTAACTGACTGCCTGTCGTTATAAAGCATGAAACATGATGCTACTCAAACATTTGGAGTCTGTGATGACACGGCATTTGGAAAAGTTGAAGAGGGAAATAATATTGCGTAATTGCACTTTTTTCCCTGCACCTGAAGTTGGACCACAATGAACCCCATAAATCAGTTTAAAACTCAAATACAGTACCACACCACTGTCGCTACTGTATTTGAGTTTTAAACTGATTTATGGGGTCCATTGTGGTTTGGAAAAAGCTTCTTTTTTTTTTTTTTTTAACAGGAAGACACTTGAAGCAGACCAGCATCAGTGGGGTGACCATCTGCTCTGGCCATTCTAACAAGACACAACAAAGGAAGTTGAAAGAAATCTTGCAACTCACATCTGTGTGTAATCCATTGTTCATAATGGTGGAATAATTGATGATCAAAATCCCAGTGAAACAGACTAGTAATGCCTGGTTCATACAGCAGGATTTAAAAATTATCTGTAGGTTTCCAAAACCTGAGAGACCACACACACACGTGGAGATAATAAATCATAGATCTAACAGGTTTGGTCGTACAGTGTGTGATGTTCAGCCACACAGTGAAGTCAACAACACCACACACGAACAGATTTCGCACACGAACATTCCCAGGTCAGACAGGAAAATCTCTCGAGATTAAACGTGACTTCAGAGTAAGCAGACGGAGATAGTTTGTGAACTATTTAAAACAGAGTGGAAAAAAACAATACAAAAAGAAAAAGAAAAGGCGTTCTTTAAAGGAGTGGAGACAGCGCGACCACCGGACTTTCTGATAAGTCAGAACAGCTGTTTTGATTTTATTCTCCGCTCCGTACATCCGTCACCTCGCTTTCTGATTGGCAACACACACTGCGATATCGGGCCATGACAATCCAACATGTTGAATATCCCCGATTTGCGATTGGAGTGCTCCGATGTCCTTCCGAGCAGGTCAGAGTGCTCTTAACACACCACACACGGCATATCTGGTAAGATTATCTTTAGCGTCATCACGATTGTCAGGCGTCCTTAAGATTGTCGGAAGGGGAAGATCAGGTCCTATATCGGCCTAATTATCTTGCCGTGTGAACCAGGCTTTAGTCAGTATGCGAAAACAATAATGTATACAATAACTCTCCCTAAGGCATATGGTGGTACTTACTTACCTATCACCATAGGGCAGGGGTGGGCAATTAATTTTTACAAGGGGCCACATAGAGAACCTGACTTATGTCCGAGGGCCACACCATCGATAACTTGGCTGTCTCCCATTACATATCTTACACAAAATTACCTATTTTAGTTTTTATAGGTATTTTTTATTATTGTAATAATATGTAAATACAAGGTTGGGTAGGATTACTTTGAAATGTATTCCAAAAGTAATCAGATTACAAGTAATCCAAATGTATGTACATACATACATGTAATCCACATGTATTCCTTCAAAGTAATCCTACCCAACCCTGTGTAAATATTTAAATATACGTAAATAAACCTCTCTAATGATTTGCAACACACAAGCTTGACATTTTTCATATATGTAATAATAATCACAGACCTCATGAGGGCCGGACAGAGACATGCAAAGGGCCGCATGTGGCCCCCGGGCCGCAGTTTGCCCAGGTCTGCCATAGGGGGAAGACTATTTGTTTTTGCATGAATTTTCCAATAATGACCAACAAACGTATTTCCATCTCTAACCCGCAGTGTATTGTGAATACACAAACAAAATAGTAATAAATACACTCTGAAAGGTAATCACATCCTGCTGCTATTACTTCTCCTGTGTTCGTGCACAGCAGCCATGTAGAATATCATTCTCCTGTCTGGCACTGCTCGAGTTTCAATGGCTTTCGATGTGAACAAAGCCATTGTCCCCTTCAGTGCTTCCAACGAGTTCTCCGTCCACAGTCAAAAAGAACGTCAGAATACACATCACTAACATGAACAGCTGGTAGTTGTTTCAAGTCCCATGTCCATGTCACAGCTTTCCCATTGAGGTTGCGGATGGAGCCGCCTGCTGTCGTCACCCGCCATCGCTTTGTCGCTGACTCTTCGTGGTAACACTTCTACAAAATCGGATAAACTTGTGCAGCTGTCTCGGAGAAACTCACCAGCTCCCGGTGTAGTTTTCCACTGCAGGGAACACCCGTTACAGCAAGACATTATTTCACCCGTGAGACCGCCATATTCCTGTAATTTTCACACTCTTCCATGATGACAGACTTGGAGATAACGCATGTGAAAGTAACAGTAAACAAACACTAAAAATAATTAAAAACTAAAGCACATTAGCCAGGCACCTCTAGGATTAATGTTACTGTAAATGTGTTTATTGGCTAAAAAACACAGATGTTGATGATGCAATGCATTCTGGGCCGCCGCCCATCACCAACACTGGAGAATTGGATTCTTCCTTATTCTACTTCTTTGAACTATTACTGGTTGGCAAATGGCAAACTAGCTATTGGTGCATTACCACCACAACCTGAACACGAGGGTTTATCACATCCCACGTTTGATGGCGTGACCTCTCTTTAATGTGCAGAAAAGTCAAATATGTTCCCTATATACTATAGCTTTGTGGCTCTATGTTAGAGTTAAGCTTTTTGTGTGTATTTTTTAGGTTTGGAATGACCTTCCCACACTTCAGTGTGTGCTTGTTAGGTTAGCCTTTTTAAGGATGCCCCTGAGGGTTGTGTGATACTTGAGCAGTAGTGGGAGGATATGGCAGGAATGTTCTGGGAATGCGGTGGCGTTGTATCTAGACATCATTGCTGCAACATGAGATTGACCAGATGTTTGTGTGATGTTCCGTTTCCGTGAAATAGTCAGACATTCATAGTGAAACAGCAACAGTTCACGATCAACTATTAAAGCAGCTCAGTGGATGTTGAGAGCATTTCTGCCCCCTTCTGGTAAAAATCAGTTGTTGAAACATGTGCTTGTGCTGATATGCGCACATAATCCCTTCTGGTGTCTTAGAGAATATTATACCAGACATGTTTTTTATTTGGCTGCAATACGTGGGAATTTTATCTGGCCACTTTGACAAGAACACTCAAAGCTGTGAGTCATACAGACACAGAGATCCGAGGGACAAACGAAATGGTTGTTCCTTCTGGATTTGAGTGAGCATGAGAGAGAGAAGGAGGGAGACACCCTCTGTGTGGGTCTGGGAAAATCCAGTTGCCAGGTCAATACCTCAGAATTGCGTTTCTTCTCCATCCGTTGTTTATCCGAGTTACAAAATTGAATCAAGATGCCTCAAAACTGTAGGAGGATGTTTGAGTTTAAATGAGAAATGTGTGGGCTCGGTTTGGTGGGATCAAGACGGTATGGCATCAGTTTGATTGGTAGTAGGATTTCTTAAGGAACTGTTTTGCATAAAAGTGATTGACAGGTTTCCAGATTAGATGGTGCAATAACTAAAAAGTGCACCTGGCCAAGCATTGTTACTGATGCAACCGTGACAGGGGGAGTTCTGAATTTGGCTGTATACTGCACTTCTTTATGATGTCATAAGGTTATTACTAAGATTATTATATGGTTTGGGATTTTGCCAACTTCTGATTGGCCCATTCGCCACTTTCTGAGCTGTACCACATGCCGAGTTGACTGCTGGTGGAGCCGAGTAGACGCATGTGCGAAACGAGTACACCTCGCTTGCATCATAGCGCTAGCTAATCGAGCAATGCCTTCTATCGATAACGACCAATCGGATAACGCGATACAACGCCTACTTTGGCTGTCAGTTTGTTGACAAGATGGCAGAAGACAGGTTTGCGTCTGTTAGCGACGCTGACTTAAAACGGATTTTACACGAAAAAGATGCGAAGAACACCCGCAGAAATACAGTCAGCAGCCAACCTGTTTCGCAAGTACATCACTAAAAAGGGACATGCGCCCAACTTTGAAACTTATGATAGACGGATGCTTGACCGAGTACTCGGTCAATTTTACACAGAAGCTAGACAGGCGAATGGCGAACTTTATAAGAAAACAAGCCTGATGACTCTTCGTCACGGACTTAACAGGCATCTCCAGTCGATCGATGGGATGTCAGTTGGTGCAGTATGACAGTAATAATAAAGAGTTGAAACTTGAGATTGATTTTTCACTTTTAGTATGTTTGACAAACTCCCAGTTTTCTTGTTTACCATATAATAAAGCAGTTATAGACTTTTGATTTTGGTGTACCCGCGATTATGCGGACCTGGTCAGGATGGGGTTGACCGAGGCCTTGGTGAACCCCATCCTGTCCAGGTCCGCATAATCACGGGTACACCAAAATTAAAAGTCTATAATTGTATAGAGTTCAAAGGAAAATAGAGATAAAAGAAAGGATCAAATCCAGATCTATCACAATAACATTGCACCTCTTTCCCAAACAAAGGACCATCACAAACCTTTGTCCAGTTTCCATCACATAATCACAGGCACACAACCCATGCTAGTTAGTTAAAGGAAACTTTGATAGCGTTTTCCTCACTAAGACACAAGTCATGTCCAATCAACAAATCATGTCCCCAACATGTCCAATCAACTGAATATACCCCAGGTGGACTCCAATTAAGCTGTAGAAACATCTCAAGGATGATCAGTGAAAACAGGATGCTTTAAAAACAACTTTTTTCACATTGTCATTATGGGGTATTGTGTGTAGAATTTGGTGGGGAAAAAAGGAATTTCATCCATTTTTGAATAAGGCTGTAACATAACAAAATGTGGAAAAAGTGAAGCGCCGTGAATGCTTTCTGGATGCACTGTAGTAAACACTTGTCCAGAGACAAGTGAAACTGTCATCTGCAGGTGTTTACTGAATCAGATGGAATTCCACCAGAGCTTCGTGAGTCAACAGCCGCTGTATATTCACAGAGAGCATTAACACTGATCACTTACGCTTACTTACTCTGCCCTGCTCTCAGTATTACTGTTGGGGAGAATAACATCATTCTCATCTCCTGTTTTTCTCACTTTCCTGATTTTAATCATTACTGGCTTCTTCCCAGTGGGGCTGTGGTTGAATTGATGAATGAGACGTTTCTTCTGACGTAGCTGGATGTCTTGTTTAGTCTTGTTCTGACTTCTTCAGAAATTGAAGCAGTCACTTGGGCGAGCAACCAAATGCCTTGAAGACTAAACAAGAAGTCCAGCTGCTTTAGAGTAAACTTCTAAATGTCACCTATGAAGTTGAAGTAAGTCCTATACAGGCCCTGGCTTTACCTCGTGCTTAAACTCCAGTTACAGATGAGTGTCTACGCCCCCCCACTGGGCAGAATACAAATCCATCCAATCAAACCCAGTGTTGGTCGTCCAACTCATGTCCCACGCGATCTAGACGGCTGACAATGAATGAATATTGACAGCAAAGAAACTCATTATTAGATAAATATTTAACATCTTTATTAAGCAGAAATGCAGAACATTTTCTGTGTTAAATAACAGATTTGCTGTTTTTCCTTGTTTTACTGTGGATCACTGTAAATGGAATTTGGGCCTTGATCTGCTTGTTGTTGGGCAAGCAAGATATTTGAAGATTGATTCTGCAAAATCTGTTTTCTAATGTTTTATTGGGCTGTTTTTATCAACTACTGAAAGAGAGAGAGAGAGAGAGAGAGAGAGAGAGAGAGAAATGTCATTACAATAATTGTATTGGAAAAACATAATTGTCGCTCCAACCTTGTAAGAACGTTGCATAGATCTGCTGAGACCCAATGCATACTTTGTCAAATCGGCTGTGTCTCAATTCAGGGGCCGCATCCTTCGAAGGCTGTGTTCTATGAAGATCTGACCTTCCATGACTACAGAAGCCAAACCAACCATTCTGAAATGAGAGGGTCTAGACCACAGAGCATTTTGAGATTGCCGTCATTATCTTATCCTAGCCCCACCCCTCGCCTAGCCACCGTGGACAGCTGTACATAACAAGATGGCATAGTGGGCATAATCTATAATTTAGTAATCATTTTTCAATATATAAACATTACTTATTTATAATTATACATACAGAGCCAGAAATCACCGTTTTGTTTGTTGTTTTTAATTCATGGACCATATTGTCTTGGGGGGAAAAATTGTCCAATTGTTGATACCCTTTGTTTTGGGGGAAGGAAGGTGTATTCGTTGAACACATTCAAAGAGTCTTCAAGGCGGGTCAGTCTAATCGCACCGCTATGACTTATGTGGTCATCCAGTGCAGCCTTTGAAGGATCTGGCCCCTGAATTGAGACACAGCCTATGTTTAAGAAACTGAAAATAATCTATGAGACCAGATCTTCCACAAAATATAATGACTTGTTTCGAGTCCCAAGATCACCCCTACAAATAATTCCACAAATATCCATCCAAATATGCTCAGTCCTGTTCAGTCAGACAAACTAACAGACCTGACTCCTTGTGGTGGAGGTAATTGAGTATTTGCGCTTCAATATTGTGGATTAGTGTTTTTTGTTATAACCTCTGAGCAGGTGGTTCTATGGGTTATGGGTTGGACTACCAATACATTGACTGGGGTTTGATTCCAAGTGTGTGCTTTGGGCTACCTCTCTGTACCTGGGACAAGACACCTCCTCTGTGTTATCATAGTCCAACCCAGCTGTAAATGGTACCAGCCTTGACTGGGGAATCTGGGATGAACTGGCGTCCCATCCAGGGAGAATCATAAAATCCCATCTCCTTCATGTTCCAGTTTGCAGTGATAACACAGAGCTGATGGGCCTCATTGCCTGTATTGGACTTACTACTTCTTCTCCGCCAAAGCGGTTATGTGTTTACCCGTGTCTGAAGGTTTGTCTATTTGTAACATGGATTATGGACTGGTTCTAAAGAAATCTTGTGGAGAGGTTTTAAATGAATTCTTCTTTCTAAGGTTGTCCCTTTCCTAATGGGCACACATACCAGATTAGACAGGTTTAATTTGTACAGCTGTAAGTCATCAGCTGCGTGCACTTTTTTTGTGCGAATGACAGTTTAGTCTTCGGTCATTGCTTCCATCTGGTGTTTAGGTTTATGCGAAGCAGAATGGACGTAGGAAGAAAACAAGCCGTAGAAGTCAAAGTAGAAAACGCCACTTTGAAGTACCTTAAGATTACGGTACTTTTGTTTAGAAAGCCGTCATAGCCACACGGGTTAGGCTGCTTTGTGTTCCTTGGATTCTCTGAGTTTATAACAATGTCTGCTTGCCTGGATAGAGAGAGAGAGAGAGAGAGAGAGAGAGAGAGAGAGAGAGACAGACGGCGATCAGCAGGTGACGAAGGACTATTTGGTAGTACTTAACGGGGAGCAGCTGCATTCTGCTTCAGTGGTGTTGACAATATTCAAGCTTGTTCCTTTGTTGCATTAACGTGCTTTAACTCCCCTGGTGGATGTTGAAAAAAACAATCGCGTTAATCCAGAACCAGGAGCTCCGTAGCCGCGAGCCAGCAGGTTTTCAGTAATAAAACACACATGTAGTCCGTTGTTGGAGCCAATATTCATTTTCCTCTGTTTGTGTTATGACACTGATTGCAGCAGGTGTTCCTTTACTTTTCTTGAGTTTTCGAAATCGCTCCTGTGAAATTGGCTTAAAAACACTTGAAAAATGGAGAAGATAATTAGAAGTAACATATTCTTGCATTTACCCTCAAGCGACCAAGCTATTTTAGCGACTAATATGGTAGGATAAAGATAGCATCAAATAAAAAAAATGGTGACAAGCAAATATGCCAATACTTTAACACAATTCTCAATGAACCCATCAGTCATCCTTTGTGACAGTCATGAGCTAAGCTTTTTAATCTTTTTAGCTTTTGCTTTCTGCTGCAACCCTTTCGGGCACATGGGTACGTTGCTAAATTGTTTTCTTTATTAGTATTCTTGCTATTTGAGTCTGTGTTGTGCCGAATAAATTCAGCTATTTTCATCCTCACTCTGGGCATCAAAAATCCGTCTCACTGCTTGTTGCAGCTTTAAATCTTGCTATTCTAGGTCTGCTGGCCGTGCTTCCCTGCAAAACAGTGAAATATAATGATTAGAGTTGGCAAATTACAATACGATCTAAAGAAGCTATAATGTCCAAAATCTCATAGATCTTCCTTTGGGGTCACAAGTTTGGATGATACACTGATTGGCGGATCATTGCAAAATTCTGCTGAACAAATGCAGGACAATAGAGTGACAAATTCATGGTAGGACACGTTTTTATGATTAAAATTAGAAAATCAGTGCACAAAAATATATGCCCAGGGTAAAATGAACCAATTTGGTCGCTTGAAGGTTAAACTGTATTTTATGCAGAAGGAGAAACAAGTGCTGAGATCAGATTATTCAGTGCATCTTTCCAGTGTTTTTCCCATTATTTATAACACGCTAATTTCATTAAAAGGTACATTGAAGGTGAGCAATGTAAGAAGGAAAGTCAGGGGCAATAACAGTCAGACGTGGCACTCCTCAACTTGGCAAAGTGTGGCAAGAGTGCCTTGTGTAATTATAGATGACATAACCTTTAAAGGGGACGTGATGCACTACATTGCTGTATTAACCTACTCAGAAACAAGTGATGCATGTGGACATTTGTTTCCAAAGTCAATACCTTCCCCAGAAAAACGAGAGGTCTGTGATCAAGCGCACAAAGTCATACTCCTCCTCCTCTTACCTCTTTCCCGTGCTAGTTGCTTGCTTGTGGTGCACGCAAGCAACTGTGACAACATTTACCAAGCAACTGGTGAGAAATTTTTTGTGATGAAAAGCCTGACGAACCGGTTGTCTGCCTGGGTGGTTGCCATTCAGGATCCAAGGTGGCTACATGTGAATGTGGTGATGTGCCAAAGCAGTACATGCTCCCACACTGGACTTGTATTTTTTTTTTTTTTTTAATAGTCCTTTTGCGTGCCTTTCAAGGCGTTGAATCAGAATGAGCAAATTCACATCTTCATGTGGTGCACTCATGATGTGTGAAGTTTCACTGAGATTGATGAAAGTTGTATAGAAGTTGCGGTTACGAAGTCCACATCATGCAGCATGATGTATTACTCAAGTCAGAAGCACAAATATATTTTGTTGAAGATGTCCACACAGAATTATTTTCCTACATGCACATCTTCATATAGTGTGCTAGCACTGTGTGATGTTTTATTGAATTCACCAAACTGTTTAAGAGGAGCAGTATAGGGCAGGTAGATCCCCTGTGACAGACTGATGGCCCTGTCTCCAGTCTGTACACACTTCTTGCCCAGTGACTGAAGTGACTCTCATCTGGAAGGTTCAGAAAATGTATGGCTGGGTGACCAGGTAGAGCTTTGGACAGCGTGATGTCCATACTCAGTCTATCCCCCCAATGTATTCAGCTTTGGAAGATTCTGAGCCTGTGCCAG
Organism: Thalassophryne amazonica; assembly: GCF_902500255.1. Taxonomy (NCBI): domain Eukaryota; kingdom Metazoa; phylum Chordata; class Actinopteri; order Batrachoidiformes; family Batrachoididae; genus Thalassophryne; species Thalassophryne amazonica. The sequence goes on from NC_047116.1 coordinate 19,990,021, forward strand.
CTCCATAATGTTCTCCTTTTTATATGTTACTCATACAGGCAGCATGTGCTTTAGGTCTGTTACCTATTTTCACACTGTTGCACCATCCTCTGGCGGCTGGATCTAACAAAGCATCAGAATCTGAATGTGATGCTGCCGGCACCTCCGGCCCTCTCAATGGTTATTTTAAAAAGCTCTGAGGCAGTTGTGATGGAGTCATTTATTTGTATATATTTGTGTGAGAATGTTAGACAGACTGAGAGAAACTGTTTGTGGGTACTGTAGCTGTGTACTTCGGTAAATCTCGTCCAAAGCCCCCAATAGGTTTTTGGGTGGATGCCATGCACATGTCTATAGCAACAGCTGGTGATGGAGTGTAGCAGGAGGAGAGCAACGCAAGACTGAGCCAAGGCAGTGTAGGCCAGTTCCCAGGCCTCGGTCTCTGGAGACCCAGGAAAAACAGGAAGCAGGATGGGGTGAGGGAGCTGAGAGGGCTGAATCAGCTGTAGATAGATATCTGGCTGCTGCCCACCTGCACGGAATGGCGACTTTTCTGATATACCACCAGTGTCAAACTGTCAAGGTTCACAGTACATTGAGATGTCGACCTTTCGGGTGATCATCTTTGGGCAGGATACGCTTTGCAACCTGCCTGTTGGATTGGCTAATTCATAATTTAACGGTGCCATATTTGAATAGCCCTACGATAGATTGGTGTCCTGTCCTGCCTCTCGCCCATTGACTGCTGGGATAGGCTTCAGCTTCCCCATGACGCTTAATTGGATTTAGCAGGTACAGAAAATCAGTGAATGTTGTTAATACGATAACTACCCAGTTGAGTAATGATAGAGCCTAGTGTGTGGTACTCTTGTCCTGTATAGGCACCAGGGCCTTTTGGTGACATAATTATCTCCACATTCTTTAGCGTAAAACAGACGAGAGTTTTGCGACTCCCCCTGGATGGAACACCGATTGGATGCAGATTACTTCTCAGTCAAGGCTAACAATCATTACAGCTGGGTAGACTTGGACAAGACACATGAAGTGTCTTGTCCAGGACACAGACGGGTAACAAGAGCGGGAATCAAACACAGGCCTACATAATGGTGTCCCAACTCCTCATCCCACTGAGCTACCTGTGCAGTGACCTGTACATAGTGTTTGTAGTCTTTTATAATTGCTATTTGTCACAGATTATCAATATATGGATATTTTTGGAAAGTTTACCTCGTCACAGGCAAAATTATCCCAACACAACATTTGATAATCCGCAATCCCAGTAACGTAACCTCCAGGCAATAACCTGTTTTGGTTTAGCCATGGCAACAGCATGTTGCATCTCATGACAGGCCTCTTCAAGGCACAAATGTCAAATTACAAATGGAGAAGGGACTTTTTTTACATGTAGAAAACTGAATTTTAAAAAAAGTCCAGTTTTGTCAGTAACTCCAAATATTTCCTAACCATTTCGAAAAATGCAAAATTTGAAAAAACAAAACAAAAACAAAAACATTTGTGTTGACAAAATATAAAAAAATTCCTCATCATGTTTTATCTCATTTAATTATATTTGCTAGTCTATATGTTTTATTCACATTTGAGATTTTAATTGTAACTGTTGTTACAGATGTGGATTTTAGTTTTATATTGTTCTGATGTAATGTTTAGCATTTGTAAATTTCCTCATTTAAAGTGCTATAAAATAAATAATAATAATAATAGTTGTTGTTGTTGTTGAATTTGAGAATGTCTCCAAGTCAACAGATTTTCTGTATTTTTTTTAAGAAATAGCTTTTCTTGCATATGTTCAAACTCTATAATAAATCATTACTTTTGTGTACATGTCATTTAGGTGCAAACTGTTCCAAACACAACCAATAGGCTGTAAAGGGTGAAGGACTTTTATTTAGCATTAAAACCATGATGCCACAGTGTTGCACCTTTTGCACATTTCCGTATAATGTGCACACACTCTGTTATTCTCTGCAGCTGATGAACACTAACAGTGGGATCACTTCTGGAACTGCCTGTGCTTTTGGACAAATGTGTGCATTTAAAATAAATAGCTGCCATCTGAGGACATGAAGTTTGTCTTTGCCTGCAGGGCTGCGGGACATCGTGGGAAAATGTGACTGCAGCGGTGTGAAAGGAGCAAAGGTGAGACCTCCCATTGATTTACTGTTGCACTATCTGTGGGCACCTATTTGATAATATCGACTAAAGTTTTATCCATTGGTGGATCAAACAACAGGATGTCCCAGTTTGTGGTGCAGATCAGTGCAGAGTCTGTATGTTCATAGCAGCTTAAAGCAGCTGTAATGACATTTGGGCACATTTTGACAAATGGGCCTCATATCATGGGTGGTGCACTGTGGAAAAATCATGGATGGAACTCAATCATTAGAGCATGAACACGCTAACAGCTGGGATTCAACCCATATTCCCATCAGATGGAGGAAGGATACGGATGCAGATGCAGAAGCAACAGGACATTAGCACTGGACTCACGATGGTCCTCGAGCTTTCACACTCAAATGGGGATAATACTGACCGAACATGACACATTCTGATTATTTTCATAGGACCTGTATATATACTGGACAAGCTTGTGCAACATCACCCAAAGGGTTTCCATAGAGAACAGGGGCCTCATGTACAAAATAAAGACTTGCATGGACTTTCTACTGAAGTTGGTGTAGCACACAAATATATTCAGATGTCTGAAAGTGTAACGTAGGCATGAATTCTGCACGTTCCGTTTGTACATCCCACTGAACATGGAATTGAGCATGGAACCAAACTCCTCCCTGGTCACGCTGCTTTAAATATGCAATTTTATGTAAATAGGCCCTTTGAGCAGGGACAACGTCACATCAGACAACATGAACGCAGGAGAAAGAAAATTAAATTAATAGATGACTGGAAATTATGTGGAGACACACAGGGACAGTTTGTTCGATACGCAGTTAAACGGATTCATCATGAAACTGGAAAAATGTTTGTATGGAAACTACAGAGCGTAAGTGTGTGTGAGGCCGCACACACACACACTTAGAACAGCATGCACACACCCGAACTTAAAAAGGCGTGGCGCCCATCTGCTGACGGTGTGACGTTCACGATTTACACATGTTATTGACAAAATAAACCTTAAATAGGTTTATTTAAGGTTTATAAGGTTGGTACAGTATGTACCAACCCTCTGGAAAAGATCCATTATTGTTCCAATCGCCAAAAAAATCGTGCTCACTTGGAAATAATGACTATAGGCCAATAGCTTTTAACATCTGTTGTAAGCCAGTGCTTGAAAATATTATGCTATTTTTCCTTAAGACGTTTGTTAACCCTGTACTTGATCCATTCAATTTGCTTATAGGCAGAGTAGAGGCACTGACGTGCCATTAACAGCTTAACCCACTTTTCACTTAAGCACTTGGAAGATCCTACTGCTTATGCACGGATTTATTGGTTGATTTCAGCTCAGCCTTTAATACATTACAGCCATACCTGTTGTTGTCCAAGTTAAAGGAAATGAATGTTAACCACTTTTAATCAGATGGTATCATTCCTTTTAACTAATAGATTACAACAAGTTAGAGTTAATCAAGCTCTTTCGGTACTCAAATCATCAAATACAGGTGTACCACAAGGCTGTTGTCAGTTCTCCTGTTCTCTTCACTCTTTATACTAATAACTGTACAAATACTACTGCAATAACTTTGTTTTTAAATTTTCTGATGATTCCGCTATTTTGAGCCTACTGCACAAGGATTCAAGTCCAACAAAGACTTCCTTGAAGTGAAACACTTTGTGCAGTGGTGTGATGACAAACCACTTGGTTTAAATGTCAATAAAACCAGGAAATGATTCTGGATCCAAGGACTGTTGGGGACCATACTCCTGTGGTCATACATGGTATTCCATTGACCAGGTCAACTCATACAGTACTTGGGGCTGCACATAGACATACCTTCAGCTGGAACTGCACATGTGGACAGTTTGTGCTCCCGATTCCATCAAAGACTTTATTTCCTTCGTAGACTTCGTTTGTATGGAGTCAATCAGAAAATTATGTTGTTGTTTACCAGGCAGTGTTAGAGAGCCTAGTTAGGTATGGCATGACTGCCTGGTACGGCAATCTTTCTGTACAATTTAAAACGAAAACTTAACAGACAAATTGATGATGCAATGAAGATAATCGGAAAGAAACAATATCAGTCCCTCAGTTCACGTCTATGAAGAGTCTGTTTTGAAAGCAGCTCAGAGGATACTGATGGATTCAGTTCATGTTCTTCACGCAGAGTACACTCTCCTTCCTTCTGGGAGAAGGGTATCAGAGTTCCTCGAGTAGCTGAATAGATTTAAAAATTCATTCGTCCCCATGTCTATTATTGTGAAACAATAATGTTTAAAATTGGAATTATGCAATATTTATGGTGTTTCTCCTGACTCCTGTCATGTTAATTTGTTATGGATGTGGTTGTGTTTTTATCTGTATTGTTTGTTTCCTCTTTTCTCTTGTAAGGCACCTAGCATGAGTCCAAGACAATTCCCTGAGGGGACAATAAAGTGTATCGTATCGTATCGTATCATAAATACTGAACACATGAAGACTGTTAAGAAGCTCTGCAGCTCACCATCAAGCAAAAATTAAAAAAAGACATTAACAATAGGTTAGAAAAACATATTTGAATGCGCACATGCCCAAATGTGCCCGCTCTGGTTTTTGCTCGGAACAATTACACGAATTAACTGTTTAAACACAATCTCCCCCCATTGTGCACTGTGCTGCTTCCACATGTGATTGAACATTGAAAGAATGAAAATGTTTCCTATTAACAGAAACAAATTCATCATGTGATGGTGCCTTTATAGCAACATGTGTGCAGTTAACAGCTCTGATTACATTCGGGAGACCGGCTCTCGCTGCAAAATGTGCTGTAATGTTGGAATGTACCTGATGACCATTGGATGATTGCGGCTCAGTGCAAGGTTGACTGGCATGCTCCTGACCGATCAGTCAGGTCCCGCTAAAATGCCCCTTGATCAGCACCTGTGTGGGCACAGACAACCCCTGGCTCATCGCCGTATTGCATTCTGGCCAACTGCAGTTCTGCGCGCAGCTCCGGTCCACAGTGGCCTTGGTATCAAAGCTGGTTTATGAGCCGTTATCCTCATTTGGACGTAAATCCTCGCATTCTCTGAAAACACACGTCAGATTTGCACCATTTTCAAGGTCCTCGGACAACGCCACTGTTAGTGCTGTTTTAAGCATCACTTTGTGCATGCTTTTATATCCGTACATATAATTGCAAACACGTGGGTGTGTTACATGTTCATCATTAGTCTCTGATGTACACATCACCTAATTACTTCTTGTTTCACACTATACGGTTCCCAGCACCACCTTCACATGTCCACAGTGGAACAATAGCTGCAGAAACGTGCGTATGCCAGCCTGGATTTTGCGTTATGCACCGCACATTTCCACGTCACGTCACTTTTGATACATTTGCATGTGGACGTGGAGACGGGCGTACGCCAGGTTTTTGTGTGTGCTTTGTACATGAGGCCCCTGGAACACCTATTGCAGCAGCAGGGAACCCATCAGTGGATAAAGAGGTTGAGCGTGGGTGGCTCTGTTGTGTGACAAAAGAAGCCTGAGCACAACCCTATCTGTGTGTCCAAACCAGCTAAGCTAACAGGCTAACCTCTGTTCGGTTGTTTATTAAATCATATTTTGGAGAATGCGTTGGTGTTTGTCATAATGGTTTGGTTTGGACATTAAAAGTTATGAGCCGCTTATTTTCTCAGTAATCACTCTCCCGATAGCAGCAAGGACGTCTTACATGATCCATTAGGATGTTTCGTCCACACAGAAGGCCATATTATTCCAGGTATTTGAAATAAAATGCTGACACAGCCCTCCTAAATACTAGCAGCCACATCAAGCGCTACAAGAGGCGGAGCTCATCTGCTGTCACTCAAAACGACCGCGCCTCCATTATGCAGAACGTTATGGCTTAAAGCATCTTTAACTAAGAAATTAGAAAAAAATTCACCATCTGTATGTTGTCACGGAAACTATCTATAGAGACCAAAACCAAACATTGTACCATGCTGTAAACATGTTTATTTCTGGTCTAACGTTGGACATTTTAACATGGACTCAAATGGTAACCTGCTCACTTTTGGAACCAGCCTCAAGCGGCCAGTCAAGGAACTGCCACTTTTCTTCTTCCGGTAGGGCTTCATTTCATGCGAATCTTACTTTCTCTAGAAATAACTACAAAGTAATTCTTTGTATAAAAAATATTATTTTTTTTTAATAAGGTCACTTAGATGCATAGCTCCTTCTTTCTTTAGATGTCCCACATTTATGTGGCATCAGTGTGCCCCATGGTTGAGCGGTTTAGCCATTTAATACAATATATTACTCAAGGAGAGTCCAACACAGCATGCAATCAAGGACCAAACCCATGAATTATTTAACTGATTTACTGCTGTATTGTTCTGAATATACGTTGACCCTGTTTATAAGGTATTCCCTTTTTAAAGACATATTTGGGAGGAAGATCCTGAAGAGAAAAATCTGAAGAGCAAGAAAATGCTGTTATAGAAGATATCCTAATAATAACACATTTGATGGGCAGTTCCTCAGTTTTTTCAACCGCATTTAGGCCTCTTGGTACCACGTAGGCTTTCCTGATTTATAGCATCTTTAGATCTTTTTTTTCAGTTTCCCATTTATAATTATTACACTTTGTTCTTGGCTGTTTGACATTTGTTTGATGACTGTGCTGCATTCCATCACCATGAGCTATGCATTTGCTTGGTGATGTGGAGCCTTCATCCCAGCATTTTCAACAACCCCCCCCCCCACCCCCCACCCATCCTACAGAACTCTTAGAAAAACTGCCCATTATTATCTATTACAGAAGTAAAAGGGCAACAGAAAGCTTACAATGTGGACAGTGTTGAAAGCACTTGCCAGTAACAATCATCATAATCTGTCCAACTGTAACCATAGGAAGTTGAGTGAGTTACTTCAGTGCTGGGAGGCATACTTGTTTCACAGATGTTTGGCGCCACCTGCTGTTACGGATTTGCCCATATGGAAAAGTCTGGACCATGAATACAAGATGACCCCATGCATATCAGATCAGCTGTATCTCCAAACAACAAACTGTGTATTCAGTACATTACAGTACTACTTACCCCCTATGAGCTTTTTAGGCATTAGGAGTTTAGTCCAGACTAGATCTGACCCAGCCTTCAACCCAAGTCCTCTGATCCAAACATGATGATGTCACGCTTGGCCACATCTCCTCCAGTGTAATAATTGCCTCCGCTGACTGACAGAGAGACAGTTTATACCTTCCCTTGGACATCTAGGTCTTTGTAACATCATAAGGCATGCTAAGAATCATGTCAAGATTGCATTGGTTAAATGTGTAGAATCTTTTTGATGTCACAGGCCCGGCTCTTAAATTTCCCAGAAATATATAAAGGAAAGGATTTCAAATCAGATCTGGATCTGCCTTAAAATTTACTAAACTTACCCATAGATCATCTGCCAACAAAATCCATGAATATATTCTTTGTTTATTTGTTTGTTTGTTACAGAGTATATGATCAAACAATCAGGACAAATGCCTAGAGGCCCAGTTGGTGGAGGTAATAAAGCATCTTCAGCATTTCTATAAACCTTCAGGGTGTCATAAGTGTCGTTTCAAATCTCCGTCAGACTGGAAAGTTGCTCAAGGTCCTTGGGCAAAGGTTCTTCATTCCAAAGGTTGCTCCCAGTTTGTCGTGAGTTTCTTGCGTGGTAGCGCCCTGACAACTGGTGTGTCACAGTTTGTGAATGGATGAATATAAGACATGACTGTAATGCTTTGACCGTGAAACCACTATAAACTATTTTGAGTCATTTTACCACAAGGTGGGTTTTTGAAACACAGTGAAGCATGAAAGAGGAAAATGAAAAAAACATTTGTTTAAGATCCAGATTTTCTAAAACTGTCCACCAAGTCTTTGCTGAACTAGCGGCTATCACTGTACCAAATTTTGTAAAAATTTGTCACGTACATTTTGAGTTATTGCATATGAATTCAGGCAGTCACGTATGATCGTGTAACCCCAGCCACCTTTGTCAACATCAGCCCTGCAAATGATCAGAAATGTAATATGTACTGAAAATTATAAATAGCAGCAACAGCAACAGTTTCCCCTTCCAGGAATAACTTTTTTAAACTGGAACTCGTGGTGTTTGGTTCTGTTGAGTCACATCAGCCTGATATTTTTCTTTTTAACTGAACAGTTGGGCCTTTTATGGCTCATTCTGACAGAAACAGTAGCTCAGACAAAAACAGAACTTGTGTTCAGTGGAATTCGGCCAGACTACTGTGACTTCAACGGTGCCGAAAGGCCGCAAGCAGACGTCCAAAAAATCTCATGTGATATCGCTCCTTCGCATAAGCAACAGCAGCTGCCATGGCGACACAATGAAGAGTCTCACCATCAGTAATGTTATAGTTTCAGACATCAGGAGTGCTGTGGCCAAACAATGGAAATGCACTGTAACTGAATCCAATATATCTATTTGCAGTGTGACTCCTCCGACAGGACTGTGAGGATTTATAAAAGCAGAATCACTCCCAGAAACCAGATGCTTCTGCCATCTAGTGGCCAAGAGTAAAAATGACACATTTTATTTTCTCTGTCCCTCACTCACACGCACACACACATCATCATCATTATGAAATGGATGCAAATTTATTATTTTTGCACACTTTATTATTTTAAGCACAGAATCTTGTGCAGAATAGTGAAATTTCACATTTTCATGATCTGATTTCTAGCTGGTGTTAATATATTTGTGCACTCAGTGATTTGGTCTTTGAATCCTCTTTCACTGCTCTGCAACAAAAGCTGGAATTTTTTTTTTTTTTTTTTTGGGATTTCTGGATTTTAATTGTATAGAGATTTGCATATCTATCTGCTTAAGCAACATTAAGATTTCAAATGCTTGAATTAAGACGGTTTAAGCAAATATTAATAAATTAAGTGTCAATAAGGGCAACTACAGAAAAAGGAGCAGGGATGCATTTAATTCTAAAAAGAAAAAAAAAAAAGACATGATTGCTTTTTTGACATGTATAGAATTATGTTTCCAAAAGAAAATATGTTGCATTAATTTGACATTTGCACTGAAATAAATAGACTGTTCAGTGACGGAAGTGGTTAGCGCACATGCTTACAAAACAGAAGGGTCTTGATTTAACACCACCCGTGCACATTCTCCAGGTAATGTGGAGTTGCATCAGGAAGGACACCGGTGTTAAACTTAAAATTAACACTGGCTGTGATGGAGAAACCACGAGCAAAAAAGGATTGGTGCTAAAATCTTAAAGGTTGTCAGAATATACATATAATTATATTCATCCATTTGACTTCAGCTTTATTGAGAACATCCCAAAGCACATTTGGTTGGTTAAACAAAAGAGAGCGTCCCAGATCAAGGTTACATAAAATCTTCACATGAATAAAGAAATGCCACCAGTAAGAGAAGTAAAACCTTAGTGTGTATCAAAATAAACACAATATGAAGGTAAGAATAAATCCACCAATAACCACAACAACAACAAAACTGCAATGAAAAATTAAACCTCTCTCCAGTAAACAGGAATAAAAGAGACACAGGTCTGCTGTGTCCTGATTTTATGTAAATTATCTGGCAACTTTTTGTTTTGAGTCATATCAATATGTATTGCTTATTTTTGTACAGTTGTAGGTTGTATTCCCTCCCTCAACAGTTCTCTTGGTCAAATTGTCTTGATTGATCCAGTTGGTTGGCAAGTTTATTTATTTCAGAAGGAATCCACATTAATGTGTTTTTAATCCCTTAAAGATTACCTCCACACAATCTGACTGATGAATCCAGTTTGAGTGTGGTTTACTGTTGTTGTGAGGCTGCTGACACTCACTGTTGACTTCATTGTGAAACGGCTCCAGAACTGAACATTTGTACCTGAAAGTGTTCCTTGTCTTATAGTTTGGTCTGATTCTGATTGTGTACTTCGCAGGGTGAACTTGGATTTCCAGGTCTTCAGGGTAATATGGGATTCCCAGGAGTTCAGGGACCTGAAGGGCCTCCAGGACCAATGGGCTTCAAGGTTGGCTCATCCTCTCTTCTTTGTAGCACACACTTGGCGAGTTCTGTTCTGAAACAGTTCCAAGGATTCTGAGGATCTGTGGGTTTTTTTTTCTTTTCTTTTTTGCTAAAATGTATTCAAAAAAGTATTTAAATATGTATTTGTGGAGCAGCTGAGCGATGTCATGGGGCTAGAAGAACTGCAGCTGCAGTACATGTTGTACTGCCCAAAAGTTCTATCCATTGTTGTAGTCAATGGCCAACCATCAAGGCCCAAATCCCAGAGACCAGGGCCCAAACCACAAAGGCCAAGGCTTAAACCCTCAAGATTCCCAAAACTAAACATTCTGAATGTTCTGCTGACCTTGACTGAAGACTTCTGGGGTTGTCCTTAGCTACCTCAGTGATCTCTCTGGCAGAGACCACTGAGGTAGCTAAGGAGCTCCATAGTGAGAGACTCACTCAAAGATACTAAAGGCTCCAGATCATGTTAGGGCGTCTTGGTTGACAATTATTCAGAGTCATCAGAACACTACTGGACTAGTGGTTACGTATTTTACATTTCAGTTCCACTGATGGCTCATTAACTCTTTTTTTTTGTGTGTCTGTATCAAAGTCAAAATAAACACAATGACATTTGTATCTCTGTAGGGAGACTTGGGTGAGGCTGGTGCACCTGGACTGAAAGGAGTGCGAGTAAGTGCCTGACAACCAGAAGGACAAGCTGAGCCTGCATGTTGTTGGTTTTGTTGGTTGGAGTTTGACACAGTAATGTTAATGTTGTAGGGTCCTCCGGGCCTGCCAGGATTCCCAGGGAACCCAGGACTACCAGTAAGTGCCTTTTAAATTTTAATTACATTGTATTTTTTTTATATTTTTGACATTTTGCTTTTATTTTATAGCACAATGTCTGGACAGATGGGAAATGAGGATAGAGAGAGTGAGGCATGCTCCAAACATCTCTTGACTAAAGAACATTGCAGCGTACAGTTAGCATCTAGAGCATGTTATCATTCAGTAGGCCGCGGGTAAGACAGGGTAGTAATTGGAAAAATAACTCTACATGCATTTGTATTTATAGGGTATTGACGGGAATGATGGCCCACCAGGTCAACCAGGTGTCCCAGGATGCAATGGAACTAAAGTAAGCCACCTCGAAAACACCTAGAGTGTTTTAAAATTGATTTGTTTTCGAGGGTTCTGCTTTTTCACTTCTGATGCATAACCAGAACATTTCCTGTTTGCCCCTTCCTATGAATGTGTTCCAGGGAGAAAGAGGCAAGGATGGTATTCCTGGATTTCCCGGTCTTCAAGGACCCCCTGTAAGCAGCTGCACATAACAAATGGCCATCACCATTTAGATCCCGCTGCCACGGCGCGGAATGGGTTCTGTCTATGCAGCCTTCACTGCAAAAACTGTCCCTCTCAAAATGAACCAAATCGTCTGAAATCTAGCCAAATTTTCTTTTATTAAGCAAAAAATCTGCCAGTGGGGTACGAAAAATTTACTTGGTTAGAATTCACAAAACTAGCAAAATGTCAAGGCACTGAATAATCAAAATGTGCCTTAAAATTAGACAGAATTCTTATTTTTTGATTAGTCTCTGTCTTAAAATAAGGAAAACAGTCTTGTTCCTTTTCTTGGATGGTTTCAAATCCATTGCCTTTATTTGTTACTGGATAAATACAGCTTGATATTAGCTGGAAAAACAAGAAAAAGTGATACATTTTGCAAAATAAGACATTATTTCTTATGTAAAAAAAAATGCTTGACAAGATTAGTTTTCTGTTTAGACAAAAATGTAGTCAAAGTTTCTTTAAACAGGTCTTTTTTTAAAAAAAAAAAACTTTCTTAGATATCAGTTTTTGCAGTGTTGGCTGCACAATTGCTTGACATCATATTATTGCAGACCCAAACTTATTACTTATATACTTACTTATATAAACAGAAATTTAATCATAAGAAGAAGAAATTAGACACAAAATACGCAAATTTAAATAGGCATTTATTTGACAGTGCTACTGTCTGCCTTGACTTTTTCAAGTCTTAACTGTTTTCTGTCAGGTAATGTTGAATCCAGTGCTCACACGTTTGCCACTGTTTCAAAACACCCGTTCCCGCTGTTTTAAGGCACCTGTTTGCTTGTAAACTGACCCAAGGGGGGCTTTTTAGCATCGATCCACAGTCCACTTGTCAGATGTGACTGAGGATTTGTTATAATTGGCCTCATGCGCACAGACATCAGCATCAACATGTGTGTGTGTGTGTGTGTGTGTGTGTGTGTGTGTGTGTGTGTGTGTGTGCGTGTGTGCGTGTATGCATGTGTGTGGCATTTGCTGCAAGATTATTTGACCACAAGTTGCAAAAAGCCAAGATATTTGAAATTTAAGTTCTTTTTTCCATTAGCTCATAGAGCATTGACCTTGACCTTTTTTTGGGGGGGGGGGAGGTGAAATCAGGTAACATTCAAATGTCAGCAAGTTCCAGAATACCATCTACTCCTCACTGCTAATGTGACAGGAACTACTGGTCCTTCAGGACAGTTCTCCTGTCATTTCTTGATTCCAGTTTATTTAGGAAACTACGCCATAATGTGACACCACCTTTATTCTATGACATGGAAGACAAAAGGGCCTTTCACATTGCAAGCATTGAGGGCGTTAGGCGTGTTGCAGATCATTCTAAAAACCATTATTTTCAATGAGACGTCACGTCAAAAGCAGAGCTAATGCAATGCCCTGCCGGAGCGCACATTGCCGCTTGTCGTCAAGCTGCCACAGTCAAAGTTCAACCCAATCCAACTTTTGTCACTGTGCGCTGTGACGTAGCTTCGCACTGTCCAATAGAAATGAGGCATCAGGCCAAATCACAGAAGACTGCAGTGCAGAAACCACTCATCTGTATAAAACACTATTATATACAGATCAGTGGCAGAAACGTGTCACAGAACTGCTCATTTATACACAGCCGTTTTCTGAAGAAAATCCTTGCAGATGATTTTTTTTAACCTCAAAATTAATTTCTGATTACTGTAAAAAAAAAAAAAAGGTTCTTACATTAGAACAATTGTAACTAAAATAGTATAAAATATAAGCTTCTTTAGAAACCTTTCTTCATCTGTAAATTAAAACCATAACTTATGTGTTGTTTCAGATTAAATATATATATATATATATATATATATATATATATATATATATATATATATATATATATATATTTATTAACATAAGGAACCTTGGATATTTATTTTTAGACAAATAAAATAGCATGGAAATTAATGTGTACCTTTTTAAGTCTGGTAGGTTATCTGCATTTCAACCAGAAAAAGAGACACTGCAAATAAATACAAAGGTTTATTATAAATGCAACAGGAAATGATTTAACAATGACTGCAGTGTGATTGTTAATTAAGAATTTCTTAATGAGACATAAACTTCATGATGAAATCATTTTTTTAATTGAGTCATTTCAACTTGTAATTACATCAAAATATGTAATTGCCTTTCATGCTGTGATCAGAACAGAGTAATTTCTAAAACATGAATTTGACTAGTCATTTTGAATGTTTTGAAATTATGTTCAATAGGGGCGGGGCTTCTACCTGTGCAAATGTCTTTTTGACTGAACTTTGACTTCATGGACATTTTTAATGATTCATTCATTTAATGTTAAAATATAAACTGAAACAGCATTTTAAAATAATAAAATAGTTTCTGTTTAAAGAACATTTGTTTTATTTTGAAGCGTAGCAGCAGGTGTTGGTTTGCTGGACTCTCTGGACATTTAATTAACCAGATGATAGCCTCGTCTGCAGTTTCAACCTCTGGTGGTGTAGTTGAAGACACATTTCTCCCATTTTGAAGAGCAGAGATGTTTTCTTCTGACTGGACTTCATGATGTTCAGCTCATCACTGGAAGTGCATCTGAATTTAGGTTGCCTGCACAGCAAATGTTCCTGATTGTGGGACAAATAAAAAATATATATTTCTTAAAATATAAAGAAACACTAAACATTTAAAAACAACAACACCCCCCCCAACTTTAAGTTATTTAAAGTTGAGTTTTTGTGGTCTCAAAAGCAACAAAAAAGCTGTAGCTTTATTTGGTAAAAATAGAAATAGACTGAACCATTTACAAATTAAAACATTCACTCAGCTTTAGTGTGATTCTGCAGCTAAAAGACTAAGGTAACATTAGCTGAGCATTAAACCTTCAGCAGTGCATTAATGTCACATTTTATTTTTAAATTATTCTCACCTCAGACAAATTTTCAGAACTAAGGGCCCCTTCACACATAATACGATTGAAGCTGACTAGCGCACGAAGGAGGAATTGCATGCCATTCATGAAAAATCGGAGCCGCCTCCACCGCCTCGTACACCTGTCATTGCTACAATTATTCGGGCACACCAGCGTCTGAAAGACAGAGAGTGCCCTGTGAGATCCCATTCGATCCCTCTCGCGGCAGGTGTCGGGCAAATTCCAGGTGACGCACACGAACATCTTGCCACCACTCGCTTGACACTTAGAAAATGTGTGGCCATTCGCACTGTTAGCACGAAAATAGTGAGCAGGCGATCACTTTCGAGCTGGATGTGAAATTTGTCTAAGTGCCCCCATGAGTGTGGCGTTGCAAAGCAACAGATGTGTGGTGTGCATGTGTATCGCACATGTGCCCCCCCCCCCCCCCCCACACACACACACAGCGTGCAGGGGGAGAGCACACTTGCATGACATGCTGAATGTATTTACAGACATGATCACATGGGGTCAGACAGCCACGTCTGAGCGCACACAGCCGGGCTGCAGTGGCCGCACACAGCGCACGTAGGCAGACTGCTGCATGTGAAACGGACTGTCAGATCACACAGCAGGCGATCTGAATGTCACGTGTGTCCAGTAGAACATGCGCGCCGCAGGACCATGACAATATGACAAGCCAACGGTGCCACAAATAAGCCACTTTCAGTCACGTTTTTTGGTTTTGTTTTGTTTTTAATAAGTTTATCTCCTTGTTGATTTTAGGCATTTTACTGTCAGTGGTAAAGTTCCCATCTGATAATCTGAGCTTTTGTAAATTGCAGGTTCAAATAAAAAAAAAAATACCTGGGTTATTTAACTGCAGGGTTCTGTATTGCGTCCCCTTTTATTATTATTATTTTATTTATTATTGATATCAACCCAGTGAATTTCAGTAATTATACAGATGGCTTTTATTTTATTTTTCTCCATATCAGCGGCATGATGTGGTGCAACACATGCTAGCTGCTTGCACTGTGTTCGTATATGTGCACAAGCGTGCATGAATAGCCAATGTGGTGTGCACGCCTGTGTGATCGTGTGTCCCTCATGACAGCAGGTGGATGGTTCATGGCTCCCCATTTCTTGTTTGGTTCACAGATTTTCTTCCGGTTTCTGCGCCTTTCGTGTTATGTGTGAAGGGCCCTCAGCCCCGTTGCTCAAACTGGCTGTTTGTATATATCCAAAAGTGAGGAATTTCAGATTGTGTGGGTCTGATCCATCACCCTGGCAGTGGTGTCTCACTCTGACCAGGAATGTGGCCTGAACTCCTGCTCCTCCATGTGGCTCTGTCTGCTGTTGTGTTTCTGTACACGGCTTATTAACAGAGCTGACAGAGCTGCTGTAATGTTCAGAATATGGCTTGAAGATCTGAAGTACCTAGTGCACATAGTTCCAGTGATCTAAAAATCACAGTTTAATTAACTTTAATAATTACAAACAAAAAAAAAACAAAAACATTTGACCTACAGTGGCTGATTAGGCCGATCCTCACTCCTTGTGATCAGCAAAATTAGACCTTTCATCATAGTTCCCTCCCATGACTCACACGGGCTCAAGCCGGCATTCTGGTTGGAACACACTGCTGAAATAATCAACACTGGAAACAAACAAAAAAGTTCACTTATGTAATAATTTAACTGTGCAGTGTGCTGTGATTACAATAATCATTCTGATAGAATGTTTTTATCCTCTGTCCCCTTTTCTCAGGGCCTCCCTGGATTTCCTGGAATGAAGGTCAGCTGAAATTTCAGAAATGTTAACATCTACAGTAAATATATCTGATGAGCTGCACCTGCTCTTATGGTGCATTCACCTTTGATGAAATCATTGATCTTTGTCTTCTACTGCAGGGTGATCCTGGTGGTGTTATTGGAATTATTCCCATGAAAGGAGACAGGGGACATCCTGGAATACCTGGACTACCTGTATGTTTTATATAGGATGGTCAATCACGTGCTCTTTGGAACCAACAGTTTGCAGGTCATCGTTCTAACCACTCAACCTGGAGTGTGATTTCACTGATGGACTCTAATCCTCAAATTGATGGAATGCAGTATTTTCCAGAATACAAGTTGCAGGATTTTTATTAGTTTAGGAGGTCTTGTGACTTATAGTGCAGGTGAGACTTTCAGCTCCGTTAGACCAAACATAACACCTGCCTCCAGCTGATCCTGTCCTCCAGCTAAAAGAGGTAACATTTACAGCACTGCTGGCTTTTGCACATACTAACAGCACATTCTGGGAAGTAACAGATATATCCAGTGGCAAGGGCTGGCCAATTCCCACTCCAGCGACTGACTGGACGATAGGTATTAAATGGGCTTAAATGCCTCAAAAGTCTGCATTTAAGCAGAATTCAACGATTTCATAAATGCCGCCATTGACACAATTTTAACCAATCAGAAAAAAAACCTAGGTTTGCTTGTGGAACTGCTGTGACGTAGTGTGAGCACAGAAAGCTGGTGGACAGGCACTGATGTAAAAGTCCTCTATCCCCCCCCCCCCCCCCCCCCCACTCTCTCCCTCTCTCCCGTTCGGCTGTCCTCTTTAGCTGAGCTCCGAGCTGCGGCTTCACAGCCTCGCAACGTTGAAGGGACTGATTTTCAGTCACAATTCAGTTAATTTTTCGGAATATCCATGCTCTGCGGCACAGACCATTTGAACCCGAGAGCTGGGAAGAAATTTGCCATTACGGGTGGATTAAAACTCGTCTCTGGTACCGGCTCACGGAAGAAAGAGCTCACCTTCAGCGCAGAAACTGGCCACTCCCCCTCCTCTCTTGCCATTTGGCAGTGAACAGCAGAGAGCAGGCAACACAAAAGAGGTTTCACAGACGTGGTTTCTCTCCAGCATCGGAAAATCCTGCATGTTGGTTCGAGAAATTCCGTTCTGCGAATTACATTGGTAGCGGAACCCGATACCGATCCAGGATCTGGGATGTTGATTGCCACTTACGTGCTTTGCTCCTTCTATACTGAAGGGCAACACTGGCAGAGTTGTGAACCTCTGTGCCCATGTGACCTCACACATCACTGTTATAGCAGCCAACATGGCCGCCTTCTGGTGGCATTAGACCAGCCATACAAAAACGCTCTTAACTTAACATAAATGATCACACATGCCTACAACTTTTCATATGGGCTGTCAATATCATAATCTACCAACCCAATCATAAATTATCAGTGGGTTTTCTTTTTCTTTAAGAAGGATATTTTATTTTGTTCTGCTGAGATCTTCATTCTCACCCTTCACATCTAGTCTGGAGCCTAGGTGGGGTTTCTGGTTCAGTCACCGATGGGTCAACCAATGCGGCAGGTAGTACCGGGCTACAAGCTTATCAGTAGCAGGCAAACCAGAGCCTGACCTGACTTGAAATGGCCCAAAACACATCTAATCTGTGGTCCAATACATGTTTGTCCATAGTCATTATTTTATTACATGATGAACCATAGCGTTTCTTGTGAAATATGAGTTTCAAGAAAAATGTGAATTATACTCCTGTGCCATTTCTATATGTTTTTTTTCCTCATTATTAAACATTTTTGACAGGTGTGACTTATACTCTGGAAAATATGATATTACGCTGTGAAACCACCTGCTGAAGTGACTATTTGCAGACTGTTGGCACTCCTCTAGTCAAAAAACTGCACATTTTTAATACAGAGAGAACCCGTTTAATTTAAATTTTTGTGTAATTGAAAAATATCTCTTCACATTTTCCTCTTCCAGGGACCAGTTGGACCCCCCGGTTCTACCGGCCCTCAAGGACCTCGTGGCTATGACGGACTCAGAGTGAGTTAATTCCGTTGCATCACCCTATGGAGTCACTGCTAGACTTTATTAGTCAAAGAACATTAACAGTACCTGGATAACTACAAAAGTAGCAACACATAATCGAGTGTCACTGTAATGAATTTTCATCATCTATAAGAAAGTGCTTATTTATCATTAAAAAAGGATGTATTGTATTTTTAGGGTGATCCTGGCACCCCTGGCCTTCAAGGAGAGCCGGTAAGACAAATGAATGACGTTATCATACAAAAAAAAAAGAAAGAAAGAAAGAAAAAGAAACAACATGAAGAAAAAAGAACTTTACAATTTCTTTTTTCTTGTTCTTTCCCACAGGGTGACCGGATAAAATTTGAAGGCGAAAAAGGACAAAAGGTGAGAATACCCAATAAATACATGAATAAATAATATGAAATTATTACCTTTGTCACATTATGCTTTCAGTCTAGCGTGCTGGCACTTTATACATAGCACATATTGATAATAGTGTCGTAAAATAATCTTATGTTCTACACTCACTTTATTAGGTACACTTTTCTAGTTGTGGGTTGGACCCCGTTTTTCCTTCAAAACTGCCTTAATTCTTCATGGCACAGATTCAATAAGGTGTTGGAAACATTCCTCTGAGGTCTTGGTCCAAATTGAGATGAAAGTATCACGCAATCACCCATTCAACCAGTCTGTCCATTCTCCTCTGACCTCTGACATCAACAAGGCATTTTCAACCAAAAAATTGCCACTCAGTGGATATTTTCTCTTTTTCGGACTATTGTCTATAAACCCTAGAGATGGTTGTGCGTGAAAATCCCAATAGATCAGCAGTTTCTGAAATACTCAGACCAGCCTGTCTGACACTAACAATCATGCCTCCTTCAAAGTCACTAAAATCCTCTTTGGTCCCCATTCTGATGCTCGGCTTGAACTTCAGAAAGTCATCTTCACCACGTCTAGATACCTAAATGCATTAAGTTGCTGCAAAGTGATTGGCTGATTAATTATTTGTGTTATTGTGTTGTGGTCAGCAATTCAACAGGTGTACCTAATAAAGTGGCCAGTGATTGTATAAAGGTAGCAATAATGGAAATACATCTCTGCGTTAGTTATTCATTTATGTGATTTTAACATTAATCACTATGCAGCAAACAATGAAGTAGCATCAGGATAATTTTTGTAATACTTGTGCTGTAATAATAGCCAGTTAACTTCATAATCATTTGATACTACAGAATAGATTAAATGCATAAAATTGTCTTTGTACAGTGTTTTGGATTTTCATAATTTTTAAATATTATTTTAATATGCAAAATGTGTATTTCGGATTGAGATATTTCTTATAAGGGATTGTGTTTGTTTTTGTGAAGTGCACTTGAATACCTTCAAAAGTTTAGATTTATTAGTAGTCTTAAAGCAGGACAACAAAACAATTTACGTTTTGTCCTTCAGTCCTTTAATACTTTAAACTTAACAATAAAGTACAGAGTCATTGGAAATGTACAGTATGTGGCAGTTTCAGAGTAAAAAATATTACGTAGGACTTCTTAATGTTATTGTCTTTAAATAAATAAAAAAAATGTAGATGTTTTCTCTTTGAGTATATCCAGCAGGTGGCAGTGTTTTATTTACTACTGTAAATAAGACTGCACAAGATAATTGGCAAAATATGATTTAATCCCTCCGTGACCCTTAACTGGAGTAAGTGGTTGAAGATGAGTGGTTGATGATTTAATCCCTCTATTTAGAATAAACTGACCTCCGTCTGAACTATTTCTGGATGATTTTTCAGGCCTTAAATGAAGGAATGGATGTATATTAACAAATGAAATTGACCGTAAAAACATGAAAAGTCTTTGAGTCACACTGTCTGCAATGAAATAGATGTCAAAGTAAAATGTAAGGATTACGGAAGCGTATTGCATTCACTTGATAAATTAATTTTTTGGTTTGTTTTTCGGAGTAATTATTTGTGTTTTTCTGAGTAATTTATTTTTTGTCTGTTTTTCGGAATAATTATTTCTGTTTTTCTGAGTAATTTATTTTTTTTTTTTTGTTTTTTGGAATAATTATTTGTGTTTGTCTGAGTAATTTATTTTTTGTCTGTTTTTCAGAATAATTATTTCTGTTTTTGAGTTTTTCTGTTTTTCATAGTAATTTATTTTCATGGTTGGTTTTTCAGAGTAATTTTTTCCTGATTTTCTGAATATGTTTCTTCTTTGTTTTTTTTCTTCCACTTTTTTTTTCTGAGTTTAGAGAGCATTTGAAGACGCATTCATTCATTGAAAGCTTGATTTGGTAACAAATCAAGCTTTGTTTTTAAGACACTGGGAGACTGTCCTGTCTTTAAGTCATATCAATGGTATTATCATTAGCTTGTCAACTCTACACAGACACCTGAGGACTTTGCGGCTGTTCAGAAGGAAAGTCCATTCAGATCTGCTAGACATAGCAGTTTTTCTCCAGGATCAGTTGGACAGATGTTGTTGTGTGGGCCGCTGAAGAGGAGGTACTGCTGGCCCACCACCACTAGAGGGCGCCCTGCCTGGAGTGCGGGCTCCAGGCACCAGAGGGCGCTGCCGCCTCACAGGAGCAGCCAGGACGACAGCTGTCATCCATCACTAGAGACAGCTGATCCCAATCAAGACGGAGGTATATCAGCAAGACGGCATCTCCACCTCATTTGCAGAGATATCGCCATACCTAAGAGGTAACGTACTCAGCCAATTGTATTCTTGACGATAATACTTTGTTGCTTGTGTGTTGGATAGCAGATAGTGAGTAGTACAGCGGGAGATTGTATTGGACTTCTTGGATAAGTACTCACACTCCTGCACTCACCAGTATTTTCCTGACGAGAGGTGGAGGTGCACTCTCCACCCTCCGTGTTGCTGGGTGCAGCCGCATCCACACCTGACTGTTTCTGTTTCCTGCCAGCAGTACCGGATCCGGCGAGCGGAGGCAGTGGCCACCTGGGAATTCGGGACTTGGCGGCTCCAGTATCCCCGGGGTCCGGTGGCGGCGGAGATCGGGTTGGTTCCGGTTCGACTTGGACAGACGTCTCCTATCGTCGAGCCTGCCCACACGACACCTTTGAATTAGACTTAATCTCTCTATTGTTATCAGTTGTATTTGTTGTGCCCTTTTTTCACAACAGTAAAAACAGTGTATTTGATTCCTCCATTGTCCGTTCATTGTCGCCCCCTGTTGTGGGTCCGTGTTCCTACACTTTCACAACAGGATATCTCGGCCAGCGTCATGGATCCCGAGGGGCGTCAACCGGCTGTTGAACGGCCAATGGAAGAACAGGACGCGCAGGTGTCCGCGGGGGGTAATCGGTGAGTTGCAGCGGATCCTCACCGCTTTCACGACTCGGTTAGATTTGATGACCGAGCAGAACGTCCTCCTGAACCGCAGGGTGGAGGCTCTCGCCGCGCAGGTGGAAGCGCGCCCTCCGGGCGCCGCTGCGGCACTCCCTCCCGCAGACCCTGTGCGTAGCGTTGACGTTCCACTGGTTGTTCAACGACCTCTCCCACCTTCCCCGGAAGCATACATAAGCCCCCCAGAGCCGCACGGAGGCTGTGTGGAGACGTGCGCGGATTTTCTGATGCAGTGTTCGCTCGTCTTCGCACAGCGTCCCGTTATGTACGCGACCGATGCTAGTAAAGTAGCTTATGTTATAAACCTGCTTCGCGGTGAGGCACGCGCTTGGGCTACAGCGCTCTGGGAGCAGACTTCACGTCTCCTTCTGACATACGATGGGTTTGTAAGGGAGCTCAGAACCGTGTTCGATCACCCTAATAGAGGCGAGACCGCTTCAACCGTGCTACTGTCAATGAGACAGGGGCGCCGGAGCGCAGCTGCCTATGCAGTCGACTTCCGCATTGCGGCTGCGAGATCCGGCTGGAATAGCACTGCCCTCCGCGCCGCCTTTGTAAACGGACTGTCTTTGGTTCTTAAGGAGCACCTGGTGGCTAAGGACGAACCGCGGGACTTAGATGGGCTCATCGATCTCGTCATACGGTTAGACAACCGGTTAGAAGAACGTCGGCGGGAACGAGACGAAGGGCGTGGCCGGGTACGCGCCGTCCCTCTCCCTTCCGGTTCCGACCGCGCTCCGCCTTCCCCACGCTCCACGGCCCCTGCGCTCCGTGGGGCCACAGCTCCCCCTACTGACGAAGCTATGGACACGAGTAGGGCAACATTTAGGGCACCAGATGCACAGAGGAGACGGGCCCATGGAGCTTGTTTTGTTTGTGGTGCAATAGAGCACCATATGAGAGACTGCCCCGAGCGGTTAAACTCCAACGCCCGCCCCTAGAAACTGGGCTAGGGGTGGGCCGAGACATTCACGTGGGACACACCCACATCGCCACACGACTCCCAGTTATGATCCTTTATGAGGACTCAACCCTGAAGGCCCCAGCACTGGTGGACACGGGCTCTGAGGGGAATCTGCTGGACAGCAGATGGGCCAGGGAGATAGGGCTCCCTCTGGTGGCGCTTACCTCACCTGTACAGGTTCGGGCACTAGATGGCTCCCTACTCCCTCCAATCACGCATAAGACACCACCTGTAACGCTGGTGGTGTCAGGAAACCACCGGGAGGTGATCGAGTTTTTTGTGACTCAGGCCACTTCCCGTGTGGTTTTAGGTTTTCCCTGGATGTTGAAGCACAATCCCCGGATTGATTGGCCGTCCGGGGTAGTGGTTCAGTGGAGCGAGACCTGCCATCGGGTGTGTCTAGGTTCCTCGTTTCCTCCCGGCTCCCAAGCTAAGGAGGAGGTCAGAGTCCCGCCCAATCTGGGGAGACTGCCGTGGAGTACCACGACCTTGTCGACGTGTTAGAGGAGGAGAGGAGGAGAGAGAGAGAGAAATGTCATTACATAATTTTGTATTGGAAAAACATAATTGGCGCCCAACCTTGTAAGAACGTGCATAGATCTGCTGGAACCAATGCATACTTTGTCAAATCGGCTGTGTCTCAATTCAGGGGCCGCATCCTTCGAAGGCTGTGTTCTATGAAGATCTGACCTTCCATGACTACAGAAGCCAAACCAACCATTCTGAAATGAGAGGGTCTAGACCACAGAGCATTTTGAGATTGCGTCATTATCTTATCCTAGCCCCACCCCGTCGCCTAGCCACCTTGACAGCTGTACATAACAAGATGGCATAGTGGGCATAATCTATAATTTAGTAATCATTTTTCAATATATAAACATTACTTATTTATAATTATACATACAGAGCCAGAAATCACCGTTTTGTTTGTTTGTTTTTAATTCATGGACCATATTGTCTTGGGGGGAAAAAATTGTCCAATTGTTGATACCCTTTGTTTTTGGGGGAAAGGAAGGTGTATTCGTTGAACACATTCAAAGAGTCTTCAAGGCGGGTCAGTCTAATCGCACCGCTATGACTTATGTGGTCATCCAGTGCAGCCTTTGAAGGATCTGGCCCCTGAATTGAGACACAGCCTATGTTTAAGAAACTGAAAATAAATCTGAGACCAGATCTTCCACAAAATATAATGACTTGTTTCGAGTCCCAAGATCACCCCTACAAATAATTCCACAAATATCCATCCAAATATGCTCAGTCCTGTTCAGTCAGACAAACTAACAGACCTGACTTCCTTGGTGGTGGAGGTAATTGAGTATTTGCGCTTCAATATTGTGGATTAGTGTTTTTTGTTATAACCTCTGAGCAGGTGGTTCTATGGGTTATGGGTTGGACTACCAATACATTGACTGGGGTTTGATTCCAAGTGTGTGCTTTGGGCTACCTCTCTGTACCTGGGACAAGACACCTCCTCTGTGTTATCATAGTCCACCCAGCTGTAAATGGTACCAGCCTTGACTGGGGAATCTGGGATGAACTGGCGTCCCATCCAGGGAGAATCATAAAATCCCATCTCCTTCATGTTCCAGTTTGCAGTGATAAACACAGAGCTGATGGGCCTCATTGCCTGTATTGGACTTACTACTTCTTCTCCGCCAAAGCGGTTATGTGTTTACCCGTGTCTGAAGGTTTGTCTATTTGTAACATGGATTATGGACTGGTTCTAAAGAATCTTGTTGGAGAGGTTGTAAATTGAATTCTTCTTTCTAAGGTTGTCCCTTTCTAATGGGCACACATACCAGATTAGACAGGTTTAATTTGTACAGCTGTAAGTCATCAGCTGCGTGCACTTTTTTGTGCGAATGACAGTTTAGTCTTCGTGTCATTGCTTCCATCTGGTGTTTAGGTTTATGGCGAAGCAGAATGGACGTAGGAAGAAAACAAGCCGTAGAAGTCAAAGTAGAAAACGCCACTTTGAAGTACCTTAAGATTACGGTACTTTTGTTTAGAAAGCCGTCATAGCCACACGGGTTAGGCTGCTTTGTGTTCCTTGGATTCTCTGAGTTTATAACAATGTCTGCTTGCCTGGATAGAGAGAGAGAGAGAGAGAGAGAGAGAGAGAGAGAGAGACAGACGGCGATCAGCAGGTGACGAAGGACTATTTGGTAGTACTTAACGGGGAGCAGCTGCATTCTGCTTCAGTGGTGTTGACAATATTCAAGCTTGTTCCTTTGTTGCATTAACGTGCTTTAACTCCCCTGGTGGATGTTGAAAAAACAATCGCGTTAATCCAGAACCAGGAGCTCCGTAGCCGCGAGCCAGCAGGTTTTCAGTAATAAAACACACATGTAGTCCGTTGTTGGAGCCAATATTCATTTTCCTCTGTTTGTGTTATGACACTGATTGCAGCAGGTGTTCCTTTACTTTTCTTGAGTTTTCGAAATCGCTCCTGTGAAATTGGCTTAAAAACACTTGAAAAATGGAGAAGATAATTAGAAGTAACATATTCTTGCATTTAACTCTCAAGCGACCAAGCTATTTTAGCGACTAATATGGTAGGATAAAGATAGCATCAAATAAAAAAAATGGTGACAAGCAAATATGCCAATACTTTAACACAATTCTCAATGAACCCATCAGTCATCCTTTGTGACAGTCATGAGCTAAGCTTTTTAATCTTTTTAAGCTTTTGCTTCTGCCTGCACCCTTTCGGGCACATGGGTACGTTGCTAAATTGTTTTCTTTATTAGTATTCTTGCTATTTTGAGTCTGTGTGTGCCGAATAAATTCAGCTATTTTCATCCTCACTCTGGGCATCAAAAATCAGTCTCACTGCTTGTGCAGCTTTAAATCTTGCTATTCTAGGTCTGCTGGCCGTGCTTCCCTGCAAAACAGTGAAATATAATGATTAGAGTTGGCAAATTACAATACGATCTAAAGAAGCTATAATGTCCAAAATCTCATAGATCTTCCTTTGGGGTCACAAGTTTGGATGATACACTGATTGGCGGATCATTGCAAAATTCTCTGAACAAATGCAGGACAAATAGAGTGACAAATTCATGGTAGGACACGTTTTTATGATTAAAATTAGAAAATCAGTGCACAAAAATATATGCCCAGGGTAAAAATGACCCAATTTGGTCGCTTGAAGGTTAAACTGTATTTTATGCAGAAGAGAACAAGTGCTGAGATCAGATTATTCAGTGCATCTTTCCAGTGTTTTCCCATTATTTTATAACACGCTAATTTCATTAAAAGGTACATTGAAGGTGAGCACATGTAAGAAGGAAAGTCAGGGGCAATAACAGTCAGACGTGGCACTCCTCAACTTGGCAAAGTGTGGCAAAGAGTGCCTTGTGTATTATAGATGACATAACCTTTAAAGGGGACGTGATGCACTACATTGCTGTATTAACCTACTCAGAAACAAGTGATGCATGGGGACATTTTGTTTCCAAAGTCAATACCTTCCCCAGGAAAAACGAGAGGTCTGTGATCAAGCGCACAAAGTCATACTCCTCCTCCTCTTACCCTCTTTCCCGTGCTAGTTGCTTGCTTGTGGTGCACGCAAGCAACTGTGACAACATTTACCAAGCAACTGGTGAGAAATTTTTTGTGATGAAAAGCCTGACGAACCGGTTGTCTGCCTGGGTGGTTGCCATTCAGGATCCAAGGTGGCTACATGTGAATGTGGTGATGTGCCAAAGCAGTACATGCTCCCACACTGGACTTGTATTTTTTTTTTTTTTTTTAATAGTCCTTTTGCGTGCCTTTCAAGGCGTTGAATCAGAATGAGCAAATTCACATCTTCATGTGGTGCACTCATGATGTGTGAAGTTTCACTGAGATTGATAAAGTTGTATAGAAGTTGCGGTTACGAAGTCCACATCATGCAGCATGATGTATTAACTCAAGTCAGAAGCACAAATATATTTTGTTGAAGATGTCACACAAGAATTATTTTCCTACATGCACATCTTCATATAGTGTGCTAGCACTGTGTGATGTTTTATTGAAATTCACCAAACTGTTTAAGAGGAGCAGTACTAGGGCAGGTAGATCCCCTGTGACAGACTGATGGCCCTGTCTCCAGTCTGTACCACACTTCTTGCCCAGTGACTGAAGTGACTCTCATCTGGAAGGTTCAGAAAATGTATGGCTGGGTGACCAGGTAGAGCTTTGGACAGCGTGATGTCCATACTCAGTCTATCCCCCCAATGTATTCATCTTTGGAAGATTCTGAGCCTGTGCCAGCTCCATAATGTTCTCCTTTTTATATGTACTCATACAGGCAGCATGTGCTTTAGGTCTGTTACCTATTTTCACACTGTTGCACCATCCTCTGGCGGCTGGATCTAACAAAGCATCAGAATCTGAATGTGATGCTGCCGGCACCTCCGGCCTCTCAATGGTTAATTTTAAAAAGCTCTGAGGCAGTTGTGATGGAGTCATTTATTTGTATATATTTGTGTGAGAATGTTAGACAGACTGAGAGAACTGTTTGTGGGTACTGTAGCTGTGTACTTTCTGTAAATCTCGTCCAAAGCCCCCAATAGGTTTTTGGGTGGATGCCATGCACATGTCTATAGCAACAGCTGGATGATGGAGTGTAGCAGGAGGAGAGCAACGCAAGACTGAGCCAAGGCAGTGTAGGCCAGTTCCCAGGCCTCGGTCTCTGGAGACCCCAGAAAACAGGAAGCAGGATGGGGTGGAGGGAGCTGAGAGGGCTGAATCCAGCTGTAGATAGATATCTGGCTGCTGCCCACCTGCACGGAATGGCGACTTTTCTTGATATACCACCAGTGTCAAACTGTCAAGGTTCACAGTACATTGAGATGTCGACCTTTCGGGTGATCATCTTTGGGCAGGATACGCTTTGCAAACCTGCCTGTTGGATTGGCTAATTCATAATTTAACGGGTGCCATATTTTGAATAGCCCTACGATAGATTGGTGTCCTGTCCTGCCTCTCGCCCATTGACTGCTGGGATAGGCTTCAGCTTCCCATGACGCTTAATTGGATTTAGCAGGTACAGAAAATCAGTGAATGTTGTTAATACGATAACTACCCAGTTGAGTATGATAGAGCCTAGTGTGTGGTACTCTTGTCCTGTATAGCACCAGGGCCTTTTGGTGACATAATTATCTCCACATTCTTTAGCGTAAAACAGACGAGAGTTTGCGACTCCCCTGGATGGAACACCGATTGGATGCAGATTACTTTCTCAGTCAAGGCTAACAATCATTTACAGCTGGGTAGACTTGGACAAGACACATGAAGTGTCTTGTCCAAGGACACAGACGGGTAACAAGAGCGGGAATCAAACACAGGCCTACATAATGGTGTCCCAACTCCTCATCCCACTGAGCTACCTGTGCAGTGACCTGTACATAGTGTTTGTAGTCTTTTATAATTGCTATTTGTCAACAGATTATCATATATGGATATTTTGGAAAGTTTACCTCGTCACAGGCAAAATTATCCCAAACACAACATTTGATAATCCGCAATCCCAGTAACGTAACCTCCAGGCAATAACCTGTTTTGTTTAGCCATGGCAACAGCATGTTGCATCTCATGACAGGCCTCTTCAAGGCACAAATGTCAAATTACAAATGGAGAAGGGACTTTTTTTACATGTAGAAAACTGAATTTTAAAAAAGTCCAGTTTTGTCAGTAACTCCAAATATTTCCTAACCATTTCGAAAAATGCAAAATTTGAAAAAACAAAACAAAAACAAAAACATTTGTTTGACAAAATATAAAAAAATTCCTCATCATGTTTTATCTCATTTAATTATATTTGCTAGTCTATATGTTTTATTCACATTTGAGATTTTAATTGTAACTGTTGTTACAGATGTGGATTTTTAGTTTTATTATTGTTCTGATGTAATGTTTAGCATTTGTAAATTTCCTCATTTAAAGTGCTATAAAATAAATAATAATAATAATATTGTTGTTGTTGTTGAATTTGAGAATGTCTCAAGTCAACAGATTTTTCTGTATTTTTTTTAAGAAATAGCTTTTCTTGCATATGTTCAAACTCTATAATAAATCATTACTTTTGTGTACATGTCATTTAGGTGCAAACTGTTCCAAAACAACCAATAGGCTGTAAAGGGTGAAGGACTTTTATTTAGCATTAAAACCATGATGCCACAGTGTTGCACCTTTTGCACATTTTCCGTATAATGTGCACACACTCTGTTATTCTCTGCAGCTGATGAACACTAACAGTGGGATCACTTTCTGGAACTGCCTGTGCTTTTGGACAAATGTGTGCATTTTAAAATAAATAGCTGCCATCTGAGTGACATGAAGTTTGTCTTTGCCTGCAGGGCTGCGGGACATCGTGTGGAAAATGTGACTGCAGCGGTGTGAAAGGAGCAAAGGTGAGACCTCCCATTGATTTACTGTTGTCACTATCTGTGGGCACCTATTTGATAATATTCGACTAAAGTTTTATCCATTGGTGGATCAAACAACAGGATGTCCCAGTTTGTGGTGCAGATCAGTGCAGAGTCTGTATGTTCATAGCAGCTTAAAGCAGCTGTAATGACATTTGGCACATTTTGACAAATGGGCTCATATCAGGGTGGTGCACTGTGGAAAAATCATGGATGGAACTCAATCATTAGAGCATGAACACGCTAACAGCTGGGATTCAACCCATATTCCCATCAGATGGAGGAAGGATACGGATGCAGATGCAGAAGCAACAGGAACATTAGCACTGGACTCACGATGGTCTCGAGCTTTCAACACTCAAATGGGGATAATAACTGACCGGAACATGACACATTCTGATTATTTTTCATAGACTGTATATATACTGGACAAAGCTTGTGCAACATCACCCAAAGGTTTTCCATAGAGAACAGGGGCCTCATGTACAAAATAAAGACTTGCATGGACTTTCTACTGAAAGTTGGTGTACACACAAATATATTCAGATGTCTGAAAGTGTACGTAGGCATGAATTCATGCACGTTCCGTTTGTACATCCCACTGAACATGGAATTGAGCATGGAACCAAACTCCTCCCTGGTCACGCTGCATTTAAATATGCAATTTTATGTAAATAGGCCCTTTGAGCAGGGACAACGTCACATCAGACAACATGAACGCAGGAAAGAAATTAAATTATAGATGACTGGAAATTATGTGGAGACACACAGGGACAGTTTGTTCGATACGCAGTTAAACGGATTCATCATGAAACTGGAAAAATGTTTGTGGAAACTACAGAGCGTAAGTGTGTGTGAGGCCGCACACACACACACGTAGAACAGCATGCACACACCGAACTTAAAAAGGCGTGGCGCCCATCTGCTGACGGTGTGACGTTCACGATTTACACATGTTTATTGACAAATAAACCTTAAATAGGTTTATTTAAGGTTTATAAGGTTGGTACAGTATGTACCAACCCTCTGGAAAAGATCCATTATTGTTCCAATCGCCAAAAAATCGTGCTCACTTGGAAATAATGACTATAGGCCAATAGCTTTAACATCTGTTGTAAGCAAGTGCTTTGAAAATATTATGCTATTTTTCCTTAAGACGTTTGTTAACCCTGTACTTGATCCATTCCAATTTGCTTATAGGCAGAGTAGAGGCACTGACGATGCCATTAACAGCTTAACCCACTTTTCACTTAAGCACTTGGAAGATCCTACTGCTTATGCACGGATTTTATTGGTTGATTTCAGCTCAGCCTTTAATACATTACAGCCATACCTGTTGTTGTCCAAGTTAAAGGAAATGAATGTTAACCCACTTTTAATCAGATGGTATCATTCCTTTTTAACTAATAGATTACAACAAGTTAGAGTTAATCAAGCTCTTTCGGTACTCAAATCATCAAATACAGGTGTACCACAAGGCTGTGTCAGTTCTCCTGTTCTCTTCACTCTTTATACTAATAACTGTACAAATAACTACTGCAATAACTTTGTTTTTAAATTTTCTGATGATTCAGCTATTTTGAGCCTACTGCACAAGGATTCAAGTCCAACAAAGTACTTCCTTGAAGTGAAACACTTTGTGCAGTGGTGTGATGACAACCACTTGGTTTTAAATGTCAATAAAACCAAGGAAATGATTCTGGATCCAAGGACTGTTGGGGACCATACTCCTGTGGTCATACATGGTATTCCCATTGACCAGGTCAACTCATACAAGTACTTGGGGCTGCACATAGACAATACCTTCAGCTGGACTGCACATGTGGACAGTTTGTGCTCCCGATTCCATCAAAGACTTTATTTCCTTCGTAGACTTCGTTTGTATGGAGTCAATCAGAAAATTATGTTGTTGTTTTACCAGGCAGTGTTAGAGAGCCTAGTTAGGTATGGCATGACTGCCTGGTACGGCAATCTTTCTGTACAATTTAAAACGAAACTTAACAGACAAATTGATGATGCAATGAAGATAATCGGAAAGAAACAATATCAGTCCCTCAGTTCACTCTATGAAGAGTCTGTTTTGAAAGCAGCTCAGAGGATACTGATGGATTCAGTTCATGTTCTTCACGCAGAGTACACTCTCCTTCCTTCTGGGAGAAGGTACAGAGTTCCTCGGAGTAGGCTGAATAGATTTAAAAATTCATTCGTCCCCATGTCTATTAAATTGTTAAACAATAATGTTTAAAATTGGAATTATGCAATATTTATGGTGTTTCTCCTGACTCCTGTCATGTTAATTTGTTATGGATGTGGTTGTGTTTTTATCTGTATTGTTTGTTTTCTCTTTTCTTGTAAGGCACCTAGCATGAGTCCAAGACAAATTTCCCTGAGGGGACAATAAAGTGTATCGTATCGTATCGTATCATAAATACTGAACACATGAAGCCTGTTAAGAAGCTCTGCAGCTCACCATCAAGCAAAAATTAAAAAAAGACATTAACAATAGTTAGAAAAACATATTTGAATGCGCACATGCCCAAATGTGCCCGCTCTGGGTTTTGCTCGGAACAATTACACGAATTAACTGTTTAAACACAATCTCCCCCCATTGTGCACTGTGCTGCTTCCACATGTGATTTGAACATTGAAAGAATGAAAATGTTTCCTATTAACAGAAACAAATTCATCATGTGATGGTGCCTTTATAGCAACATGTGTGCAGTTAACAGCTCTGATTACATTCGGGAGACCGGCTCTCGCTGCAAAATGTGCTGTAATGTTGGAATGTACCTGATGACATTTGGATGATTGCGGCTCAGTGCAAGGTTGACTGGCATGCTCCTGACCGATCAGTCAGGTCACGCTAAAATGCCCCGTGATCAGCACCTGTGTGGGCACAGACAACCCCTGGCTCATCGCCGTATTGCATTCTGGGCCAACTGCAGTTCTGCGCGCAGCTCCGGTCACAGTGGCCTTGGTAATCAAAGCTGGTTTATGAGCCAGTTATCCTCATTTGGACGTAAATCCTCGCATTCTCTGAAAACACACGTCAGATTGCACCATTTTCAAGGTCCTCGGACAACGCCACTGTTAGTGCTGTTTTAAGCATCACTTTGTGCATGCTTTTATATCCGTACATATAATTGCAAACACGTGGGTGTGTTAAATGTTCATCATTGAGTCTCTGATGTACACATCACTCTAATTACTTCTTGTTTTCACACTATTAACGGTTCCCAGCACCACCTTCACATGTCCACAGTGGAACAATAGCTGCAGAAACGTGCGTATGCCAGCCTGGATTTTTGCGTTATGCACCGCACATTTCCACGGTCACGTCACTTTTGATACATTTGCATGTGGACGTGGAGACGGGCGTACGCCAGGTTTTTGTGTGTGCTTTGTACATGAGGCCCCTGGAACACCTATTGCAGCAGCAGGGAACCCATCAGTGGATAAAGAGGTTGAGCGTGGGTGGCTCTGTTGTGTGACAAAAGAAGCCTGAGCACAACCCTATCTGTGTGTCCAAACCAGCTAAGCTAACAGGCTAACCTCTGTTCGGTTGTTTATTAAATCATATTTTTGGAGAATGCGTGGTGTTTGTCATAATGGTTTGGTTTGGACATTAAAAGTTATGAGCCGCTTATTTTCTCAGTAATCACTCTCCCGATAGCAGCAAGGACGTCTTACATGATCCATTAGGATGTTTCGCCACACAGCAAGCCATATTATTCCAGGTATTTGAAATAAAATGCTGACACAGCCCTCCATAAATACTAGCAGCCACATCAAGCGCTACAAGAGGCGGAGCTCATCTGCTGTCACTCAAAACGACCGCGCCTCCAATTATGCAGAACGTTATGGCTTAAAGCATCTTTAACTAAGAAATTAGAAAAAAATTCACCATCTGTACTGTTGTCACGGAAACTATCTATAGAGACCAAAACCAAACATTGTACCATGCTGTAAACATGTTTATTTCTGGTCTAACGTTGGACATTTTAACATGGACTCAAATGGTAACCTGCTCACTTTTGGAACCAGCCTCAAGCGGCCAGTCAAGGAACTGCCACTTTTTCTTCTTCCGGTAGGGCTTCATTTCATGCGAATCTTACTTTCTCTAGAAATAACTACAAAGTAATTCTTTGTATAAAAAATATTATTTTTTTTAATAAGGTCACTTAGATTGCATAGCTCCTTCTTTCTTTAGATGTCCCACATTTATGTGGCATCAGTGTGCCCCATGGTTGAGCGGTTTAGCCATTTAATACAATATATTACTCAAGGAGAGTCCAACACAGCTGCAATCAAGGACCAAACCCATGAATTATTTAACTGATTTACTGCTGTATTGTTCTGAATATACGTTGACCCTGTTTATAAGGTATTCCCTTTTTAAAGACATATTTGGGAGGAAGATCCTGAAGAGAAAAATCTGAAGAGCAAGAAAATGCTGTTATTAGAAGATAATCCTAATAATAACACATTTGATGGGCAGTTCCTCAGTTTTTTTCAACCGCATTTAGGCCTCTTGGTACCACGGTAGGCTTTCCTGATTTATAGCATCTTTAAGATCTTTTTTTTCAGTTTCCCATTTATAATTATTACACTTTGTTCTTGGCTGTTTGACATTTGTTTGATGACTGTGCTGCATTCATCACCATGAGCTATGAATTTGCTTGGTGATGTGGAGCACTTCATCCCAGCATTTTCAACAACCCCCCCCCCCCACCCCCACCCATCCTACAAGACTCTTAGAAAAACTGCCCATTTATTATCTATTACAGAAGTAAAAGGGCAACAGAAAGCTTACAATGTGGACAGTGTTGAAAGCACTTGCCAGTAACAATCATCATAATCTGTCCAACTGTAACCATAGGAAGTTGAGTGAGTTACTTCAGTGCTGGGAGGCATACTTGTTTCACAGATGTTTGGCGCCACCTGCTGTTACGGATTTGCCCATATGGAAAAGTCTGGACCATGAATACAAGATGACCCCATGCATATCAGATCAGCTGTATCTCCAAAACAACAAACTGTGTATTCAGTACATTACAGTACTACTTACCCCTATGAGCTTTTTTAGGCATTAGGAGTTTAGTCCAGACTAGATCTGACCCAGCCTTCAACCCAAGTCCTCTGATCCAAACATGATGATGTCACCGCTTGGCCACATCTCCTCCAGTGTAATAATTGCCTCCGCTGACTGACAGAGAGACGTTTAATACCTTCCTTGGACATCTAGGTCTTTGTAACATCATAAGGCATGCTAAGAATCATGTCAAGATTGCATTTGTTAAATGTGTAGATCTTTTTGATGTCACAAGGCCCGGCTCTTAAATTTCCCAGAAATATATAAAGGAAAGGATTTCAAATCAGATCTGGATCTGCCTTAAAATTTACTAAACTTACCCATAGATCATCTGCCAACAAAATCCATGAAATATATTCTTTGTTTATTTGTTTGTTTGTTACAGAGTATATGATCAAACAATCAGGACAAATGCCTAGAGGCCCAGTTGGTGGAGGTAATAAAGCATCTTCAGCATTTCTATAAACCTTCAGGGTGTCATAAGTGTCGTTTCAAATCTCCGTCAGACTGGAAAGTTGCTCAAGGTCCTTGGGCAAGGTTCTTCATTCCAAAGTTGCTCCCAGTTTGTCGTGAGTTTCTTGCGTGGTAGCGCCCTGACAACTGGTGTGTCACAGTTTGTGAATGGATGAATATAAGACATGACTGTAATGCTTTGACCGTGAAACCACTATAAACTATTTTGAGTCATTTTACCACAAGGTGGGTTTTTGAAACACAGTGAAGCATGAAAGAGAAATGAAAAAACATTTTGTTTAAGATCCAGATTTTTCTAAAACTGTCACCAAGTCTTTGCTGAACTAGCGGCTATCACTGTACCAAATTTTGTAAAAATTTGTCACGTACATTTTGAGTTATTGCATATGAATTCAGGCAGTCACGTATGATCGTGTAACCCCAGCCACCTTTGTCAACATCAGCCCTGCAAATGATCAGAAATGTAATATGTACTGAAAATTATAAATAGCAGCAACAGCAACAGTTTCCCCTTCCAGGAATAACTTTTTTAAACTGAACTCGTGGTGTTTGGTTCTGTTGAGTCACATCAGCCTGATATTTTTTCTTTTTAACTGAACAGTTGGGCCTTTTATGGCTCATTCTGACAGAAACAGTAGCTCAGACAAAAACAGAACTTGTGTTCAGTGGAATTCGGCCAGACTACTGTGACTTCAACGGTGCCGAAAGGCCGCAAGCAGACGTCCAAAAAATCTCATGTGATATCGCTCCTTCGCATAAGCAACAGCAGCTGCCATGGCGACACAATGAAGAGTCTCACCATCAGTAATGTTATAGTTTCAGACATCAGGAGTGCTGTGGCCAAACAATGGAAATGCACTGTAACTGAATCCAATATATCTATTTGCAGTGTGACTCCTCCGACAGGACTGTGAGGATTTATAAAAGCAGAATCACTCCCAGAAACCAGATGCTTCTGCCATCTAGTGGCCAAGAGTAAAAATGACACATTTATTTTCTCTGTCCCTCACTCACACGCACACACACATCATCATCATTATGATGGATGCAAATTTATTATTTTGCACACTTTATTTATTTTAAGCACAGAATCTTGTGCAGAATAGTGAAATTTCACATTTTTCATGATCTGATTTCTAGCTGGTGTTAATATATTTGTGCACTCAGTGATTTGGTCTTTGATCCTCTTTCACTGGCTCTGCAACAAAAGCTGGAATTTTTTTTTTTTTTTTTTTTGGGATTTCTGGATTTTAATTGTATATAGATTTGCATATTCTATCTGCTTAAGCAACATTAAGATTTCAAATGCTTGAATTAAGACTGTTTAAGCAAAATATTAATAAATTAAGTGTCAATAAAGGGCAACTACAGAAAAAGGAGCAGGGATGCATTTAATTCTAAAAAGAAAAAAAAAAAGACATGATTGCTTTTTTGACATGTATAGAATTATGTTTCCAAAAGAAAATATATGTTGCATTAATTTGACATTTGCACTGAAATAAATAGACTGTTCAGTGACGGAAGTGGTTAGCGCACATGCTTACAAAACAGAAGGGTCTTGATTTAACACCACCCGTGCACATTCTCCAGGTAATGTGGAGTTGCATCAGGAAGGACACCGGTGTTAAACTTAAATTAACACTGGCTGTGATGGAGAACCACGAGCAAAAAAGGATTGGTGCTAAAATCTTAAAGGTTGTCAGAATATACATATAATTATATTCATCCATTTGACTTCAGCTTTATTGAGAACATCCCAAAGCACATTTGGTTGGTTAAACAAAAGAGAGCGTCCCAGATCAAGGTTACATAAAATCTTCACATGAATAAAGAAATGCCACCAGTAAGAGAAGTAAAACCTTAGTGTGTATCAAATAAACACAATATGAAGGTAAGAATAAATCCACCAATAACCACAACACAACAAAACTGCAATGAAAAATTAAACCTCTCTCCAGTAAACAGGAATAAAAGAGACACAGGTCTGCTGTGTCCTGATTTTATGTAAATTATCTGGCAACTTTTTGTTTTGAGTCATATCAATATGTATTGCTTATTTTTGTACAGTTGTAGGTTGTATTCCCTCCCTCAACAGTTCTCTTGGTCAAATTGTCTTGATTGATCCAGTTGGTTGGCAAGTTTATTTATTTCAGAAGGAATCCACATTAATGTGTTTTAATCCTTAAAGATTACCTCCACACAATCTGACTGATGAATCCAGTTTGAGTGTGGTTTACTGTTGTTGTGAGGCTGCTGACACTCACTGTTGACTTCATTGTGAAACGGCTCCAGAACTGAACATTTGTACCTGAAAGTGTTCCTTGTCTTATAGTTTGGTCTGATTCTGATTGTGTACTTCGCAGGGTGAACTTGGATTTCCAGGTCTTCAGGGTAATATGGGATTCCCAGGAGTTCAGGGACCTGAAGGGCCTCCAGGACCAATGGCTTCAAGGTTGGCTCATCCTCTCTTCTTTGTAGCACACACTTGGCGAGTTCTGTTCTGAAACAGTTCCAAGGATTCTGAGGATCTGTGGGGTTTTTTTTTCTTTTCTTTTTTGCTAAAATGTATTCAAAAAAGTATTTAAATATGTATTTGTGGAGCAGCTGAGCGATGTCATGGGGCTAGAAGAACTGCAGCTGCAGTACATGTTGTACTGCCCAAAAGTTCTATCCATTGTTGTAGTCAATGGCCAACCATCAAGGCCCAAATCCCAGAGACCAGGCCCAAACCACAAAGGCCAAGGCTTAAACCCTCAAGATTCCCAAAACTAAACATTCTGAATGTTCTGCTGACCTTGACTGAAGACTTCTGGGGTTGTCCTTAGCTACCTCAGTGATCTCTCTGGCAGAGACCACTGAGGTAGCTAAGGAGCTCCATAGTGAGAGACTCACTCAAAGATACTAAAGGCTCCAGATCATGTTAGGGCGTCTTGGTTGACAATTATTCAGAGTCATCAGAACACTACTGGACTAGTGGTTACGTATTTTACATTTCAGTTCCACTGATGGCTCATTAACTCTTTTTTTTTTGTGTGTCTGTATCAAAGTCAAAATAAACACAATGACATTTGTATCTCTGTAGGGAGACTTGGGTGAGGCTGGTGCACCTGGACTGAAAGGAGTGCGAGTAAGTGCCTGACAACCAGAAGGACAAGCTGAGCCTGCATGTTGTGGTTTTGTTGGTTGGAGTTTGACACAGTAATGTTAATGTTGTAGGGTCCTCCGGGCCTGCCAGGATTCCCAGGGAACCCAGGACTACCAGTAAGTGCCTTTTAAATTTTAATTACATTGTATTTTTTTTATATTTTTGACATTTTGCTTTTATTTTATAGCACAATGTCTGGACAGATGGGAAATGAGGATAGAGAGAGTGAGGCATGCTCCAAACATCTCTTGACTAAAGAACATTGCAGCGTACAGTTAGCATCTAGAGCATGTTATCATTCAGTAGGCCGCGGGTAAGACAGGGTAGTAATGGAAAAATAACTCTACATGCATTTGTATTTATAGGGTATTGACGGGAATGATGGCCCACCAGGTCAACCAGGTGTCCCAGGATGCAATGGAACTAAAGTAAGCCACCTCGAAAACACCTAGAGTGTTTTAAATTGATTTGTTTTCGAGGGTTCTGCTTTTTCACTTCTGATGCATAACCAGAACATTTCCTGTTTGCCCCTTCCTATGAATGTGTTCCAGGGAGAAAGAGGCAAGGATGGTATTCCTGGATTTCCCGGTCTTCAAGGACCCCCTGTAAGCAGCTGCACATAACAAATGGCCATCACCATTTAGATCCCGCTGCCACGGCGCGGAATGGTTTCTGTCTATGCAGCCTTCACTGCAAAAACTGTCCCTCTCAAAATGAACCAAATCGTCTGAAATCTAGCCAAATTTTCTTTTATTAAGCAAAAATCTGCCAGTGGGGTACGAAAAATTTACTTGGTTAGAATTCACAAAACTAGCAAAATGTCAAGGCACTGAATAATCAAAATGTGCCTTAAAATTAGACAGAATTCTTATTTTTTGATTAGTCTCTGTCTTAAAATAAGGAAAACAGTCTTGTTCCTTTTCTTGGATGGTTTCAAATCCATTGCCTTTATTTGTTACTGGATAAATACAGCTTGATATTAGCTGGAAAAACAAGAAAAAGTGAGATACATTTTTGCAAAATAAGACATTATTTCTTATGTAAAAAAAAATGCTTGACAAGATTAGTTTTCTGTTTAGACAAAAATGTAGTCAAAGTTTCTTTAAACAGGTCTTTTTAAAAAAAAAAAAAAACTTTCTTAGATATCAGTTTTTGCAGTGTTGGCTGCACAATTGCTTGACATCATATTATTGCAGACCCAAACTTATTACTTATATACTTACTTATATAAACAGAAATTTAATCATAAGAAGAAGA
Source organism: Thalassophryne amazonica (assembly GCF_902500255.1). NCBI lineage: Eukaryota > Metazoa > Chordata > Actinopteri > Batrachoidiformes > Batrachoididae > Thalassophryne > Thalassophryne amazonica. Next base: position 20,028,964 of record NC_047116.1, read on the forward strand.
AATTAGACACAAAATACGCAAATTTAAATAGGCATTTATTTGACAGTGCTACTGTCTGCCTTGACTTTTTCAAGTCTTAACTGTTTTCTGTCAGGTAATGTTGAATCCAGTGCTCACACGTTTGCCACTGTTTCAAAACACCCGTTCCCGCTGTTTTAAGGCACCTGTTTGCTTGTAAACTGACCCAAGGGGGGCTTTTTAGCATCGATCCACAGTCCACTTGTCAGATGTGACTGAGGATTTGTTATAATTGGCCTCATGCGCACAGACATCAGCATCAACATGTGTGTGTGTGTGTGTGTGTGTGTGTGTGTGCGTGCGTGTGTGCGTGTGCGTGTATGCATGTGTGTGGCATTTGCTGCAAGATTATTTGACCACAAGTTGCAAAAAGCCAAGATATTTGAAATTTAAGTTCTTTTTTCCATTAGCTCATAGAGCATTGACCTTGACCTTTTTTTGGGGGGGGGGGAGGTGAAATCAGGTAACATTCAAATGTCAGCAAGTTCCAGAATACCATCTACTCCTCACTGCTAATGTGACAGGAACTACTGGTCCTTCAGGACAGTTCTCCTGTCATTTCTTGATTCCAGTTTATTTAGGAAACTACGCCATAATGTGACACCACCTTTATTCTATGACATGGAAGACAAAAGGGCCTTTCACATTGCAAGCATTGAGGGCGTTAGGCGTGTTGCAGATCATTCTAAAAACCATTATTTTCAATGAGACGTCACGTCAAAAGCAGAGCTAATGCAATGCCCTGCCGGGAGCGCACATTGCCGCTTGTCGTCAAGCTGCCACAGTCAAAGTTCAACCCAATCCAACTTTTGTCACTGTGCGCTGTGACGTAGCTTCGCACTGTCCAATAGAAATGAGGCATCAGGCCAAATCACAGAAGACTGCAGTGCAGAAACCACTCATCTGTATAAAACACTGTTATATACAGATCAGTGGCAGAAACGTGTCACAGAACTGCTCATTTATACACAGCCGTTTTCTGAAGAAAATCCTTGCAGATGATTTTTTTTAACCTCAAAATTAATTTCTGATTACTGTAAAAAAAAAAAAAAAAAGGTTCTTACATTAGAACAATTGTAACTAAAATAGTATAAAATATAAGCTTCTTTAGAAACCTTTCTTCATCTGTAAATTAAAACCATAACTTATGTGTTGTTTCAGATTAAATATATATATATATATATATATATATATATATATATATATATATATATATATATATTTTATTACATAAGGAACCTTGGATATTTATTTTTAGACAAATAAAATAGCATGGAAATTAATGTGTACCTTTTTAAGTCTGGTAGGTTATCTGCATTTCAACCAGAAAAAGAGACACTGCAAATAAATACAAAGGTTTATTATAAATGCAACAGGAAATGATTTAACAATGACTGCAGTGTGATTGTTAATTAAGAATTTCTTAATGAGACATAAACTTCATGATGAAATCATTTTTTTAATTGAGTCATTTCAACTTGTAATTACATCAAAATATGTAATTGCCTTTCATGCTGTGATCAGAACAGAGTAATTTCTAAAACATGAATTTGACTAGTCATTTTGAATGTTTTGAAATTATGTTCAATAGGGGCGGGGCTTCTACCTGTGCAAATGTCTTTTTGACTGAACTTTGACTTCATGGACATTTTTAATGATTCATTCATTTAATGTTAAAATATAAACTGAAACAGCATTTTAAAATAATAAAATAGTTTCTGTTTAAAGAACATTTGTTTTATTTTGAAGCGTAGCAGCAGGTGTTGGTTTGCTGGACTCTCTGGACATTTAATTAACCAGATGATAGCCTCGTCTGCAGTTTCAACCTCTGGTGGTGTTGTTGAAGACACATTTCTCCCATTTTGAAGAGCAGAGATGTTTTCTTCTGACTGGACTTCATGATGTTCAGCTCATCACTGGAAGTGCATCTGAATTTAGGTTGCCTGCACAGCAAATGTTCCTGATTGTGGGACAAATAAAAAATATATATTTCTTAAAATATAAAGAAACACTAAACATTTAAAAACAACAACACCCCCCCCAACTTTAAGTTATTTAAAGTTGAGTTTTTGTGGTCTCAAAAGCAACAAAAAAGCTGTAGCTTTATTTGGTAAAAATAGAAATAGACTGAACCATTTACAAATTAAAACATTCACTCAGCTTTAGTGTGATTCTGCAGCTAAAAGACTAAGGTAACATTAGCTGAGCATTAAACCTTCAGCAGTGCATTAATGTCACATTTTATTTTTAAATTATTCTCACCTCAGACAAATTTTCAGAACTAAGGGCCCCTTCACACATAATACGATTGAAGCTGACTAGCGCACGAAGGAGGAATTGCATGCCATTCATGAAAAATCGGAGCCGCCTCCACCGCCTCGTACACCTGTCATTGCTACAATTATTCGGGCACACCAGCGTCTGAAAGACAGAGAGTGCCCTGTGAGATCCCATTCGATCCCTCTTGCGGCAGGTGTCGGGCAAATTCCAGGTGACGCACACGAACATCTTGCCACCACTCGCTTGACACTTAGAAAATGTGTGGCCATTCGCACTGTTAGCACGAAAATAGTGAGCAGGCGATCACTTTCGAGCTGGATGTGAAATTTGTCTAAGTGCCCCATGAGTGTGGCGTTGCAAAGCAACAGATGTGTGGTGTGCATGTGTATCGCACATGTGCCCCCCCCCCCCCCCCACACACACACACACACACAGCGTGCAGGGGGAGAGCACACTTGCATGACATGCTGAATGTATTTACAGACATGATCACATGGGGTCAGACAGCCACGTCTGAGCGCACACAGCCGGGCTGCAGTGGCCGCACACAGCGCACGTAGGCAGACTGCTGCATGTGAAACGGACTGTCAGATCACACAGCAGGCGATCTGAATGTCACGTGTGTCCAGTAGAACATGCGCGCCGCAGGACCATGACAATATGACAAGCCAACGGTGCCACAAATAAGCCACTTTCAGTCACGTTTTTTGGTTTTGTTTTGTTTTTAATAAGTTTATCTCCTTGTTGATTTTAGGCATTTTACTGTCAGTGGTAAAGTTCCCATCTGATAATCTGAGCTTTTGTAAATTGCAGGTTCAAATAAAAAAAAAATACCTGGGTTATTTAACTGCAGGGTTCTGTATTGCGTCCCCTTTTATTATTATTATTTTATTTATTATTGATATCAACCAGTGAATTTCAGTAATTATACAGATGGCTTTTATTTTATTTTTCTCCATATCAGCGGCATGATGTGGTGCAACACATGCTAGCTGCTTGCACTGTGTTCGTATATGTGCACAAGCGTGCATGAATAGCCAATGTGGTGTGCACGCCTGTGTGATCGTGTGTCCCTCATGACAGCAGGTGGATGGTTCATGGCTCCCCATTTCTTGTTTGGTTCACAGATTTTCTTCCGGTTTCTGCGCCTTTCGTGTTATGTGTGAAGGGCCCTCAGCCCCGTTGCTCAAACTGGCTGTTTGTATATATCCAAAAGTGAGGAATTTCAGATTGTGTGGGTCTGATCCATCACCCTGGCAGTGGTGTCTCACTCTGACCAGGAATGTGGCCTGAACTCCTGCTCCTCCATGTGGCTCTGTCTGCTGTTGTGTTTCTGTACACGGCTTATTAACAGAGCTGACAGAGCTGCTGTAATGTTCAGAATATGGCTTGAAGATCTGAAGTACCTAGTGCACATAGTTCCAGTGATCTAAAAATCACAGTTTAATTAACTTTAATAATTACAAACAAAAGAAAAAATAACAAAAACATTTGACCTACAGTGGCTGATTAGGCCGATCCTCACTCCTTGTGATCAGCAAAATTAGACCTTTCATCATAGTTCCCTCCCATGACTCACACGGGCTCAAGCCGGCATTCTGGTTGGAACACACTGCTGAAATAATCAACACTGGAAACAAACAAAAAAGTTCACTTATGTAATAATTTAACTGTGCAGTGTGCTGTGATTACAATAATCATTCTGATAGAATGTTTTTATCCTCTGTCCCCTTTTCTCAGGGCCTCCCTGGATTTCCTGGAATGAAGGTCAGCTGAAATTTCAGAAATGTTAACATCTACAGTAAATATATCTGATGAGCTGCACCTGCTCTTATGGTGCATTCACCTTTGATGAAATCATTGATCTTTGTCTTCTACTGCAGGGTGATCCTGGTGGTGTTATTGGATTATTCCCATGAAAGGAGACAGGGGACATCCTGGAATACCTGGACTACCTGTATGTTTTATATAGGATGGTCAATCACGTGCTCTTTGGAACCAACAGTTTGCAGGTCATCGTTCTAACCACTCAACCTGGAGTGTGATTTCACTGATGGACTCTAATCCTCAAATTGATGGAATGCAGTATTTTCCAGAATACAAGTTGCAGGATTTTTATTAGTTAGGAGGTCTTGTGACTTATAGTGCAGGTGAGACTTCAGCTCCGTTAGACCAAACATAACACCTGCCTCCAGCTGATCCTGTCCTCCAGCTAAAAGAGGTAACATTTACAGCACTGCTGGCTTTTGCACATACTAACAGCACATTCTGGGAAGTAACAGATATATCCAGTGGCAAGGGCTGGCCAATTCCCACTCCAGCGACTGACTGGACGATAGGTATTAAATGGGCTTAAATGCCTCAAAAAGTCTGCATTTAAGCAGAATTCAACGATTTCATAAATGCCGCCATTGACACAATTTAACCAATCAGAAAAAAAACCTAGGTTTGCTTGTGGAACTGCTGTGACGTAGTGTGAGCACAGAAAGCTGGTGGACAGGCACTGATTAAAGTCCTCTATCCCTCACTCCCCCCCCCCCCCCCACTCTCTCCCTCTCTCCCGTTCGGCTGTCCTCTTTAGCTGAGCTCCGAGCTGCGGCTTCACAGCCTCGCAACGTTGAAGGGACTGATTTTCAGTCACAATTCAGTTAATTTTTCGGAATATCCATGCTCTGCGGCACAGACCATTTGAACCCGAGAGCTGGGAAGAAATTTGCCATTACGGGTGGATTAAAACTCGTCTCTGGTACCGGCTCACGGAAGAAAGAGCTCACCTTCAGCGCAGAAAACTGGCCACTCCCCCTCCTCTCTTGCCATTTGGCAGTGAACAGCAGAGAGCAGGCAACACAAAAGAGGTTTCACAGACGTGGTTTCTCTCCAGCATCGGAAAATCCTGCATGTTGGTTCGAGAAATCCGTTCTGCGAATTACATTGGTAGCGGAACCCGATACCGATCCAGGATCTGGGATGTTGATTGCCACTTACGTGCTTTGCTCCTTCTATACTGAAGGGCACACTGGCAGAGTTGTGAACCTCTGTGCCCATGTGGACCTCACACATCACTGTTATAGCAGCCAACATGGCCGCCTTCTGGTGGCATTAGACCAGCCATACAAAAACGCTCTTAACTTAACATAAATGATCACACATGCCTACAACTTTCATATGGGCTGTCAATATCATAATCTACCAACCCAATCATAAATTATCAGTGGGTTTTCTTTTTCTTTAAGAAGGATATTTTATTTTGTTCTGCTGAGATCTTCATTCTCACCCTTCACATCTAGTCTGGAGCCTAGGTGGGGTTTCTGGTTCAGTCACCGATGGGTCAACCAATGCGGCAGGTAGTACCGGGCTACAAGCTTATCAGTAGCAGGCAAACCAGAGCCTGACCTGACTTGAAATGGCCCAAAACACATCTAATCTGTGGTCCAATACATGTTTGTCCATAGTCATTATTTTTATTACATGATGAACCATAGCGTTTCTTGTGAAATATGAGTTTCAAGAAAAATGTGAATTATACTCCTGTGCCATTTCTATATGTTTTTTTTCCTCATTATTAAACATTTTTGACAGGTGTGACTTATACTCTGGAAAATATGATATTACGCTGTGAAACCACCTGCTGAAGTGACTATTTGCAGACTGTTGGCACTCCTCTAGTCAAAAAACTGCACATTTTTAATACAGAGAGAACCCGTTTAATTTAAATTTTTGTGTAATTGAAAAATATCTCTTCACATTTTCCTCTTCCAGGGACCAGTTGGACCCCCCGGTTCTACCGGCCCTCAAGGACCTCGTGGCTATGACGGACTCAGAGTGAGTTAATTCCGTTGCATCACCCTATGGAGTCACTGCTAGACTTTATTAGTCAAAGAACATTAACAGTACCTGGATAACTACAAAAGTAGCAACACATAATCGAGTGTCACTGTAATGAATTTTCATCATCTATAAGAAAGTGCTTATTTATCATTAAAAAGGATGTATTGTATTTTTAGGGTGATCCTGGCACCCTGGCCTTCAAGGAGAGCCGGTAAGACAAATGAATGACGTTATCATACAAAAAAAAAAGAAAGAAAGAAAGAAAAAGAAACAACATGAAGAAAAAAGAACTTTACAATTTCTTTTTTCTTGTTCTTTCCCCACAGGGTGACCGGATAAAATTTGAAGGCGAAAAAGGACAAAAGGTGAGAATACCCAATAAATACATGAATAAATAATATGAAATTATTACCTTTGTCACATTATGCTTCAGTCTAGCGTGCTGGCACTTTATACATAGCACATATTGATAATAGTGTCGTAAAATAATCTTATGTTCTACACTCACTTTATTAGGTACACTTTTCTAGTTGTGGGTTGGACCCCGTTTTTCCTTCAAAAACTGCCTTAATTCTTCATGGCACAGATTCAATAAGGTGTTGGAAACATTCCTCTGAGGTCTTGGTCCAAATTGAGATGAAAGTATCACGCAATCACCCATTCAACCAGTCTGTCCATTCTCCTCTGACCTCTGACATCAACAAGGCATTTTCAACCAAAAAATTGCCACTCAGTGGATATTTTCTCTTTTTCGGACTATTGTCTATAAACCCTAGAGATGGTTGTGCGTGAAAATCCCAATAGATCAGCAGTTTCTGAAATACTCAGACCAGCCTGTCTGACACTAACAATCATGCCTCCTTCAAAGTCACTAAAATCCTCTTTGGTCCCCATTCTGATGCTCGGCTTGAACTTCAGAAAGTCATCTTCACCACGTCTAGATACCTAAATGCATTAAGTTGCTGCAAAGTGATTGGCTGATTAATTATTTGTGTTATTGTGTTGTGGTCAGCAATTCAACAGGTGTACCTAATAAAGTGGCCAGTGATTGTATAAAGGTAGCAATAATGGAAATACATCTCTGCGTTAGTTATTCATTATGTGATTTTAACATTAATCACTATGCAGCAAACAATGAAGTAGCATCAGGATAATTTTTGTAATACTTGTGCTGTAATAATAGCCAGTTAACTTCATAATCATTTGATACTACAGAATAGATTAAATGCATAAAATTGTCTTTGTACAGTGTTTTGGATTTTCATAATTTTTAAATATTATTTTAATATGCAAAATGTGTATTTCGGATTGAGATATTTCTTATAAGGGATTGTGTTTGTTTTTGTGAAGTGCACTTGAATACCTTCAAAAGTTTAGATTTATTAGTAGTCTTAAAGCAGGACAACAAAACAATTTACGTTTTGTCCTTCAGTCCTTTAATACTTTAAACTTAACAATAAAGTACAGAGTCATTGGAAATGTACAGTATGTGGCAGTTTCAGAGTAAAAAATATTACGTAGGACTTCTTAATGTTATTGTCTTAAATAAATAAAAAAAATGTAGATGTTTTCTCTTTGAGTATATCAGCAGGTGGCAGTGTTTTATTTACTACTGTAAATAGACTGCACAAGATAATTGGCAAAAATATGATTTAATCCCTCCGTGACCCTTACTGGAGTAAGTGGTTGAAGATGAGTGGTTGATGATTAATCCCTCTATTTAGAATAAACTGACCTCCGTCTGAACTATTTCTGGATGATTTTTCAGGCCTTAAATGAAGGAATGGATGTATATTAACAAATGAAATTGACCGTAAAAACATGAAAGTCTTTGAGTCACACTGTCCTGCAATGAAATAGATGTCAAAGTAAAATGTAAGGATTACGGAAGCGTATTGCATTCACTTGATAAATTAATTTTTTGGTTTGTTTTTCGGAGTAATTATTTGTGTTTTTCTGAGTAATTTATTTTTTGTCTGTTTTTCGGAATAATTATTTCTGTTTTTCTGAGTAATTTATTTTTTTTTTTTTTGTTTTTTGGAATAATTATTTGTGTTTGTCTGAGTAATTTATTTTTTGTCTGTTTTTCAGAATAATTATTTCTGTTTTTGAGTTTTTCTGTTTTTCATAGTATTTATTTCATGGTTGGTTTTTCAGAGTAATTTTTTCCTGATTTTCTGATATGTTTCTTCTGTTTTTTTTTCTTCCACTTTTTTTTTCTGAGTTTAGAGAGCATTTGAAGACGCATATCATTCATTGAAAGCTTGATTTGGTAACAAATCAAGCTTTGTTTTTAAGACACTGGAGACTGTCCTGTCTTTAAGTCTATCACTGGTATTATCATTAGCTTGTCAACTCTACAGACACCTGAGGACTTGCGGCTGTTCAGAAGGAAAGTCCATTCAGATCTTGCTAGACATAGCAGTTTTTCTCCAGGATCAGTTTGGACAGATGTTGTTGTGTGGGCCGCTGAAGAGGAGGTACTGCTGGCCCACCACCACTAGAGGGCGCCCTGCCTGGAGTGCGGGCTCCAGGCACCAGAGGGCGCTGCCGCCTCACAGGAGCAGCCAGGACGACAGCTGTCATCCATCACTAGAGACAGCTGATCCCAATCAAGACGGAGGTATATCAGCAAGACGGCATCTCCACCTCATTTGCAGAGATATCGCCATACCTAAGAGGTAACGTACTCAGCCAATTGTATTCTTGACGATAATACTTTGTTGCTTGTGTGTTGGATAGCAATAGTGAGTAGTACAGCGGGAGATTGTATTGGACTTCTTGGATAGTACTCACACTCCTGCACTCACCAGTATTTTCCTGACGAGAGGTGGAGGTGCACTCTCCACCCTCCGTGTTGCTGGGTGCAGCCGCATCCACACCCTGACTGTTTTCGTTTCCTGCCAGCAGTACCGGATCCGGCGAGCGGAGGCAGTGGCCACCTGGGAATTCGGGACTTGGCGGCTCCAGTATCCCCGGGGTCCGGTGGCGGCGGAGATCGGGTTGGTTCCGGTGTCGACTTGGACAGACGTCTCCTATCGTCGAGCCTGCCCACACGACACCTTTGAATTAGACTTAATCTCTCTATTGTTATCAGTTGTATTTGTTGTGCCCTTTTTTCACAACAGTAAAACAGTGTATTTGATTCCTCCATTGTCCGTCATTGTCGCCCCCCTGTTGTGGGTCCGTGTTCCTACACTTTCACAACAGGATATCTCGGCCAGCGTCATGGATCCCGAGGGGCGTCAACCGGCTGTTGAACGGCCAATGGAAGAACAGGACGCGCAGGTGTCCGCGGGAGGGGTAATCGGTGAGTTGCAGCGGATCCTCACCGCTTTCACGACTCGGTTAGATTTGATGACCGAGCAGAACGTCCTCCTGAACCGCAGGGTGGAGGCTCTCGCCGCGCAGGTGGAAGCGCGCCCTCCGGGCGCCGCTGCGGCACTCCCTCCCGCAGACCCTGTGCGTAGCGTTGACGTTCCACTGGTTGTTCAACGACCTCTCCCACCTTCCCCGGAAGCATACATAAGCCCCCCAGAGCCGCACGGAGGCTGTGTGGAGACGTGCGCGATTTTCTGATGCAGTGTTCGCATCGTCTTCGCACAGCGTCCCGTTATGTACGCGACCGATGCTAGTAAAGTAGCTTATGTTATAAACCTGCTTCGCGGTGAGGCACGCGCTTGGGCTACAGCGCTCTGGGAGCAGACTTCACGTCTCCTTCTGACATACGATGGGTTTGTAAGGGAGCTCAGAACCGTGTTCGATCACCCTAATAGAGGCGAGACCCGCTTCAACCGTGCTACTGTCAATGAGACAGGGGCGCCGGAGCGCAGCTGCCTATGCAGTCGACTTCCGCATTGCGGCTGCGAGATCCGGCCTGGGAATAGCACTGCCCCCCGCGCCGCCTTTGGAAACGGACTGTCTTTGGTTCTTAAGGAGCACCTGGTGTCTAAGGACGAACCGCGGGACTAGATGGGCTCATCGATCTCGTCATAACGGTTAGACAACCGGTTAGAAGAACGTCGGCGGGAACGAGACGAAGGGCGTGGCCGGGTACGCGCCGTCCCTCTCCCTTCCGGTTCCGACCGCGCTCCGCCTTCCCCACGCTCCACGGCCCCTGCGCTCCGTGGGGCCACAGCTCCCCCCTACTGACGAAGCTATGGACACGAGTAGGGCAACATTTAGGGCACCAGATGCACAGAGGAGGACGGGCCCATGGAGCTTGTTTTGTTTGTGGTGCAATAGAGCACCATATGAGAGACTGCCCCGAGCGGTTAAACTCCAACGCCGCCCCTAGAAACTGGGCTAGGGGTGGGCCGAGACATTCACGTGGGACACACCCACATCGCCACACGACTCCCAGTTATGATCCTTTATGAGGACTCAACCCCTGAAGGCCCCAGCACTGGTGGACACGGGCTCTGAGGGGAATCTGCTGGACAGCAGATGGGCCAGGGAGATAGGGCTCCCTCTGGTGGCGCTTACCTCACCTGTACAGGTTCGGGCACTAGATGGCTCCCTACTCCCTCCAATCACGCATAAGACACCACCTGTAACGCTGGTGGTGTCAGGAAAACCACCGGGAGGTGATCGAGTTTTTTGTGACTCAGGCCACTTCCCGTGTGGTTTTAGGTTTTCCCTGGATGTTGAAGCACAATCCCCGGATTGATTGGCCGTCCGGGGTAGTGGTTCAGTGGAGCGAGACCTGCCATCGGGTGTGTCTAGGTTCCTCGGTTCCTCCCGGCTCCCAAGCTAAGGAGGAGGTCAGAGTCCCGCCCAATCTGGGGACGGTGCCGGTGGAGTACCACGACCTTGTCGACGTGTTCAGCAAGGATCTGGCTCTCACGCTTCCCCCCCCACCGTCCGTACGATTGTGCCATTGATTTGGTTCCGGGCAGTGAGTTCCCGTCCAGTAGGCTGTACAACCTCTCACGGCCTGAGCGTGAATCAATGGAGACCTACATCCGGGACTCGTTAGCTGCCGGGTTGATCCGGAATTCCACCTCCCCGATGGGCGCAGGTTTCTTTTTTGTGGGTAAAAAAGACGGCGGACTTCGTCCATGCATTGATTATAGGGGGCTGAACGAAATCACGGTTCGCAACCGATACCCATTGCCCTGTTGGATTCGGTGTTCACACCCCTGCATGGAGCCAAAATTTTTACCAAGCTTGATCTTAGAAATGCGTATCATCTGGTTCGGATCCGGAAGGGAGACGAGTGGAAAACGGCATTTAACACCCCCTTAGGGTCACTTTGAGTACCTGGTCATGCCGTTCGGCCTCACAAACGCCCCCGCGACGTTCCAAGCCTTGGTTAACGACGTCTTGCGGGACTTCCTGCACCGGTTCGTCTTCGTATATCTAGACGATATACTCATCTTTTCTCCGGATCCTGAGACTCATGTCAGGCATGTACATCAGGTCCTGCAGCGGTTGTTGGAGAACCAGCTGTTTGTGAAGGGCGAGAAGTGTGAGTTCCACCGCACTTCTTTGTCCTTCCTGGGGTTCATCATCTCCTCCAACTCCGTCGCTCCTGATCCGGCCAAGGTTGCGGCGGTGAGAGACTGGCCCCAACCCACAAGCCGTAGGAAATTGCAACAGTTCCTAGGCTTTGCTAATTTCTACAGGAGGTTCATTAAGGGCTACAGTCAGGTAGTTAGCCCCCTGACAGCCCTGACCTCACCAAAAGTCTCCTTCACCTGGTCGGATCGGTGCGATGTCGCATTCAAGGAGTTGAAACGGCGCTTCTCGTCTGCACCTGTTCTGGTGCAGCCCGATCCTAATCGCCAGTTAGTGGTTGAAGTGGACGCCTCGGACTCAGGGATAGGAGCCGTGCTATCCCAGAGCGGGAAGACCGATAAGGTCCTTCACCCGTGTGCCTATTTTTCCCGCAGGTTGACCCCAGCCGAACGGAACTATGACGTCGGCAATCGAGAGCTCCTTGCGGTGAAAGAGGCTCTTGAGGAGTGGAGACATCTGTTGGAGGGAACGTCCGTGCCATTCACGGTCTTCACTGACCACCGGAACCTGGAGTATATCAGGACCGCCAAGCGGCTGAACCCCAGGCAAGCCCGCTGGTCACTGTTCTTCGGCCGTTTTGACTTCCGGATCACCTACCGTCCCGGGACCAAAAACCAAAGATCGGATGCCTTGTCCCGGGTACATGAAGATGAGGTCAAAACGGAGCCGTCGGATCCCCCGGAACCCATCATCCCGGAGTCCGCTATCGTGGCCGCTCTCACCTGGGACGTGGAGAAGACCGTCCGGGAGGCCCTGACACGAGACCCGGACCCCGGAACCGGACCGAAGAACAAACTTTACGTCCCACCAGAAGCCAGGGCTGCAGTTTTGGACTTCTGTCACGGTTCTAAGCTCTCCTGTCATCCTGGGGTGCGAAGAACCGTGGCAGTCGTCCGGCAGCGCTTCTGGTGGGCGTCCCTGGAGGCCGACGTCCGGGGTTACATCCAGGCCTGTACCACCTGCGCCAGGGGCAAGGCGGACCATCGCAAGACACCGGGATTGCTACAGCCGCTGCCCTATGAAATTATTACCTTTGTCACATTATGCTTTCAGTCTAGCGTGCTGGCACTTTATACATAGCACATATTGATAATAGTGTCGTAAATAATCTTATGTTCTACACTCACTTTATTAGGTACACTTTTCTAGTTGTGGGTTGGACCCCGTTTTTTCCTTCAAAACTGCCTTAATTCTTCATGGCACAGATTCAATAAGGTGTTGGAAACATTCCTCTGAGGTCTTGGTCCAAATTGAGATGAAAGTATCACGCAATCACCCATTCAACCAGTCTGTCCATTCTCCTCTGACCTCTGACATCAACAAGGCATTTTCAACCAAAAAATTGCCACTCAGTGGATATTTTCTCTTTTTCGGACTATTGTCTATAAACCCTAGAGATGGTTGTGCGTGAAAATCCCAATAGATCAGCAGTTTCTGAAATACTCAGACCAGCCTGTCTGACACTAACAATCATGCCTCCTTCAAAGTCACTAAAATCCTCTTTGGTCCCCATTCTGATGCTCGGCTTGAACTTCAGAAAGTCATCTTCACCACGTCTAGATACCTAAATGCATTAGTTGCTGCAAAGTGATTGGCTGATTAATTATTTGTGTTATTGTGTTGTGGTCAGCAATTCAACAGGTGTACCTAATAAAGTGGCCAGTGATTGTATAAAGGTAGCAATAATGGAAATACATCTCTGCGTTAGTTATTCATTTATGTGATTTTAACATTAATCACTATGCAGCAAACAATGAAGTAGCATCAGGATAATTTTTGTAATACTTGTGCTGTAATAATAGCCAGTTAACTTCATAATCATTTGATACTACAGAATAGATTAAATGCATAAAATTGTCTTTGTACAGTGTTTTGGATTTTCATAATTTTTAAATATTATTTTAATATGCAAAATGTGTATTTCGGATTGAGATATTTCTTATAAGGGATTGTGTTTGTTTTTGTGAAGTGCACTTGAATACCTTCAAAAGTTTAGATTTATTAGTAGTCTTAAAGCAGGACAACAAAACAATTTACGTTTTGTCCTTCAGTCCTTTAATACTTTAAACTTAACAATAAAGTACAGAGTCATTGGAAATGTACAGTATGTGGCAGTTTCAGAGTAAAAAATATTACGTAGGACTTCTTAATGTTATTGTCTTTAAATAAATAAAAAAATGTAGATGTTTTCTCTTTGAGTATATCCAGCAGGTGGCAGTGTTTTATTTACTACTGTAAATAAGACTGCACAAGATAATTGGCAAAAATATGATTTAATCCCTCCGTGACCCTTAACTGGAGTAAGTGGTTGAAGATGAGTGGTTGATGATTTAATCCCTCTATTTAGAATAAATTGACCTCCGTCTGAACTATTTCTGGATGATTTTTCAGGCCTTAAATGAAGGAATGGATGTATATTAACAAATGAAATTGACCGTAAAAACATGAAAAGTCTTTGAGTCACACTGTCTGCAATGAAATAGATGTCAAAGTAAAATGTAAGGATTACGGAAGCGTATTGCATTCACTTGATAAATTAATTTTTTGGTTTGTTTTTCGGAGTAATTATTTGTGTTTTTCTGAGTAATTTATTTTTTGTCTGTTTTTCGGAATAATTATTTCTGTTTTTCTGAGTAATTTATTTATTTTTTGTTGTTTTTTGGAATAATTATTTGTGTTTGTCTGAGTAATTTATTTTTTGTCTGTTTTTCAGAATAATTATTTCTGTTTTTGAGTTTTTCTGTTTTTCATAGTAATTTATTTTCATGGTTGGTTTTTCAGAGTAATTTTTTCCTGATTTTCTGAATATGTTTCTTCTGTTTTTTTTTCTTCCACTTTTTTTTTCTGAGTTTAGAGAGCATTTGAAGACGCATTCATTCATTGAAAGCTTGATTTGGTAACAAATCAAGCTTTGTTTTTAAGACACTGGGAGACTGTCCTGTCTTTAAGTCATATCAATGGTATTATCATTAGCTTGTCAACTCTACACAGACACCTGAGGACTTTGCGGCTGTTCAGAAGGAAAGTCCATTCAGATCTGCTAGACATAGCAGTTTTTCTCCAGGATCAGTTGGACAGATGTTGTTGTGTGGGCCGCTGAAGAGGAGGTACTGCTGGCCCACCACCACTAGAGGGCGCCCTGCCTGGAGTGCGGGCTCCAGGCACCAGAGGGCGCTGCCGCCTCACAGGAGCAGCCAGGACGACAGCTGTCATCCATCACTAGAGACAGCTGATCCCAATCAAGACGGAGGTATATCAGCAAGACGGCATCTCCACCTCATTTGCAGAGATATCGCCATACCTAAGAGGTAACGTACTCAGCCAATTGTATTCTTGACGATAATACTTTGTTGCTTGTGTGTTGGATAGCAGATAGTGAGTAGTACAGCGGGAGATTGTATTGGACTTCTTGGATAAGTACTCACACTCCTGCACTCACCAGTATTTTCCTGACGAGAGGTGGAGGTGCACTCTCCACCCTCCGTGTTGCTGGGTGCAGCCGCATCCACACCTGACTGTTTCTGTTTCCTGCCAGCAGTACCGGATCCGGCGAGCGGAGGCAGTGGCCACCTGGGAATTCGGGACTTGGCGGCTCCAGTATCCCCGGGGTCCGGTGGCGGGCGGAGATCGGGTTGGTTCCGGTTCGACTTGGACAGACGTCTCCTATCGTCGAGCCTGCCCACACGACACCTTTGAATTAGACTTAATCTCTCTATTGTTATCAGTTGTATTTGTTGTGCCCTTTTTTCACAACAGTAAAAACAGTGTATTTGATTCCTCCATTGTCCGTTCATTGTCGCCCCCTGTTGTGGGTCCGTGTTCCTACACTTTCACAACAGGATATCTCGGCCAGCGTCATGGATCCCGAGGGGCGTCAACCGGCTGTTGAACGGCCAATGGAAGAACAGGACGCGCAGGTGTCCGCGGGAGGGGTAATCGGTGAGTTGCAGCGGATCCTCACCGCTTTCACGACTCGGTTAGATTTGATGACCGAGCAGAACGTCCTCCTGAACCGCAGGGTGGAGGCTCTCGCCGCGCAGGTGGAAGCGCGCCCTCCGGGCGCCGCTGCGGCACTCCCTCCCGCAGACCCTGTGCGTAGCGTTGACGTTCCACTGGTTGTTCAACGACCTCTCCCACCTTCCCCGGAAGCATACATAAGCCCCCCAGAGCCGCACGGAGGCTGTGTGGAGACGTGCGCGGATTTTCTGATGCAGTGTTCGCTCGTCTTCGCACAGCGTCCCGTTATGTACGCGACCGATGCTAGTAAAGTAGCTTATGTTATAAACCTGCTTCGCGGTGAGGCACGCGCTTGGGCTACAGCGCTCTGGGAGCAGACTTCACGTCTCCTTCTGACATACGATGGGTTTGTAAGGGAGCTCAGAACCGTGTTCGATCACCCTAATAGAGGCGAGACCGCTTCAACCGTGCTACTGTCAATGAGACAGGGGCGCCGGAGCGCAGCTGCCTATGCAGTCGACTTCCGCATTGCGGCTGCGAGATCCGGCTGGAATAGCACTGCCCTCCGCGCCGCCTTTGTAAACGGACTGTCTTTGGTTCTTAAGGAGCACCTGGTGGCTAAGGACGAACCGCGGGACTTAGATGGGCTCATCGATCTCGTCATACGGTTAGACAACCGGTTAGAAGAACGTCGGCGGGAACGAGACGAAGGGCGTGGCCGGGTACGCGCCGTCCCTCTCCCTTCCGGTTCCGACCGCGCTCCGCCTTCCCCACGCCTCCACGGCCCCTGCGCTCCGTGGGGCCACAGCTCCCCCTACTGACGAAGCTATGGACACGAGTAGGGCAACATTTAGGGCACCAGATGCACAGAGGAGACGGGCCCATGGAGCTTGTTTTGTTTGTGGTGCAATAGAGCACCATATGAGAGACTGCCCCGAGCGGTTAAACTCCAACGCCCGCCCCTAGAAACTGGGCTAGGGGTGGGCCGAGACATTCACGTGGGACACACCCACATCGCCACACGACTCCCAGTTATGATCCTTTATGAGGACTCAACCCTGAAGGCCCCAGCACTGGTGGACACGGGCTCTGAGGGAATCTGCTGGACAGCAGATGGGCCAGGGAGATAGGGCTCCCTCTGGTGGCGCTTACCTCACCTGTACAGGTTCGGGCACTAGATGGCTCCCTACTCCCTCCAATCACGCATAAGACACCACCTGTAACGCTGGTGGTGTCAGGAAACCACCGGGAGGTGATCGAGTTTTTTGTGACTCAGGCCACTTCCCGTGTGGTTTTAGGTTTTCCCTGGATGTTGAAGCACAATCCCCGGATTGATTGGCCGTCCGGGGTAGTGGTTCAGTGGAGCGAGACCTGCCATCGGGTGTGTCTAGGTTCCTCGGTTCCTCCCGGCTCCCAAGCTAAGGAGGAGGTCAGAGTCCCGCCCAATCTGGGGACGGTGCCGGTGGAGTACCACGACCTTGTCGACGTGTTCAGCAAGGATCTGGCTCTCACGCTTCCCCCCCACCGTCCGTACGATTGTGCCATTGATTTGGTTCCGGGCAGTGAGTTCCCGTCCAGTAGGCTGTACAACCTCTCACGGCCTGAGCGTGAATCAATGGAGACCTACATCCGGGACTCGTTAGCTGCCGGGTTGATCCGGAATTCCACCTCCCCGATGGGCGCAGGTTTCTTTTTTGTGGGTAAAAAAGACGGCGGACTTCGTCCATGCATTGATTATAGGGGGCTGAACGAAATCACGGTTCGCAACCGATACCCATTGCCCCTGTTGGATTCGGTGTTCACACCCCTGCATGGAGCCAAAATTTTTACCAAGCTTGATCTTAGAAATGCGTATCATCTGGTTCGGATCCGGAAGGGAGACGAGTGGAAAACGGCATTTAACACCCCCTTAGGTCACTTTGAGTACCTGGTCATGCCGTTCGGCCTCACAAACGCCCCCGCGACGTTCCAAGCCTTGGTTAACGACGTCTTGCGGGACTTCCTGCACCGGTTCGTCTTCGTATATCTAGACGATATACTCATCTTTTCTCCGGATCCTGAGACTCATGTCAGGCATGTACATCAGGTCCTGCAGCGGTTGTTGGAGAACCAGCTGTTTGTGAAGGGCGAGAAGTGTGAGTTCCACCGCACTTCTTTGTCCTTCCTGGGGTTCATCATCTCCTCCAACTCCGTCGCTCCTGATCCGGCCAAGGTTGCGGCGGTGAGAGACTGGCCCCAACCCACAAGCCGTAGGAAATTGCAACAGTTCCTAGGCTTTGCTAATTTCTACAGGAGGTTCATTAAGGGCTACAGTCAGGTAGTTAGCCCCCTGACAGCCCTGACCTCACCAAAAGTCTCCTTCACCTGGTCGGATCGGTGCGATGTCGCATTCAAGGAGTTGAAACGGCGCTTCTCGTCTGCACCTGTTCTGGTGCAGCCCGATCCTAATCGCCAGTTAGTGGTTGAAGTGGACGCCTCGGACTCAGGGATAGGAGCCGTGCTATCCCAGAGCGGGAAGACCGATAAGGTCCTTCACCCGTGTGCCTATTTTTCCCCGCAGGTTGACCCCAGCCGAACGGAACTATGACGTCGGCAATCGAGAGCTCCTTGCGGTGAAAGAGGCTCTTGAGGAGTGGAGACATCTGTTGGAGGGAACGTCCGTGCCATTCACGGTCTTCACTGACCACCGGAACCTGGAGTATATCAGGACCGCCAAGCGGCTGAACCCCAGGCAAGCCCGCTGGTCACTGTTCTTCGGCCGTTTTGACTTCCGGATCACCTACCGTCCCGGGACCAAAAACCAAAGATCGGATGCCTTGTCCCGGGTACATGAAGATGAGGTCAAAACGGAGCCGTCGGATCCCCCGGAACCCATCATCCCGGAGTCCGCTATCGTGGCCGCTCTCACCTGGGACGTGGAGAAGACCGTCCGGGAGGCCCTGACTCGAGACCCGGACCCCGGAACCGGACCGAAGAACAAACTTTACGTCCCACCAGAAGCCAGGGCTGCAGTTTTGGACTTCTGTCACGGTTCTAAGCTCTCCTGTCATCCTGGGGTGCGAAGAACCGTGGCAGTCGTCCGGCAGCGCTTCTGGTGGGCGTCCCTGGAGGCCGACGTCCGGGGTTACATCCAGGCCTGTACCACCTGCGCCAGGGGCAAGGCGGACCATCGCAAGACACCGGGATTGCTACAGCCGCTGCCCGTGCCTCATCGCCCCTGGTCTCACATCGGCCTGGATTTCGTCACGGGTCTCCCGCCGTCCCAGGGAAACACCGTCATCCTCACGATAGTGGACCGATTCTCCAAGGCGGCCCACTTCGTGGCCCTCCCGAAGCTACCAACGGCCCAGGAGACAGCGGACCTCCTAGTCCTCCACGTCGTCCGTCTGCATGGGATACCATCAGACATCGTCTCCGATCGCGGTCCCCAGTTCTCCTCGCATGTTTGGAGGAGCTTTTGCCGGGAACTGGGGGCCACGGTCAGTCTCTCGTCCGGGTATCACCCCCAGACCAACGGACAAGCAGAACGGGCCAACCAGGAGATGGAGCAGACCCTACGCTGTGTGACAGCCGCGCACCCGACGGCCTGGAGTACCCACCTGGCCTGGATCGAGTACGCCCACAACAGTCAAGTGTCGTCCGCCACCGGCCTCTCCCCCTTCGAGGTGTGCTTGGGGTATCAACCCCCGTTGTTTCCGGTGGTTGAGGGGGAGGTCGGTGTGCCCTCGGTCCAGGCCCACCTACGGAAGTGCCGTCGGGTGTGGCGTGCCGCCCGTTCTGCTTTGTTGAGGGCCCGGACGAGGGCGAAGAACCATGCAGACCGGCGGCGGGCCCCGGCTCCCACGTATCGTCCTGGGCAGGAGGTATGGTTGTCCACCAAGGACATTCCCCTTCAAGTGGACTCCCCGAAACTGCAGGAGCGATACATTGGTCCTTACAAGATTCTCAAGGTCATCAATCCCGCCGCAGTGAGGCTCCAGCTTCCGGCCTCACTGCGGATTCATCCGGTATTCCATGTCTCCAGGATTAAACCCCATCACACCTCACCCCTCTGCACTCCGGGTCCGGCGCCACCTCCTGCCCGGATCATCGACGGAGAGCCGGCCTGGACCGTGCGCCGGCTCCTTGACGTTCGACGAATGGACCGGGGTTTTCAGTACTTGGTGGACTGGGAGGGGTACGGCCCCGAAGAACGCTCCTGGGTGAAGAAGGGCTTCATCCTGGACCCGGCCCTCCTGGCCGACTTCTACCGTCGCCACCCTGACAAACCCGGTCGTGCGCCAGGAGGCGCCCGTTGAGGGGGGGGTCCTGTTGTGTGGGCCGCTGAAGAGGAGGTACTGCTGGCCCACCACCACTAGAGGGCGCCCTGCCTGGAGTGCGGGCTCCAGGCACCAGAGGGCGCTGCCGCCTCACAGGAGCAGCCAGGACGACAGCTGTCATCCATCACTAGAGACAGCTGATCCCAGTCAAGACGGAGGTATATCAGCAGGACGGCATCTCCACCTCATTTGCCGAGATATCGCCATACCTAAGAGGTAACGTACTCAGCCGATTGTATTCTTGACGATAATACTTTGTTGCTTGTGTGTTGGATAGCAGATAGTGAGTAGTACAGCGGGAGATTGTATTGGACTTCTTGGATAAGTACTCACACTCCTGCACTCACCAGTATTTTCCTGACGAGAGGTGGAGGTGCACTCTCCACCCTCCGTGTTGCTGGGTGCAGCCGCATCCACACCTGACTGTTTCTGTTTCCTGCCAGCAGTACCGGATCCGGCGAGCGGAGGCAGTGGCCACCTGGGAATTCGGGACTTGGCGGCTCTAGTATCCCCGGGGTCCGGTGGCGGCGGAGATCGGGTTGGTTCCGGTTCGACTTGGACAGACGTCTCCTATCGTCGAGCCTGCCCACACGACACCTTTGAATTAGACTTAATCTCTCTATTGTTATCAGTTGTATTTGTTGTGCCCTTTTTTCACAACAGTAAAAACAGTGTATTTGATTCCTCCATTGTCCGTTCATTGTCGCCCCCTGTTGTGGGTCCGTGTTCCTACACTTTCACAACAGATGTAGTATGCTGCATGGATACAGGACGATGCATTTGAAATGCATTCAGGCTGGCTACGTGGTGACTCAAGAAATAGTAAAAAAAAAAAAAACAAACAAACAAAAAAAACCCCAGAAAAATAGTAAAAAAAAAAAAAAAAACCAAACAGAAAAATAAATTACTCAGAAAAACAGAAATAATTATTCTGAAAATCAGACAAAAAATAAATTACTCAGAAAAACACAAATAATTACTCAGAAAAACAAACCAAAAATAAATTTATCAAGTGAATGCAATACGCTTCCGTAAAGGATCACCTTTTTCCCCTCTTAATTTGCATTTTCATGCCCTCCCATCTTTTTCTGATATGGGTTTATAAGTTTTTAGTGTTCTTACTATTATTGTGTCACATTGTAGTATTGTGGTGTAATGAGTTCAATCTGATTACAGGGTGACCAAGGAGTTCAAGGCCCACCCGGGCCTCCAGGATCGGGGGAGCCAGTGGAACAAATTCCTGGTGTAATCATTGTGCCTGGACCACCGGTATTTAATTTTAAAATGAAAGATAGCGTTTTTGCATTGTGGTGCAGGCACCGATACCTGCATCTGGATGCAAACATCGCTTTGACTCTGTGTTCTGTTCTTATTATGGTTTTGTTTTTGAATCCTTAAGGGAGCCATAGGACCTCCAGGAGCTAAAGGAGAGAAAGTTAGTGTTTTACCTCCGTTATTAATGGATGTAACCGCTCACTCTTAAATTTTTTTTTTTTTTTAAATCACTGTCATGATGTGATTTCCTTCACAGGGATTTTGCTTACCAAGTCAAAGGGGCTTCAAAGGTGAACCTGGCCCACCTGGACCACTAGTAAGTTAAAAATGTTGTTCGTTAAAGCTGCAGTGTGTAGGATTTATGGCTGAGTATCAGCTGAAATTTAATATAGCATTCATTAAAATCTGTTCATTTGTGTATAATTCCCTGCACCAATAAATCGATGCGTTCTCATAACCTGGGAACGAGTCCTTCATAACTACATGGGAGTGCCCCCCCAGTGGATTCCAGGCAATTCCAGGTAATTTACAAGGAAGCATGAACCCCCATTGCCAAAGAAGCATAAATGAGAAGGGAAATAAACTCATGACCCGTGGTGGCATAATACAATCTGCAAATTCACCACTAGATGGCACCAAATCTGACACAGTGTGGCTTTAATATGAGAATAACTGCTCAGGAATGTAATATAACGCTATTCTATCAGGGAGATTGTTCATTTGTTGGCTGAACTTTAAAAATGCTAATTAAATTATTTTTACAAAACGTGATGTCTAGGTCAGTTTTGGGAAATTAAAAAATTACGTTCCAGTGTGGATTCTTAGTTGAGGTGTTTAACATCTTTAAACAAAATGATCTCCTCCATGTCACAAAATGTGTCACCGTGTTCTGTGTCTCTAATTTTAGGGCAAATCTGGAAAAGATGGACTAGATGGACAGAAGGTAATCACAATGTATTGTCTTTTGTTAATTATTGATATTTTCCACCGTCCAGCTGTTTGATTTCATGTGATAAATGACCTGTTTGCTTAAAGTATCTATACTTTGATTCAGGGAGAAAAAGGCTTTCCTGGGATTCCTGGATATATTGGACCCCCGGTAACTCATTAACCATTTATTTTCTTGAGAAATGAATTCAAAATGGTAATTATCATTAAGGTGCTTTATTGGCTGTACACTAAACTGCCTGTTACATTTGCTTTATTTGGTGTAATAAATGCTGTAAATGACTTTTCTTGTTTGAGGTGTATTTATGTTTTTTATTTTTTATTTTATTGTAATAATAATTATTATTTTCCAGGGTGAAAAAGGAGAACCAGGACTACCAGGTTATGTACGTAATCTCTTATACATAATCTCCTTTCATGTTTGTATTCATACAGAGTACAACCTTATAACTCAGTACAAATGAATTATTTGTTGAATGACCATAATTGATGAAATCCTGGCATCACAGATTTCTGGAGGGACTGCTTTGTTTATTACAAGAGCTAACATCATTAATGATAGTACTATATAGATACTAGATACTTCTACTACTGATGTTAGCTAGTAAAGTTAAACTCAGAATTTGTGTATGCCTGACAGTCATTGTTCAATAAAACGTGACGTGGTCCATTTGACAACATTGTTTCTATTGACGTTAGCGAGCAACCCTTACCAAAAAATAGTACTGATAAGTATATAAAAAGTAAAGTAGAAGTATACTTCAAACATACTTGCATATACTACTTTTTGGTAAGGGAAGGCTAACTCTGTATTTGTCTATATATTACAATTGTTTCACCAGTAATGTGTAAGGTGGCCTGTTTGACAGTGTTGGCTCTACTGACATTAGCTAGCAAGGCTAAACTCTGGATTTATCCATAACTCACCATTATTTCATTAATAAAATGTGAATTGGTCCATTTGACTTAAATTCTATTGACATTAGCTAGCAAGACTATGAGGATATGTATGCTTCACATTTGTTTAATTAATAAAGTATGAATTGGCCTTTTTAAGAGAGTTAGTTCCACTGCTGTTAGCTAGCAAACCAAAAATGAGGATTTGTTCATGCCTCACAGTTAATAAAGTGTGAGGTGGCCAATTTGACAGTGCTGGTTCTACTGACAATAGCTAACAAGGCTAACTCACAATGTGTCTATTTCTCATAGTTATTCCATCAGAAAAGTTAGCTCTACAGACATAATCTAGCAAGGCTAAATCCAGTATTTGTCTATGCCTTATACTTGTATAATCAATAAAGTAAAAGGTGGCTTATCTGACAACCTTAGCTCCACTGATACCAGCTAGCAAGATTAAATTCATGATTTGTCCGTGCCTCATCAATATTTCCCAAGTGAAGTGTGAGGTGACCTATTACATTGCATTACTGCATTATTCTCTCATCCAGCATCTCCTTGTGCAAAGTGCGCTGTATAGTTCAACGATGCACAGAGACACTATCTGCAGCAAGATCATATTTTAGGTCTTTGAAGCAGATCTGTGGGTTGAGTATGACACTTCACCTTATCTGAGATTTTTCTTGGCCTGCCACTTTTCTAGAAGAGCTAAACTTAGTATAGTATTTGTCCAAGCCTTGGAAGTCTTTCATCAGTAAAGCATGAGGAGGCCTTTTTTGCAATTTAATGGATCTGTTTTCAAGATACCACCATAATTGTTATAATAGTATAACAAATGCTTTAGATTTTCAGAGACATTTTTAGGTCACCACTTTTAGAACCTTTGGGTAAAAGTATCTGAACTGCAAGAATATTCCTCTAATTGTAGGGTGAGGGTTCCCCAGGTCCTCCTGGCCCTCATGGGTACCCTGGGCCAAAAGGAGAGAAAGGTAAATTAAAATCAGTGTCTAATTATAGGCATGATGACACACACTCACTGTGGATCAGTTCCTTTGACATCCACATTTCTTTACTTCTTTGTTTGTTCGTAACTGACAGGCTATCAAGGTCCTTCAGGAGAGCCAGGTCGACCAGGTGAGACGATCCAAAAGTTTCACCCTGAGCTAACAACCCTGATGCAACAGTCAGACACGTGACAGCCTGAATGCACTGACTGTCACTTTCTTGTCTCCAACTTCAGGCAAGATTGTAGAAGGACCACGTGGAGAGAAGGGACTGAAGGGAGACACTGGGGAAAAAGGAGACAGGGGAATAGAAGGAGAGTCTCTCCCTGGACCTCCAGGACAGCCAGGAGACAAAGGAGAACCAGGACTTCCAGGATCCCCACGTATGTTTCATCTTTGAAGATTTCTATCATTTACATGAAGTGTGGAACTATGTCCATAAATGTATTCTTTTGCTGTGTGTGTTTGTGTTTTGACGACCATGCAGCTAGTCCAGACGAATGTAACATGGAGAAAGGAGATCCTGGTCCACCTGGACCTCAAGGATTACAAGGGGAAGTTGGACACAAAGGTAAAAAGGCAGTTAATAATTTCTGTAGAAACCTTGGTAGTTTTTCACCTCTTTATCGCTCTTAGTATTATCTTCTCCAACACATATGAATCGGGCAAAAGTTTAAGTGAGGCGTTTCAGTATTTCTATGAAAATTGGGTATTTGACAGATATTCCAGGAATTTGCAATGCTAGGATTTCAACAGTTAAGTTATCAAAGAGTTCCACCGCTATATATGTACATATAGAGATGTATAGTTGGATGTACTGTATCTGTGTCTATCTGTCTGTAGAGACATATTGGTTAAATTGTTTGTTGAATTCATTGTTGACATCCTAACAAATTCCTGGAGGATCTGATTTGGCTGCTCAGAATAGATGCTCCAGAATCATATGTTTCTGGAGCAAAGTGACTCAGCAGCTCATAATTTAGTGGTTCTGTTACTGAATTTTTGAAAGTAATATACAGGATAAAAAAAACTGCTGAAAATAACTGTAACCAATTAAATAAACACATTAAAACAGGAAACGGGTCCATTTTTTCCAACAGTGCTACTCCACTAGCAGACTTTTGGACTGGTTGTAGTTGCTGGACTTGTTAGCCAGCCTATGCAGATACTGTGAGTGCTGTCCGGATCAAGAATCTTGGACCTTTTCAGAGTGAATAGTGGTGTGTATTCAGGATGTGTTCTGACTCCTTCACTGTTCAAAACGTTCACAAACTGGGATCTGAGTAGGGTGGTGGAACCCATTGGCTTTCGTGTCTTTATTGGCAATTACTTTGCAGACGAAGCTGTGATCTCGAGAAGCTGAGTGAGGAATTTTGGTGTCTGGGTTTGTAATTGTCCTGGATCAAGACTAACATTCAGACATTTAATCACTGTATGTCTCTGAGTCCTCGCCATGTAAGATTGAGAGACTCATGGGAAGAGCTTATGGACTCATGAGGTTGCTGGACAGGGGTGTTTAGTGATGCAGATGTCTTTGCAGGAGAATGAAGGTCCAAGTCTTTCGAGTCCTTCCTATTTGACTGTATGGCTGTGAGACTTGGACGTTATCTAGTCACCTAAGGTGATAACATTCTGTCAAATGTCAGGATACTTACAGAAGACTCAGACAAGTATTTGCATTGTGAAGGACCGTCAACATTTTGGCCCTCATCCAGCACGAAGATGCCTCAATGTTGAGGGCTATAGTGACATGAGAAGACCAAGGAGATGCCCACGTTTCACCTGGCTGCAGCAGATGGAGGTTTACTTTGGGGATGGGGATGGAACGGTTGTCTGTCTGGGTTTTTGCTATCCAGGACTTAAGGCAATTCCGTGGTGTGATGTATGCAGAAATACGTGAAACCAGGGCATGCTCCCAGACTCGACTTGTTTTTACATATTAGTTTAGATAAAAATGTTGCAACAAAACAAGGCCTTTTGTTTGAATGTGGTTTATGTAGCCTTGTTGCTAATCACAAGGTCCTGGTGTCCACTAAACCCGCTGTTGCATGTTCAATTCTTATGTATTTAGCAGCATTTTTTTTTAACATTGTAGGTACAGTCAATTTTTCCGATTTTTGCACTATACAGCGTACATACAATATGGATGCTGCTGGTGCACCTTACTTGAATGTCCTTCACATGGTATTTGGTGGAATTAACAATGTTCTTCATTATTAGGTGATAAAGGAGATACCTGTTTACAGTGTGATGGCATTGGCCTCCCTGGATTACCTGGTCCTCCAGGACTTAAAGGAGACCGAGGTCAGTTAAGAATTTTATAGGTGTCACTGTATAAGATGGCATGTCATCAGTTGCTTTACCTATTTTTACCGATATAATCAGGCAGCAAGGTATTGAATGAACTGTGATGGTTACTCTGTTTCTTGGCAGGACCTCCAGGGCAAGTAGGCAACAAAGGACAAAAAGGTGAAATAGGCCTTCGTGGACATCCTGGAAAACATGTAAGTAGAGTCAAGACTATGAAAGATGAGAATACAAATAGAAAGTCTTTCAGATAGAGTCTACCTCAGGCAACGCCAATAGTCCCAGTTCAATTTATTTTATTTATATAGTGCTAAATGACAACAACTCTGTCTCACAGCACTTCACACGGGTAAGGTCTAACCAACCCCTCTGAGCAAAGACACAGGTGACAGTGGTAAAGAAAAATTGCCTCTGGTGTTATTGAGGAAGAAATCTTCAGCAGACCAGACTCAGAGGGGTGACAAACTGTTGGGCCATTTTAACAGTTACAAGGTTTTTTACAAAAGCTGGGGAAAACACCAAGAAAAAAACAGAAACAGAAAAAACAGATGAGCAACAAAAACAGAGTCCGTTATTGAAATAAAACCGATCCATCTTGGTGCTTCGTCTTTGTTTCCAGATCTTGAATAGGTAGGGCATCCTAAGGTCAGTCTGGTGCCCTAGGGTGCAGGGCCAACATCCATTAAAGTGCTTGTCAGTGCCTCAGACAAAGAGAAAAAGAGCAGAATCAGTTGGCTTGAAATAACTGCACCAAAGGCATTAATTCATCAACAGAAACCAACAGGGAAGCAAAGAGATTACGAAAGCGGTCACCAGCAGTTAGTCCTGTGCTTCACTAACAGACCAAGAATTTAGATGCAGTGATGCTGAGACCTGTTGCATTCAAGGGTGCAATTTAGAACTAGAAATTGGGGGGGGGGGGGGGGGGGACAAAGTGCGAGGCCTGCAGGGCTGAAGCCCATAGGCTGGGGGTCTGGGGGCCACTTTAGGCCCCCAGAAGCCAACGGTTTCTAGATAAGCTCAGATGCATTCTGAGCATCCAGAACAGTAATTTTAATGTTTGAGAAGACCATAAAGTAGACACCATTTGACTTATGCAATTTGAAACTGTGGATAAGTACTTTATTCTGAGAATAGCCAGCATTGATTTTATTAACATCCTGGTGTAAATAAGGTATCACCACATGTGTAGAACTCAAAAAGAATGATAGGCTGAGTTTTCATTAAAAAACAACAACTGCAATGTAGTAAAATGTATTCAGAAATATGAAAGAACAGGCTCTTAATTATTAACTATCGCATACTGTATTTTTTTTCTCAAGATTTGTTTTTGCATAAGTTTGAAAAAACAACAGATCATAAGTTTAGGATAAATTACTTATCATGAATTTAATTTTCAAAGTGGCACTAATGACAACACTCATACTGAACATAATTTTGCTTGCATAGACTGATTTTGGAGATCAAGCAATAATTGCAGATGGGCTTTCTGAGGTCCCAGATAGCTTTTCTGATTTCCTTTTCTAACTTTCAGAATTTAGTAAATTAGCATATGGTCCATTGATACTTATGTGTAGACACTAGTCCCTAGAGGCAACTATTTTTGGTTTCAAATCTGGGCAAATGCAGTGCCAGAAAATTCTGAATGTGACAAACACGAAACAGGTGTTTTAAACAAGTCAATGCTGCTAAAAATACAAACTTGCAGAAACAAAGATACTATTCTGACATGGTTTTGCACATAAGACTGGCATAGCATGTTTCAGGTACACACATATATGTCAGAAGATGGGGGGGACATACCATATTCTGTCCCCCCTGGTTGAAAGGGTGGGGGGGGACATGTCCCCCCATCCCCCACCAATTGCGCCCATGGTTGCATTGCTAATAATATGAAGTAAAAGGAGAGGAAACATTTTGACCGTTAATGATCTTTTCACAGGTTCACCTACGGAAAGCTTGTTACGACTTTTGCTTCCTCTTGTCTGCTCTTATATGACCAATATGTCTAGCTGTATTTGTTCTCAAAAAGGGACTGAATTAAGATCATCTGTTCAGATCTGGGAACATGTGCTGGTGCTTCATGTAGCCTCATCCACCACACCATGGACCCACCCTGGGTCCTGAACAGCACCCATCCATGCAGTCTATCAGCCCATCCCATCTTCCTAAAAGTAGCTACTGTATCTATCTGCGGCACTCACTTATAAAAAAAAGTAATTGGTTTTACTGGATCAGAACTTTTATTTGGATCTGCAGTTAGTCCAACACATTCATAAATTTTAACATAAATGTGTCTGGTTAACCGCCCTCAACATCTATGTAATATTTTCTTACAAATTAATGAAAATGTACAAAAAAGAAAAAAAGATTCCAGTATTGCAAGAGAGCGAGTAAGTGCTGTGTGACTCCCCCTGAACAGGACGCCAGTTCAGAGCGGGTTACTTCCCCACCCAAGCCTGATACCCATTTACAGCTGGATGACTGGGACGATGCAGATAAAGTGTCTTTACCAAACACATAGACAGGTAGCATGACCCGGACTCAAACCTACATCTATCTATATACTGGTTAGACCTGGGTGTGAGCTCATGCAGCTACGTACTTGGTTACAAGTTGGGGGAAAAAATCTCTGACACTTTTTCCTTTATTGGGATCTCCTCCCAAATGTAATGGGTTATTCCTTGGCTCATGCTCTAATGGTTAGAGCATGAGCCAATAATAATAATAATCTTGGTAGATAGTTAGAGTCTGATAACCCTCTACCAAGTTTGATAAATTTTGCTTGGTAGTTTTTGTTTAATCCAGCTAACAGTCAAACATACCAACAAATTGTAATGAAAACACAACCTTCTTGGTTGAGCTTCTTAAAATATGTATATGCACAAGCTGGGATCAAATCTATTTGAAAATATTTTAATGACTGAGGCCCAGTATTACATTGTCCATTATTTTATGACAAGTATGTATTGTAAAACTACAGCAACACTTTTTAAAATACTTATTTAAATTTTTATTTAATGTATGAAGACAAGAGTGTGGTAATTTTAATAACTTGAGGATACTTTGTTGACCTGTGTGCAGGGTGACCCCGGACCTCCTGGATTGATAGGAGCACCTGGTGCGGTTGGTGAGCCGGGAGACATTTATGTAGGTCCTGGTCTGAAGGGCAACAAAGGTTTACCCGGTCCTGCTGGCTCACCGGGGTTACCAGGCTCCGACGGTCAACCAGGGAGAGATGGTGCCCCAGGTGTACCTGGCCACAAAGGTGAACCTGTAAGTGTAATATAATAGTGTATTAAATGCTGCTATCGGGGAAAAAAACTGAGTTAAAAAGACAGTCATCTGTGAAATGGATAATTAGGATCTTAGAAGAAATTCTACTCAATTTTTGACTCATGTTGTAGATAAACACAAGGGCCTGATATACTAAAGGTTTGTGTGTAAAGCGCAAACACAGTGGCACTCCCAAATACATTGTTTACTAACAGTGCACAACGAGGATTGCGCCTGTCAAATGTGTAAAAATAGTGTGTATTGTGTCCATTTAACACAGCTGTTTACGAGGTCTGTTAGAAAAGTATCCTACCTTTTTATGTTTTGCAATAACCTTATGGATTTGAATCACGTGTGATTGCATCAGCCAAGCTTGAACCTTCGTGCGCATGCGTGAGTTTTTCCACGCCTGTCGGTTGCGTCATTCGCCTGTGAGCAGGCTTTGTGTGAGCACTGGTCCTCCCCCCTCGTCGGATTTTCATTGTGAGGAAAATGTTTGAACAGCTGGAGCAGCAATGCATCAAATTTTTCCAGAAACTGTGAGAGACAGCCAGGTGGAAACCATTCGGAAAATTCAGATGGCTTTCGGTGAAGATCTTATGGGCATCACACAGATTAAGGAGCATTACAACCGGATTAAAGACGGCCCACAGCAGCTGAGGGCGCGTCGCGCTTCGAGCAGCCATCGACAGGCTGAAATGACCAGATCATTTCCAAACTGAATGCTGTGTTGATCCGGGACGTCGTCTGACTACCAGAGAAATGGTAGAAAAGGTGGACATCAGCACTTTTCCGGCACATTCCACTGTTAAAGGAGATTTTGTCATGAAAACAGGAGCGGAGGACTTCGCCACAGAGCCGCTAATGGCGCGGAACGAAAGCACCTCCGTGTTGCTCTCACAGGACATGTTGTGACATGCTCATCTCTTCGACAATTTCTCGGATACTCACTCGACTGAAAAGCCACCCAAAGCCGTCTGAATCTTCCGAATGGTGGAAGAGCTGGGCATGTCCTGTGAGACTTCCAACACGGAGGTGCTTTTTGTTCTGCGCCATTACGCGGCTCCGTCCTGACGCGCGAATTCCGCCGCACATCTTTCATTACAAAATCTCCTGTAACAATGTAATGTGCCGAAAAAGTGCTATGTCCACCTCTCTTGCTATTTCTCTGGTAGTCACACGATGTCCCGGATCAACACAGCATTCACTTTGGAAATGATCTGGTCGTTTCAGCCTGTCAATGGCCGCTCGAAGCGCAACGCGCCCTCAGCAGCTGTGGGCCATCTTTAATCCAGTTGTAATGCTCCTTAATCTCTGTGATGCCCACTGAATCTTCACCAAAAGCCATCTGAATTTTCCGAATGGTTTCCACCTGGCTGTCTCTCACAGTTTCTGGAAAAATTTTGATGCAGCAAAGCGGCAGTCGCTCAGCCATTTTCCTGACGATGAAAATCCGCCGAGGGGGCTGGACCACTTCTCCCACAAACCGTGCTCACAGGCGAATGACGCAACCGACAGGCGTGTAAAAACTCACACATGCGCACGAAGGTCCTAGCTTGGCTGATGCAATCACACGTGATTCAAATCCATACGGTTTTTGCAAAAAATAAAAAGGTACTGTTGTGAAAGTGTAGTGACACGGACCCACAACAGGGGGCGTAAATGAACGGACAATGAAAGAGTCAAATATGAACACTTTACTGTTGTGAAGAGCACAACCAAACACAGCAGATTACAGAATATGTACAATAGTCAATTAGCAAAGGTGACGTGTGGGCAGGTTCGAGGATAGAGGACGTCTGTCCTGAGAAGAACCGGAACCACACGATTTCCTCCACCACCGAACCTGGAGAATACTGGAGCCGCCAAATCCCGAACACCCCAGGTGGCCACTGTCTCCGCGTGTCGGATCTGGTACTGCTGGCGAGGAGCAGAGACAATCAGATGTGGGTGTGTGAACACCCAGTAACAACAACGGTGGGAATTCCACCTCCACCTCTAACACACACTCGTGCAGTGTCTGAGTAACCACTTATCTGGATATGCAGGCTGAGAAGGTTACCTCCTAAGGTAGACGATATCTCGGCAATGAGGTGGAGATGACGTCTGGTCTTTATGGAGTGGGATGATGAAGTGTAGATGGGTGACAGCTGTCAAGAGATAATGACAGCTGTCACCCCCGGCTGTGTCCGTGGCGGCAGCACCCTCTCGTGCCTGAAGCCCGCACTTCAGGCAGGGCACCCTCTGGTGGTGGGCCAGCAGTACCTCCTCTTCTGGCGGCCCACACAACAGGTACGTTACTTTTCTAACAGACCTCGTATGTAGGACTAGCTGGTGTACCCGGCGCTGCCCGGGTTAACCTGTTTTAGACATAAGCCAAATGCCAATCATTTTAATCAAAACAATTGTCCAACATTTGTTTTTGTAATGCTGATGTCTTATAAATATAATAGTTAATGGGCTAAAGTTTGTCCAGCAGAACTATAAGAGGTGAACTCCCCAAACTAAGTGGAAATACTTGGTTAAAAGATAAAGACATTTGAAGTCCTTCATGCAGACTTTGTTTTGCAATCAAATTTATAACAAAATTACACACAAAAGGTAGGTAACAGTAAATGTAAATATCAATGAATCAAAATTGAGGTAGTGGTGCATTTCACTGTTTTTACATTGCAATAATTTTACAAACAAAATTAATATATTCAGACAGGAAAGCAAACTGGGTTGTACAGGACATTCAAGTGCTCAACATTTGAGCACTTGAATGTCCTAGTGCTCAAATATATATATATATAGCCACTTATGTTTATATAATACAGTCTCCACCACTATGTTGAAAATGACTAGCACATTGTTTATCATTATTTAGGCATGAAAACAATAAGGGCTATGGCACTCTGACATTTGACCCCATTGACCTTGACCTTCACCCAAATGATTGCATTTGGGTGAAGGTCAAGACCTTTGGCTGACCTTGCCAGGGCATTTCTGAAATCCACTGAACTGTGAGCCATATTTGATCCAAATCGGGTTGAAAATATAATTCCTCGGTTCTTTAAGGACAATTTTGAGGCCATCCTTCACTGATATATTATGTTTGTTAGGAATCAGCAAGAGGACCTGGGAGGAGTAGTCCACCAAACAGAGAGGCAGACAGAAGCCCCAGTGATTGACCTTTGGAAAATCTGACCTTGCCTGGGCTGACCCAATGATCTTGACCCTTACCAAAAAAAAAAAAAAAAAAAAAAAAAAAATAATTATGGGGATCATTGTCATCCACATATCATGGTGGAAATGGAAAAAATAACCTGGGAGAAATAGGGGCACCTACAAATTAACAAAAAATTTGACCTTTGACTCCAACGATATTGACAACGCATCCCTTAAGGGCTGAAGGTCTTGGGGCAGTTTCCACCAAACTGACCCAAGCACCTGATAGGTGTAAGGCAGTGTTTTTCAACCTTTTTTGAGCCGCGGCACCCTTTTTATATTTACAAAATCCTGCGG
Source organism: Thalassophryne amazonica (assembly GCF_902500255.1). NCBI lineage: Eukaryota > Metazoa > Chordata > Actinopteri > Batrachoidiformes > Batrachoididae > Thalassophryne > Thalassophryne amazonica. The sequence goes on from NC_047116.1 coordinate 20,062,100, forward strand.
CACACCACCAACTAAAATAATATTATAATGCTATTACCTCTGGTTTTGCGCAAAACCCAATTATCGCAATAGAAAATCGATACAGAAAACATCGCATTTCGAAAATCCTCAAGCATTTTGCGCTCTGATCTCAAGTAGGGCTTTCACGATTAGGAATTTCTGGAGACGATTAATTGTCAGACAAATAATTGCGATTGACGAATATATTGTCTATTTTTTTTTCTTTTTTCCCCTTCTTTATATTCTACTATTGTAGTATAATTACACAACTCTGGAAGAACGTTTGGCTTCTGTGAGTGGAGAAACTGGGAATGGTGCAACATTTTTATTTTTATCTTCATTTTACATACAGTCCCAACTTTTTCTGATTTGTGGTTGTTTCTGTTGCATTTCTGAAATTGTTTCTCCTCATCAGTCACGTTTTGTGCTTAAACACTACATTAAGCTTAAGATTGAACAAATAAATACCTTTGGAAAATAACAGCTGTTAAAGTTCAGAGTTCTCACCTGCTTTTTGTGATCTCTGCGTCTGAACATTGTTTTTTTTTTTTGTGGCTCAGTTCATTCATATATTCTCATTTTTTAAATATGTTTTTAAATATATTTGACCATTTATTTCATCTCATGATCTCATAAATTCAGCATACGACGCGCACATGGTGTGAACAGGACGGTAACGGCAGAATCACACCTTTAGAGAAAGTTCAGAGAGAAGTAAAGGCAGCATCACGTTTCCGTTTTGTTAACGTTCACTCGGGTTTAAAATCCTCTCTCTGCTCCGCGCTCGCTGCGCACTGAACGTGTCGCGCCTGCATTCAGGAATCTCCCTCACTCACCCCCTCCCTCACCCACCCCCTCCCCTCCCTCGCAGTCTGCAGCCTGTTAACTCCGCGCGCGTGCACACACAGGCACAGACACACACACCGACAGCTCCGCATTTTAGAAGGCTTTTGAAGAAGACGGCACTGTTTTAATCGGCCGTCAGCCTCCTTGTTATTGTCCCGCCTTAAGACGAGAGCGAGGCTGCAGCACAATGACGTCAGATTCTGAGTCGTTTTATGCTTTGTGGATAAAATAAATAATTCACGGTAATCGCGAATATGAAAACTAATCGCGAATATGAAAAATACCCACGGCACCCCTGACGATCGATCACGGCACCCTAGGGTGCCGCGGCACCCCGGTTGAGAATCACTGGTGTAAGGGAATGAACAAAGACCCACATACAAACAAACGTTTCTCAAATTCTTGTACAGTGATATGCCTACAATGTCAAGCTAGATAAAGTGGATGTCCTTGAGCTCTGTTCCTGCTTTCAGGCCAAAGAGGGTATCAAGGGTGAGCGTGGACAGGATGGAAATCCTGGTGTCATTGGCCCTCCAGGAGAGAGGGGCCCTCCTGGGCGGCCAGGCTATGGCCGCCCAGGAGAGCCTGGAGAGAAGGGCAGTCAGGGGAAGCCAGGTCATTCTGGAATTCCTGGATTGCCAGGTAGGCAGGACAAATTCACAACAACTATAAACAAATATGCACTTTGGGTTGTATCTTGGGTTCTGTTCAGTTATTGTGCTTATGTGAGGCATGTTTATTGCACCAGGTCAAAAAGGGGAGCCAGGTAAAGGTGTAAGCATGCCTGGACCTCCTGGTATACCTGGACCACGAGGAGAAATGGGCAGACCAGGAATTCAAGGTTAGTAACACCATGTTTTGATTTCTGTTGCACCAAAACATACATCAAACTCTGACTTACTAGGTAATTTACGGAGTTACTGAGATTTGAGGTGAGTATAGATAAGATAACAAAGAGGAGACACTGAACCCAACGTACTTAACTGTTCAGCTTTGGGGCACATTTGGGGCACATCAACCTCACACAAACCAAAGTACCATAAAAAATGGTGTTAAATTGTTGGTTACTGTTTTCACTGTGTTGTTTATTACTAACTGCAGGTGACAGAGGTGTGCAAGGAGACGCTGGTGTGCCAGGTTTCCCTGGAGAGAAGGGTGACCCTGGGTTCCCCGGATTTGGATTGCCTGGCCCAACTGGTCCTAAAGGTAAAACTAGAAACTTCTCCTCTTGGTGGGATGCTGAAGACAGATTTCATATTATATACAATACTTACGAGCATGTACAAGTGCAAAATTCAGAGCCTTTTGTTTGTTCCCAAACATTCAGGTATATCAGGTATTCCTGGAGCTCCAGGATTACCAGGAGATAGTGGAAGACCAGGACGGGATGGGCTGCCAGGAGATCCTGGTCCATCTGGACAAAAAGTGTGCATTTTTATTTATTTATTTGTATAATTAGATACATTAAGCTTTCACACAAGTCTGCTGAGAAAATTAATCAGGTTTGCGTGTCTTGTTGCAGTTTATTTATAGTTCTGGAAGATTCCCATGTAGTTACTTGTAATCCTGCATATGCTACTGTGCTATGAGTGTGGAACTGAAAATGAAAATAATAGCAAAACATTCTAAAACCGTCTAAAACAGAAGGTACCCCGTTCAAGACCACCTGTGCCCATTCTGCATGTAGTGTGGAGTTGCATCAAGAAGGACATTGGGAGTAAAACTTGTAACAAATCAACAGTGTTTCGGATCTGCTGTAGCAACCCCAAAGGGAAAAGTCAAAATATACATTATTTCCTCAAAATCAAGCTTGTTTTTGGGTTAACTGTAAGCTAGCTAGCAATAAAGTAGCTACCAGATACACTGGAAAACTGATGATAACTTCACAGTTACATCAAAGGAAGATGATTTTGCTAATGTATGTACTCTCGCCTCAACTGCAATTTCTGTTTACGCAGTTCATACTTTGATAGAATAAGATTTTATGCTACTGTATTGTACAACACAGCTAGCTAAAATGTTAGCCAAAATGTTTCCATTTTGGACCATTTTTACTTTGCCTCAAATTTTAGTATTTAGTGCTATGTGACTAAAACGATTAATCCAGGTTTTGAGTATATTTCTTATTGTTACATGGGAAACAAGGTACCAGTAGATTCAGTAGATTCTCACAAATCCAACAAGACCAAGCATTCATGATATGCACACTCTTAAGGCTATGAAATTGGGCTATTAGTAAAAAAAAGTAGAAAAGGGGGTGTTCACAATAATAGTAGCATCTGCTGTTGACGCTACAAACTCAAAACTATTACGTTCAAACTGCTTTTTTAGCAATCCTGTGAATCACTAAACTAGTATTTAGTTGTATAACCACAGTATTTCATGATTTCTTCACATCTGCGAGGCATTAATTTTGTTGGTTTGGAACCAAGATTTTGCTTGTTTATTAGTGTGCTTGGGGTCATTTTCTTGTTGAAACACCCATTTCAAGGGCATGTCCTCTTCAGCATAAGGCAACATGACCTCTTCAAGTATTTTGACATAACCAAACTGATCCATGATACCTGGTATGCGATATATAGGCCCAACACCATAGTAGGAGAAACATGCCCATATCGTGATGCTTGCGCCACCATGCTTCACTGTCTTCACTGTGAACTGTGGCTTGAATTCAGAGTTTGGGGGTCATCTCACAAACTGTCTGCGGCCCTTGGACCCAAAAAGAACAATTTTACTCTCATCAGTCCACAAAATATTCCTCCATTTCTCTTTAGGCCAGTTGATGTGTTCTTTGGCAAATTGTAACCTCTTCTGCACGTCTTTTATTTAACAGAGGGATTTTGCGGGGGATTCTTGCAAATAAATTAGCTTCACACAGGCGTCTTCTAACTGTCACAGCAATTACAGGTAACTCCAGACTGTCTTTGATCATCCTGGAGCTGATCAATGGGTGAGCCTTTGCCATTCTGGTTATTCTTCTATGTTGATTTTGATGTTTTCTTCCAAGCGTCTGTTTTTTTTTTTTTTTTTTTGTCCATTTTAAAGCATTGGAGATCATTGTAGATGAACAGCCTATAATTTTTTGCACCTGTGTATAAGTTTTCCCCGCTCCAACTTTTTAATCAAACTACGCTGTTCTTCTGAACAATGTCTTGAACGTCCCATTTTCCTCAGGCTTTCAAAGAGAAAAGCATGTTTAACAGATGCTGGCTTCATCCTTAAATAGGGGACACCTGATTCACACCTGTTTGTTCCACAAAATTGACGAACTCACTGACTGAATGCCACACTACTATTATTGTGAACACCCCCTTTTCTACTTTTTTTTTTTTACTAATAGCCCAATTTCATAGTCTTAAGAGTGTGCATATCATGAATGCTTGGTCTTGTTGGATTTGTGAGAATCTACTGAATCTACTGGTACCTTGTTTCCCATGTAACAATAAGAAATATACTAAAAACCTGGATTAATCTTTTTAGTCACATAGCACTACTATTATTCTGAACACTACTGTACATGCAAAATAAGTGTTTGAAATGCTAAAAACATGCACCCTTCCGGTTGTCCTGTGACATGTTCACATTCATTCACAAAATTACATTTTAATGAATGAATTGATTTGTACCTTGAAATTTTGCCTTCAAAAAAAAAAAAACTGTAATATGAAGAGCTGATGTGAAAGATAACTTTTACAAACAAAGTTGTTTCATTTAATCTCTTTTAGTTTATTACTAAAAGAGATTACTAAAAGAGACTGAATGGTTTCATTGGGATAAAAACAAAGTTTTGGGATTGGATTCCAGTAGAGTTTGGGAGATCTCTAGAGTATTATGTCAAAAACTGTTGAAGCTGTCCTGCAGCCTCATGATGGATCATCAACATGATGAACTGGGAGATTTGAATATTAGTTAAAATAAGTACCACAACAGTTGACACATGATATTTGATATTATGATATATTTCAGGGTGAACCAGGACGGGGTCTGCCAGGCCCAAAAGGTTCACAAGGCCTCCCAGGAATAACTGGCTTCCCAGGTGATAAGGGTAGCATTGGGCTGCCTGGTGTTCCTGGACAAAAAGGAGATCCAGGGCCACCAGGTTCTCAGGGTGTCAAAGGTAATGTTGGATTCATTTCATAATAAGGTATCATAAGTTCAAAGGCCCACATCCTGTTCCAAGACCTGATTTTATTTCAATAATATTGAAAATTAGGTGATGTGGGACCATCGGGGCCTCCAGGTGTGACTGGTTTACCAGGTCCTCCAGGAAAAGGCTTGCCAGGAGCATCTGGGACCCAAGGACCACCAGGAGAGCCTGGACCATATGGTGAGTACAAATAGCCAACCACTGTGTGATTATAGTCAGATTGTAAATCTTTAGATTATTGTCAGTTGCTGCTGCAAAAATTGTGAAAAACCTTAAACCTCACTGATTGCACATGTTCCCATGTAGGCAGGGATGGTGTGAAGGGAGAAAAGGGTCATGCAGGACCTCCTGGTTTAGATATGCCTGGACCTCAGGGAGATAAAGGAGATACTGGGTTCCCAGGATTACCAGGTTCCAAAGGACTGCCTGGGCCACCAGGCCTGTCAGGAAGGGATGGACACATTGGACAACCAGGTGAGATTGACGAATATGTTGACAAGGGGAACAAAAAAAAAAGTTTTATTGAGGGCTGTTCCTCACATGGTCTTTTTGACTCTTTCTTCACTTTGTAAATTATACTTATAATCTCTTTGTGTATGTTAAAGGTCCTAAAGGTGAGATGGGAGTCATGGGGACCCCAGGACCACCAGGATTTCCTGGAGCACCTGGTACACCAGGATCTTCTGGTCCAAGAGGTGAGGAACACCAAATGGTGAAAATTGTATTATTCAGGTAGATTTTTGGTTTGACATTTCTGCCCATCTAATACCATTAGCAGAGAAAATATTTATCTTTTGCACCGTCTCTCTCAGGTGACCCTGGCATTGGTGGACAAAAAGGGGAGACTGGTAAACCTGGACCTAAAGGAGAAAGGGGAGAGCGTGGTCCAAAGGGGGCTCCTGGCAACATGACTGAGTATGAGAAGGAGCACATGAAGGGAGAGAAAGGAGACACTGGAGACAGGGGTATGAACCGCTGTACTTTTTTTTGTCCAACTTTTGCCTTATAAAGACAAAACATTCTGCCGCTCAACCCGAAGGCGAAAAATAACAAACACACATCAGAGTCCACATGTGTGCGGTGTTTTAATTTTGTTGTTGTTATTTCTATCAGGTAAACCTGGTACGACTGGGCAAAAGGGCCACCCTGGACTATCTGGAGACCCTGGAATGCCAGGCAAAGATGGAGAGCCTGGTTCACCTGGACAACCAGGTGTGCTAACTGACCACAGAAATGTAGTGGAATATTTATTTATTTATTTATTTTTTTGTCCAGATCTGTTACACCACAAAAAAAAACAAAAAAACAAACAAACACAAAAACTGGTGTGTAAACAGCATAAACTGTTGTAAATCTATTTTTGTTTGTCTTTTACTTTGAATAAACTCTTTATTTTTTTGGGCGGGGTGTTATTCACAGGTCTTCATCATGATCTGAAAATTGTGAAGTAGAAGTTTTTTACATTCACACTGTTTTTCACATTTTTTAAATGTGTCAGGTGCGAAAGGAGACTTAGGTTTTCCTGGAGAGCCTGGTGTTATGGGACCACCAGGACAAAAAGGCAATATCGGAGAGATGGGAATTCCAGGTAGGCACACAAATATAAGGGAATATATATATATATATATATATATATATATATATATATATATATATATATGTATATATATATATATGTATATGTATATATATATATATATATGTATATGTATATATATATATATATATGTATATATATATGTGTGTAGTCATTGTCATTGTGTTAGTCATGGAAATGCCAATGAGTATTGTTGGGTTTGCACCCTGTTTTTAAAGAAATGAGAGGCACAAACACTGAAAAGAAACCAGTCAGAGAGAGACAAATATATATTTTTTGCTCTGCGCAGAGGAGGAGAACAATGAAGCAGCTTGTAAGTGCTCAGCTACAAAGCTCTCCTAAAATCTCCTCCTCTGGCCCAGCCTTTTATTTAGTTCAACATGAGAAAAAACAAACAAGGACAGTCGGGAGAGGTTACACATGAGTCATGTCTGCAAGAGGGAGATATTGGGACAAGGTGACTGCTGGAACCTTCCATTCCTGTGACATGAACCTTGTGGCTCGTCAAAGCAGGATAAGGCAAAATGAAAAATAGTTTGCTCAATCATGAAGAATGCAGACAACAGGTCTTTCTTTCTAAAACCTCCTCTTCTCACAAAGAGGAAAAATAATAAGCATAAACTATAAGAAAATAAATAATAATAATATAAGCATAAACTAAAGAAAATAAATGATAATAAGAGCATGAACTATATAAAATCCTTGACAAGTATGAGTGTTTCTGTGTGAATACATGTATGTATTGTTTTTAATTATGCATTGTGAAACTTAAGTAAAAAACAAAAAGTGCATACTTTCACCACCGTACTAAATTCCAAAGTTAAAGTGATAATGTCTAGTGGTTAAGGTGTTGGGCTTGAGTCCAGAAGTGTTGTGAAGGTGTAGGAACACAGACCCACAACAGGGGGCGTTAAATGAACGGACAATGGATAAGCCAAACAGTAACAATTTAATGTTGTGAAGTGCACAACGGAATACAGACAAATACAGTTTTGGTACCACAGACAATTATATGTTGAGTGACGTGTGGGCAGGCTTGAGGATAGGAGACGTCTGTCCTGAACCGAGCCGGATCCCACACGGCTTTCACCGCCAATGGATCTGAAGAACACCGGAGCCGCCAAGTCCTGGATCCCCAGGTGGCCACTGTCTCCAGCTGTCAGACCTGGTACTGCTGGCAGAGAACAGAAACAGTTTTGATGAGTGTGAGTTCGCACACTCAGTAATCCCACCGTCTGTGTTCTTTAGGGAGGGAGCACCTCCACCTCCAATCACACACTCGAGCAGCTCCTGTCTAACCACTTATCTGGTTGGGGTGTGAAGCGAAGCCGTCGCTGATCACACCAAACTCCAATCCCACCGATAAGGCACACCACAGGAAAGCGGCTGCAAAAAGAGTTTAAACTAAGACACAGTTTTCAGTTTAGCAGAGAATTACCTCTTCTAGTAGCTGACTTCTCGGCGAGGAGGTGGAGTTGCAGTCCGGCCTTTATGGTGAGGTTGATGAGTTGGCTGAGTGACAGCTGGTGCTGATGATGTGTGACAGCTGTCACTCCCAGTGGCTTCGACGCCCTCTGTGCTTGAAGCCCGCACTTCAAGCAGGGCGCCATCTGGTGGTGGTGGGCCAGCAGTACCTCCTCTTCAGCGGCCCACACAACAAGAAGATCATGGGTTCAAATCCCCGCCTGACTGGAAAATCACTAAGGGCCCTTGGGCAAGGCCTTTAATCCCCTATTGCTCCCTGTGTGTAGTGAGCACCTTGTATGGCAGCACCCTGACATCGGGGTGAATGTGAGGCATAATTGTAAAGCGCTTTGAGCGTCTGATGCAGATGGAAAAGCACTATATAAATGCATTCCATTTACCATAATGTAATGTTATGCAGATCCTCTTCAGAATTTAATGTTTTTTGTCCAGGCTACATGCAATGATTTATTCCAAAACTTTGGACCAACAAAAGGACCTGGAAAATGCATTGGTCCATCAAGAGCCAACTTTGTTGAAATAAGGTTGGGTACCTTTTACATTTGAAATAATGCTGGTACTGGTTCCTTGAATTACGTGCTCGTACCCAACTGTACCTATTTTCTGTAGTTTACTCACTCTGAAGTAATGAATTCAAAATTTTCTTATGAAATAAATCAAACTATATTAAAAGGCAAGTGGCCTCTGTGTACGTGTATGTGTGCGTGTGTATGGCTTCAATCACGGACAAACTGGGGAGAGCTGACATTTGCCGTTTATGTTTATGTATTTGGAACACGGAAAGTTGATAGGACTAATATTTTTTGAGAAATTGTGGATATAACGTAAAAAAAAAAAAACAATGAACAATGGACGTTGGTAATTACATTCTGGGCTCAGTCCATTCCAAATAATTATAGAAACTTTGTATAATTTGTTACCACCCTTGAAAAATGTCAGCTTCCTATTTTATAAACACTACCCAATCTAAAGCCCGTGGATTCCCACGGACGTGTTAGTTAAAATGTTATTGATTTACAACATTTTATTTTAAATAAAATAAATATGCACACATGTTATAGTGATCAGTGAAAAGCTGCATTAAGAGTAAAAGAAAAAATGTCACTGAACAACAAGAAAGACAAATTATTTGTCCAAACATCATTGAAGTAATGTAGCACTGTGTGCGTGCTTGGAGTTCAACACATCGCCGGAGTGACATCACTCTTTTGATCTGGTACCAAAATTTGGTACAGATTGATTTATTTTGAATCGGTACTTTGTAGTACAGATAAAATTCAGTCAGTACCCTAAAAAGTACAGAGTTCAGTACCCAACTCTAGTTGTAACTTGATGAAGATATTTGTATAAATGTTTGAGAAATTGATTGAACTATAAAAGGGAAAAAAAATATCCACAATCCACATTTGGATTCTGATGAAAACTAAATAAAGAAGAATAAAAATTAAAAACTCCTCTTGGTAAAATCACTCTTTCAGTTCATTTTGGTAGAACCCGGCTACAAATTTGAGGAAATCTATTGACATGTTGAAAAAAGCTACATCTTCTTTTGTTAAGGAAGATGGAAAACGTGATGTAGAATCTACAGCTGGATTTAAAACGTCATATTGTTTTTTTTTTTTTTGCTCAGGCTCAAGTGGTCCAAAGGGTACTAAAGGAGACATCGGTACACCTGGACATCCTGGATTCAAAGGTGCAGGTGGTGAGAAAGGGGACAGGGGAGCAGCTGGTGAGCCAGGTATCGGCACCCCAGGACCTCCAGGAGAGAAGGTAGTGTCTCCTTTGGAGCATCGGCACAAAAGATAAGGAACTTGGGGGTAAAAATGCGACTGTTTGGTAGAATGTAATTTCACCAGCTGAGGTGAGGGGGCTTCCTAAGCATATGGCTCTGGATTGAGACTCATTTTGGTAGTTGGGTCTTAAATTGCTGCATTCTTCACTTTGTAAATGCAGACGATGAAGACGGAGAAAGGGTTTGTTCATGTACGTGCTCTGTTTAGAACGAGAAGCTCAGTATCAGAGTTTAAACTGATAGAAGATTATGCCGACTGGCAGTTGGACTTTGATCTTCACAATTTTTGAGTAACTGTCTTCAATTCTCCAATCTTTTTCTCTCATAGGGTCTGACAGGCCAGTCGGGATTCCCGGGAACACCAGGAGAGAAAGGTCAGAAAGGTGGCATGGGTGTGCCTGGTATGCCAGGACTACAAGGACCCAAAGGAGAGAAAGGAAACGTCGGCTATCCAGGTCCGTGTTTCTGTGTGTGGCTGGTGGTTTGGGGGGGGGCTGGTTATCTGAACTGTGGTCTTAATTATGTTACTCTGTGTGGATCTGTGTTGTACAGGTCAGCCAGGCAGACAAGGTGAGAAGGGAACCCCCGGGCTGCCCGGGTCTGCAGGAGAACCCGGCAAAGATGGTTGGCCTGGTAAGTAACAGGCTAATTTGATTGTTAATCGGGTCCATATTTGCACTCGTCGTACATTGAGTATTTGTGGAGTGCCTGTACAAGGCCACTAAAGCTGTTACAAATTCTGTGGAAAAACGTGGTTTGTTCTAGGTGAACCTGGCCGACAGGGACCCCCTGGTTTACCTGGAGAGAAAGGAGAGACTGGAGTAGATGGAATCCCGGGATCATCAGGGGAGAGAGGAGACCCAGGTTAGTGTTAGAGGAGGTGGAACAGAGAATTATGGCTCTGCTGAATAACCTGTAATGAGCCCACCAGCATGATGATGCATGAAGCTCATCACAGGACCCAAGAAAAAAAAAACTCACGCAGCAGACTTCACATCCACATGACACTTCAACTGCAATAAGTAAAACTAAACAGTCGTCAGTTACAGTTTGATAACATGAATTCTTTGTAAATGTGACAAGAAATGATATCGGAATAATTCATAGCTATTGTAAAAGAAATTAGTATCACTACAAAGACCTTTGTGTTGTTTGTTGGTCTTTAGATACTCGATATGGAGACAATAACAGCTCTGGAAATCTGACATTTGATGACAGTGTCCTTGACTTTCACCAAAATGATTGACCTCTGGCTCTGGAATCCACCTAATTGAGCGTAACATTTGGTCTAAGCCATTTTGAAAATCAGATTCCTTCACCTTGACCTTTAAATTTTTTTTTCTTTCTTTTTTAAAATGGTAATTTCAGGGCCAACCTTCACAGACAAAAGGACCTGGAAGGAGGAGGCCAACAAACAGACAGGCAGATGTGACCTTGAGCCCAAACTTTTACTTTATGTCAATTCTGACCTCGCCTGGCAAATTCCAGAACTCACCTACATATGTGAGCCATGTTTGGTCAACAATGGAGTGAAACACACAAACAAACAAACAATTTTGACCTTCAACCCCAGTGACCTCGATTGCTAAAGGGCAAATGACTGTCATCCACATAAACAAACAAACCTTCCTCAGATTATAGCAAGGTTACCAAAAGGTGCCCTGTTTCATCATTCAGAAACCAGTTGTTTTAAGGATCTGATCTTGTGCTGCTCTGTCTAGGTTTACCCGGCCGAGGGTTCCCAGGACAACCTGGAGTGGTTGGCGGCAAAGGTGAGGCTGTTTTATTGCTTGATCCACACAAGACCTCGTTCAGTGGTCATCGTGGTCTGAACTTCATTGTCCTGTTCCAGGTGACAAAGGTAGTCCTGGCTTTCCTGGCACCCCTGGACACCCAGGTGTACCCGGCCTCAAAGGCGACAAAGGATTTCCAGGCCCTCAGGGTGTTCAGGGTGAGATCGGAGAGAGGGGCCTCCCTGGCTTATCATTAAGCGGACCAAAAGGAGAGCAAGGAGAAACAGGACAAGCTGGAGAACCAGGTATTGTCACATACATTTTTTAATCCAAGTGGGAGATTATGTTGCCAACATACAGAACGGAGTTATGGCCCAAGTCAGTACTGTTGTAATGCCACGTTGTGTTGTTGTGTTTCTCAAACAGGGTCACCAGGTCCACCAGGAGCTGCTGGTGTGCCAGGCAGTGATGGTCCAAAGGGAGAAAAGGGGCTACAAGGTTTCCCTGGTGCCCAGGGCGAGCGAGGACATAAAGGTGACCTTGGAGGTCCGGGACTTCCTGTAAGTCACTCACCACTGAACTGCACAGTACTAACCTGTAGTACACAGTTAATGTGCATTACTCATCAAGGCAGAGAGAATATTTGTCTTTCCTGAATTAAATGTGTATTGAATGTAGGATTTTCTACATTTAGTACTCAGTTCCACTTTAGTTCAGTTTCGTCTTGTTTTCACAACTTTGTTATTAGTCTGTTAGTCTGTGTTGTATTTTTATTACCTTGTTTTCCAAATGTGCTGGGGAATTTCTCAGACCCCTTTGTTTGATGTGTGGTCTGGAAAAGTCATCGTTTGAAGGGTTATGTGGCCATAACCCTTAGCCCTACCCTTCAGTCAAAACAGGAATCAGGATTCCCGCACCCCCATCAAGAAGCCTTGAAACGGATTGGGTGTATTCTCTTTTGTAATAACTTAGTGTTTTCCAATCCTGGTTCTTGTGACAAAAAGTACTGCACATTTTACACTTCTTTCTGCTAATTAGCTTATCTGGTCTGAATAGCTCAGGGACAAGTGGAAAACACGCAGTATTTTGATTTGTCTGTTATAACAACACCTTTTGTCCCCTCGCTAACCGTGAGGCCATTTGGGGGATATAGAACAGAGGTTACACGTCTGTAGAGTTTGTGGAGAGGTTGACCCCTGGTCAAGGTAGAGCTGGAAGTTACCACTTCCTGTAGATCCAGATCAGGACTTTGCCTTTAACTGCTAACCATGATTCCTTTGATTGTGTTGTTACATTTTGATCTCGATTCCTTCGATCTTGTAATCAGGATTGCAGATCAGTTTAGCGATCAGGATCCAACACTTGATCCTGATTCCTTTGATGTTGAGAACAGTATCATCGCAAGACAGACAGACGTCAATAAAACATGACCTCCCTGACAGCTGCGATAAGAGTCTTGACATGCGTGTGTTACAGGGACAACCAGGTCTTCCAGGTATTGATGGACAGAAAGGAGAGAGGGGATTACAGGGTGTTCCGGGTTTCCCAGGTGAGCACACACAGAGTGATTTTATACAGTACATGTAGTGTGTGTGTGTGTGTGTGAGTGTTTAAAGCTTAATGTTTTATTATGTCTTTAAATATCTACTTTAGGTACAAAAGGCGATTCGGGGGACATTGGTTTCAAAGGAGAACTTGGTGACAGAGGACTCCCTGGAGAGAAGGGTAAAAATAAAAACTTTTTATTTTATTGGCAGTTTTCCATGATGATGTCATTCTCTTCATGCGGGTATAAACATATCTGCTTATCTCACCATTTGGCCTCCATGAAGAACGCGAGCAGCAGGAAACTGTCCGCTGATGATACAATATTGTTTCAGGTAATGAAGGCCCCCCTGGACCCCCTGGTCCCCACACCTTCATCAAAGGAGAACCTGGATTCCCGGGAAGTCCTGGTTTTCCAGGACCGCAGGGGCCACCTGGGCTTCCAGGACAGAAAGGACAGCAAGGTGAACTTTGTGTTACATCTGACAACAAATAATATAATCTTTCACTTCCTGTCTGTTTTTTGTCATGAAGGATTACTGCAGAAGTTCAGAATGGATTTTTATAAAATTTGCTGGAAATATTTGTTCTCACAAGACAATGAACTCATTGACAGAATTTATAATTTAACTTGTGTCTCTAAACTAATTTTCACAAAACCTGGTAAGAGGTTTTTCAAAAAAAAAAAAAAAAGTGGAGCCAGAACATTATAAGAAAAAAAATAAATAAAAATAAAAAATGCAATCTTTTAACACATTTTTGGAAATAATGTTGGATCTGACATAAATAGGCACTGGAGCTACAACAATTAATTGATTGTTAAATTTAGTAGTCAATAAAGTTATTGAATATTTTCTAGATTATTCGATTTAAATATCTTTGCATTCTGGAAAAAATGCTGTCTTGGGCTTTGACAAACAGTGATCGATATTTTTCACCATTTTCTAGCACTTTACAGACCAAACGTCTAATCCAGAAAATAATTAATACATTTAATGATAATGAAAATGACGAGTATGTTAGCTTTTGTTCCATATTTATGCTCTATCTATCTATCTATCTATCTATCTATCTATCTATCTATCTATCTATCTATCTATCTATCTATCTATCTATCTATCTATCTATCTATCTATCTATCTATCTATCTATCTATCTATCTATCTATCTATCTATCTATCTATCTATCTATCTATCTATCTATCTATCTATCTATCTATCTATGCGTGTGTCACTTTCAAATCAAATCAAATCAATTTTATTTATATAGCGCCAAATCACAACAAACAGTTGCCCCAAGGCGCTTTATATTGTAAGGCAAAGCCATACAATAATTACGGAAAAACCCCAACGGTCAAAACGACCCCCTGTGAGCAAGCACTTGGCGGCAGTGGGAAGGAAAAACTCCCTTTTAACAGGAAGAAACCTCCAGCAGAACCAGGCTCAGGGAGGGGCAGTCTTCTGCTGGGACTGGTTGGGTCTGAGGGAGAGAACCAGGAAAAAGACATGCTGTGGAGGGGAGCAGAGATCAATCACTAATGATTAAATGCAGAGTGGTGCATACAGAGCAAAAAGAGAAAGAAACACTCAGTGCATCATGGGAACCCCCCAGCAGTCTAAGTCTATAGCAGCATAACTAAGGGATGGTTCAGGGTCACCTGATCCAGCCCTAACTATAAGCTTTAGCAAAAAGGAAAGTTTTAAGCCTAATCTTAAAAGTAGAGAGGGTGTCTGTCTCCCTGATCCGAATTGGGAGCTGGTTCCACAGGAGAGGAGCCTGAAAGCTGAAGGCTCTGCCTCCCATTCTACTCTTAAAAACCCTAGGAACTACAAGTAAGCCTGCAGTCTGAGAGCGAAGCGCTCTATTGGGGTGATATGGTACTATGAGGTCCCTAAGATGGGACCTGATTATTCAAAACCTTATAAGTAAATGCATGAATTAGTTTTTCAGCATCACTCTGAGACAAGACCTTTCTAATTTTAGAGATATTGCGCAAATGCAAAAAAGCAGTCCTACATATTTGCTTAATATGCGCATTGAAGGACATATCCTGATCAAAAATGACTCCAAGATTTCTCACAGTATTACTAGAGGTCAGGGTAATGCCATACAGAGTAAAGATCTGGTTAGACACCATGTTTCTAAGATTTGTGGGGCCAAGTACAATAACTTCAGTTTTATCTGAGTTTAAAAGCAGGAAATTAGAGGTCATCCATGTCTTTATGTCTGTAAGACAGTCCTGCAGTTTGGCTAATTGGTGTGTGTCCTCTGGCTTCATGGATAGATAAAGCTGGGTATCATCTGCGTAACAATGAAAATTTAAGCAATGCCGTCTAATAATACTGCCTAAGGAAAGCATGTATAAAGTGAATAAAATTGGTCCTAGCACAGAACCTTGTGGAACTTCATAATTAACCTTAGTCTGTGAAGAAGATTCCCCATTTACATGAACAAATTGTAATCTATTAGATAAATATGATTCAAACCACGGCAGTGCAGTGCCTTTAATACCTATGGCATGCTCTAATCTCTGTAATAAAATTTTATGGTCAACAGTATCAAAAGCAGCACTGAGGTCTAACAGGACAAGCACAGAGATGAGTCCACTGTCTGAGGCGAAAAGAAGATCATTTGTAACCTTCACTGATGCTGTTTCTGTACTATGATGAATTCTAAAACCTGACTGAAACTCTTCAAATAGACCATTCCTCTGCAGATGATCAGTTAGCTGTTTTACAACTACCCTTTCAAGAATTTTTGAGAGAAAAAGGAAGGTTGGAGATTGGCCTATAATTAGCTAAGATAGCTGGGTCAAGTGATGGCTTTTTAAGTAATGGTTTAATAAAAACTAAAATATTTGAATGCAAGGTTTAAGGTTGTTGCTAGAATTTATGGCTATGATTCACTGGTAAATGACCCAAAGGATAATTCAATTTAATTTAATTTATTACATTTATATAGCTCCAAATCACAACAAAGCTGCCTCAAGGCGTTTCACACAAGTAAGGTCTAACCTTACCAACCCCTAGAGCAAACACACAGTGGTAAGAAAAAACTCCCTCTGATGATATTGAGGAAGAAACGTCAAGCAGACCAGACACAAAGGGGCGACCCTCTCCTTAGGCCATTCTACCAAAAAAGGTTTACAATACAGAACACAACACAACACAACAATTGATGAGAGTCCATGCAGGTGTCTAGTCCAGAAAATCAGAAAACAGACCAAAAATAAATAATAAATAAATTTACATTAATCGATTTCAAAAGTAACTTGTTAGTTGCAGCGCTGATGGACACAACTGCATTTTTAGGGAAGGGGTGAATGGAAATTCTAATCTTTTTTTGCAAATTTTTGTATGAAATTAGCAGAATCAAAAAGTAATCTGGTTTGTGAGACAAACACACATTTCAAGACACAGATACTGAAGAAACAGGGAACTGATCAGCAGGGCCGAAGGTCTTTCATTTCACTGATTTTCAAAGTGTGGCCTCATGATCGGGATCCTTGACCTCACCATTCTTCATCATGTCTCTCAGGTGTGACAGGCCTCCTGGGCCCAAAAGGTGACGACGGCTTTCCTGGACATAACGGTCATCCTGGAGCCAAAGGAGAGCCCGGTCTGCCGGGTCCGCAGGGTGAGAGGACCACACAGATGAAAGCAGACATAAAATAAAACGTACCCTCACAACCACAAGTTACTAAACTGTCCGTATCTTTAGGACCCAGAGGATACCCTGGCCCGCCTGGACCGGATGGTGTTCCTGGTCAAGTGGGTCCTCCCGGCCCCTCTTCCATGGATCACGGTTTCCTGGTGACTCGGCACAGCCAGTCAGTCGAAATTCCCCAGTGTCCAGGCGGAACCTCTCTCATCTACGATGGCTACTCGTTGCTTTACGTACAAGGAAACCAGCGCGCTCATGGACAAGACCTGGGTGAGAATGACAGCGAAATAAGGCGTTGATGAACCCGACAGATACATTACACGTCTTGTGCCGCTGTGTTTTAGGTACGGCGGGGAGCTGTCTACGAAAGTTCAGCCCCATGCCCTTCCTTTTCTGCAACATTGACAATGTGTGCAACTTTGCGTCTCGAAACGATTACTCCTACTGGCTCACCTCACCTGAGCCAATGCCCATGAGCATGGCACCGGTCACTGGCGAAAGCATCAAACCCTTCATAAGCAGGCACGTCAGCGTTTTGCAGCACTGATCTGGAACTCTGTCTGTGGCGATCACTGACTGTGCTGCTGTTTGTGTGCACAGGTGCGCTGTATGTGAGGCCCCAGCTATGGTGATCGCCGTGCACAGTCAGAGCATCATGATCCCACCGTGCCCACGCGGCTGGGACTCTCTGTGGATCGGCTACTCCTTCGTCATGGTAAAAATAAAAATAAATAAACCAGCTGAGTTTATAGGTGTCATGTTGTGCAGAATTTGCTGTTGTCTGAATCTTAAAGTTTAATATGATGAGTTTTTGTGCTGTAGGTCAGGTTTTGCTTGTCATGTGGACATTCAGCTTGGTTTAACCCTAATGGGCCCAGAAACATAGCAGAACACTGACGTGGAGTCTCTGGCGAGTCCATGGACCCCTGAGGGTTTACCAGCCTGTCACTTTAAACTGTCAGGAATTACGGCCGTTGGTAGTAACACAGTAGTACCTCAATTTTCACAGCTCATAAGTAATTGGGGAAACTAAATGTAAGGGCTGTTTTCATGCCAGTTATCACGTGCCTAAAAGAAAAGTATTGTTGACAGGTGTTTGGACTCACTAGAACATTGATTTGGGGGGGGAGCATGAATGGCCACATAAACCTCCCCTCTGTCTGTAGCTCATATCCCAACTCCACTAGCGCTACAGCGGTAATCAGAGCTGTGCTGAAGTGGTTATAGATCTCAACATTACTGGATATTTGGCATTATTTTTCATTACTGCATTTGTGTTATTTTTTCCTTGGTACATTAAAAAAATTAGCCCAACATGTCTTCTGTATTATCACGGTGTTGACAGTATTGCTCAATCCGTATTGTGATGCACTATCACACCGGTTAGGACTGTGACTCTGGTGTACCGCCCACCTTTACAAGCCAAAAAGTTCAAATCTTTGCTCGAGTCTCCCATGTGCCTTCTGGCAAACTGTATCTGAAATTTCATGTTGCTATCTTCAGAAAATCCCTCTTGATGCCGCTCCACCATGAAGCTGTACAACTGGGCCCGGTTTTATAAAGCAGTCTAATTTTGTTTAGTCGAATAAACTCACTTAGTTGACTAATTTTTTGATGTTAGTCATTGCACAAAGTGCGTAGTCAGATAAAGTTTTGCGTTATCGACTAAAATTTTAGCCTGGTACAGAGGAGGCTAATCTTATTTTAGTAGATAAAACTTTAGTATTTTACCTCAAGAAAAAAACAAAACAAAAAAAAGGCAGTTATCATGTACCACCACTTGATGGAATACTCAAGAGCACCCCTACGTCACTCGTATTCCTCTGAAAGGAGAGCTTCCTCCACTTTTGGCCACAGTTGCAGCAGACGACTGCCATGATGTGTTTGTAACAGTTCTCACTTTGGCCACCTGGCATCGCTGTTATGTTGAGCAGCACTGTGGACACAAAAAGCTTGTCGGAAGTGCAGAAGGCGAACTGCTAGGCTAAGAGCTAAGTACGTCGTTCTGTAGTTCGTATGTGTCCATAAATGTTAATAAAGCCAGTTAACGAAACAAAGGCTGGATTGTTCATGACAATGACCAACCCAGTAGTCAACAAAACTGTGGCACATTGGAGGCGTTTCTTGGCAACAGCGCTCACAAGGCTGTTATGCCCGTGAAAATCGGCGACTAATGTAAATGTCTAATCTACAAGTTTAGCCGTCGATGCGAAACAGTGATTAGACGGATAATGTTGGGTGACTAAAGGTGCACTGACACTTGCATGACTTTGAGTCACGGGTTTATTCTCCTGTACGACACATTTCATGCAGGAGAGTAAACTCGTCTTTAACGGGTGTAGACTGAATGTAAGAGGGTCGGTGCGTGCAATTGCTCAAAGAGAATTTTGAAATGTTAAAAAAAATCCTTCACGCATAAATGTCATGCAACGTGGTGCGATCTGCTCGCCAACACAACGTGCAGCTCGTCAAGTGGAGTAAAGAAGAAGTGAACAGCGCGAGTGGTTGCATCAGCAGATCAAATCAGAGTGCAGCTCGTCTGAAGGATTATAACGAGATGTTAAATCTGTCATAAACATAATTGAACAGCTGCAGACAAGAAGGAAAGAACATGCAACTGTTTTACCAAGCCATGACAATGTAAACATAACAAATAATTACCTTTTTAGATGGCTCCAAATGCTTTCTCCAGCTCATTCAGCGCGTGTGCACGAACAGCGCTGCTGGAGTGATCCTCTGTGATTCAGGAAGCGATTAGAGTTGTTTTCAACAGACAACTTGCAGAGAATATGAGTAATCCGCTACAAAATAATTATTTTATATATGCAGCGTCCAGCACATGTGTGTGGCAGGCGGTGGAACAAAGTACAGTGTCCTGCTAGGAACACAGCGGGTGGGGTCGTCACAACGACCGACGTGCTAGTGCGTGAATCAAAGTCATGCAAGTGTTAATGCAGCTTCACTGTAGTCAGCTAAGTATATTTAACAGACTAAAGGTTTAAGGTGCACTTACACGAGCATGCCTTTGCTTCACAACACATCACGACCTGTGTCATGATATGTCGTGCTGGAGAGTAAACCGGTCTTTAACAGCTGCAGACAGAACGCCAGAGGGGTGCTGGTGCGTGCTATTGCGCACAGAGAATTTTGAAATGTTCAAAAAAATCTTTCAGACACAAATGTCGTGCTATGTGGCGCAATCTAATCTCCAACACTATGTGCAGGTCATCAGTAACAAGAAGTGAACAGAGCGAGTGGTGACGTCAGCGGATTGCATCAGAGCGCAGCTCGTCTGAAGGATTATAACAAGAAGTTAAATCTGTTATAAACATACTTTAACAGCTGCACACGAGAAGGAAAAAACACGCATCTGTTTTATCAAGCCATGACAATGTAAACAAGACAAATAATTACCTTTTTAGAAGGCTGAAAATGCTTTCTGCAGCTTGTTAGGTGTGCACGGCTCCGCCTGCAGCCTCCTCTGTGATTCAGGAAGTGATTAGAGCTGTTTTGAATGGTCAATTTGCAGAAAAAAAAGATTAATCCACCACGAAATAATTATTTTATATACGCAGCATCTAGCGCAGAGCGCGTGGCAGCCGGTAGAACAAAGAACAGCGTCCAGCTGTGAACACAGCGGGTGAGGTCATCACAACAACATTCGTGCTATTGTGTGAAGCAAAGACATGCTCATGTAAGTGTACCTTTACCTTAGCTTTATGAAACTCGGGCCCTGGTGTATAACCAGTGATACAACAGTAACAGTGAAGAGAACCTGAGGTGGATGCAAAATGCACAGCTTGTTAATGAGTATTGTAGTCGCTTCTTAATGAGCCACTTGCTAACGAACAGTGACCTTATATTACACTGATTCTAACTCCCAGTCAAGTTCACTAAATATCATAGAGAAAGAACAAATGATACATATGCAGATGACGTTAACTTATCTGGGACCGATGGAAAGCTATGGACAGTAATCATGTTTGTTTGTCTACGTCGCCTGGTGCAGACACTCTGCACTCTTTGAGCCGGAAGGTTCAAAATGAGAAAATTCTGAAGAATTGCTCATCACGCTAACTGGAGCAAACCTTTTTCACCCACCACCATGGTAGCGCATGTGGTATAACGGCATCAGCTCCATCTCCAGGTCTGAGTGTAACTGTGTGGTTTGCACTTTTTGTGACACACCCACAGAGACACATCCTGTCTCCTAAAACAGAGGGGGAGGGGAAAACAGCAGGTTCTTTCCATTTAACGTAACCGTCAAATAATTGGGCCATTTCTTAGAGTCCTGGAAAAGTGGCGGGTGTTTTTAGGATGGATCTGATTAGTTTGTGTCTTTAAGACATCTGTTGAGCCGTGTCAGCGATGTGAAAGCCTGCGTAATCTGAACGCGTTTTCTGTTGTTTGTGTAGCACACTAGTTCTGGCGCTGAGGGTTCGGGTCAGGCTCTGGCCTCTCCCGGTTCCTGCCTGGAGGAATTCCGCAGCGCCCCGTTCATCGAGTGTCACGGGCGAGGAACGTGCAACTACTACGCCAACTCCTACAGCTTCTGGCTGGCCACCATCGAAGACAATGAGATGTTTCAGTAAGACCAACACTCACGCATGGTCCCTTTTGGGACGCAGCCCCCTGATTCTTCAGCGGTCACTTGATCAGCTTGATAATTTAACAATATCTGATGGGTTTTTTTTTCTTCGACCACTTTATAGGAAACCAACACCAACGACGCTAAAGGCAGGAAGTCTCCGGACACACATAAGTCGCTGTCAAGTGTGCATGAAGCGGACATAGACCTGTAAAGCCTCCGTCCTGACCTATGATGTCCTCCCCTTGGCTTTACTTGTTGCTTCCACAGGATGGTGCTATTTCCCCGCATGTGTGAGAAACGATGGAGAGGAGTGGCTTTCAGACCTGCCGCAGACCAAAACACAAAGACCAAGCGGCTTTTTGCTCTACGATGACCACAACCTGTCTCTATCAAATGGCGCCCAGTTTACCGCTGCACTGACTACACGCCCCCCTCCGAGTAAACTGGTGTCCATTTTGAAAGAGTGGTTGGCGTATGTCAGGTGCTATTGAATCTTATCAGCCTTATTCCATTTTGTTTTTATTCCTTCTACGTAGTGCCACATCACTAAAGAAATAGTTACACGCTATTAACGATTGTCACGTTAACGTTTTAAAATATGTACTAATGTAAAAGGATGGGACTCACCACTGGTTGTCACTTCTTAGCTCACCATATGTCTCCAGCACATATATCTTATATATAACAAATGTTGTAAATATATAGTTTTCTCTCTAACATCATTCAGAAAACTTTCCTCAGGTTATTATTGAGTTACTTTGTGTGTTATTAAGTCCAGTTTTATTTATGAGATTCATGAGATTATGTTGGATGTGAGCGTGTTTGATCTTCCGGAAACAATGTAATCACGGCCGACGCCTTATTAACCCAGAAATCGGCGCTGAGATATCATTGGCAGAGTGAACATGTACGAATGTGTGCGAGTTGTTTGTGTGTTGTGACGTCTGCATATACATAGTTTTTGTTCTCTAATCTACCAAAGAAATCTGTTAAGAAAAAAAAATTCCTTTTCATTAACTTTGTCAGAACAGTTTGTTTCCTGATTTACTCACATGATGTGAACTGAAGCTTCCCAAAGAAATGCACGTGTATATACATAACTTTTACTTGATTCTGTCCTCTCTGGATTACTTTATCTGTGTTTATTTTTTTATTAGAGGGAAAACAACTTGGCATTATGGGTTTGCATTCAAATCCAAAACACACAGATGAGGATTTGCTTTTGAGGGAGGAAATCTTGGCTGTGTTTACATTACTGTCTGAAGTGACCTGAATCTGATTTTCCCCAACCCCAATTGAAGTGTTCACATTCTGTAATATTTATCTAATCTGACTATTCAAGATTTGATCCAAATGTAAATGGTCCAGAAATCTGATTCATGTTTACCATAGAGTGTACATAAAATAAACCCTCTGTGACATCACCCATATGTTTTCCGAAAAGTAAGTCTGAAGCGCAAAAAGGACGGCTCTAAGATGTCACCATCTTGGCAGTACCTGACTATGCCCAACTCCCAGCCAACCCATAAATTGGTATAGAGGTGCAGCTTGTGCAAGGATGAATGAAGCCCGAATACACCCACTTATCTCGACGTGATTAAGTTAGCTAATGCTAGCAGGCTTAGTCTCCTAAAGTCAGATGAGTGATTAACGTATATTTTTTTGGACTGGATGGTTGCTCTGATAACAAATGGTTTGAGTGTCGTTATTAAAAGCTATGACCAACGTACAGCCACAATAACTGCCACTATTAGAGTAGCTAATATTACCATGCTAATGCCGCGTTTACACCAGACACCATGCGAGCGACGGCGGCGACAGGTTGCCATGTAATCCCTATGGAAGGACGCGTTGTGGCGGTACAAAAGTTCAAGCCACGCAATGTCACGCGATGGACGCGAATCAAGCAACGCGAATAAAGTTGGAAAATCTGAACCTTTTCATCTTGTCGAGCCGCAATGACCAATCAGGGACTGAATATGTAGTGACGTGGAAATGTCTGGAATTTATACTTGATGTGGACATGTTCTGTCTCTGCCAATCAGCCTGTGACAGAGTTGGAGAGGAGAGCGATGAACTGCAGCAGCAGCCAGTTTTTTTTTTTTTTTCATGTGTGTGCGCAAACGAATCGTCCATGAAGATACTTTTATTAACTACATAGATGTATAATAAAACAAATGGTGACTGGTTTATAACACAATTATGACAGAGTTGGAGAGGAGAGCGAGGAACTGCAGCAGCAGCCAGTTTTTTTTTTCTTTGTTCACATATGTGCGCGCGAACGGGACAGGAGGTCCTCAAACTGGGTCCTGGAGAGGCAGAAGTACCATTGAAAGCGGGCGACATCCAGACGCAGCTCCTGCAGCAAATGATGAATTTGTGGTGTTGCGTGGCATCCGGTGAGAACACGGCTCAAGCAGAGCGACACACCGGGCAATGGTGGCGTGTCCATCACCAGGTGAGGGATGCGAATTTGTGGCCTCGCGTGGCGTCCGGTGTGAACACGGTGTAACAATACCTGATAATTAGCTGTGTTAACACACAAATTAAACAATACTAAAATAACACTCAGCACAAATAGTATAACGTAGACTTCTTTGACATATAAATCTAAAATTTCACCTCGTGAAGTTATCATGAAAGAGGAAAGTAACTACTGAGATCAAAATATGTAAAAAATGAAAAAAAAAAAAATCTGCTGTAAAATGGGACTTTGACTTTTATGTACGGGAAGAAAGTGCCTTTGATATAACCTTTAGGTTTGATTTGAAGCTACTTGATAACAAATTCTGAAAGATGTTTTCCATAACTCAATGATATTAATTACACCACACTGACCATAATTTCTAAAAGAAAACATCTCCTTAACTATACTTACAAATGAACTGCTAAACCAACAGATCATTTTATAATTCCAATACATGCAATAAAGTGATTCATAGATTATCATGAATAGTTCATAATAGATTTTTTTTTTTTCAATTTTGTGTTATGTTCACTTTTATTTGCAAACTGAGATTTCTGGCGTACTGCATGAAGCCACAAGAGGGCAGCATCTGCACATCATCCTAATGGCTTGCAAAGGATTCATGACTCAAGAGCTTTCCAGTTGTTTTACTTACAAACCTGCAGGTTTATGTTTATTGATTGAATTTATTTTTTTATGTGTAATGTCACTGGCGGCAGGTAGCTGAAGCAGAACTCTGAGGCCAACCATAAATGTCTCTGCAACCAGAGTTTAAAAGGAGGCTTCGGGACCGGCGCAGCCGCTACCTCAGCACTTCTGCCAGGACTGTGGCCAACAAACCCGTTCACCCCATGAAAACAAAAACAGATCAATACTCACAGAGGACCAGATATCCCCTCCTTTCATCTGCTCTCTCATCTTTCATCTATTACCGGAATCCTATCCCTCATTTCCTCTCGTCACCAGATGGACAAACGCGGCCCTGACCCCTGGCTATCTTCGCAAGCACGTCTAACAAGGTCCTTGACCTTCGGCCGATAAATGGGAGCTCACTCTGGGAAGAGGTGAGTGGGGTGGGGAGGTGTTGCACCGGATGTTGACAAATGACTGTGATCAATATGATTAAAAGTGCTAGGCTAAGATAGCCAGGGCAAAGACTATGATCACAGATAAGTCCCAAAACAACAACCCCATGGGTTACATTTCCACTCTGTAGCTGGAATTACGCAAAATCAATTACATATGCTCACGTACAGTGCTTCCACAAAGTTTGATTCCTGTATGAAAAGCAAGTGTTTAATCAGAAGGTTGTTCCTACAGTGTTTTTTTTTTTTTTTTTGGTGCAGTTGCACATCACACGGCCACCAAAATCTGCATAATGGCAACCGACAGGTCATGACTAAACCTTGGGTAAAAGAGGCTTTTGGTGACTCACGAGAGAAGACCTGTACAGTTTTGCTTTCCTCTCAAAGAATTTATTATCTTCAAATAACATTGACAAATGTCAAGGAAAAGCACCTGCTTTCTATTTTGCCTGGATACTATTGAGGCTTTAGCGTTTCTATGACATTAAAATGTACGTGTTTTCAGTCTATTTTGTCACCAATAGCAGCCATATTTGTTTTTGTTGTTGGGCTTTTTGCATAACATCATGGGGGGGGTTCCGTAATGGTTCCTCCCCACACAAGGAACAGTTCGAAGCATATTTGAATACAGGACCATCCACAAAACCAGGTGTAGACGCAAACGTATTAGTATGTTCTTTCTTTTTTTAGTATGTTCTTTCATTATAGTCTGAACATACTGTGTGTTGATGTCATCATGCATCTAAGTCACTTTAATTAGCAACAAGTCAAACCTGTTTGTGGCAGCTTCCCCTGAGAATAAGCTAGCAAAGCTGCGTGTAGCAGGAACAGACAGTCTGCTGCCACGGCTCGCAGCTGATGGACTTCACTACTTTTTTAGTAATCAGGAGAGCTGGTTAGCTTGGCTAATAGCGTAGCTCTGAATAACAAGGTAGATGAATCACCAGAAAAAGATAAATGTTCCCACAATGACTGTGATTTATTGACAAGATGATAGCAAAGTAGCGCATTGATAAACAAACGTCAGACGAAGGCGAACACAAATAGGTTATCGTTAGCGACTTCTTGGTGCTTGTACACCTTAACTGTCACATTACTTAGATGGAATAGGTGACAACAGATGCCTATATACAGAGTCAGTGTCACCCTCCAGTGGCCGCTTGTGGTAGTACATCTCAGAACAAAACACAAATGCTGGTGACTTACAGTTGGATAAAAAACAAACAACAAGCTGGCTCTCAATGTTCAATGTGTAAACTTAGTGGAGAGCTGCAGCGCCACCAGGAGGAGGCCAGAAAGTGGGGGTGCTGAGGGCGCTGCAGCACCCCCTGCTGGTGAGGAGCTGTAGTTGCAAGAGAAATATGTTTACTGAACATATTAGTTGAAAAAAACTTTTCTTTTACTTTAATAGCAGTATGATGATAGCTCCAGAGTTTTAAATTCCCTCTCCCCCATCAAAAAAAAAAAAAAAAAATCAGGAAAAGGAAATTTAGGGCTGGTGTCCTAGTGAAGCTGAGGCAGTTCCATAGGCGACTGTTTTGGCTGAGGGGACGCTCATGCCGTCTGTGATCTACGCGCCATTATTGGACGTGGGAATGCTTTCTCTGTGTCCACAGTTTGTCCTCCAAATTGTTGATGCGAGCGACGTCATGTCATCTGTGATTCTTCCACCTGGCCCAGGAGTCACTGCCTGGGACGGCGGGTGGTCAGGTGTCCACAGGTGGTTAATTCAAGTGCCACTGTGGTCAACTGCTGAGTGGTCCGGTTTGACATTACTGATCCGGTTTGCCCTACTAAATTCTCTCTCCATTGAGAACAAATCATTTATTCTTAATAATCTCTTCACTAAGCAGACCTTCAACTTTATGATCCTGACACCAGATCTAGAGACAAATGGTGAGGTAAGCAGCTTCCTTTCTTTCTTACATTTACTGGGGTAAATGGACACGTGCACCTCTGCAGGGAGATGTTGTGTGCTTCCCGACATTTCTAATGATATTTTAGTGTGTTCAGTGGCTGTGAGAAACAGTTTGCTGTAGTGTTTTCTACTTGCCCCACACACTTCCTATATAGCACTGTTTAGCTGTTTAGCAATCAAACTAAATACTGTACTGACTGAAATGTTTTTGTCCTGAGTTTTAGGTTAGGTTGAACCCAACCGCACCTACGTAAAACTAGGCCAGTGTTTCAAAAATGTCAGAGTACCCCTTTAAATCCTGTCTGCACCTACGTATACCACCATAGGAGAAATGTCAACCCATTTCCAGGAACCGTAGCAGATCTTTAAAACCATCATTGCTGACGTTCCCCAATAATAACCTGATACTGTTGGTTGGTGGGTGTGGACTGATCGTGTTTCTCCTCCGGTCCGGAACACTTCAGACCTCTTGTGTATGAAATTACACCTCATTTTAATAATGATCCTAAAAGAACACCCAGGCCACATTCGTTGGCCTTTTCACTGGTCCTCTCTTGTCCTACTTAATTCTAACTGAATGTTTTATGGGTGACAAGGTGATGCATTATGATGGCACTTTAACGGGGGATGTCAAGATTCCATCGACAGAAAAGTCACATAAATGATTCTTTCGTGGAGGAAAAAGGCTGATTTACATGACACAGAGATCTTTTTTAAAAATGTTTTGCATATGAAAGTGTTCACACAGACAAAATGAGACTTTACATCATTTGCATTTAAATCAAGTCTCATCCATCAACAGATATATTAGATCTTCCAGCTCACATGCCGGTTCCTTATGCACTCTTCAGAAGTAGGACAAGGTCTCGCTGAAGAAATCCTCTGCCTCCAGTCTGACGCGAAAATGAATCCTTTGCTAAGAGTGTTTGTTTGTCTGCAGCGTGCACTGACAGATGTACTGGATCTTAGTCTGCTGAGTCACTTCTTTCTCAGATTGGTGAGTGTGCAGCTATATTTTTGGACAGTGTCACTGGGTTGGGTCCAACGTCCCTGTAGACTGGTTGGTGTTTATGTTCTGGAGGCCTGGGAGGAGTATTTATCAGCTCTGTGTAGGAATTTAGCTCGCTAGCGCTGTCTTACGTCGAGGCTCTCGGATGTGCGACTGTAATATAACTCTTAGTTTTTTGGAATGTCAATGTTCACTATATAGTGTGTTGCCCGTGGGGATCCATGGGCTCTAGATTGGGCAGTGCTTCTAAAATAGGTAGCTGACATTTTTCAAGGGTGGTAATAAATTATGCAAAGTTTCTATAATGATTTTAACTGAAAGTGCAAGAAATTAAAAAGAGAGTTTTGTGAAGTTTTGTATTGTAATTTTTACCCCAGTCCTTTTTGTAATTTACGCCCGTTTTCAAGAACCAAAACATTATATTTCTCATTTTGAGTTTATTAAAGATCACGGCAAAAACCAACCCTGGGACCCTCACAGACAGTGTCCGTCTTGTGAAAGGCCCCTAAAATGAGTCATACCACACTTTTTATACCTTGTGGGCTTCACAGTAGGTGTGGTTTAGTCTCACATTTCTAATGTTACTGGCTCTCACCAACAGGGGGAGCTCTCCCAGTTTCTGAAACTTGCACATATGATGGAAGTGAAACTTAACTCATATATCTCAGAAACTTCCAAACAAATAACACAAACACTTGATAACTAATATAAAATAAGGAATTAGCACAGATATTATATAACGGTATTTATTATTTGACACATTTAGTTGATGTCATGTTTTACACTGGCAAGGTTGAGATATTTCCTTTGTTCAGCACTCGACTGGTCACCAGGTACTGATTAATGGTGATAAACATCCATTGTTCACTGTTTTTTTTTTTTACCTAATATCCCTAATTTCTACAAAAATATTAGTCCTATCAACTTTCCGTTTTCTCTGCGTTCATCCTTGACCCACAATACATGAGCATACCAAACGGCAAATGTCAGCTCTCCCCTGTTTGTCCGGGATCAAAGTTATACACACGTATACATGTACACAGAGGCCACATGGCTTTTAATGTATAGATGATGACTTACTGCCCCCTGCTGGCGTGTGAGTGCAGAATTTAATTATCAACGCCCATTGGTCACTGTTTTTAACTAATATCCCTATTTTCTCCAAAAATATTAGTTCTATCAACCTTCCGTTTCGCAGCGTTCATCCTTAACCCAAAATACATAAACATACCAAACGGCAAATGGCATCTCTCCCCAGTATCTCCGTGATCAAAGTTACATGCATGCATACGTGCACACAGAGGCCACATGGCTTTTAATATATAGATGATGATTTATCACCCCCTGTTGGAATGGTATTTGAGTGCAGAATTTAATTATCAACATCCATTGTTCACTGTTGTTAGCTAATATCCATAGTTTCTCCAAAAATATTAGTCCTATCAACTTTCTGTTTTTGTGGCGTTCATCCTTGACCCAAAATACATAAGTATACCAAACGGCAAATGTCAGCTCTCCCCAGTTTGTCCATGATTGAAGCCATACACAAAGGCACACTGAGGCCACTTGGCAAGAAATATATAGATGACGATGATGATATTGACAGAACTGAGGAGACTCTTTGGAAGCGCTATATACGAATGGAGTCCATACCTAGCGGTCAACTTTGGTCACTGCTTAAGCTCCAGTCACACGGCACTAACGAAGGACAATGAAGCCAAAACAAAAGAAGAAATCTGGACTTGTCCAGCTTCGTTCCTGTTGGTTCATCAGAATTTTTAAATTGTTAATAAATATGAACAAATCCCAAACAACAACCGCAATTTGTCCGTATTTCATTTTGCTTTCTGCAAAGTAAAATCACCAGTGTAAAACTGACACTGACAGTGTTAAATTAACACTGCCACTGTACATATGGTCCTACTCTGGCCAGAGTGGGACCAAATGTTCATTGTCAGTATTAATTTAACACTGGTGATGTTAATGTGTCTTGACGGTTCCTCATCGTTTGCGTAGTTCCCGTAACATCAGTGTTCCTTTTGACTTTTGTCCAGACTCCCAAGTCCGACATCTTGCACGAATGTTGACGATATCTGAACGGATCAATAACTAAGCTAAAGTTTCACAAGAATACACTAAGACTGGAAGCACTAGGACGCTGAAGACCTGGATCTTCATTCTCCTGCGAAGATACCGTCATCACCAAACATCTCTGTCCAGCGACCTCATGACATCATAAGTTCTTCCCAGGCTTTTCTCCATCTCAAAGGCTGAGACACCCCCCCCCCCCCCCATGTTAAAGCAATAAATGGAATTATTATTTATTGTTTTATTTTTTTGGGTTGATGTGAATCACAACCTGGATTTATCAGCACTTCTACAACCCAAGGCTTGAAATTCACGAGACACCTTGCACACAAGCAAAGAGAATGAGATGATCCCCAACTCCCCCCCCCCTTAGCTCCCCATCACCCTGTATGCTGGTATGTGTAAAGATGTACTGCTGTATTTTTACAATCTATAAATACGCCACCTTGCGTTTACACAGCTCAGCACACGTGTGAGGTCTGGTCACGATCTCAGCGCGATCGGAAATCTGATGAGCCAAACATGGCTCATCCTCCTCTTCTTCCGCCTCCTCATCCTCAGCTCGGTGCACTTGCACCCCCCCCAGGAACATGGAGTGAGCGTGGTGGCGTATGAATGAGAGGAGGAGAACAGTACGCCTCTGCAGCTCGCCTCCACACCACGGCAGAGGAGTAAAAAGGAAGAGTGGACGTCACACACAACAGAGTGCACAGCGGGAATGGTGGGAGGAAAACTATGGGAGGCAAAGATCTCAATCTGTCTCTGTGTTCAGCTCATTTATTACATCCAAGGCACTTTTGAACCATTTCTTTCTTTACATATATTTGTTTCGCCCCCAACGCCACAGTGACAGCGACACAGCAAACAAGAACACATGATGAACCTTTTCAAATACTCGCTTCTTCCTTTGATGCCAAAGATCTTGACATCATTTTCCCTCCAGCATTATTGTCATGTAGATGGTTTTAGTTCCTGACTGATCTGAGCGACAGCTTCCGTAATTACAGGTGGACGTCTGCAACTGGTAAAACAGTACAGTGATAAAGGGAAAGTCACATTTGTCAACCCGGCGTCTATTTTTAGATGTTTTAAGGTCCGAGGCTGAATTAACTTTTCATGAGTGGGGGGTTAGATGAAGCGTGAGATCGATACATGGATTGGTGCTGCGTCTCAGGTCCTGCGGATGCAATATCGGACCTTTGTGGTGAAGAAAGAGCAAAGCTGGAAGGAGAGGCTTTTGATTTACACTCTTAGCCTCACCTATGGTCATGAGCTTTGGGTAGTGACTGAAATAGGTCGCAGATACGAGGTCTGTTAGAAAAGTATCAGACCTTTTATTTTTTGCAAAAACCTGATGGATTTGAATCACGTGTGCTTGCATGAGAAAACCTTGAACCTTCGTGCGCATGTGTGATTTTTTTCACGCCTGTCGATTGCATTATTTGCTGGCAAGCAACATTTGTGTGAGGACATGTGTAGTCTCTCGTTGGATTTTCATTGCAAGGAAAAAGACGGAACGACTGGAGCAGCGCTACTGCATCAAATTTTGCCAGAAACTGGGCAACAGCCAGGTGGAAACCATTCGGAAGATTCAGATGGCTTTCGGTGACGATCCTATGGGCATCACACAGATTAAGGAGCGGTACAACCGGTTTAAAGACGTCCGCACAGCAATGGAGAGCGAGCCGCACTCCGGGCGGCCATCAACATGCTGAATGATGCTGACCGGATCATTCCAAAGTGAACACTGTGATGATGTGGGACCGTTGTGTGATTATCCGAGAAATTCCAGAAGAGGTGGACATCAGCACTTTTTCGGTACATTCCACTGTGACAGAAGATTCAGCCATGAAAAGAGTGGCGGTGAAATTCGTGCCGAAGCTGCTAACGGAGGAGCAAAAGCACCTTTGTGTTGAAGTCTCACAGGACATGCTGTGACATGCCCAGCTCTTCCACAATTTCTCAGATAGTCACAGGACTGAAAAGTCACCGAAAGCCGTCTGAATCATCCGAATGGTTTCCACCTGGCTGTCGCCCAGTTTCTGGCAAAATTTGATGTGGCGCTGCGCCAGTCGTTCCGTCATTTTCCTTGCAATGAAAATCCGCCGAGATCACTACACGTCCTCACACAAAGGCTGCTTACCAGCAAATGACGCAATTGACAGGCGTGAAAAAATTCACGCATGCGCACGAAGGTTCAAAGTTGACTCATGCAAGCACACGTGATTCAAATCCATCAGGTTTTTGCAAAAAATAAAAAGGTCCGATACTTTTCTAACAGACCTCGTACAAGCGGCGGAAATGACGTTCCTCCGTACGGCATTCAGGTTTGCATTTGAAGACTGGGTGAGAAGCTTGAATATGTATATTGGGGTATCTGGTGAGGATGCCACCACGCCATTTCCCTAGGGAGGTCTTCCAGGTATGTCTATCTTCGAGAAGACCTCAGGAAAAACCCAGAGGATGCTATTTAAATTGTCTGTGCAGCGTGAATGTGTTTGTCTATATGTGGCCCTGTGACAGAGTGGCCTCCTGTCCAGGGTGTACCCTGTCTCATGCCCTATGACTGCTGGGATAAGCTAGGGATAGTAAAGGCCCACTGACACTTGCACGAGTTTGATTCATGCACCTGTACACAGTGTGCCGTACCGGTGATTAAACTCACTGTGAACCAGTGTAGACTGAACATGAGATGTGCGCCGCCGCGTGCAAGTGCGCAAAGAAAATTGTGAAATGTTCAAAAAAATCTCTCACGCATCAAAGTCGTGCAACAAACGTAAAATGGCTGTGCACGTTGCACAATCTTTTCACCAACACTATGTGTTGATGCACATTGATGCTTGATGGTGCATGAGATGGCACGCGCAGCTCGTCGAGTAAAGAAGTGAACAGTGCAAGTGATTGCATCACTGCACCGCATCAGAGCGCAGCTCATCTGAACGATTATAATGAGATGTTAAATCTCTCATAAACATACTTTTACAGCTGCACACAAGAAGGAAAGAACATGCAACTGTTTTACCAAGCCATGACAAAATAAATATGACAAATAATTACCATTTTAGTCGGCTCCAAATGCTTTCTCTATCTCGTTCAGCTCGCATGCAAGAAAAACAGCAGCTGGAGCGCTCCTCTGTGATTCCGGAAGCAATTAAAGGCATTTTCAACAGCTAACTCAGACAAAAAATAATAAGTCCACTGCAAAAGAATAATTTTATGTACGCAGCGTCCAGCGCACAACGCGTGGCAATCAGTGGAACAAAGCACAGTGTCCAGCTGGGAACACAGCGGGTGCGATCATCACGACGATATGCGTGCAAATGCATGGATCAAAGTCGTGCAAGTGTCAGGGCACCTTCAGCGAGTGAGCTTGGGAACACTGAGAGATTTCCCCAAGAGTAGTGAGAGGACCTGACCGAGGAACGGAAAGTGAAGGATGAGCTGCTTAATCTGCAACTGGACCTGGATAAGTGGCAGAAAAAGAATGAATGAATGGATAGGGACTTAAAAGACAAACACTATCACAAGCTAACGAGCTATATAACGTTATGGCACGGGGCAAGCTAAAAACACGCAGTGTAAAGTCAAAGGGCTCATTCTGTGGGACGGAGCTCATGTAATGACTCACTAGAACATGCTGCCACCCAATTTACTGGTGGCTAAGGTAAGCAGCTAACTGTATCATCATCATTACATTCATTCATCTTTACATTCAGTAACATTAACATGCACACATATAGGGATCCTTTACATACTACCTGATGTTTCTAATGAGATTTCCATCTGTTTAGTGGCAACAAGTGTTTTTTAGCAGATCAACTGACAAATTACAGACTTGTACCAGATGTTCCTGGGTGTGATGCTCATGGTGGGGCAGAACAGTCTGAAAGCTTGATTTTTATTTCTGCACTGCTGCATGTCTGCGTTGCCAGAGGGGAAAAAAGGGGGGCTTCAATGATGCAGACACTTTTTAAAAAAAATTGCTGTTGTGCATCGTTGGTAACTCCCAACAGCGCATCATCTCTACTGCATATTGTAAGAAGCCGAATGGTTGAATTTGCAGCGTTAAATCATAACAGAATAATCGTGCAGAGGGAGGATCGTGATGCTTACATTAAAAGTAGAGGAACACAGATGAATTTGTGCACACAGGAAGCCCAGCTAATTGCTTTATTTTCCGATATATGAGAGATAATGTGCCGTGCTATGCTATGCTAGGCTAACAGGGCGAAAACTGATTCCCCTCGTCTTCTTACTGGCTAGCTTATATCGGCGCACCCAATGGTGCCATAGTACTAATGACAAACATCGACACAACCATTCATGAACATTGTTCAAGACTACGCTGGCATCCAGTGTTGCCAAAGTAAAAACCGGCCTTCAGTCCATTAGCTGCCGCTGGCCATTCACGGGGTTTTCCCTGGGAGCTTGCTAGTGTCAATAGTAGGTGGGAAAAGAATAATAATGGCCACATTTAAGCACCTTGACCTTTGAGTGCACTGTAGCATGTTGGTTATTACGTGGCAAGTGTGCACGGTGCTGTGGAATCGATTGAAATGTGTGAATTACTTTCGCTGAGCGACAGTAAGCTATGCTGGAATGGACTGTATCGTTTTGGATATTTCTCGTAGTAAAAACGGCTGGCATTCACCTCAGAATATTCTGCCTGGCCCTTCTGGAGTGTTAGTAGCATCAGATGGTTGGCATTCAGGGGCTGTCTATGTCTAGGACTGGAAACGGAGATGAGCTGTGGGACGTGTGTGCCAGTGGAAGTTAGGCAAATAAGAAACCATAGAAACCGGTCATAAAAATGCAGGGAAAAGTGCCAGACGGAAGAGAGGGAGAGAGTGAAACAGGACGTGAATTGCACTGTCTGAGGCCGTGTGCAGAATCTCAGATTACAGCCTTTCTCTTGGTGAAATAAGCGATGGTGCAACCTGACATTGACATCGTGTCTGTCGCAATTGCCTCTGACAAGGGGGTCACGTTCTTCTTCTCTATCTCTGTTCGTCAGCAGAATTTGGTTGAAACGTGATCATTTTAAGAGGAAAAGAGTTTTCAATTTTGGGAATGACCCAGTTCCTTCAGCCAAACCTTCACTCTAAGCATGGTTCAAATTATAACAGGAATAAAGGGGATCTGATCCCCCTAATAAAGATTTGGATTCACTAGAAAATTTAAAACAACAACTATTACAACTGCAGTATTAGAAAAAAATGTCATTTGTGATCATTAGATTTCCCATATTCATGTTTGAACAAATGTAATACAATTTCAGATGCCCCTGAATTGGAAAACACTATTTTTTTTTACCTTAGTTGAACCTCGCCTGCTTGTCTGAATTACATTACAATGGTTCATTTATGGTTGACATGCATGAAGCATGCAAAAAAAACAACAACAACAACAAAAAAAACACTAGTAGGTTCATGGAAGTAACTAACTAGCTTGATTAATAAATGGTAAATGGACTGCATTTATATAGCGCTTTTCCATCTGAATCAGACGCTCAAAGCGCTTTACAATTATGCCTCACATTCACCCCGTTGTCAGGGTGCTGCCATACAAGGCGCTCACTACACACCGGGAGCAATAGGGGATTAAAGGCCTTGCCCAAGGGCCCTTAGTGATTTTCCACTCAGGCGGGGACTTGAACCCATGATCTTCTGGACTCAAGCCCAGTCTCAAGTCTAATATACTTTACTATCTTACCTTCCAAGTTTCTGAATTAGATTATGTCAAATCTCTACTAATAATTGACTAATGTTAACAAATAGAGATGAAAAAACTTACAGTGGGCGTTGGCCTTATTTTCAGAATATTTTTTATCTATGACCCTTGGTGTTTTTGAGTGAAAATAGATTATTGTAAATAGAATCAATTTCAATTACAATTTATTTCATTTATGTAGCTCCAAATCACAACAAAGCTGCCTCAAGGTGCTTCACACAAGGTCTAACCTTACCAACCCCTAGAGCTAGCACACAGCCGACAGTGGTAAGGAAAAACTCCTGCTGATGATATGAGGAAAAAACCTCAAGCAGACCAGATTCAGAGGGGTGACCCACTGCTTGGGCCACTGTAACAGTTACACGGTTTTTACAAATTTTTACAAAGCTGAAGAAACAGAAAACAGGAAATCAAAACATCTGCTGCATCAGCTTCAGGCATGGCATCTCACGGTCAGTCCAGCATCCCGTGGTCTGCAGATGCCAATCCCGTGTGATGCCATCTGCACCTCGATTGAACTTGAATATTTAAAACTACGATCACTTTAAACTGGTCACACCGAATAATAAATCCATGAATAATGTATGGATTTGTCAGAAATTACAGTGATTATTCGAATAATGAGCCATGTATATGAACATTGTGCAAACAATTAAAAAAATACTGCGAGTGATTGCGTCAGGGCACCGCATCACAGTGCAGCTCATCTGATAGATTATAATGAGATGTTAAATAAACATACTTTTACAGCTGCTCATAAGAAGGAATGAACATGCAACTGTTTTACCAAGCCATTACAATATAAACATTATAAATAATTACCTTTAAGACAGTTCCAAATACATTCTCCACCTCATGCAGTGCAGGAGAGAGAGAGAGGAAAAAAGCGGCAGCTGACACTGTCTTCTGTGATTCCAGAAGCGATTAGAGGTGTTTTCAACAGGTGTTTTCTGAGAGAAAATGATTAATCCGCTATGAAGTAATTATTTTATATACAGCGTCCAGTGACCAAGTGCGCGAGAGTGTGGAGCCAAAATATCCTGTCTTGTCCTTGTAGCTGCCAGGTGCTCAGATAATGGGCTTTTAACAGTCTCATCCTCACCACAAACATGCCTCTAAAATCCTCATTTGTCCTCGTAGTACCCGTACATAAACTGCCCCACGCTGTTTTTGCTAAATTTTGAACTTCTTGAAATTAGCGCCACGCTCAGAGATGAGCTTCATTAGCCAAATATTCTGCCGCTAAGTGCCACTATTCTCCCACGTTTGTTGAATAACTCAACTCTTACCAAAAAAACAAAACAAAACAAAAAACATGATACATGGCTCATTATTCAATGATCATTATTTTGTGGGACCAGGGCTTAAGCAGATTGCTTTGTTTGTAATTAAGTACGTTTAACAAGATGGCAGCCCAAGCTACTCAATGTTTGCTGGTTCAGCCAGTGATAATGATGCATTCCATTTGTGCTCAGAGGTCGAAATTTCCCAGTCAAGCCCCCTTCCCCAGCAATGCCCTCTGAAGTTGGAATTCCTGACGTACTCAAACTTCACAATCCAACACGGCTGCTCCCAGTAGCAACAGCAGTAAAAGTTGTATTTATTTATTTATTTATTACCACTTTTGTCTTCTTTGTGTCCAGTTTAATAAATCGTGCACAAAGTACCATCCTACTGCTACCTGTGGACATGATTATGCTATAGTTTTATGCATGAAATACTGCATAATGTGTTGTTTATCAAGTGGTGGTGCTAATATTGGCTAACCCTTTAGCTGTTGCCAACAACAAGGATTGTTTACAACACGCAACAAACCGAGTGGTAAATCAAAACACTAAAATAACGTCTGTGTCATCTGTCCTTTTCATATGGTCTCTTTTGTGAATAGAGTATTTTTGGAGCACTCCCTATTCAAAATGGAGGCATCCATATTATTTTCCGTGGAATAATGGAATGCGTTTACTTTGGGCGTGACCTCAGTCCCAGTTACGACTTATAAGTTCTGAGGTAAACAGAACGCAGCATTATGTCCACTCTAGTCTTTTTTTTTTCATCTCTGTGGTTACAGTTTGACTGGCTAATGTTAGCCAGCTAAACCTAATGCTTCCGTTACAATACTAGTCAGCTAATAGGTCAGAAAATCAACCCTCAAAGCTGACAGCCACATTTCACATTCATGTGCAGGCATCCTGTTGGAGATCCTTTGGTGATGGTGTGCCCTCTAATTATGATTGTTCCGTTTCTCAGGTCAAACAGTCAAACTGTTACCGGCTTAGTGCGGTCCACTCCCAGTGCTAACAGGCGTTCGTTACTGTTCTTTGTGAATATGCTAAGAGGATTGTGGGAATTGTGTGAAAATCAGCAGCTGAGGGTGTGAAGACTCCAATTTTAAATTACATTTTAAAGAAAAGCACAAGTTTTTCTTCCTGCATTCAACTCGACACCCCGATAAAGAGCAGATGTGAGTCTCAAACGGATCATCCATTTGACAGTCAACACGTTCTTTCCACTTCTCCTTTATCACTCAGGGTCACCACAACAGATCCAGTATGGACCTGCATGCTGATTTAGCACAAATTTTACATCGGATGTTCCCCCTTAAGGTGCCCTGACACTTGCACAACTTTGATCCGCACACTTGCACGCATGTCATCTTGATGATCCCACCCGTTGTGTTCCCAGCTGGATACTGTACTTTGTTCCACTGGTTGCCACACGTTGTGCGCTGGACACTGTGTATATAAAATAATTATTATGCAGCGGATTAATCATTTTCTGTCCGATTTCGCTGTTGAAAACGCCTCTAATCGCTTCCGGAATCACAGCGGACCTCTCCAGCGGACCTCTCCAGCTGCTGCTGGCTCGGAGTAGAGCCACTGCTTCTTCATGTTGAAAGGAGCTAGCTGAGGTGGTTCAGACATCTGGTAAGGATGCCCCCTGGGTGCCTCCCTAGGGAGGTGTTCCAGGCACGGCCATCTGGGAGGAGACCCCGGGGAAGACCCAGGACTAGTTGGAGAGATTATATCTTCACACTGGCCTGGGAATGCCCCGGGATCCCCCAGTCAGAGATGGTCAATGTGGCATGGGAAAGGGAAGTCAGGGGTCCGCTGCTAGAGCTGTTGCCCCCGCGACCCAAACCTGGATAAGCGGTTGAAGATGAGTGAGTGAGCAGTACAGGAATTGCATGCAAGGCAGAACAGATGTGTCACCAAACAGGTGAGTTATTTGCGATGTACTTTTTATGTGATGAAATCAGACATTTTAATGAAATACAAGGTCTGTGATAAAAGTAACGGACCTTATTATTTTTTTCAAAAACCATATGGATTTGAATCACGTGTGATTACATCAGACATGCTTGAACCCTCGTGGGCATGTGAGAGTTTTTTCACGCCTGTCGGTTACGTCATTCGCCTGTGGGCAGTCTTTGAGTGAGGAGTCGCCCACCCTCTTGTCGTTTTTTCATTATTTAGGAATGGCTCAGAGACTGCTGCTTTGTTTGATAAACATTTTTTCAAAACTGTAAGGCACAACTGAGTGGACACCATTCGATAAATTCAGCTGGTTTT
Source organism: Thalassophryne amazonica (assembly GCF_902500255.1). Taxonomy (NCBI): domain Eukaryota; kingdom Metazoa; phylum Chordata; class Actinopteri; order Batrachoidiformes; family Batrachoididae; genus Thalassophryne; species Thalassophryne amazonica. The sequence goes on from NC_047116.1 coordinate 20,101,366, forward strand.
CGGTAAAAATTTTAACGGCTGATGAGAGATTTTGGTCTGGTAGTGTCGCCGTAAGGACGGCCCACAGTGCCTGACGGCGATCTGCGCTTCGAGGCGGCAGCGTCTCGCCGTTTCAAGTTGAAAACTTCCACATTTCAGGCTCTGTTGACCCAGTAAGTCGTCAGAGAACAGAGAACTTTCAGAAGAAGTTGGCATGAGGAGTTTATTCGGACATTCCATTGTTAACGGACATTTTGTAATGAAAGAACGTGCGGGCAGAGTTGCATGTCGGGCCGGACCCGACCGCGGGGGGTCGCGACAGGAAAAACACCTCCGTTGGAAACCTTAACGGACAAGTTGGAACATGCCCAAGCTGTTAAACAATTTCTCAGTTACTCACTTGTTGAAAGCCATCAAAAGCCGCCTGAATTTTACAAATGGTTTTCAACACGGAGGTGTTTTTCCTGTCGCGACGCACACAGATTCGCCGAGTCGTCACGGAAACGACTTGGCGAATTTGCACGCACGTCTTTCATTACAAAATGTCCTTAAACAGTGGAATGTCCGCATAAAGTCCTTATGCCGGCCTGTTCTGAATCTTCTCTGTTCTCTCACGACGTCCTGGGTGAATTAAGCCTTAAATTAGGATGTTTTCAGCTCGAAACAGGCCGACGACGGCGCCTGGAAGCGCTGCGTGACGTCCCGCTCCTTGGGAAGTCCTTACAGCGACAGAAACACCCCATAATCTCTCATCAGCCGTTAAACTTTTCCAGCTTAATTTCTCAAATAGTGTCCACTCGGATATTCCTCACAGGTCCAGAAAAAATGTTGATAAAGCAACGCGCGCCGTCCACAGCGGCTATTCAGACAAAGAGATTCCGACGGGCGGGGTGGAGCACTCCTCACTCAAGGCCTGCCCACAGGCGAATGACGTCACCGACACGTGTGAATAAACTCACTCATGCGCACGAGGGTTCAAGCTTGTCTGACGTAAAAACATATGAATCAAATCCATTTATCTTTTGAAAAAATAAAAAGGACCGCTTTTTTCATCACAGACCTCGTATATGGAAGGGTTAGCATTCAAACATACTAAATATTGTTGGGGGTTCATACATCTGCTTACCCCTTCATCAAATACATTAATTAAATAGACTGCATTTATATAGTGCTTTTCCATCTGATACAGAAGGGGTGGTGGCCAAGTGGTTAATGCGCCTTGTTTCAGTGCAGAAGGTTTCGGGTTCAAATCCCACCCCTGCCACATTTCTCCATGTAATGTGGAGTTGCGTCAGGAAGGGCATCCGGCGTAAAACCTGTGCCAATTCAACATGCAGATCCACTTTGGATTTGCTGTGGCGACCCCGAGTGCAAACAAGGGAGCAGCCGAAAGGACTTACTTACAGAAGGTTGCTTTACAGTGATGCCCACCACACACACCAAACCTGCAGCAACTTAAGAACCTTGCCCAAGGACCCATCCTGCATTTCTGGTCTGATAGGAATTTGAACCAAGGATTCTCTGGCCTTCAGTCCACCACTTTAACCTGAGCACCATATGGTTTCATGTCACTTGTTCAAGCTCTTGGCTCATTTGGTGTGTTTGTATAATTACACTTTGACTTGCATTGTCATGAGCTTTTCATGTCGAGTAGATCAGCTTTCACTGTGTTTAATGCTGAATTATCTCAGTGGAGATGGTACATGTGTGAGTATCTCACTGCTTCATTTACATGCTGAATGAAGTCATCACTTATTAGGTTAAGCATCATTAGCAAAACATGCTCCCACTAAAGGAAGCTGCAATTATGCCCCAATAAAAAGAAGCACATCCTGAGGCAACACGCGTGCAAGACTCCGCAACCAGCTGTAGGGAGTAAAAGCAAATGAAAGCTGAAAACACAGATGCAATACCACGATGGCCTTGCTCAGGTATGTTCAACATCGCTGCCATACTGTGAAGGTACAAACATGCCTGAGAACTTATGTGGATCTCCAAGTTTCCTTCATAAGTTTACATATCTGCCAAACACATTTCTGCAAAATGTGATTAACTTACTGCATATAAAACAACAACAACAAAAAATTGTATCCCTAATATATGGGGTACAACGACACATTAGCATGGGGTCTGTTTTTATGAGTACCATGATACCATGAAAAGTCAACTACTGCTTGGAAGAAATATTGATCTCTTCGAGAAGAATCAAAAATAATTTATATAATGTACAAACAGGAAATAGATAACATCAAGATTCACCACAGCTAACTTTCCAGTGTGAACAGCGTTGTAATTATGTTTCATATGTATCGTATCATGGCGCGAGTGTATCTTCCACCCCTGCTCATATACCCAACAAAACTTGGAGTATAACAATAAAATTGAGCTGATATATAGTAGAAGGCATCCTACATATCAACTGTGGATAGAGATTCTTTTAATATCTGTGGAGAAAAAGCAGCATTGGCTTTGATGGCCACAGACCTAAGCTTTGGAATTAAAGGAAGTTAAGAAAGAAATGCATTCCAAGCTACATGTAACCTCAAACATGCCTCCAAATTTTCATCACCTATGTGATGACAAGATTATGTCTCCCTCGTGACATGTCATAAAATCAGAAATTACAAACGGCAACTTGGCCAAAAAAATCAGCTTGGCAACATTCTGTTGTACCTGGATTAATGGTAAATGTCCACCAGGTGCAGATATTGCCCCATTTCAAGAACCTTGAGTACAGGCTGCTGTGGGACACGATGACCAACCTGTTGCTTATAGTAGTAGACATGGTTGGGTTCAGTTATTTTTGCTTGGAAACTTGCAGAATTTGATGTTCTAATTTAGCCTATTTAACGTCATAAGAACTATAACCATGGTGTCCACCATCATGACTACTGAAACAGCAATACAGTAGTGTTCAGAATAATAGTAGTGCTATGTGACTAAAAAGATTAATCCAGGTTTTGAGGATATTTCTTATTGTTACATGGGAAACAAGGTACCAGTAGATTCAGTAGATTCTCACAAATGCAACAAGACCAAGCATTCATGATATGCACACTCTTAAGACTATGAAATTGGGCTATTAGTAAAAAAAAGAAAAGGGGGTGTTCACAATAATAGTAGCATCCGCTGTTGATGCTACAAACTCAAAACTATTATGTTCAAACTGCTTTTTTAGCAATCCTGTGAATCACTAAACTAGTATTTAGTTGTATAACCACAGTTTTTCATGATTTCTTCACATCTGTGAGGCATTAATTTTGTTGGTTTGGAACCAAGATTTTGCTTGTTTACTAGTGTGCTTGGGGTCATTGTCTTGTTGAAACACCCATTTCAAGGGCATGTCCTCTTCAGCATAAGGCAACATGACCTCTTCAAGTATTTTGACATATCCAAACTGATCCATGATACCTGGTATGCGATATATAGGCCCAACACCATAGCAGGAGAAACATGCCCATATCATGATGCTTGCACCACCATGCTTCACTGTCTTCACTGTGAACTGTGGCTTGAATTCAGAGTTTGAGGGTCGTCTCAAACTGTCTGCGGCCCTTGGACCCAAAAAGAACAGTTTTACTCTCATCAGTCCACAAAATATTCCTCCATTTCTCTTTAGGCCAGTTGATGTGTTCTTTGGCAAATTGTAACCTCTTCTGCACGTCTTTTATTTAACAGAGGGATTTTGCGGGGGATTCTTGTAAATAAATTAGCTTCACACAGGCGTCTTCTAACTGTCACAGCACTTACAGGTAACTCCAGACTGTCTTTGATCATCCTGGAGCTGATCAGTGGGTGAGCCTTTGCCATTCTGGTTATTCTTCTATCCATTTTGATGGTTGTTTTCCGTTTTCTTCCACACGTCTCTGGTTTTTTGTCCATTTTAAAGCATTGGAGATCATTGTAGATGAACAGCCTATAATTTCTTGCACCTGCGTATAAGTTTTCCCCTCTCCAATCAACTTTTTTAATCAAACTATGCTGTTCTTCTGAATAATGTCTTGAATGTCTCATTTTCCTCAGGCTTTCAAAGAGAAAAACAGGTGCTGGCTTCATCCTTAAATAGGGGACACCTGATTCACACCTGTTGTTCCACAAAATTGACAAACTCACTGACTGAATGCCACACTAGTATTATTGTGAACACCCCCTTTTCTACTTTTTTTTTTTTTTTACTAATAGCCCAATTTCATAGTCTTAAGAGTGTGCATATCATGAATGCTTGGTCTTGTTGGATTTGTGAGAATCTACTGAATCTACTGGTACCTTGTTTCCCATGTAACAATAAGAAATATACTAAAAACCTGGATTAATCTTTTTAGTCACATAGCACTACTATTATTCTGAACACTACTGTACATGCAAAATAAGTGTTTGAAATGCTAAAAACATGCACCCTTCCGGTTGTCCTGTGACATGTTCACATTCATTCACAAAATTACATTTTAATGAATGAATTGATTTGTACCTTGAAATTTTGCCTTCAAAAAAAAAAAAACTGTAATATGAAGAGCTGATGTGAAAGATAACTTTTACAAACAAAGTTGTTTCATTTAATCTCTTTTAGTTTATTACTAAAAGAGATTACTAAAAGAGACTGAATGGTTTCATTGGGATAAAAACAAAGTTTTGGGATTGGATTCCAGTAGAGTTTGGGAGATCTCTAGAGTATTATGTCAAAAACTGTTGAAGCTGTCCTGCAGCCTCATGATGGATCATCAACATGATGAACTGGGAGATTTGAATATTAGTTAAAATAAGTACCACAACAGTTGACACATGATATTTGATATTATGATATATTTCAGGGTGAACCAGGAACGTCCCATTTTCCTCAGGCTTTCAAAGAGAAAAGCATGTTTAACAGATGCTGGCTTCATCCTTAAATAGGGGACACCTGATTCACACCTGTTTGTTCCACAAAATTGACGAACTCACTGACTGAATGCCACACTAGTATTATTATGAACACCCCCTTTTCTACTTTTTTTTTTTTTTACTAATAGCCCAATTTCATAGTCTTAAGAGTGTGCATATCATGAATGCTTGGTCTTGTTGGATTTGTGAGAATCTACTGAATCTACTGGTACCTTGTTTCCCATGTAACAATAAGAAATATACTCAAAACCAGGATTAATCTTTTTAGTCACATAGCACTATTATTCTGAACACTACTGTATGACAAATGGGATATAATTGCTTTTAACAAAATACTGACTTTTGAATTCCTTTTTAAAGGAATTAAAACTTTCCTTTTTGCTAAAGCTTATAGTTAGGGCTGGATCAGGTGACCCTGAACCATCCCTTAGTTATGCTGCTATAGACTTAGACTGCTGGGGGGTTCCCATGATGCACTGTTTCTTTCTCTTTTTGCTCTGTATGCACCACTCTGCATTTAATCATTAGTGATCGATCTCTGCTCCCCTCCACAGCATGTCTTTTTCCTGGTTCTCTCCCTCAGCCCCAACCAGTCCCAGCAGAAGACTGCCCCTCCCTGAGCCTGGTTCTGCTGGAGGTTTCTTCCTGTTAAAAGGGAGTTTTTCCTTCCCACTGTAGCCAAGTGCTTGCTCACAGGGGGTCATTTTGACCGTTGGGGTTTTACATAATTATTGTATGGCTTTGCCTTACAATATAAAGCGCCTTGGGGCAACTGTTTGTTGTGATTTGGCGCTATATAAAAAAATTGATTGATTGATTGAATTCGTTATAGAGCATAGTTATAATTTTTAGTGTCACTGAGTCCAGACAACAAATAGAAATACACTCACCTGAGACATTTTCTCATCTTTCTTACCACAACAAGCAGCTGCAATAACTTATTCCTTGTAAAAACAACATATATCACTGTGGACATCCATATTGTTTTTCGACTTCATCAAATGACCGCACACCTTTTGGAAATCGGATGTTTCTGACTTTACTATTGTCTTCAGTGCAGCGTGGTACAATCAGACCTCACAGGTCACAAATGAGCCAATGAAAGTTGAATATATGAATTCCAATTTAAGCCGTTTGATTTTGCCGTCGTACCTGTCTGGTTTGTGCTCCTGGTTGGTGGACTACGCTGTTTGTCCTTCTGTAGAACGCGCTGTAGTGTTGATTTTCTCAGCAGCTTCTGAATTATTGAACGAAGCTTTCATCACACCAGCAGTCCAAGTATTTATAGTACTATTAGGGGTGTTGTGGTGTAAATGGGAACCGCCATTAGCCTTTGCGAAGTCCACCATAATACCCGCATCAACGAAACCTCACAACAGAAACACATGCGTAGGAATGTTGCACGGTTGTCCCGTGGGGACCCTCATGAGAGTTAGGTGTTTGCAGTAGTGATCCAGATATGTCATAAAATGTGATTACACTGTCAGGACACATGCTGGCTCAACACTACGACAGACGGCAGAAAAATTCAGACTACATTGCCCTCCTTTCCTCCCATGATGACAGGAGGATTTTCCAGGTTACCTTCTGTTTGCATGTTCTCTGTGTTTCTGACCTTTTGTGTTTGTGTAACCTCTTGCCTTTCCCATCATCGGTGTCTGTCAGGAACACTCTACAAAGACACTCGTACCGCTGATCTTGTGTGGAGAGATAAGACACACCTTTGGACTTTACCTGCATACTGGAAATTTTTGAGTTTAGAGGCTCTACCAGTAATTGCTCTGCTTCTACGTCACTTGTCCCAACAGTTACAACAATCAACATGTTGGCAACAACATCATTTGTGTGTTCGTGATTCACCGTCCGACACATCTGTTCTTGTCATTTTGCTCTCATACCTAGAGATTGATAGATTGGATTGAACTTTATTGATCCCTTGGGAAGACTCCCTTGGGGAAATTGAGGTTCCAGCAGCATTGTATAGCAGCACACAGGGTAAGAAGCACACAGAGTATTAAACGTGAAAATAAAAAAGTAAAACAGTTTGCAAATATAAATATAAATACACAATATAAATACCAGACATACTGATCAATTCATAGTATCTGACAAGTAATTATTCTCCATTCTATGTATTCCTTACGCTGAGCAAAGTTTAGACGCCTCAGATTTAGTCAGTCAGCTTTATGATGAAGTAAGACAGAGAAGAATTTTCTGAAAAAGGCAGGTTTCAGGTCTATGAGCAGTCATTGCACCTGGAACCCAGATAGCAACCCTTCAGGCAGAAAATGGATCCATGCCCACTTCTTTAAAGTAAACATCTATCTGCTGTAGCCAGACGCAACAAGGACGTTCCGGTGGTTGGGGTATTCAACAGTGATCCACCTGTGTATTGGATCATGCCCTGAAAAACATGTCACATGTCTAAAATCTACCTGATATTCCCTCAAAATGCAAGTGAGGCTTCACTCTTGAGTCTCCCCAAGTAATCACTAGGTTGACACAAAGTTATTATGGTGATACCCAAGGATCCTCCAAAGAGACTGGTACCAAAGACAACCATTTGCCACCTTGGGTCACTGGTTAGCATCCAAGTCTTGGTTGACACAAAGTTATTACGGTGATACCAAAGGATCCTCCGAAGAGATCTGGTACCAAAGACAACCGTTTGCCACCTTGGGTCACTGGTTACCATCCATGTCTTGGATGACACAAAGTTATTACGGTGATACCAAAGGATCCTCCGAAAAGACCTGGTACCAAAGACAACCGTTTGCCACCTTTGGTCACTGGTTAGCATCCATGTCTTGGATGACACAAAGTTATTACGGTGATACCAAAGGATCATCTGAAGAGACCTGGTACCAAAGACAACTGTTTGCCACCTTGGGTCACTGGTTAGCATCCATGTCTTGGATGACACAAAGTTATTACGGTGATACCAAAGGATTCTCCGAAGAGACCTGGTACCAAAGACAACCGTTTGCCACCTTGGGTCACTGGTTAGCATCCATGTCTTGGATGACACAAAGTTATTACGGTGATACCAAAGGATTCTCCGAAGAGACCTGGTACCAAAGACAACCGTTTGCCACCTTGGGTCACTGGTTAGCATCCATGTCTTGGATGACACAAAGTTATTACGATGATACCAAAGGATCCTCTGAAGAGACCTGGTACCAAAGACAACCGTTTGCCACCTTGGGTCACTGGTTAGCATCCAAGTCTTGGTTGACACAAAGTTATTATGGTGATACCAAAGGATCCTCTGAAGAGACCTGGTACCAAAGACAACCGTTTGCCACCTTGGGTCACTGGTTAGCATCCAAGTCTTGGTTGACACAAAGTTATTATGGTGATACCAAAGGATCCTCTGAAGAGACCTGGTACCAAAGACAACCGTTTGCCACCTTGGGTCACTGGTTAGCATCCATGTCTTGGATGACACAACGTTATTACGGTGATACCAAAGGATCATCTGAAGAGACCTGGTAACAAAGACAACTGTTTGCCACCTTGGGTCACTGGTTAGCATCCAAGTCTTGGTTGACACAAAGTTATTATGGTGATACCAAAGGATCCTCCGAAGAGACCTAGTACCAAAGACAACCGTTTGCCACCTTGGGTCACTGGTTAGCATCCATGTCTTGGATGACACAAAGTTATTACGGTGATACCAAAGGATCATCCGAAGAGACCTGGTACCAAAGACAACCATTTGCCACCTTGGGTCACTGGTTAGCATCCAAGTCTTGGTTGACACAAAGTTATTACAGTGATACCAAAGGATCCTCTGAAGAGATCTGGTACCAATGACAACTGTTTGCCACCTTTGATCACTGGTTTGCATCCAAGTCTCACAACCGTAAGGCTAAGACAGGAAGTACCTGACCCCTCAAGACTTGGACCTTCATTTAAGGTATTGCTATCACCCGACACCCCTGTCTAGAGGCCGTGTGAATTCATAAAGTGTTCCCAGTCGCTTGACCTCAAAAGCCAAGGGCTTGGAGATATAAACATTACTGTGCACACAGATACACATCTGATGGCAGAGTCTTGATCCAGGACAACCTCAATCCCAGATACTCTCAGTCATAATTAGGACAACCATCTTCTTAAAGAGAAGATGTTAAAACAGTGATGTTTTACAGTATATTAACAATAATCCTTGTGTTTAGTTTGTCCAACTGACTGTGTAAAGAGCAGTAATTCCAAAGTCTGGATGGGCAGTAATAGTGTGTCATGAACGCAGCCAAGACAGTGCAGCTTTTTCTTGCTACTGATCATCTCTGGAGGTGATTTCACTGATGATCGGGACTTTATGTAGAGGGGAGACGTTTATCAGTAAAGCCACCTGCTGAGGCAATCAGTTGCAAGGCAATCGTGCACCATCGTGGCCCTTGTTGTCCACCCCTGTCCACAATGGGTAAATCACACACTATAAGTGCATCTTCATTGTTTCACTTCAGCTCAACTGTGAAGGTGTACAGAGGCAAAATGTCCAAGTACTTATAGATCTGACGGCAAATAATACAACCTCTTGCAATCCAGAGCAGGTAGCTACCTGGATAAGGAGCTGGCCTGCCAATATGGAGACCTGGGTTTGAATCCTGGTGTCCTGTCCAGGGGAAGTTGTATACTCTTATCTGCTTGATACTATGGAATCCAGAGATCAACGCCAACATACCTCAGGACCTACATCAGACTTAAGATGAGATCTCACTGTCTTCTTTCCAAGTCCTTCTTTCTTTACGTGGTTGTGGTGCTTCTGGGTCAGGTTGACTTTCGGGGTGTAGGGTGCCAGTCTACCGTCACCTCCCACATGACTAAATAGACATTGACACACCACAGCTGAATGACACCCGCGTGTTGCTCACAGGCAGTCGTGAACGAGCCCTCCCCACACTCACGCTGCTTCTTATCCTTGTGATTACTTCCTGTGTTTTACTTGTGCTTCTTTTTCGCCTCGTAGATGAGAGTGAATACGCACCCATCAATGAGAGTGAATACACACTGTAAAGTTGTCCTTCAAAGAGGAAACACACAAAACACTTATTGTATTTACAGTGTGGCCTAGTTAGGGAGATATGGACAAAAAAGCAAACACTGATTAAATGCGTGAGCTGTTCCAAACTGAACACACCACCAAAAGTGGAATTTATGCAGACAGATGCGCGCTGTGTCTCGTCTGTATCTGTTGAAGTCTCACAGGGTGCAACTGACGAGAAGATCTTTGAGAGAAAATGTTTCCGGTTTCATCACTGTCACACATGAAAGCTAAGGTCAAAAACACCACCGCCACTAACATTTGGTACTTGAAAGCTCCTCCCACTCACTGAATCTTGAGTCAGGTATTAAGCAGCAAATTCCAGTGCTGAAAATGAAGCCAGCAAGGAAGTGTCAAAATGTGCAGTTCCGTGAATGGCCACTTGCGGCTGGCCTCAAAAGCGAGTCACTCTCCATAGACCCCCATGTTAAAATGTCCAACTTTACAGCAGAAATATGTTTACAGCCTGGTTTAAAAACAAAACAAAACAAAAAAATTAATTGTTTTGATCTTTTGTCTCTATCACTAGTTTCCTCCTTGATGAAAACTATACAGGGGTACACACACACACACACACACATCTTCAACCGCTTAGTCCATTTGAGGGTCGTGGGGGGCTGGAGCCTATCCCAGCAGTCATAGAGCACAAGGCGGGGTACACCCAGGACAGGGCCACAAACAGACAAACAAACAGTCACACCCACACACACACCTACGGACAATTTAAAGATTCCAATCCACCTAACCCGCATGTCTTTCGATGTGGGAGGAAACCGGAGCACCCGGAGGAAACCCACGCAAACACGGGGAGAACATGCAAACATGCAAAATTGAACCCATGACCTTCTCGCTGTGAGGCAACAGTGCTAACCACTAAGCCACCGAGCTGCCCTATACTGGGGGTGATTCATATATTAAAAACTCTTCGGTTTGCGCAGTTTTAAGCCATTATGTTAAGATATTTTGGGGTGTGGTTGCTTTGAGTGACAGCTAGTGTGCCAGGAGCAGACTGCCACTGCTAGCCGCAGTTACTAGCAGCTATGTACTCAACTGCGTTTGTCCTTTCTGAGCATTTTAATGCAAATATCTGAGATAATATGGCTTACTTGTGTTTAGTTGTACTAACAGACCATTGGTGTGCCCATATTCCCATTGAGTGAAATTTTAACATTAGTTAATGTGTAAGTTAGCAACATTAGCGCTAATTAGCAAGTACTGATAGGTTGTTGACGTTAGCTACAGTGATAGAGGCACAATTATTGAAGCATTGTGCCAGTAATAGTTTTTAAACCTACTACCCACAGAGCTGAACATTCTATAATGTATTCATTATTATGTTGTCAGTCTCACTCGTCATGTTGAAGCTCCATTAAACAAAGACTGGAACATGTCTGGAAATGTATGCAGATGGTGAGGGCACAGTCTCACTGAGCAGAAACAGACATTTTCAGTAATGTGCTTGCTGCAGTGTGACAGGCTCAAAGTCACCCCCCCAACCAATCCCAAGTCCTTGTGCCTTTGAGTCAAACCCTCAGATGGTGTTTCATTATTCACTATGTTCTTCTTAATTCTCTGGTAACATCATTATGTGGAATTCTGCTTAATGTATGTGCAATTAGACCATGTCTCACACAATTATGGCCTCCTTAATTGAGCCAGAGACTCATTAATGAGTTAATAATCAACACAGTAATATCTCTGTATGGCCACAGCGATAACGCACCTGAAAGTGCATCAGCAGCACATATTCTCCAACTGCTGGCTTTCTTTATCGTATTTAAAAACAACACCCTATAGACCTTATGGTCCACCTGGTGGAAAGGAACACGCCCAACCCAAGCTTCAATCCTAGTTTCCACCAATCACAGTTGTGGATTTCACTCCCAGGAGCCATGTCCTCAAAATCATAGGTCCACTTGCACTCCTGTGTGCCCACTGGTCTAAAAATGTGGTGTGGCTAGGTGCAGTGCTGGTGTGCTGGTATTATCTGGCACCTGATCTAAAATCTAGTGCAGAGTGGGTCTGTTAGTCAAACAATGCAATGATAAGCCTCAAACAGGTGGGCTCATGATGCATACTATACATGCAGGTATGACTCTGTAGGTCCTCACTCACCCAGACAAAGATCAGAAATTTCCTGAGGTTTAGTTGAGGTAACTGGACTACTTGTTTAGCCGGGAAATGTTTTGCTGCTCATCCAACTGGCTTCATCAGTATGGGACACAGGGACCTCAATGCATTGATCGCACACTCTAATCTAAACAAAAAGAGAGCAATTCAGTCTTGTGCATCAGAGTGCAGACAGGAAACCGGAGTATACAAGTTAACAGTGTTTACCTTAGCATTATCAGTGCTGCAAGTGGTGCATCTCCATGTGCATTTTCTTGGCCTTCCATTAGTTCAGGACTTTGCATATGATGTTCATTTCAAATCTGAAGCAGGTACAGCTGACATGCATGCATGGTGGTCAGTGAACAGTACAGCCTGATGACTATGTTTTTTTGTTTTTTTTTGGGGGGGGGGGGCAATATTTATATTAAGAAGTAAGAAATTTATGATACTGTTATATATGTTGATATATAGATAAAAATGCCACTGATTCTCAAAATGTTATCACTGCCATTAAGCTGCCCTCTGCTGGACGAACTACATAATGACACCATTTGCAACAGCTAAAGTGGTTTTCTTCATTGTTAATTAGGTAAAAGAATTAATGCCGATATTGATATCTTAGTGAAAGGCTCATACTGATATATCAGCCAGGCTCTAGTGAACGGTCTTCACGCATAGCAGTGGAGGCAACAGGTGTTAGTGCACCTGTGCTTTCCATTTCAGACTGTGCCAGATTGTCAAGCATTTTGTGTGACACAGCAAATCTCAATGGAAACAATCTTAAAGTTTTTCCCAATCATTCAGCAAATCTGTCAGCATATTAAATCATGCAGCTGTCTCTCTTAAAAAAAAAAAAAAAAAAAAAAAAAAAAATCATGCATATGCTTTAAAAAAAAAAAAAAATCATGCATATGCACCCATCAGTGTGCAGGTTCTGTCCATGAAATGGACATTTTCTAACAACTAGAGATGATGAGGTGTGTTTGTATCCATATTGTGGAGTCAGGTTGCAGACAGGCACAGTTGTCTGTCCCACAGGAGGTGTCCAGTACCAGAAGAGAACATTTCCTGTGTTTTCAGGCCACCTCCTCATATCCTCCCACTCCTGTGGTTTCCACAACCACTCCACTACTCCTCTAGCCACCTCCCACACAGCTGGCCTCTGACTGATGAGTGGCAGCAGTTTTTTTTTTATTTAATCCTCCTACATACAGTAACATGTGATCTTCTTGTGATCTTCACCCACCACCAACTTAAACACGCTGACAGAAATAAGCAGCCGAATGTTCACAAGGAAAAGTTCAAGCACAAAGCTCTCAGACTCATTGGAAGTGAGGAAGATTGATGGAGATCGTTGTCAAATGTTAAATATTTAAGAGTTTCAGGCCTTTGAGCAACAAAGAAGAAGGTGGAGATAAGGCAGGATGGAGAGGAGTGAAAGTGGGAAAAATGAGGAAGGAGATGGTGAAATAATATAAAACTCCATCCTTCTCATTTTGGACTTTCAGGCCTCATTACATATTCATGTGATGATAAAGCTGTTAATGTGTGTGTGTGTGTGTGTGTGTGTGTATGTGTGTGTGTTGACTTGCAAAATCAGCGCAGCCATTGATCATACGTAGACATTAACGATCCATTTTAATTGCACGTTGCCAAGCTAGATAGCTTAATGCAATTATTCTAATAGCATATAAAAGCAGATATGATTTTTCAAATAATGCAATAAACACACACTCTGGAGTGCCGGATGAATATATATATACACAACGTGTGTGTGTGTGTGTGTGTGTGTGTACGCCATTTAATATTAGAGGCTGATTCCCATGTTGTCTTTGACCCACTTCCTTATTTATGCACACGTATACACACATGAATGAACACATTATTGCCCTGCTAGTTGAGCTTATTAAAATAGTTAATTGCAGGATACTATGTGCTAATTAGCATATAGGGAGGATGTAATTATGTGTCATGGATATATATATATATATAAAATCAAATCTGTTTTTAATATGTTTTGGGTGGGGTCAGTTGAGGCCTGGGAGTAGCATGTGTTGGTGCCACGCGTCACTGCATCCACCACGCTACAGAACCGTGCTGCTCGACACCAGTCCATCCCGCACCTCCAGAAAGTAGTTGTTTGTCAGCATTCAAATTTTGTGTGCAGTATTCTAATGTGCAAGGCAGATCATCCACCACTGTCTGAAAGCTGGCATCTATCTGCCACACCCAGGTGAACTGTGGGCATCCCATTGGTCTTCTCCAGCCAATGGGGTCTTCAGCACTGAGGTATTCCGGCGGGATGGATCGTGCTTCGAGAAAGGTGCCACACGGCCAGAACGTCACAGCTGATTTCCTGACGTACTGTCACAATGCGAATGATACGCCTCACAACCGTTTGATGTAAAGTCAATCCAGTGGTACCCAAGCATCCAGATACCTGGTACCAAAGACATCATGTCACTGGTTAGTGTCCAAATCTTACAACCATAGAGTAAGACAGGAAACACCGGGTTGCTAAAGTTTTGGACGTCTCTTTTCCTGCAAAGGTAGCGACATCATCAAACACCTCTGTTCAGCAACCTTGTGACTCCATGAGCTCTCAAAGACCAAAAATCCCAGAGACACGAATGTCACTGCCGAGAAGGGTGAGTAAATGGCAAATGGACTGCATTTACAGAGCGCTTTTCCTTCTGCATCAGACGCTCAAAGTGCTTTACAATTATGCCTCACATTTACCCAGTCACACTCACACACCAATGTCAGGGTGCCGCCATGCAAGGCGCTCACTACATACCAGGAGCAACTATAGGGGATTAAGGACCTTGCCCAAGGGCCCTTATTGATTTTCCAGTCAGGCTGGGGTTTGAACCGAAGATCCTCTGGTCTCAAGCCCAACTCTTAACCACTTAGACCACCACCTCCGCAAAGTATCTCTACAATGTACAATACTGCATAAAAATATAAAAAAGGGCATAATATTACAGTGCATTATGATGGATCAGTGCCATTGTTTTGTTCCTTAAGAAAACTTTATGCAGAAAAAGACAAAAGAGAGTATGAAGGATCAGAAGGTTCAATTACGTGTGTCGACTTATTAGCCAGTGACATGTGACATTAAATGGTGAGTCTTAATGATGCGTTACCATATGTGATAACACTCTGTCCTCAAATGACAAGAATAAAACATTGCTGAGCACAATTAGCTGTGTTTTATGCATAAACATGATACCCCTTAAAAAACAACTTGGTTTACTGGATTAATTTAAAGTGTTTTCATTAATTCCTGAAAATTATCTCTTGCATTGACTTGTTTTGCCAGTGATATTGTTAACTGACGTATGACTGCAATTACTGTATGTTTGTGTAGAACTGGGATTCATATGTTGCATAGCATGTGGTGTCATTAGCATCACATCCTCAAAAGTATATTACACGCTCCTATGTTTAAATATAGTACGTATAAAAAATGATACAGTTGGACCTTTAGTTTTTTCACAGTATCAGTTCCATTTTTACAGCTACTGGCTGTAAAAATAACCAGCACGTAGTAGTTTTACAGTAAAAGAGGTGACAGTTTGCTAATTTGTATTTTGTAGTTTCATGTAATTTACATTATGTTGTTAAACCTTTTAATTTTAAGATTTGAGAGTAGAATTTTGAAAGTCGAGTAAATAACTGTTTTATTCATATTAGCTAGTATAAAGCTAATGCTAGGTAAGGTAAAGATGAGCTTTAGCTAGCTTGTTGTTGTCGATTCGGCTGCTCCCGTTTGTGTTCGGGGTCGCCGGAGCGGATACAGCCAGATCTGCATCGGTAGTTGGCACAAGTTTTATGCCGGATGCCCTTCCTGATGCAACTTCAGTTGTACCTGGCGAAACACACACAGCCGCTGGTGTTCCAAAGAGGTCTCCCATCCAAGTACTAACCAGGTTCCGCACTGCTTAGCTTCTGAGATCTGACGGGATCAGGCTTACACAGAACAGATCGGATGAGCTTTAGCTAGCTAATGTTAGTAAAACTGTTATTTAAGGCAAATGTTAAAAACTAGCTAAAGTCACCATTCTTCTGTAGATGAAATCACATCAAATCAAATTCAGTTTATTTGAAGGCAAGAATGGAAACTATTAAACAAGCTAAATAGCAACCAACATTATTAACCTAGTAAATGATCTTCTGGCTTGCACCACGTACTGGACCATAGACTTAGAGTGGGTAAACTAAGTATTTAACACATCACCATTTTTCTCAGCAAATATATTTCTAAAGGTGCTATTCACACGAAATTTTCACCAGATGTCAGGAACAACCCACGTAATCCACACATGCAAAGAAACTAAAACAAATAAGTATAGCAATTAAGTTATGTGTAATAATGTAAAATGACACAGGAAAAAGTATTGTACATGTGGAAAGCCAAGACACCAAATGAAATCTATCAGTAATTAAAAAACAATCCTGGTCCTTGTCAGTGCAAATTAATATCAGCTTGTTCAGTCCTAACTGATGGCCTATAAAAAAGTGTCTCATTACCAAGACATCACACAAGAAACATCTCATGATGGGTTAAAACAAAGAGCTCTCTCAACCTCATTGTTGCAAAACATACCGATGGCACTGGTTACAGAAAGATTTCTAAACATCTGAATGTTCCGGAGAGCACTGTTGGGGCCAGAATCCGGAACTGGGAAGAACATCTTTTCACCATAAACCGGCCACAACCAGGTGCTCCTCATAAAATTTATGACAGAAGAGAGAAAAGAATTATCAGAAGAGTTATCCAAGAGCCAAGGACCACTTGTGGACACCAAGTGAAACAGTTGTTTCAAAGAAAACAATAAGTAATGCATTCAATCACATGCTCACCACCCAAGACTCCATTGCTGAAGAAAAAGCATGTTGAAGGTCATTTAAAGTTTGCTGCACAACATTTAGCCTATGAAATACTGAGAGAATATAGTTTGGTCAGATGAGACTGAAATTGAATTCTTTGGATGCAATAATACACACCATGTTTGGAGGTCAAAGGGCACTGCACATCACCCCAAAAACACCATACCAACAGTGAAGTTTGGAGGTGGGAACATCATGGTGTGGGACTGTTTTTCAGCATCCGGCACTGGTAAACTTTGGTGTGTATTGAGCACCTTGCATGGCAGTGCCCTGACATCGGATCGGTGTGTGAGTGTGTTTGCGTAAATGGGTGAATGTGAGGCATAATTGTAAAGCACTTTGAGCTTCTGATGCAGATGGAAAACCGCTATATAAATGCAGTCCATTTACCATTTATCATTGAAGGAAGGATGAATGGAAAAATGTACCAGGATGATGAAAATGAAATGAGGGTGGACGTTTCAGTAAGACAATGATTCCAAACACAGAGTCAAGGAAACTCTTAACTGCTTTCAGAGAATGAAAATAAAGCTGGTGCAATGGTCCAGCCAATCACCTGACTTGAATCCAATAGAAAATCTATGGAAAGAACTAAAGCTCGGAGTTCACAGAAGAGGTCCACGGAACCTTCAACATTTGAAGACTGTTTGTGTGGAAGAATGGGCCAAAATCACACCTGAGCAGTGCATGTGACTAGTTTCTCCATACAGGAGGCGTCTTGAAGCTTCATTACCAACAAAAGCTTTTGTACGAAGTATTAAATAAATTTCAGTAATTGTGTTCAATACTTTTTCATGGTGTTATTCCACTATATTACACTTAACCTCATTTCTGTACTTTTTTGGGGGGGGGGGGGGTTCTTTGCATGTGTGGATTACTTGGTTTGTTATCGACATCTGGTGAAAATTTCATGTTGGTAGGACCTTTAGAAATATATTTACTGACAGAAATTGTGACGTGTTAAATATTTATTCTATCCGCTGTATATGAGCCATTGGTATGGTCCACTTATCTGAAGTTTTATTAAAAGATTCTTCATGAATATGAGAAGTGCACTGTAGTATTTACAAGTACTGGAAGGATATATAAATGTTTCGCCTTCCCCCAAAACAGTTGTTTCTACCTCTTTTGGGGTGGCTTCAAATATCCAAGATTTTTAGCATTGACCTTTTCATTAAAGCTAACAAAATAAAGTAAATAAACACCGCGCTTCTATCACAAAGTAGTGCACAGTGCACCATATGTGTCATTGCTATTTTCCACCAGTTGCAGATACAAGATGAGTGTGTTGGTAATAAAATGAAGTGTGGTCAGGCACATAGCTGGTGTATTGATACAGTCCATGACCAGAAAGCAGTACGCTTTAGACCAAATTTTGTTGCTGTTGGATGATGTTAAAAATGCAGACACACCTTACATAAGTGGGTTCACAACGCCCGTACAGTGTGGCTGCCTGCACATATCAACCAAGCAAAGGGAATGAGAGGTGCCATACTGATTGGTTTTAGCTTCCACATTCCCACATCTAATAAACATGGTAAATCCAGTCCTTTGGGGCATGGTACTTTCTTTTGAGCTCATATTTTGCACCACTTAAATCTCAATGTGTACCCGATCTCATGGCAGTTCATGATGGCATTACAATAAGTAAATTAATCTATGGTTTGTGATACCATCACGAAAATGGGGCGCATTTCGTGACAAGGGCACGAGATGGGGGGTGACACGGGGGGGGGGTCGGGGGGGTTATGGTTCAGGGAAGGGACAGATTATGTTTACGGTTAGAGTTAGGAGAAGGGGGAGGATTAGAAATAGTAAGATTAATGTGACTCATTTCGTGACAGGGGCACGAAAAGAAAGTGTGGAACTGGTCAGGCTCAGACATGCACGAAATGGATTTGTGCCATATGTCACGATGGCACAAAGATAACAGGAAACCATTCATTATAATAGGAAACCTGAGCCAAGAAACAACAACTTTCGCAATTGTTGATTAATTGCAAGCAACAAAACCACAGAACACTGCACTTCAGGAATTGTATGAAGGCACAGTTTGACCTTGACAATTGAAATGAGACATTGTTAAACACTTAGAAGGAAGCTTAATAATTTCTGGTGATGGATTTTCTCTCTTTTGCCGTTGCATTTTCGTCACCTTTTCCAAACCATGGCTGTGTAAGCGTAGTAACCACTTTCTTCCTGTTCCTGTTACCTTGTGTTTGTCTTTCAGGGGCATTTTGTTGCTATTCCGAAATACCACAAAGACATGAACCTACTCTGCATCCTGCTTTAAATTAAAACGTAGCTTTGCTTTGATTAAATCTTTGGCAGCAGATGCGTTTGTCTCACAAAGCTGCTGCTAATGAATGTCACCAAGGGAACAATGAGACGGCAATGATGCATTTGTCACCACTTCGTAAATGCATTTTATTCTAAACCTTAATTTCTAAAGTGTTTTCTGACATTATATCTCGATCCAGTTCAAGCAGCTCCTCCAGGAAGTTGGAATGCATCTTAATTGCGTCTCCAGTGGTGATTGCATTTTACTTCTCTCATTTGATATTGTCTGTGGGGAATCAGGCCTCCTGCTGCCAAACAGAAAACATCTTTTTCACCCATTTAACTGGTGGAATGTTGGAATATTAATTTTATAACAGCTGCACACACCTGGGGACACCTTTGAACAACTGTGGTACATTAACATCAAAATTATTTTCATCTTCTTGTTCATTGAAAGGAGAAAATAGGGACCCGGGAAATTCTTTAAAGGACAAATTCACTTTTTAAATTTTTTTTTACATTAGTCACATTAAAATATTGTTAGCAATTATGCCTCTAAGTGTTTGCCTCACTTTTTTCTTAAAAAGAAAATGTAAAGTTTTAACAACAGTTTGCTAGAACACACATGGGAGAGCTGAATCTTAATGTAATCTGGTTTCTTGTATGAAAATTGTTTCCTTTGTTAATCCACCATGAAGCTATACCTGGTGGTACAACAGACAAAAGTGGCACTGTGCACACCTTCTCCACATGTGTATTTTGGTGGCTTCCCTCACTCGTGGCTTCCCTTCTTGCACAGCCACTCAGTTTTTCATAACTATCGACTCCAGACAAATTTTCCATATTTTTTGTATTTCTTAATGATTGATGTAAATGAAGTAAAAAGCATATTCAGTAGCTTGGAAATGTTCATGTATCCATCACCTGACTTCTCTAAAGAAAACTGTCTATAAAAGTGATAATCAATATGAACATTAAACCTTATATTTAGTTTGTCCAATTACTAATGGGCTCTGAAAATTTAGAGACTATGACACAAATAGCCGTAACTCTTTGTTTTGTTTATTTGAAACTGATTGTGATGGCGTACAGAGGCAATCCAACTACTTGCAGACTGGGCTATATATTTTATATTTTATAGAAAATTATAGTTTTCTTTTACTTGTTAAACAATAATTTATTCATTTGTAGAATAAAAACAAAGGGACTGCGGACTAAATGTGGCCCACAGGCCCCATATTGGACAACACTGGTTGAGCAAAGAAGGAAGCCTGCTTCAGCTAAAAAAATTTTCCTCTGGGGTTGTGTGGATTGGTCTCTATGTTGTTTGAGTGCCAGAATGTAACCGCTGTTCATCAGAAAATAAGAGTTAATTTGTCTGATTTAGTACATTTCAGAGAGAACTCGCGCTCTCCCTTAAAGATCACATCCATTATGCGTTGCTCACTCACCCATCTACCACACTTTCTTTCTCTTTCATGGATAAATTAGTAGAAAATCCTTTCTGCTAGCTTGCGTGGAGGTGTAGCCGTGTTAAATGAGTTTTAGAACACAACTACTGTTAAACAATAATAAAAGTTTACCTCTCTGATTTCAAACTGAATTGAAAGCAACCATTAAATGAGACAAAGATAAGCACTCGTGCTTCACCTCAGGGAGCTTTGGTGGCCACTGTTGGTTGATGGGTTGACAAATGCTATACATCTGTCTGAATCCAGCTCTTAAATGGGATTATAGATGATGCTCTGATGATCTCATTTCATGTTACATCCAGGCAGCACAGTGGATTAGTGATTAGCACTGTTGCCTCACAGCGAGAAGGTCGTGGGTTCAGTTCCCGTGGCCTTTCTGTGTGGAGTTTGCATGTCCTCCCCGTGTTTGCGTGGGTTTCCTCCGGGTGCTCCGGTTTCCTCCCACATCCAAAGACATGCGGGTTGGGTGGATTGGGATCTTTAAAATTGTCCGTAGGTGTGTGGGTGTGTGGGTGTGTCTGTGTTTGTCTATTTGTGGCCCTGCAACAGACTGGCGTCCTGTCCTGGGTGTACCCCGCCTCACGCTCTATGACTGCTGGGATAGGCTCCAGCCCCCCGCGACCCTTAATTGGACTAAGCGGTAGAAGATGAATGAATGAATGAATGAATGTTACATCCAAAACACACTCATAACTAATTAACAGGATCAATGTGTCGTGATCAGATTACACACCCTCTAAATAGCAAAGTGGAGTGGACACACTCCAACTCCACTTCCACTATAGATTATGAAGATAGGGCCCTCAGTGGTCAAAACAACATAAATGTGTAACATACCCCACATTTACATGCCTATTTCAAATGCAAATATAATACTGATATCTTTCTTCTGTCCACTTTATTCTTTTACTGTCATCTTAAAGTGTGCATGCCCCGAACTAGTATTTAAACAGATATCGCCACACAAATATCAAATGCATTTAAATGGATATCTGCTTTGTTTTAATATTTTATCCAGTGTTTCAGTCTGGTGGTCACATTCATTTGTTTCCTCCCTGTTCTGACTGAGACAAAGGCCCGATGTATCACTGTCGTTTATATAAAACTATGCGACTCCAGATAATACATAATTATGACAAATGACTGATGACGGTATTATAGGGCCTGAATATATGTGTTCATATCAAAGCCTTGGAGAAGTGAATTTCAGATGGCTGCTTTGATATCTGCCTGCACAGTTGCACTTCTAATTTGTTGCAGAACACACACATATGAATAAATATGTTTACTGGGAGTTCAAATTACACAGACATAAATAACGTTGTTCACTTCTGGTCATATATGATGCATTTTAAATTTGACTGCACTTTGAATATAAGCATCAGTGATGCCTGACATTAGAAAAAAAAAGTCATTTAGAGAGTCGTTACTTCAAAATAAGAGGTGCAGATGTCATACTGAGATAAAGTAGATCGATAAACCTTTTCCCAATGCATGAAGATCATTGAGAAATTATACAAATTGTGCAATAAAAGCAAACATGCAGGTGCATCGTTCAGCTTCAAACATGCAAAACGACGCTTTTACTAATTCTGCACAAAAGTGCACTGTAAAAAAGTCTGAAATTAACTGTGAAATCCTGCGAAATCACAACATAGAGAAATTGTAAAAAGAAAAACAATGGAGTAATGTTAAATTTACAGCAATAATGTGTAAAATGTGGAACAAAACTAAATTGTAAATTTTACAGTACAAATATGTTAAAATAATCATATACCATTTAACAATTAACAAATTACTGCAGTTTAAATGCAGAAAAACCGTAATACCAAAAACTGTACAATACAGTTAGACTTTACAGGTGAGAATTTTCACAAATACAGTAAAATACTGATAATTAAGGGTTTGAAAAAAAGAGGTGATGTGTCTGTTTAAACTACATTTTGGGGATAATTAAACATAAGGTGACCATTTTGCACAGACTTTATCTTCGAAATAGACAATAAAGTTACAGCAGGTTTACACTATAAAATTTACATGTTTTATGTAAAAACATTTACATATTCACCATCATTTTTACAAAATTCTCATAAAAACAAGGGATTTTTTTTTTTTTTTTTTTTTTTACAGTGTGTGCACCATGTGTCCAATATGCACAGTAATCAATGAGTCAATTCCAGTCAGTTCCTTAAAACAATCCAAACTCTAATCACAGCCGCTCTGACTCAATCATGTTTTCATGTCCAGTAACACAAAGATCTCAGCTTGTCGTCTTTTCCACCATTCAGTTCATTTGCTTGTGATCGATCAGTAAATATGACCCTGTAGAAAAATTTCAGCTTTTCATTTTCTGTATTGATTATATAATCAAGTCAGTTAAGGCACTGAGCAGGGCAATCTATGTGCTTAAGAGGAAACATAGGTCCTATCACACTCGCAAAATAGAAAAATTTGGGATGGTGCGAAAAATAAAAATAAATGCAAAAGCATTGATTCTGACATTTACCCTGACTTCTGTTTCATTATAGACAGCATGAATACAACATATTTCATATTTTTTTCTGTTCAGGGTCAGTTCATTCATCAGTATAATTCCTTCCTACATTCAACGCCTGCAACACATTCCAATAAACGTTGAGATGCTAAAGCATTATTACTTTGTAATAATGTTGGCATTCATTCTCACAACTCTTAAAAGGCATTATGGTACTGAGGGTGCTACAAGCTATAAAACGTTTCAGGTTTTATTTTATACCATTCTTCCTCCAAACACATCTTTAGGTACGGGGCTGGTGGTGTTTTTTTTTTTTTTTAAATTTTCCACACATTCTCTGCTGGGGACAGGTCGGGAATACAGGCCAGTCCAGGATTCGTATCCTCTTTTGTGCAAAATGTGATTTTGCATTGTCAATGACAGACCCTGGCTTTTGTACTTGTCTTGAAGGTCCATTTTGTCTTTGGTCTGGAGCAACCACCAGCATCCATATCTTCCAAAACAAAAATGAAAAAAAAAAAAAAAAAAAAAAAAAAAAATCTAGAATAGTGATTTGTCTGACCACAATACACATTTCCACTGTGTGATGATCAACCCATATGCTGCCTAGCACAGAGACTTTTACACCTCTTCTGGACAAGGTTAACAGTAGGCTTCATTTTTGCACAGAAACGTTTTAAGTGGCGCCTTATTGCAGTGCTCTTCAAAGAGTTTCCAAAGTAATCCTGGAGTCATTTTTGATCAGGATATGTCATTCAAAGCGCATATTAAACAAATATGTAGGACTGCTTTTTTGCATTTACGCAATATCTCTAAAATCAGAAAGGTCTTGTCTCAGAGTGATGCTGAAAAACTAATTCATGCATTTATTTCCTCTAGGCTGGACTATTGTAATTCATTATTATCACGTTGTCCTAAAGGTTCTCTGAAAAGCCTTCAGTTAATTCAAAATGCTGCAGCTAGAGTACTGACGGGGACTAGAAGGAGAGAGCATATCTCACCCATATTGGCCTCTCTTCATTGGCTTCCTGTTAATTCTAGAATAGAATTTAAAATTCTTCTTCTTACTTATAAAGTTTTGAATAATCAGGTCCCATCTTATCTTAGGGACCTTGTAGTACCATATCACCCCAATAGAGCACTTCGCTCTCAGACTGCAGGCTTACTTGTAGTTCCTAGGGTTTGTAAGAGTAGAATGGGAGGCAGAGCCTTCAGCTTTCAGGCTCCTCTCCTGTGGAACCAGCTCCCAATTCAGATCAGGGAGACAGACACCCTCTCTACTTTTAAGATTAGGCTTAAAACTTTCCTTTTTGCTAAAGCTTATAGTTAGGGCTGGATCAGGTGACCCTGAACCATCCCTTAGTTATGCTGCTATAGACGTAGACTGCTGGGGGGTTCCCATGATGCACTGTTTCTTTCTCTTTTTGCTCTGTATGCACCACTCTGCATTTAATCATTAGTGATCGATCTCTGCTCCCCTCCACAGCATGTCTTTTTCCTGGTTCTCTCCCTCAGCCCCAACCAGTCCCAGCAGAAGACTGCCCCTCCCTGAGTCTGGTTCTGCTGGAGGTTTCTTCCTGTTAAAAGGGAGTTTTTCCTTCCCACTGTAGCCAAGTGCTTGCTCACAGGGGGTCGTTTTGACCGTTGGGGTTTTACATAATTATTGTATGGCCTTGCCTTACAATATAAAGCGCCTTGGGGCAACTGTTTGTTGTGATTTGGTGCTATATAAAAAAAACTGATTGATTGATTGATTGATAATCCCTTGGCCATGGTTATATCAGCTATTGATGAATGATAGTTTTAAATGCAGTGCCATCTGAGGTTCTGAGCTCACCGATGTTAATCTTAGTCTTACGCCTTTGTTGTATTGAAATTCTTCCAGATTTCTCGAGGAACATTGGTTTCAAACGTTTCTGTGTAGGCTCTCAGTTGTCCTTGTGGTTTCCATAGTAGAGAAGCTTGAATCTTCGACTGGACTGGGTTGCTTGACGCGAGGACGTTTCGCTTCAAATCACAGAAGCTTCCTCAGCTAAAATTCTTGCTCTGGTGGTCTGACTTCTGTCTTGACTCTTGTAGAGAAGAATAAACCAGAAGCCAACAAAAGCTGGAGTTTTAACCTAACCATACCCCTCCTACCGAGAGGCCGACTGCTATAGGCTACTGACTAAACAATAGCTCTAATTAGCACCTGTTGTGCACAATATGGTGCTAATGGTGCCTATGGTGCACAATAGGTGCTAATTAGAGCTATTGTTTAGTCAGTAGCCTATAGCAGTCGGCCTCTCAGTAGGAGGGGTATGGTTAGGTTAAAACTCCAGCTTTTGTTGGCTTCTGGTTTATTCTTCTCTACAAGAGTCAAGACAGAAGTCAGACTACCAGAGCAAGAATTTTAGCTGAGGAAGGTTCTGTGATTTGAAGCGAAACGTCCTTACATCAAGGAACCCAGTCCAGTCGAAGATTCAAGCTTCTCTACTATTGGTTTCAAACATTTCAATAATTTTCTCATCCATTTGTTGACAAACTGGAAATCTTCTGTCCATCTTTCCTCGTCAAAGACTCAGGCTTTTGTGGATACTACTTTTGTATCAAATCATGATTACAATCACCTGTTGACATCACCTGTTTGAAATACCGTCATCATTCATGCATTCGTTGAATTTCTGAATCCCCTTCCTCCAATTAAGGGTCATGGGGGGGTTTGCTGGAGCCTATGGTCACTGGCCGAAAAGGTGGGTACACCCTGGACAGGACGCCAGTCTATTGCAGGGTCTCACACACACCCTGACAGTAAATTTAAAGCCTCCAGTTCACTGAACCTGCATGTCTTTAGAAGTGGAGGAAGCCAGAGCAAAAGTGTCAAAAAATCAAATGAAAATCTGACGGATGTAACACATGGCTGCAGAGTGATGTCACTGACTCTGCCAAATGGTGTTTTTAAATCAAACATTTTTTGTTTTTAATAAATAAGTCACCAGTTCTAATTTTGTCTCCAATATGACAATCCTGAAAAACAAATGGAAAAAAAAGAACAACACTGTGTTCAGGACAGTAAACAACAAAAGATTATTCAAATGCAAAACATCACAACAAGACTGTCGGAGCAGCTCGAGTCGGACACCCGAGGCTTTGGCTGTAATCTGTTTTTTCCTGACTAATGAGGTGAAGCGGAGGCTGACAAGGTGGAGGCCTCGTCG
Source organism: Thalassophryne amazonica (assembly GCF_902500255.1). Taxonomy (NCBI): domain Eukaryota; kingdom Metazoa; phylum Chordata; class Actinopteri; order Batrachoidiformes; family Batrachoididae; genus Thalassophryne; species Thalassophryne amazonica. Next base: position 20,127,718 of record NC_047116.1, read on the forward strand.
CAGTGACTAGAGGAAAAAAACAAAAAGAAAAAACAGAGCCTAATGCGTGCCCCTAATCTCATCTGCTCCGATCGGATATTCTAATCTGCTTTATCAAGCTTATGAAAGTAATCGTGTGGTGACAGTGCACGGGCCGTCTGAGACGGTAAGTGTTTGTGACTCAGCAAATGAGCTCAGTTAGACTGTTTGTGTTTCAAAGCCAGACCGAGAACACAACATGAGCTCAGACTGATCTAAATCTACTTATATACAGTCAGCGCAGAAAGCATTTGGCCGCCGGACTGAAATAAGATATAATTGTTTGTTTCACTACATTTCACTATTTGCTGAGGTTTCAAAACACTCATATCATTTTCTAAATAAATGTATGTAAAGACGAAATCGATTCATACCAGGAGGAGAGGATCCATTTAGTTCTTGTAATGGCCATTTCATTAACCGCTAAATTAATGCACCATGCTGTGTAAATTGGATGGTGATAAATATTTATGTAGCTACTTAAGAAAACGAGGAGGACATCACAGAAAAAATGAGACTGGGTGTGCACGCTAACCACATGGTTTATGGGACAATCACCCGCCTGACTGCTGTTTTAGCCAGTTTGCTTTTCTAGTGGTTCGTATGAAAAACAAAGGGGTTATTTCCCAACCACATCTTTATGTTGCACGACCCCGTTCTTCAACTACGCTCACAAAATTTGACCTTGCGCCCTGCATGCTGCATGGATTTGTGAACATCTATACCACCCCAGACCTGTTGGTGGTGCTATAGTTTCTTCTACTTTGCACACATTCTTAAACACTGCTAGCATTAGCTTTGCGCTTATTTCAGACTTCAGTCTGTTTTTATGACCAACCAAACACCCCCATTTGAAAGCTGACATTTGTGTGTATGTTTGTGTGTCTCAAAGCCTTGAACAAGTTCAAGAAACAAAACCAAAAACATTTGATACATTGCTAGAAACAAAATCTAAACCAGTAATTTGTATTTTTTTTTCCATGTTCCAGCACAGAAACTTTTGAACTAATAGAAACAGGATAATAATATTATTTTTTCATTCTTTCATTACAAATTAAAGATTTTTCCTTGCAGTAACTTGGTACTGAGTTCACTTCCTGTCTTCCTCTGAACGCCGTGCATATATGCATATATAAAGAAATAACCAGCGGCTGGTGATTAAATTAAAATATGGTGTGCTCTCCCTATTCCCAACCAGGTGGAAGTAAACATTGTGCATAAATCTTGGTCTCAAACATCAACTTTATCCATGTTTAATGGCCAGACTAACATGTAAAGAGAAATAATGTTGGAAATACTAAGCTAGTTCCAGTTAGAGTAAACAATGTGCCTAGCATACAGTGACCTAGCTTAACTGTAGCATTGGGGATAGGCCAGACTATCCCCAGAGTACCATATAACTTATATCAATAGATGCTGTTATAATATTTTAAAGATACATATTGTTATGTCACACAGCCTTATGGCCCAGTCACTCGGCACTTAACGAAGGGCAACAAAGCCCTGACGAAACAAGAAATGTGGACTTTCGTTGACTTTCGTTGACATAGTTTAACCGTCGTGCAGCTGGGTTCCTGCAGCTGGTGCTTACTTGGAATGTTATAAACCAATGTTTCATTTGGTTGTAATCACTGTGTGACAAAGAACCCTGAACACCCTCCTATATTCAAGTCTAAACCAGCTAAGCTAAGTGGCTAACCTCGGTTTGGGGGTTCATCCAATCATAATTTGGAGACTGCACGGTGGTTCTCCTAACAATTTGATTTGGTGTGGACATTAAAAGTTATGAGCCACTTGCATTAACAGGGCTTAAGGGTCAGGCTACTGATAGCCGCTAAAAGTGCTAACGCCATTAGCATCCAACATTAAATATAGATGGGAGCTTTATTGCAACAGGTACATTTTATATGATCCGTTAGGACGTGTCACCACACAACAAGCTGTATTATTCAAGTTGTTTCTCATAAAGTGTTTCAAACAATACACACGCACAGTCCTCTACAAGAGCTAGCAGCCACATTCAGTGGGCACTGAGTTCCAGACATTCCAAGACACGGAGATGCTGGGATCTGCCGCTGTCATTCAAAGCAACCCTGCCCCCAATTATACATACCTTTATGGCTTAAAATGTCTTAAACTGAGAACTTAGAAAAAAATACCCAGTATAGTTATTATGGAGGAGGAAACTAGCTATAGAGACCAAAAATGTTTTTGTTTTTTTTAAACCCAGCTGTAAATGTGTTTATTTCAGCTCTAAACATTTTAACATGAACTTCAATGGTAACCTGCTCACTTTTAGAGGCAGCCTCAAGCAGCCAGTCAAGGAACTGCCACTTTTTCTTGTTCTGGTTGGGCCTCATCTGAGGCCATCAAAGCTTAGCACTTGGTTCTAACTAGTTTAGTTGGGGAATTATTATTTTAAAATATTACACATAAAACCATGTTCTTCCTGCAGTCCAAAGCCAAACGGGACATTATCTTAATTATCTTGACAATCCACTGTGCATTGTCTAAGTGCACGGTGGATTAGACAGTAGAATCTGGCACATTGCGACTTAGATGGCAGCTCAAAAGTGAGAGGTTTTCTGGCAAGGAAACAGCTCTGCATGCAAAGCGTCAAACTGTGTAAGCAGGAACAGCAGTCATCCACCACGGCACCCTGAGGAGCGCAGCGGAGTGCTTCTTCCTGCAAAAAATTCTCCTCCAGCCCCGGCCACTCAGGTGCAGAAATGTTGTTTTATCATATATTTTGAAAAAAGATATTTTAAAGACGTATGCACTCTAATAGTAGCCTGTCTGCTTTAGCCATTCAGAGTCAAGGTCATGTTTTAAATGCAGTATCGACAAGCAGGGAACCCTCAGTCTGAAGGGAGATACTGGAACCTGGAGGTTAGGTCATCTCAGTGCATTTATTTATTCAAGTTTGCATTCATAACACTTTAGGTAAAAACGAGGTAAACTGTACTTCAAAAATTGAAAATGCAGAATAATATCCACTGCTGCTCCATCAAATCACTAAGCTTTAGGTCATTTAAGAGAGGATCACAACTGTCCCCCCTTACCCACTTTTTTTTTTTTTTTTACTGTCCCCCCTTTTTCACAGTGCAGTAGTAAAATCGTTCCTGGTATAATTGAACTGAGCGGGGTCTTTCGCTGACCTTGTCGCTGAGGGCAGACAGGCTCCGTTGGTGCTGAGCCAGCACAGTGCGATCTACATGAAAACAGTATTACGAGGTGGGGGTGGTGTATGTGCACGTTTAAGGTGGGGAATACGCTCCACATATTGGTGTGCTACAACGTTCTGTGACATCATGATTGTTGCATATAACAAGCTTTAAATTGCACTGGAAATCAACATAAAGTGCCAGCTAATTACAGTTCAGCTAGTTAGCTAGTTACCAAGTTGCAATCCTTATTGTAGTGATGCCTCAGACACACACACACACACCTACACACACACACACACACACACATATATATATATATATATATATATATATATATATATATATATATATATATATACACACACACAGATCCAGAAGCATGAAAATTAAGCTAAAAAAAAATTTCAGAAGGCCATTGCGGGAAAAACTGCATTGCCCATGAACTGCATTGTTACTTTCTAAATGGGAACATTGCTTCATTTGAATTAAAAAATATATTTAATAATTTTATTGATTCAAACATATGAAGAATTTATTCTGATCCAGTTGTAGCTGAAGGATGATGATGACTACTGCTGCAGTTAAATGTTTTACTGTGGTTTTAGCTGGTGAATATTATTGCAATTACTCAACAAATTAATCTGCATGTACAAAGATTTAGGCACATTATAAATAAACATATCTAAACCTTATTAAGCTAAATGTGAATTGTGTGACCACTTTTCACCTTCAAATATGCCAGAGTTTAATCTTGGCAATAAAGCAAAATAATTTATGATCCTGTGCCCAACCAAACAAAGTATTATTAGATATAATTGAAAGTACCATCTGTCTGTCCAAATAACTGTTACTATTATCTTCAAAGCCCTTGGGCCCAAACTAACACAGCTTGTCACATAGATGGTCCCAAAAGTGAAACTGATCACCATAGGAACAGTGACATGATTAAGAAATGTTTGCCCATTTCATTTTCTAATAATAATAATAATAATAATAATAATAATAATAATAATAATAATAATAATAATTATATATATATATATATATATATATATATATATATATATATATATATATATATATATATATATATATATATATATACACAACCCCTGGCAAAAATTATGGAATCACCGGCCTTGGAGGATGTTCATTCAGTTGTTTAATTTTGTAGAAAAAAAGCAGATCACAGACATGACACAAAACTAAAGTCATTTCAAATGGCAACTTTCTGGCTTTAAGAAACACTATAAGAAATCAAGAAAAAAAGTAATGGTTACTTTTTTAGACCAAGCAGAGGGAAAAAAAAAATATGGACTCACTCAATTCTGAGGAATAAATTATGGAATCATCCTGTAAATTTTCATCCCCAAAACTAACACCTGCATCAAATCAGATCTGCTCGTTAGTCTGCATCTAAAAAGGAATGATCACACCTTGGAGAGCTGTTGCACCAAGTGGACTGACATGAATCATGGCTCCAACATGAGAGATGTCAATTGAAACAAAGGAGAGGATTATCAAACTCTTAAAAGAGGGTAAATCATCATGCAATGTTGCAAAAAATGTTGGTTGTTCACAGTCAGCTGTGTCTAAACTCTGGACCAAACAATCAACATGGGAAGGTTGTTAAAGGCAAACATACTGGTAGACCAAGGAAGACATCAAAGCATCAAGACAGAAAACTTAGGGTCAACATAGGGTCAATGTCATGGCCTGCAAATAGTCCGGATCTTAATCCAATTGAAAATCTTTGGTGGAAGTTGAAGAAAATGGTCCATGACAAGGCTCCAACCTGCAAAGCTGATCTGGCAACAGCAATCAGAGAAAGTTGGAGCCAGATTGATGAAGAGTACTGTTTGTCACTCATTAAGTCCATGCCTCAGAGACTGCAAGCTGTTATAAAAGCCAGAGGTGGTGCAACAAAATACTAGTGATGTGTTGGAGTGTTCTTTTATTTTTTATGATTCCATAATTTTTTTCCTCAGAATTGAGTGATTCCATATTTTTTTCCCTCTGCTTGGTCTAAAAAAGTAACCGTTACTGACTGCCACAATTTTTTTCCCTGATTTCTTAGAGTGTTTCTTAAAGCCAGAAAGTTGCCATTTGAAATTACTTTAGTTTTGTGTCATGTCTGTGATCTGCTTTTTTTCTACAAAATGAAACAACTGAATGAACATCCTCCGAGGCCGGTGATTCCATAATTTTTGCCAGGGGTTGTATATATATATATATATATATATATATATATATATATATATATATATATATATATATATATATATATATATATATATATATATATATATATATAAACATTTGTACAGTATTGCATAAAATGTCAGTGGCACTGGCATTTCAATTTCCCACAGACCAAAGTTATAACTTGCACAGAAACCAAAAAAAGGACAATATTTAATTTACAGTTATATAAGTGGTAATGCACTTGGTTTCAGTGCAGAAGGTTCCCGGTTCAAATCCCACCCCTGCCACATTCCTCCATGTGATGTGGAGTTGCGTCAGGAAGGGCATCCGACGTAAAACTTGTGCCAATTCAACATGCAGATCCACCTTGGATTTGCTGTGGCGACCCCGAGTGCAAACAAGGGAGCAGCCGAAGGTTCTTAATATTAAGAAAGAAAAATAGCAAATCGCATTTTGCCTTACTAAATTGATTTTTTTAATCGACCAATCATTCAGGTGAAATGTTGACGATCATCTTGTGTGCATTCATTCGAAATAGACGCCTTGTAAAATGGCAAACGTGTACAAAAATGCCATGTTTAAAAAAAAAAAAAAGATTAAAAAATAAAAATTCAAAGCCCTTCTTCCAGCTTCCAGATCCGCTTCTTACGAATGTTTCATTAAATTCCGTCCATCAAAACAGTTAAATCTGGATCACACTCTGGATGCTGCACGAGCCCTGGACACGCACAAACTGCCTTCAGACACTGCGGCTTTATTACGTCAGTGAGATAGCTCCGCCCCTCAGCCGGAGAGGCTGAATTCTGTGGGACCACAGACTGTATTTTCTCCGGCGTTTCATCATTTGCGCACGTCCTCAGTGACGCACCAGATCAGGAGAAAGTTTATGCGTCATTACAGTGTTTTTTTTTTTATTTCAAATGCATCTTTATTCCTCTGACAGACTGGACTGTGTTTGTGAATTATCGCCCTTATTGAGACAGACGTGTTTGTCTCCACAGGCGTGTGTGTGTGTGTGTGTGTGTGTGTGAGAGAGAGAGAGCGAGAGAGTGCAGAAACACGTTACACAATCATTTCACGGGACTGTGACTTCCCCAGTTCTTTTACTGTTTGTTTTTCGGAAACAGTTTGGTTTTACTGAGAACTGTAAAGGGAAGTGGCTTTCCAAAGGTTCGCTTAAATATCAGATAAGAGGGACAGATCCGTATAAAAGCACTTTTATCTGACTGACAAAAACAACTCCCCTTGTTCCATTGTGCACGTGATCCCAAAAAATAGGGGAGACCGGGAGAGGTGACACCCATTTCACTTGCAATAAATTTTCCTCAATAGTTTGTTTCTCTTTAGAGTTGTGTTTGTTAAAATACACTGTTGTGTCAGGTCGTGCACGTGGGATGAATCACAGTGACATATGTCACATTCTACAGTGTGGGGTTTATCTCTGTCTTTGTTTGTTTGTACAAAAATAAAATCAAAGTCCATTTTGATATTTTAAAGCAAGTTCTAAAACATTTATTTTCTGCTGCTTATCATTAGTTTTATTTTATTTTAATCATATCTGTTATAGTTGTCATTTCATTATAACTGTTCTTATATTGCTGGGGTTTGATAAGTTCTATGTTAATGTAAACTTTGTAAATTTTCTACTTAAATGGCTTATTCTCCTTCTGCATATTATTAGCATCCATCCATCCATTTCCTATGCCCGCTTACTCCAATTAGGGGTCATGGGGGGTGCTGGAGCCTATCCCAGCAGTCATCATTATTATTGTTATTATTAAAACCTGTAGTGCAATAAATGAAATTAATGTCTTGCATGTTGACATTTATGTCTGTGGAGCAACAAAACTGTTTGGTGTGACTTTATAGTTCCACTGAAATCAAACATCAAACAACTGTTTATAGCATTAAGTTCAGTTTAAAAAAAAAATCGAGCTGTATTAAACATGGTAAGCACTCTTCTCACCATTATTATGTCTTACTAGTGTGTTCCCTGGAGGTTACCGTTACTTTACATTGACACTGATACTTACCAAAGGTGGGCTGATAATGACATTATCATCATTATCATATGGGCTGATAATGACATTATTGGCCCACCAAAGTAGTGGGCCGATAATGTCATTTTCAGCTCACTACTTGCAAGATTTTTTTAAACTTTTTTGAGCACTATTGGTCATATATTGCACGCTACAGGCATGTGGAAGGTCAAGATCCAACATCCAAGAACTCTTGTTACGGATCAAAGCAACCACCAACCAGGATCTAAGTTCAGCAGTCACTGCCAAAGTTTTCAATGAAAGGATAGTGATCAGGATCAAATGTCAGGACCAAAGATGAGTGACAAAGAACAAGGTCATGATCAAAGATAAACAATCAAGATCCAAGCTCAGCGACCGGGTCGACCTTCCAGCCATCAGGATTAAAGCTCTGAATCAAAGATGGGCGATCAGGATCAAAACTTGATATCAAAAGTGACCAGGACCACATCCCATCCATGGGGATCAAAGCTCTGAAACAAAGATGGGCGATCAGGATCAAAGATTAACACATCAAAGCTGTTAATATTTGATGTTACATCTTAGTTCAGTGACCAGGATCAAAGCTCAGAATGAAAGGTCAGTGATAAGGATCAGAAGGAAATGTTAGGATCAAAGATGAGAAATCACAATCAAAGATGAGTGAACAGGATTTAGGTTCAGTGACCATGACAAAAGGCCATTCATCAGGATCAAAGCTCAGGCTTAAAGATTGATGCTCAGGATAATGGTTCAGAACTGAAGTTCATTCATCAGGATCAAAGGTCTTGATCCCAGAAGTGCAGCAGGTTGTGATTACTACTTGGCTAGAGACTGCTTGGAAACGGCAGGAGCTGTGAGCATATACCTTCACGTAGAACCTGGAGCATTGTCAGGAAGGGCATCTGGTGTAAAATCTGTGCCAAATCCCTTTGTGGAACTGTTTGAGATCTGCTGTGGCAACTGTGGTAACCCAAACAACCAGAGGTGGCTGAAGTGGGCAGAGTCGTAATATATTGGACATACAGTGCAGTAAACAAGAGAAGAAAAGCAAAAAGAGGCAACATAAATAACACATGTAATAAACTTTGAAATCACTATGTTAAAATCTCCATTTTCTAAATTGTGTCCCTGCCTTGTTTTCTTATATTTTAGCCACGCCCACTGAAGACAGGAAAGAGGGATGCAATATAAAGATGCAAGGAAGGAGGGAGCCCTTCTTATAGACAAGTCCAAAAACAAATATTTGTAATAGAATTACATCTGATGGGAAATGATATATGTGGCTTTAAGCACCAGCCTGAGTATCTGATGACTAACAGATTGCTCATAAAGGGGCGTATCTGTCCATTAAAGTACTTCCTGGAAGGACCTTCTGGCATACACTTTGTTATGCCTCCTTTGCCCTCCACAATATTATAAACAAAGATGCCAATAAGCCATCATGAAAATTTCCTGACAAATATTTTCTTTTATGATATTAAATTAAATTGACTTTTCTAAGACATGCACCTGGCGTTATGAACAATCAGCTTTTTTATTTATTTGGCAGTAACTTTATGATCTAACTTGTTAGCTGCTGTTGAAGTGGGAAATGTCAGAAATTAATATTAGAAATTAAGTTTAAAAAAAGCCTGGGGCTCACAAAGAAGGCGGGTGAACCTGACAGTAAGTAATACGACCAGAAACAACGAAGCTACCATGAGCCCAAATGCTAATCTTATGTTTGACATTAGCATTTTCTTGAAACCAGTAGTGTGTCTCTGTAGCATGAAGGTAGCAGCCTTGCAGACAGGAAAGCACTGGAGAGGGTCATGAGGGCAGCAGACAAGACTATTAGGGCCAGGCTGCCAACCATTGGTGAACTGGCAGAACAGCGCTGCTTGTACAGGACAAGAAGGATAATCAGGGACACTTCACATCCCTTTAACAATCTGTTTCTCTCCTGCCCTCGGGTAGACGGTACTGTAGCCTGAGTTGCAAAACATGCAGATTCAGGGACAGCTTTTACCCAACCGCCATAAGACAGTAAAATACAAAAAGATAGAAAGAACTGTGCAATATAGAATGTGGGACATAAAATACACTGTAGTATCTGGTAGCAACTTTATCCTTGTAGCATCTGTATATGTGCAATATCCCGTGTCCTTTAATTATTTATTGTACGTTGTGTATACACAGCTACAGAGACAGTTATCGATAGGGTTTTTAAAAGCTATACTAACCTATACTATCACACACATTGGACTGGTATTCTGTGCTTTTATTCTGTGTTTTTATCTGTTCATTCAGTGCAATGATATTTCATTCTGTGACAGCATCTGTGATTTTTTTTTTTACTGAATGACAATAAAAACGAATCTACGTCAAATCATCACCATCAGCTAGCAGCGCTAGCACCATTAGCATCTCATTAAAATCACTTGTTGTCTCGAGGAGTCTCAGCTGCAAGAAATGTGTTCTGAGACCAGCAAAGAAATCTGCTATACCTGAGGAAGGACCGCAGATGAAGAACACATTAAATTTGAACAAGGATCCGGTTTAAATGGTGGATCCTGCTATTAATCTTTCATCTTTGCTCACTGATCCTGGTGCCTTTCATCTTGATTCTGCCATTGAGCCTTGATCTCAGTTCCTGATTGCGCTGTTCCTGTCATCAGGATCAAAACAGTTGAGATTGAAAGTCAGGATCTACACATGGAACAGATCAAAGCAACTACAAATCAGGATCGACATTCATTAGTCAATATCAAAGCCCACAATAAAAAGATAGTGATGAGGATCAAATGGCTGGTCCAAAGATGAGTGATCAAGAACAAGATCAAAGATGAATGATATGAAACCAAGTTCCATGACAAAGACTACATGTCAGGAATCAGGATCAAAGCTCTCAATCAAAGATGATTGATCAGGATCAAAGATTACAATCAAAGATGAGGGAATATAGTTATACTTCAGTGCCCAGGATCACAGCTCCAAATTAAATGTTAGTGATAAGGACCAAAAGCTAAATTTGGGATCTAAGATGAGTAATCACAATCAAAGATGGCTAATCAACATGTATGTTCAGTGATCAGGACCAAAACTTATTAATCTGGATCACAGATCAGGATTAAAGGTCAGTGATCAGTAGGAAAATTCAGGTTCAAAATCAGTGATCAGGGTCAAAGATTTAGGTCAAAGACAAGGGATCAGGATCAAAGATCATGATCAAAGGTGAGTTATCAGGGCCTATGTTCAGCACTAATGATCAAAGGCCAGTGATCAGGATCAAAAGCCTGGATCAAAGATGAGTGATCCAGATCAAAGAGTTAACAGGACCTAAGTTCACTTACCAGGACAAAGTTAAATAATCAGGATCAAAGCTTATGATAAAAACTCTGTGATCATGATCAAGGATCACGTTCAAATGTCAGTGATCAAGTCCACAGTTGAGCAATCAGGATGTAAGTTTAGGATCAATGATGCAGGATCAATGACCAGGTGACATTTGGCCAGGACCAAATGTCACAGAATCAAAGGTCTGGATAAAAAATATCAATTATCAAAAGATATAACATGAATAATCAGGGTTGAAAGTGAGCAACCAACACAAAGGTAAGCAATCACAATAAAAAACATTTTAGCAATTATGATCAAAGATCACATTCAAATATCAGAGCAGCCATTTTGCTTTGTGTGCACCTGATCTTATCAGATCTCAGAAGTGAAGCTGAATGGGTGCTGATTAGTATTTGGCTGGGAAAGGGCTCGGAAAGAGCAAGGGTTTTGCATGTTTCTTCATCCAGTGTAAAACTTGTGCCAAATCCTGATGTAGTTCTGCACTGTATCTGCAGTGGTGACCCTGAGCAACTGGGTGCAGCTGAGAGACAAACAACTAAAAATGAAATCACAGGATGTAAGGTTAGAATCAAAGATTAGGCTACAAAAAATAAGATCTGTGTGTGATTTGGCGCTTTTCTATTTGGGTGTGACAACCAAACCCGGTCTCCCTTAATATGACAACTGCTGATTGAAGGAGTGGCTAAAAAAAAATAAAAGCCCATAAACGCTTCATCATCCTTTTTTAAATTTTATTATATTTTATTTTCCACGCGCTTACATTGACGACCAACAATCATGGCGGAAATGTAGGCTTGTGGGTCAAGAGTCGATGCTTTTGATCGGTGGCGGATCACACAGCGGGGCAGACTTTCTATAAATAAAAAGCTTCAGGCTGAACGCGCTGAAACGAGTCGGAAGGGGGCGGAGTGATAGTAGGAGGGATTTCCTTCGCCAAGCCTTTCCACCAATCAGCACAATGAGCTGCGGGAGCCACGCCCACCGCCCGTGTGCGTATTTTTTTCTCTCCTACTTTTTTTTTTTTTTTTTTTAACTGAAGCCGTGGATGTGTAGTTCGTCACACGCCGTTTCCCCTCCACGGTGCCGGACGGCAGCAGCAGACATGTGTTATTTATCGCTCAGCTGTAGAAGACAAATACCGGCTGTGGAAACGAAGGCTTAAAAGAATTAGAGGAAATTAAAGGAGCAGCTGTGCGGAGAAAAAAAAAAAAAAAAGAAGAAGTAGTAGTAGAAGAAGAAGGCGCGTTTTTTGCTGCTGTTGTTGATTAGAATGGCGAGTCCGCCGCCGACGGGAGAGCAGCCGAACGCCACCAACACTGTCAAGAAATGCGGCTATTTGAAGAAGCAAAAACACGGACACAAGCGGTTTTTCGTGCTGAAAGAAGCCGGGGAGGGAATTCCCGGCGCGGCTGGAGTACTACGAGAGCGAGAAGAAATGGAAAAACAAATCGGCCGCCAAGAGAGTTCTTCCTCTGGACTCCTGTCTGAACATCAACAAGCGGGCGGACGCCAAGTACAAATATCTGATCGCACTTTACACCAAGGATGAGTACTTTGCGGTGGCGGCTGAAAACGAGCACGAGCAGGAGAGCTGGTACCGGTTTCTGACGGATTTAATGGGGAAAGTCTATGAAGGCGGAGCGGCGGCGGCGGCGTCCAGCTCCGCGTCCTCACTCGTTGGCTTAGACGAGGCGAGTTACGGCTCCATGACGCCGGTTACCGCCGCCTACAAGGAGGTCTGGCAGGTCACCCTCAAGTCCAGAGGGCTGGGACAGAGCAGGAACCTAACCGGGGTGTACAGACTTTGTCTCTCCAGTCGGACCATCAGCTTCGTCAAACTGAACTCGGAGGTCGCCTCCGTCATTTTGCAGCTGATGAACATCCGGAGGTGCGGCCACTCCGACAGCTTTTTCTTCATCGAGATCGGCCGGTCGGCGGCCATCGGGCCCGGGGAGTTGTGGATGCAGGCTGACGATTCGGTTGTGGCGCAAAACATCCACGAAACCATCCTGGAGGCGATGAAAGCCATGAAGGAGTTGTCGGAGTTCCGTCCGCGCAGCAAGAGCCAGTCGTCTGGCACCAACCCGATCTCCGTGCCCACGCGGCGGCACCTCACCCACCTTCCGCCCAGTCAGACCGGGTTGCCCCGCCGTTCGCGCACCGACAGCACATCTGCCACCTCCCCCGTTAGCAAGATCGCCTCCTGCCGCATCCGCGCAGCCAGCGAGGGCGACGGCACCATGACACGCCCCATGTCCGTGACAGGGAGCCCCCTCAGCCCGGGGGTCCACAGGACCCTCCTGAGCAGATCCCACACCATCACAGCCCGCCCCAGTCGGACATTTGAGTCATCGTCCCTCCAGCACAGTAAGTCCATGTCCATGCCTCTGTCTCATTCCCCACCCGTACCCGCGCCCAGCCCGGTGTCCTCCTGCCCGGACACCAGCGCCCCCCGCCCCTCAAGCTGCAGCGCCTCCTTTTCGGGGTCCCCCAGTGATGCCGGTTTCATTTCATGTGAGGAGTACAGCTCCAGCCCAGCTGAAGCTCGGGACCTCAGGCTACCTCTCGCTCTCCGCAGCAACACTCCCGAATCCCTCACCGCGGACACCCCCCCATCTCGGGATGGGAGTGAGCTGGATGGCTACATGGTAATGGAGCGGCAGAGTCAGAATGGTTATCGCTGGTTACCAGAGCTGGACATGGCTTATCGGAAGCGAACGTACTCCCTCACTACCCCCTGCCGGCAAAGGGGACTCCCCCAAGTGTCTTCAGCCTCCCTGGATGAGTACACGTTGATGAGAGCCACTTACAACACTCGCAGGTGTCACGCCGCCTCTCCCAAGGGAGCGTATCCTGAGGACGTATCCTACAGGGACAGTGGTTATATGCCGATGATGCCAGGTGTGGCACCTCAGTCGGCGAGGATGAAGGACGATGCCTACATGCCCATGAGCCCCATGTGTGTTTCTGCTCCAAAGCAGATCATCAACCCCCACGGACACCCCTCTCCAGCAGCGCTGCCCGTGCAGACAGATTTCTCTGGGAGTGCATCTCTGGAGGACAGTGGCTATATGCGCATGTGGTGTGGAACGAAAATGTCAGTCGAGAGCAACGATGGCAAAGTTACTAACGGAGAGTATCTGAACATGTCTCCCGTCGACCCTCTGGTGTCTCTCACACCCCCGGACTACATTCTCAGCCCCGTGGGAGGAGATCCCCGCCCCCCTCAACAGCATCACAGACAGCCTTATTCGTGGAGCTCTTTACCCCGCTCCCTTAAAGGCCCGTTGCAGCGCAGCGGGCACACGGACACAGACCAGTACGTGGTGATGAGTTTACAAAAACACCCGATAGCAGAGGAGACCAATTACTGCTCTGTTTCTCCGGGTCCACCTGGAGCTTCTTCCTCTGGTCCATCTCCTCTTAGAGCGACTCGGATAGATGGGGGTCTCTCGCACCGGGGCAGGGCGACTCGACCGACTCGCCTGGCTTTGGAGTCTTTAAGAATCCTGCCATGCATGAGTGAACACCCGCTTCCTTCAGAGCCACGCAGCCCGGGCGAGTACATCAAAATAGACTTCAGCGGCGCTGCACAAAACCCAAAAGCATCCACTTTGTCAGAGATCCCCGAGTTCTTGCTCAGTGAACAGCCAAGGTCTTCTCCACTCTCAGACTATGTTAATATTGATGTCAGCTTGGATCAGCGTGAAGGTTCCTCTCCCTCGGAGTACCCCAGACTGCTGACCGCCCGCCAGGATGCTCACGGAGCTGATGAGGGTAAAATTATAGAGGGAGACTCGGAGGAGAGGGGGAGAGTGGAGGAGTACCCCTTTCAACAGCAGGTGAGCCTTGCAGTTCCAGCTGCTCCAGTCAAGGATGACTACACCGAGATGACTTTCAGTGCGCTTGCCCCTCTTCCTCCCCTTTCCACCAGCCCTGCTGCATGTGTGCAGAGACTCAGTCTGGACAATATTGTTGACGCCGTACCCTCTGGGCCAGTTGACTCTTTTCTCTTAGGTGGTCCCTTATTGTCCGTCACCCTCATGGACCCACACAGAGGGGCTAAAGTGATCCGTGCAGACCCTAAAGGGCGCCGGCGGCACAGCTCAGAGACCTTCTCCTCCACCACTACCGTTACCCCCGTGTGCCCCTCTTTTGCCCGTGACCCCAAAAGGCACAGCTCTGCCTCTGTGGAGAACGTGTCTCACCCCGTTTGCCACTCCGACAGCCCCGAGGAGGAATACGGCAGCAACAGCCCCATGTGCAGGGAGACGTCTGCCGGTTACCAGAATGGACTGAACTACATTGCCTTAAACCTGATGGAGGGAGGCCTGGCGGGGTGCAGGTTAGGGGGCTGCGACAGCCTGCTGGCCTTTAAGACGTCTTGTGGCTGCAAGGGAGGCGTGAATGGCTTCAGCACAAACCCGTACGCCACCTTGGGCTTCAAGGAGACTGCCACTGCTGTTAAAGGTGAGTCCCATTTATAAAAAAAAAAAAAACCTGTTTACATATACAACCTCATTCATTCAATAGGATTTCATTCATGAAGGGAGTGGTGTTTGGGCTTGAGAGCCGCCTACGGGCTGCTATGTACTCTGCAGAGATAATCGTTGCTAAGCAGCATTTCAGAGTTCATTTTCTGTTACACGATGAGTACACTGATAATCTTTCAGACAATGGTAGAGGGGCACGCTGGAAACCAAACACAAAAAGCTTCACTCCTCTCGCCTCAACATATCTGTAATCCCTATGTTTGCAAGGAAATAAAAGTAGAAAGGCACTCAGAGCGCATACTTATGCCGGAGTAAAGGCGGCTAACTGTTATTAGCTCTGATAACTGATAAAAGAGTGGAGTAAGAACTCCTTTTTGTCCAACATCAAGTGATTTTGGTGTTTATATAAAGGTTTGAAAATGAAAGATTTAAAAATGGCGTGTTGCCGGATGCTAATATTGGGTAAAAATGTGTATGTGTGAGATATATATTAACTAGCAACATGTGTGTTACCGTACATTTTGCACACTATGGAAATTGTAAATTACAGAATCAGGCACTGGACCATATTGGAATTCTACTGCAGTGCAAACCTGTGGTCCAGACACGTTCATATTGGTAAAATTTCACAGTGTTTTATGAAACCCAAACTGTTACCCTAAAACTAATTCAAATCAAATCAGTTTTATTTATATAGCGCCAAATCACAACAAACAGTTGCCCCAAGGCGCCTTATATTGTAAGGCAAGGCCATACAATAATTACGGAAAAACCCCAACGGTCAAAACGACCCCCTGTGAGCAAGCACTTGGCAACAGTGGGAAGGAAAAACTCCCTTTTAACAGGAAGAAACCTCCAGCAGAACCAGGCTCAGGGAGGGGCAGTCTTCTGCTGGGACTGGTTGGGGCTGAGGGAGAGAACCAGGAAAAAGACATGCTGTGGAGGGGAGCAGAGATCAATCACTAATGATTAAAGAGTGGTGCATACAGAGCAAAAAGAGAAAGAAACACTCAGTGCATCATGGGAACCCCCCAGCAGTCTACGTCTATAGCAGCATAACTAAGGGATGGTTCAGGGTCACCTGATCCAGCCCTAACTATAAGCTTTAGCAGAAAGGAACGTTTTAAGCCTAATCTTAAAAGTAGACAGGGTGTCTGTCTCCCTGATCTGAATTGGGAGCTGGTTCCACAGGAGAGGAGCCTGAAAGCTGAAGGGCTCTGCCTCCCATTCTACTCTTACAAACCCTAGGAACTACAAGTAAGCCTGCAGTCTGAGAGTGAAGTGCTCTATTGGGGTGATATGGTACTATGAGGTCCCTAAGATAAGATGGGACCTGATTATTCAAAACCTTATAAGTAAGAAGAAGAATTTTAAATTCTATTCTAGAATTAACAGGAAGCCAATGAAGAGAGGCCAATATGGGTGAGATATGCTCTCTCCGTCTAGTCCCTGTTAGCACTCTAGCTGCAGCATTTTGAATTAACTGAAGGCTTTGCAGGGAACTTTTAGGACAATCTGCTAATAATGAATTACAATAGTCCAGCCTAGAGGAAATAAATGCATGAATTAGTTTTTTCAGCATCACTCTGAGACAAGACCTTTCTAATTTTAGAGATATTGCACAAATGCAAAAAAGCAGTCCTACATATTTGTTTAATATGCGCATTGACATATCCTGATCAAAAATGACTCCAAGATTTCTCATAGTATTACTAGAGGTCAGGGTAATGCCATCCAGAGTAAGGATCTGGTTAGACACCATGTTTCTAAGATTTGTGGGGCCAAGTACAATAACTGAAGTTATTGTACTTGGCCCCAAGACCAAGTATACAAAACCATTTAAAGATAAAGTAATATGGAAAGTTGCCGGGAAGCTGAGACTTTGCAACACAAGAAATATGCAGTGCCCTTCCAGAAATGTTGGTCAGTTTTGGAAGTGGAGGTTTTTTTTTTTTGTTATATATATACATTGTTTCCTTATTTCGCATACTTCACTGCGTACATGTAAAGATGTAGTTCTTACTGTAGTTTTTAAATATGAAATTTCTAATTAGATGTGGATGCACGTTCCTGAATCTGTCGAGCAGGTGGCAGCACACATACAAATGTGGACATTACAAAAGGTTACACACACACTCATCTTCAACTGCTTATCCAAGGTTGGGTCGCGGGGGTTGGAGCCTATCCCAGCAGTCACAGGACGTGTGGCGGAGTACACCTTGGACAGGACGCCAGTCTGTCACAGGGTCACATATAGATGAACCAACACATTCACACCCACACCTGTGGTCAATTTAAAGTTTCCAGTTCATCTAACCTGCAGGTCTTTGGATGTGGGAGGAAGCCGGAGTACCCGGAGAGAACCCACGCAAACATTTGGAGAACAATCAAACTCCACACAGAAAGGCCACAGGTGGGAATCGATCCCATGACCTTCTTGCTGTGAGGCAACAGTGCTAACCATTAAGCCACCGTGCTGCCCTGAAATGTTCCAAAACAGTGTAAGTGACAAAAGATTTTGGTATCACCCCCTTAAGTTTTTAACTCAAGTGAAGGTGCATGCTGCATCCAGCAGGTGGCAGACATACCTATCAGTTATTACATAGCCAACAAAGATGCTTTTCGATATGGTGCATCAAAGTTCATTCACTTTGTACCAATTATATGCCCTTTTAACTTGGAGAGTTTGGGATAAGAGAATTTATTGGTTCCTGAGTTATTGTTGACACAAGTTAGCTGCGATGGACTAACCCACCCCACCCAGTCAACACTTATTATTTGTAATCAGCGCAGGAAATAAGTGGTCACAGATAATTGAGTACTGGAAGCATTTCATTGGTAATTCATAGGGTGAAAAAAGTTGTGAATGCTTGGAGTTGGGTGTCGATTGTAGTGTTTAGTTAGTATTAGTCACCTACTGGTCACACCCTTTACACATCCATAAAGCTCAACACTGACATTTTTGACAGACTGTGTGTCGGTTGATCTGCACATATCACTGCAGAAATAGTCCTTCAACATACAAGTCTGTAAGACGGGGAAGACACTGAATTGTGCAAAACATTTCTACTTCTCGGCTGCAGGATAAAGGAACATAATCCAGAGTTTACCACTGGATGCTCCAATCTTTTTTTTTAAACCTTTTATTTAACATGGTGATATTTTGAAGGTTTTCTTAGATGCTGTTCTAATAATTTCTTTCAGCTGATTTGTGAATGTCTACTGATGTGTGAATGGTTTCCTCTGTCCTCCCCTCAGTGACGCAGTTTTATCCCACGTCAGTATTTAGAAGAAGAATAAAAAAAAAAAACATTAATTGACGCATCTACTGTATCAGTATTAAATACTGCAGGGTGGCAGCTAGTTATTATTTTCCTTATTGTTTAATTCGTCTATTTTTAGTTGATCACTTAATGGATTCATTAGAATATGGTTAAAAAAGTGCCTCTTAACAGAAGAGCAAATGAGATTTTCAGATTAATTTGTCAGTTCAGACTAGAACAAAACAAAATGGAAAAAAACCCACAAAGCTGTTGAAAAACATTAACATTTTTTAAAGATGTCCTAACTCATCCATCCTGTTTTCCCTTGAATTTATTGGAATCCATTCCAGGTTAGGTCCAATGTTTTCACTAATTTTCCAGGGGGAAAAAAAACAAGAAACAGGTGTATTTCTCTCTCTCTTTTTCTTTTTTTCTCCACTTACGCAGTACAATGCACCATGTGTTGGTTGTTAGAGATAGTTGTTGATCAGCAAGCTGGCGTCAGCGACTGAATGGTCCCCCCTAAAAAACGGTCCACCCTGCTTTCACTGCGCATGCGTCATCAGCCGCGGTTCACCGAGTATCACCTCGTTTCTGCTTCAGACTGCACTCCAGTCATCATCTATCTCTGTGACCGATATCTGAGGATTTGTACAACAATCATTTCCACATGAATTCAGGATTATTTCATTCATCATAAAAGATGGAGAAAACGATCAGAGCGCCACAGTCAGATGAGCTGCTAGCTGCTGTATTCACGACACCTCTGTCATTTCAAAGAGTCACCGGTTATCGCCTTGTTTCTGCTAAAAATGGCCTCGTTTCTGCTTAAAACTGACTTTAGAATGATTCAAGAGGTTTTACCTTGTCATCTGATGTTTAATAATCCCATTATTACCTTTGATCGTTTTGAGTGAAGAGAGTCAGACTCAGATGAGCTGCTGTAGTCCCAAATGACGCATGCACAGTGAAGGCAGGGCGAACCAATTTTTAGGGGGGGACCGTTCGGTCTGCGATACCAGAAGTGGTTGATGTGACGGTTTTCTTTTGTGAATGACTCTGCTCTGTGTTAGTCCCGCTTATCGCACATCTACTGTCCGTTGTCTTTGCGAACTTTGGTAATGTTGGTGGTGACACTGGAAGTGCCTCTTGCAAGTGAGTACTAGACCTGCACCGTATTGTATAAATGGCGAATTAATTCTATGAGTCACGGCGACATTACTTTTGGTTTTGCTTCTGCATCAAGTGACTCACTTGCGTGAAAACACACGGTTGGCGTCTTGTTATACCTTCGCGAGGCTGTGTATTTGTGTTATTTGCTGTTGAATGGGGCAGCACTTGTTTGAACCCAGGTGTGATATCACGGGATTTGATCACCCCCGGGAACAGCCTGCCATTGTGCAACACAAACACAGCACCACTTCACATGGAAAGATGGTGTATTGTTTATTTTTTTTTATTTATTTATTTTTTTCCATCTGCAATCATCAAAGCAGTTGCAAAAAAGCGCAGTTTTTTTTCGGTTCCTAGTGGAGAAGGGAAGATGAGGCACATGGCAGTGGTCATGTCGGAAGGTTTTAGCGAGATTTAATGTGTTTAATTATAATGGGGCTCTCCCCGGAAGTACAATTTTTGCATCATATGCTTTTTCATTTTACCCCTTTATCGCCCACCCTCAAACAAGACTACGCTGCCCAATTGAAACAGTGGCTACAATGTAAGAAAATCTCATCAGATTAAACTGTGCGCTACTTAAACAATCTATCCCGGTTTGATTGTTTTCACGCCAGCCGGCGTTGTCCCTGCATGTGCAATGGACAGAATTGTCCATAAAACTGCTCGGATGAGTTTGGTGTAGTTTCATTGGGACCGCCCCGAGCCGAGCGCAAGTCGAGTTGCGCTGGCAGGAAGGTCGGCAGAGTTCCCCTGAACTTTAAACATCTACAAAACTGGTACGAGTTCAATGACCTTTCCCGACCTTGGCATTCATGAGATGTCTTAAACTCGGAGCAGCGCCAGCACCCTAGTGGGTCGTGAATGTACTGCAACTGGGTCCATGAAAGGTCTTTGAAAATAAACAAATAAAAATGTCTTTTTCGGTTTAGTCTTTAAAAATTATTCATTTTAGAATGGTTAGTACTAAAGTTTAAAATTTAGGTTAAAAAAAATAATTATTTTAAAATTGTAATTAAATAAAACTCCAGGATTTAAATGATGTGCTGTTCTTCCTTTAATCTCACATGTTGGTCAGAATTGTGATTAAATGTTTGGGTGGTCCTCTGTGTTTTTAATTTTGGGACCGGCTGCTCCAGATTAGTCTTTCCCACACAACAATTTGCATTGTTTGTTAAATAAAACAATCATTTGAGCACCGAACGCCTGTCTGAAATCCAAAAGTGATGACGGTGTTTTGTGAGCAAGTTGTGAAATCCTTGTCAGTAAATGTGTCTTTGTGTTACACAATGGTTGCCATCCAAATATTACCTTTCACCTGTTTTTTTGCACCTTGTTGCTTCAGTGTCTTCTTGCGGCTCTAAATGGTGGGATTGTTCCACCTAACAGGGGCATGTTAGAAGCTGCTGCTGCTGCTGTTTGAAAATGAAGAGCGTTGTGTCGGGATCGTGGTGACGCACCGTTTGTGATGGTGAAACACAGGAGTTTAATTGGCGTGTTTGTGGTCTGGGACACAACTTGTTATCTCTTTGGTCGTTTTCTGGCTCTCATGCTGCGAGTGCAGCCGGCCCCCGACTTGGTGCGAATCATCGGGTTCCCCAGAAAAACAAGTGAGTCAGTTGTTTATCAATTGTCAGGTGCTGGGTTTCAGGACAGGAATGCGGGCAGTGTGCAAAGGTTGCTGGGAGAGGTGAATGCTCGCTTGTTTTTCCAACCTGGTGGGATGGACTCGCGTTGGCGGGGGCCGGGGAGGATACTTTTCTGTTTTTCTTTTTTTTTTTTTTTTTCCCAGCCAAGTTCACAAATAACATGAAATAACTGAGGATGTTGTCACGTGTGTCTGACTTGGTAAAAACACATTAAATGTCCACCGTCTCTTTGTGTTGTGTCACCCTTTAATTGTGTTTGGCTACTTTTGTTTACAAGAGGAAAGAAACCAGATTTTAGGTGTTCTAAGCCCCCCAGTAAGGACAAACGTCTCTGTAAGCTGCGAGTATAGAAGAGACGGTTGCGAAGGATGTATGGGCTTGTTTTGGTTTTTCCAAGTACGACAAAATAGACAAGTTGCTGGCAGGAAGGAGGGGGAGAGTGAGGGGGTGTAAGGAAGGGAGGAGAGAGAGAGAGAGAGAGAGAGAGGCGTCTTTCTGGTAAGAGCTGGCTGTGGCTTTCCTGGTTATATAAGACGTTTTGCGAAAAAGTGAAGAAATCTGAAGGATTAAATGATGTTCGCACAATCCAATCAGAATGGTGGGCTGGCGTCGTTGCGTTTGTAAAGGTGTGCGTGGGCATGCGCTCGCCTGTTTACTACAAAAGTGACCGGCTCTTCCACATTCTCTTATTGTTATCACTTTGGAAACAAAGTCCACATTCTCCACATGACGCTGCCTTGAAACGGGCAGATTAGGAATTTAAATCACCTGAGCTTGAAGCTTTGGCAGTGAGTGAGACGGAGCGCCACGCTGCTCCTTCAGCAAACAAACCCAGTACGACGGTGCGCCCTGTTTGCACGATTAAAAGTGGAAGCGATCTTCAGTCTTCATGTTGCTACATGCACAGCTGTGTTTGTTGACAGAATGTATGACCAGCAGGGGGCAGATTGGAGTTTATAGAAGGATCCTTAACTGCGTCCATTGTTTAATCTTAATCTCTCATTGTCCTCCGCCGTAAAATAAGCGGGACCATTGAAATGGACTCCGTCCATCCATCTATCTGAGTCCTAGATTTCTCTATTGGCCATTTTGGAGACTTTACTTACCTGTATCATATTGTAAATGGACACAAACGTGACGTCTGCGCATATGACCGTGACCCAGATTTCCAAGGTCATCTAAGATAACGGGCGACAGCCACCCACTGTCTCACCCCAAAATACCACATTTTTTCTCTCTATTAATTCTAAAGCTTATGCTTGCATTGAACACCTACAGCAAACTATGTATTCTGACTCCCTTTAGCACACTACATTTGCCCTTGAACCTCAGGGTCAAGGTCAAACATGCAAATGGATAAAAAAATAGAACTTTTTGGGTGTTTTGTTTTCTCAGCACAAAATTACTCTTTTAAAACCCAAATTTGTATTGAACACCGATAGCAAATCATTCATTCCAGCTCCCTTGAGCGAACTGCATTTGACCTCGGACCTTAAGGTCAAGGTCATGGATGAAAATTAATAGAAAACTACTCTTTGTACTCTTTTATTTGGCCGTTTTTCACAAATTTTTCACCGTTCCCTACCATGAAATAGGGGGAACCATTAAACTGGACTCCATGCTTCCATCCATGCTTATTTGTTTAATGTCTAACCACGCTGTATTCCCGTAATTAGAGCCCTCAGCCAAGTATTGGCTTGTTTATATGAAAAAAATTCTAATTTCTGGTAATTTTCTGTTTTCATTTTGGGCGGTTGACACCAAATTTCAACCTTAAAATAATCTCTGGTTGATTGATTCTTTCTTGTTGCCGATTTCAGCTGTTTTGTCATTTTTGTCCAACATTTGGCTTTTGATAGGTTTTTTTTTTCTTCTGTTATATGCCGTGACAGCAAGTTTGCATAGAAACCATGAAGTACAAGCACAAAGAACTGTGTCTTGAGCAGAAAATCATGGTCTTGGGTGCACTAGCACATGTGGAAAAGGTTGACTTTTCATACTAATTTAAAGCCGTATACCATTGTGTTTAAGCCTGAGGGTTGTTTGTTGAGTGACACATTTTCATTTCCTTTTGGGAAAAAAATAGCCATAGAAACAGTCACGATGTTTGAGAAAACATAAATCACAAGGTGGACTGATGATTAACGAGGTTGCTTTAAAAATGGAGAAACTTCTTAAGATGGAATGCCGCCACTTTGCTTCGTGTGTCTGTGTACAGGCACGCAGTGATCAACGCCATTCATCTTGAAATGCAGAAAAAGCGGCTTTGCTGTGCACAGACATGACAGAGGAGCGCGCCGATGACTGATCAATAATTACATTTTTTGTTAAAACGATTTTGATGAGCGTAAATTTTGTTCGTTTACTGTGACGTTGACTTGAGTTTTCTCTCGGCATAACGAGGTCCATTATGTTCCGTCACTGCGTTGATGCAGAAATGTTCACCTCCACATCACAATGCCTCTTTTGACATCACGCTACACGCGTGACGTCACAGTTGTGCTGAAGTCAATGATAACTCCACTTTCCACCGTTTGGACCTTGTGGAGTCCGGCAGCACTAACTGCTACGAGGCTAACGGGGATCCAAAATAAACACATAAACCTTAAAGCTTCCATGGGAGAGGTTAAATGACCAGGCAGAGGAGTTTGGGGGGGGGGGGGGGCAGTGAATGACTTGCACTCTGTTTAACGTTCAGTGCACGTCTTCTGTCCTTGCTGACGTTGTCAGTTTTTCGAACTATGAACCCGTGTGTGTGTGTATGTGACTCTTCAGAGAGATACAACCGACAGAAGACCACTCCCTTCCATCTCTGTATCTGCAGACTAACAGATGCACCGTTTGCTGTTACGGTTTTCTTTCTTTAGCTGTCTGGCTGTTCAGTCTGATCTTTGTTTTTTTGTTTGTTTTGTTTTTGTCACTTTTTCTTTTGGTTTGGGGGGGGGGGGTGTTTCTCGATATATATGGGCAGAGACGGAAGATAATACAGCATTTGTGCGGCTCGACTGCCCTCCCACTGCAGAAAGATGCATTTCCTCCAAAAATGCGTGTGTACTTTTCCTTCCGTACATGCATATATACAAGCATCAGCAGATGGCGGGTCAGCGAGTTTGCACCTGCCCCGCTAAGCAGCACTTACTGGTTATCTGGCCATTCAGAAGAGAGTGACAATACGCGAGTGACTGGCCACCATCTGCCACAACAACAACAGCGAGAGGGTGGGGGCGTGGCAGGTTGGACAGCGCCGTTTCAAGAAGCCCTTCCCCCTCTCTGTAGGCTCCACCCCTGTCTATATTAGTCTCTCCAGGCATTGGTTTCTGTTTTCTTGAAATCATGTGATCCCCCACCCCCTAGGCCCACACCTTTTGCTGTTTGCCCTTCCTTGTTGTGTGCCCTTTTCTGCTTTTCACAATCGACTCCACAGAGTGACGCATTAAGCAATTAGCTAATTATCCCGCTGATTTACAGTAAAGCCTGTAAACCTCATTTTTTGATACTTGGTTTACCTCAACAATCCAGCTGCATGTCTAGATGGCAGGTTTGGACGACGGATTTGAGATGACACTGAGTATTGTTTGTTTAGGAGCTGGTGGCAACAGAAAGTGCTATTAGAAGCAAAATGGTTTCATATTATGCATCGCTTCTTGGGAGTTGTTATGCCAGAATTTTGTCAGCCAAATAGAAAGCCAACTTTCTAAAGGGATGTACTTGAATCCCTAAAATAATGCAGGAGGTAATAAAGTAACTAATGCCTTACCATTGCTCTACCCTATGTCTTTGGTACTAGGTCTCTTCAGAGGATTCTTGGGTACTGCTAGATGACTTTGTGCCAAAGGAACAGTTACAGAGACACAGATGAGGTGTACCACTTGCATTGTGAGGGAATGTCGGCAATAACATTTTGGCCATGGAGTGCACATCTCTGGGCACAGTCCAGTGTGTAGGTGCCTTAGTGTTGAGGAGCACAGCAACTGAAAAATGCCAAGAGGATGCCCACAAGTCTCCTGGCTGTCACAGATGGGTAGCTTCTTTCAGGAAATGGGGATGGATTGGCCGTCTGCCTGAGTGTTTGCCATCCAGGACCCAAGGTGCTTTCACAACGTGGTGGATGTGGTGACCCAATCACATGCTTGCAGACCTGACCTGATTGTATACCTAATTAAAAATTGTAGATTTTTTTAATTGATTTCCATTCTTTACTATTGACTTCCACCTGTACTATTTAAGGAATAATAAAATGTGCTTCGAGCTCCTTTAGTTGAAGCTCTCGGCACATACAAGAATTTTGACTAACGCTAGAATTGGGCTTCCCTGTAATGCAAATGCATTGCAATGAATCTGTGCATAGACCCCAATGCAGAGAACCACAACGAAGGGTGCTTTGAACAGGATTTATTCTTCACCGTAGTTAACTAAAAAAACTAGCAGTAAAACGACAGGCAGGAGGAATAATCAAATCAAATGTATTAATTTATATAGCGCCAAATCATGACTGGTCGCCTCAAGGCGCTTCACAAACATCATTTAAAAGGCAGAATAAAATCAATTAAGATTAAAAAGACAATAAAAATTTTAAACATAAATAAGTAAAAGGAATAAAAGAAGACACACAGTTGTATAAAATACTAATGATAAAACAGGGGAAAAAAGTGTGCCTTCAATCTAGCCTTAAAAGTCTTCACAAAGTCCGACTGTCGGATCTGCGCAGGCAGATCATTCCACATAGCTGGGGCGCGGTGAGAAAAGGCTCTGTAACCTGTTGACTTTTTATTCACTCTAGGGACGCACAATAGGCCTGCACCCTGTGAATGCAGGGCCCGAGCCGGTACGTAGGGCTCAACCAGGCCGGCCAGGTAGTTGGGTGCCAGTCCGTGAACAATAGTCAAAATTTGGTTCTGGTCAGGCACACTGGTCCAAAGCCTGTCTGGGGGGCAGAAGAGTAATCATAAATCACGCGTAGCTCAGTAACGCGACTTCATAATGGCAACGTTCTTTCTAGGTGTTAGGCACACAGTCAGAGTTCACTTACCAGAGATTCTCACGCAACTGAGTCTAAAACAGCAGGCAAAAGATGGACGTCTGGAATGGCAGCAAAGGTCTGGAATGTGGAATCAAAAACCATGGAAACCTCAGCAAAACAGTAGACAAAAAACAAACAACAAAAAAAAAACCAAGAGTGGAATGGTAGCAACAGCCAGTAATTTGGAATGAAGAACAGTCTTGGACCACTACAGCAGTATAGAACCTAAAGCCCCTTTCACATCAGGCCAACGTAGAGTTGCGTAATGCAGCGTACTGACTACGCCGAGCTTATGCAGCCCTACGTGGCAATACGCTGAGGACGCAAAGGGGTCCGTGAGATGTACGCCGTGGACATTCGGCGTAGAGAACTGCGTCTAGTGCACTGTGCAAGTCTATGCAACACTCCACTACTGTATGCAAGCCTACGTAACACTGTGCTACTGTACGCCAGTCCAGTGAAAAATCCTTTTAGGTTTTTTGTCAGTACATACCTGATTTTATTCATCCTACTGAACTTTGCTGGCAGTGATGCTTCAAAACTACAGAAGAAGAAGAGGCGGGCCAAAACCACACAAGAAAAAGAGCTGGTGCTATTTTTCCTTAAGACGGTTGTTAACCCTGTACTTGATCCATTCCAAGTTGCTTATAGGCAGAGTAGAGGCACTGACGATGCCATTAACAGCTTAACCCACTTTTCACTTAAGCACTTGGAAGATCCTACTGCTTATGCACGGATTTTATTGGTTGATTTCAGCTCAGCCTTTAATACATTACAGCCATACCTGTTGTTGTCCAAGTTAAAGGAAATGAATGTTAACCCACTTTTAATCAGATGGTATCATTCCTTTTTAACTAATAGATTACAACAAGTTAGAGTTAATCAAGCTCTTTCGGTACTCAAATCATCAAATACAGGTGTACCACAAGGCTGTGTCAGTTCTCCTGTTCTCTTCACTCTTTATACTAATAACTGTACAAATAACTACTGCAATAACTTTGTTTTTAAATTTTCTGATGATACAGCTATTTTGAGCCTACTGCACAAAGATTCAAGTCCAACAAAGTACTTCCTTGAAGTGAAACACTTTGTGCAGTGGTGTGATGACAACCACTTGGTTTTAAATGTCAATAAAACCAAGGAAATGATTCTGGATCCAAGGACTGTTGGGGACCATACTCCTGTGGTCATACATGGTATTCCCATTGACCAGGTCAACTCATACAAGTACTTGGGGCTGCACATAGACAATACCTTCAGCTGGACTGCACATGTGGACAGTTTGTGCTCCCGATTCCATCAAAGACTTTATTTCCTTCGTAGACTTCGTTTGTATGGAGTCAATCAGAAAATTATGTTGTTGTTTTACCAGGCAGTGTTAGAGAGCCTAGTTAGGTATGGCATGACTGCCTGGTACGGCAATCTTTCTGTACAATTTAAAACGAAACTTAACAGACAAATTGATGATGCAATGAAGATAATCGGAAAGAAACAATATCAGTCCCTCAGTTCACTCTATGAAGAGTCTGTTTTGAAAGCAGCTCAGAGGATACTGATGGATTCAGTTCATGTTCTTCATGCAGAGTACACTCTCCTTCCTTCTGGGAGAAGGTACAGAGTTCCTCGGAGTAGACTGAATAGATTTAAAAATTCATTTGTCCCCATGTCTATTAAATTGTTAAACAATAATGTTTAAAATTGGAATTATGCAATATTTATGGTGTTTCTCCTGACTCCTGTCATGTTAATTTGTTATGGATGTGGTTGTGTTTTTATCTGTATTGTTTGTTTTCTCTTTTCTTGTAAGGCACCTAGCATGAGTCCAAGACAAATTTCCCTGAGGGGACAATAAAGTGTATCGTATCGTATCGTATCGTAAGAAGAGGCGGGCCAAAACCACACAAGAAAGTGACGCTTCAAAACTACAGAAGAAGAAGAGGCGAGCCAAAACCACACAAGAAAAAGAGCTGGTCCAAAGCTCCCCCCCTGCGCGCAACATACGCATCCATTTCTGCATAATAGATACGCAGCACAAAGCAACTCTACGTAGGCCTCCTGTGAAAGGGGCTTACCACAGTTTGGCAACTAGTACACATTCTAACAGCAGTTATAAAGGACACTGATGAATTAAAACTGTAGAGCGCTCCATGACTCAGCATGTCGGTTAGCTTGCTAAGCTAGCATGTAGATTGTTTGGAAGCAATCTTGTTTAGTTTGTTTGGACACAGAAATATGTTTTTTTGCTAATGTTATAATATTGGGTTATTAGACAATTTATTCAATAATTTAATCTTTAATTTATGACAAGACGTCACAGGTGCACTACCAAGATTATAGTTTAATTTTCATTTCTAATTCCTCATGTGACCATGGCCTTAGGATATTTCATTTTTTACATCAAGTCTCATGACTATAAAAACAATGTTCTACATATTCTGTAGAAAGTGAACTTTTCCAGTGAACTTTTATGACTAAAGATCACAAAAGGCAATTTGGATTGTGAAAGTAGAATTTTCCTTTATGACCCTGTTACTTCTAACTGATTACTTGTATAAAGTGCTTGGACGAGGAACATCTAGGTCCTTACTTGCATTGTAAACACACCGCTTGTGGGCAATCTGATACATAACCCTTTGAGTGAAATAGGGCAGGATGTTCCAGCGGAAGATAAAAACTCAATCAATCATATCCTCATTTAGCTGCTCGGTACAAAGGATTATTACATTCACTTCAGGATTAGACCATGTTGAGTAGCTTGTTGTTGTCTTGAGGTAGCAGTAGAGTAGTCAAGAGGTTGTCTATGGCGTGAGTGCACAACAGGCATCAACAAAGATGGTAATTTGTAACAGATTCTGACTGCAGAGAACCATTTATTCATAAAATCACTCATTCAGAGTCTATCTTATAATGCATTATAAATGCCTTTTCAACTCTTTATGGCCAAATTCTGGGTTTTAGCTCCTCTGGCATCTTCATTGTGGATACACGGGGCATTGATTTATATTTTATCACAGTTTAATCGGTCAATTAAAGTATCCTCAACATATGTAAGATGGTGTTATTGGTGTCTTAATTACCAGGAGAAGAACCTACTGGAAGTGTTGTTGTTAGAATGTGGAATGTAAATATGTTAACAATTCTTCAGTTAATTAATTGCCTTCATGATTGTTTTCACCCATGACTTGATTACTGTGTCACCATGACTGTGCAAAAACTTCGAGTTGTTATTATGAAACTTGAGGGAAAGAGAGTTTGTCAAGAAAGGTCCCATTAAGGATTAGTGTGGATCTAGGAAGGTTTTTTTACCATGATGATGTATTAATAATTTGATTTCTGATGGTGGTGTGTGGGGGGGGCTGTGAACTTTATTGTTTATAGATTAAACGATTACAACATAGGTTGGGATTGACGTTAGACGTGAACTGTTTTTGTTGTTCTTTTTAACCCTGCTGGTTTGATTTAGCCTTTGGCACACTACTGGGCTCTGTAGTGGTGCCACTAGTTATTTGTTTGGAGTGGCATTATAAAGGTGTGCCTTTTGTAATTTCATATTCAAAACTCTTGCTTAGATTTCTTCTTGATTTGCAGCTAGGTTTTGAGACCATTTGAGTGTTGGTCTTTGGTGGGCATCTCTTTAGGTCTCACCTTGTTTAATTTGAGATCAAGCGTGCAAGTTAGATTCCACCAGTGGAAAAATGTAGTGGAACACAGATCATTAGGAAGTACTGTGCATCCAGTAAGTATTCACAGTGCTTCACTTTTCCCACATATTATGTTACAGCCTTATTCCAAAATGGAGTAAATTCACTTTTCCCCCTCAAAATTGTACTCACAACACCCCATAATGACATGAAAAAAAGTTTTTGGAATTTTTTGCAATTTTATAAAAAAAAAACAACTAAGAAATCACATACATAAGTATTCATCGCCTTTGCCATGAAGCTCAAAATTTTTTTAATAAATTTGCAAAAATGTAAAAAAAACAAAACAAAAAACCTTTTTCAAAGTGTCATTCTGGGGTATTGTGTGTAGCATTTAGAGGAAACAAAACATGCATCCATTTTGGAATAAGGCTGTAACATAATAAAAAGGTGGGAATAGTGCAGCGCTGTGAATACTTTCTGGATGCACCGTATAATAGCAGATATACAGATGGTGTGTGCTGTTTTTATTATTGTTTTTGGTGAGAAATGGCAACGTGGAGGTCAGAGGTGACGAGTCAGTAACTACTAGCCTGGTGTTTGTTTGGTGAAACACTGCTGCAGGTCAGGGAGGAGTTGGCAGGGCAGGAATGTAAACAGCAGATCTGAGCCTGCTGATCTCTCACGGTATGTAGGCGGAAACCTTCCACTAAGATCAGTTTTGTTTTGGGATTTTTTTGCATGTTTTTTCCCTCCTGGTGCATCACAAAACCAGTTTGTGATCATCTTCCTTATGGGTTGTCACCATTCAGGAAGTGTTTGTGCGTGTATGTGCTGGTAGTTGCACTGGACGTTTTTGTCAGTCGTGCACCTCTGCAATACACGAGCGTGATCAGTCGACATGGGTGCATGTTTACTCTGCTTCTGAGGCATCGACAGGGGGCTGCTAATATGTGCCTGCTAAATTTACCCAGTGAGAACTAAATAAAAAGGAGCCCAGCCTGGGTGGACGGGACAGGGGCCACCAACGTGTGTTGTTTTGTTGGAGGGACCCCTTCCCCTCTTTTTTTTTTGGGGGGGGGGGGGGGGCAGTGTCATTGGGTTCATACCCTGCTGGATCACACTCCCCTCAGTAATGTAGCCCCACCCCCAAATCTCCCTACGCACCCTCTCCATTCTCTGATCAGTATGTGAATAGCCATCATTGTGGATGTGTGGAAATGCTCTCAAAAAGACCAGGCACAGGCCGGTGATCACATCATTCAAGGCCGTGCATGGTGCTCTCTTTAAAAGAGCAGAGTTCTTTCCAGCTTTCACCTCATGAATGATTTATTCCATTGAAAGAATGTAAAAACATTCATTATTTGTATTATATAATGGCTAAAGTAGATCCTTGTCATTTGATATTTTATTAATTTATAAACAGAAAAGGGACTTCCATTTTGGTGTGCATCACTGGTGCTTTGACATCAGCAATCCAACACGAACGTTAAATAGGAGTTCAAAATTGTTCTCAGTCAACTTGGAAAAACAGATGTAGTCCTTGATTACCCCCCCCCCCCCACCAAAAAAAAAAAAAAGACTTTGTGTACTTCCTCAGTCCAGTGAAAATTTGCGTCAGAAATTTGTCCAGGTTTTCATCCTAACAACTCTTCATGCCTCCAAACGGCTTATGGCGTAGTGGATGTTTTGTGTGTGTTAGATGGATTAGCACCATCAGTTAGCTCGTTCTAATAGTCATCCGTCAGCAAAACAAACTCCGCCATGTTTAGCTAAACGCCACCCCCACAAGTGTGTGTGGGCGGGGTTCGCAGTGTGCAGTGGTACAAAACGTCTGGAACCAAATTTGCATGCTAAATGCAACACAACACAAATGGGACAAATAATCCATGTCACGTGATATACAAAACACAAATCAGATGACAAGGATCCACTCAGCCGTTAAATAAAGCTGCATAACGAGTAGAGCCTAACCGATATGGATTTTTTTGAGGCCCATGCCGATAATGATATTTGGATGAAAAAATGCTGATAATTGATAAATCGGCTAATTTGTTGAAAGCTGATAAATTAGCCGATATTATTATTGTTTTTTTTTTTTATGAATAAAATGTACTTTTTTTGGACCCTTAACAAAAAAGGTATGAGCTAAAAGCTGAAGCTTTGTCCTCATATAGATTAAGTTTATAACAGAGAAGAATTTTCAAGTTCAAAAAATGCAATAAAGAATTACACCTTTGTAAAATTAGCAAATACATATCCTTAAAAGAGTTGTGAAATACATCTGATCTTGTACCTCTTGTTGCTGCAACTTAGATATAGGTTCAGGATAAGGATATAGATCCTTATAAACTTACTTGTATGCTTTTGTCAGCCGATCAGTACAGTGTGACGGCAAACTACGGGGCGGTGATGAACACTTTTAGGGGTGTAAGCAGCTCTCAGTTGAATGGAGTCAGAGCTCCATCTACTGGACAAACGGTGCAAGGACATTTTACTTTGCCGACACAAACATTATTTCAGTAACTGTTCTGTTTATGAGAAATTATCGGCGTTGTATCAGCAAAATTTCGGCCGATAGTGAGTACTTTGAAAAGGGCTTATATCGGCCGATATATCGGTCAGGCTCTAATAACGAGGATAAAATGGTTAAAATCTGGGGAAGTTTGATGGACTACATGAGTGAAAACCAACTTTGTTTTTGCTTATGTAATATCCCATAGACCACCTTACCACCTGCTGAAGCCTGCCACCTACTGCATAATTACAGGAATATTGGACGGATGATGGAAAGTAGGAGCAAGTGCAGTTTTCAGTGAGAGAGTCTGACCAATTCGGCAAAGAAATACGCTGAATCAAAGAAGTGAACGGTTATTGTCTGATTGTTTCACAGTGGTTATGATCTAAAACTCAAATAACACAGAAGTCCACACAACCCTGTAGAAAGGATTTTGTATGAATGTAGCTGAAGCAGACACTTGATTTTGAAGTTACAGCTCAAAATGTCAGTTTATTTTGTTTTCAAAGCCTAAATCTGGTGGTTATCAAGGCAACTTCTGCTTGTCATGAAAAGAAAGAGAACGGTGCATTATGGTTGACGTACAGATGTTATTGGTTTAGTATCGGTTTGAGAATGGTTGTTAAACTATGCTAGTAATGTCTTGTCCCAGTAGAAGTGGATGTAAGTCAACAGAAAAGTAAAGTTTTGCACTCATAGATGCAAAGAACTAGTCGTGATAATGTGACCAATTATAGCCAGAAGGTGGGATAAGGAATTTGACAGGACAGAAGTCAAAGATGTTCTTGGAACCTCTGCACAAAGAGCTTCAATCTTCTCATCTTACCATGTCCTGTATAGGCCATGAAACCTATTGGAGTTTATCCCCAGGTTCTGTAGCGTGAAGTGAATGAAAGTCTACAACTCCCCCCCTGGACAGGAGACCAATTGGATGCAGTTGAACACATAACTTCACAGTGGTCCAAAATGCCTACATCACAAACGGTCTTCCACGTCCTAGATCTGTCCCTTCATTTTATGGTACCACACCAAACTCGACCTTTCCTAAACTTCATTTCATTACTTGTCCATCCTGCAGATGAACATGAAAACGGAGCCTTCCTGGTGGGGCTGTTTATCTGCACCTGGTTCAGACGTCAGCTGTTACTGATGTGATTCAGCTCTGCTTCCCGGCAGATTTCAGTCATTCTCACCCAGGTGTCTGCCTCTGCAGGCCGTTGACGGGCTCAGCTCAGGCCTGGCCGACAAGCACACATTCACATTGTTGTGGACTGTTGGTCCCATGACCTCACTGCATTCCCGTTCCCGTGTGTCAGGTTGATTCTGTTACTGTGGTTTTCCAACTCCCCCCTACCACCAACACCTCCTCCCAACTGTTGCTATTTTGCCTCCTTTCTCTGAAACGTTCCTGGCAATGATGAGACAGCCTGTAGTCATCTCAGAGAGCCTCCAGAGAAGAACCACCTCCAGGTTTTTTATTTTTTATTTTTTGTTTAAAGATGTGGTGCCACATTTTGCATTTGAGAAATCTTTTGGGAACTAGTAGAATTAAGTCTGCCTTTCCAGTGTAAACAAGTGTAGACATTTACTGCACTTAATATCGTGCCCACAACTATGCGTGCCAACTGATTAACTGAAGGCAAAGTCATTCATCTCAATGGATGGTGTCTCATTAGTGCCCCCTAGTAGTGATTATTGGATGATGGATGCACTGGAATGGGATGCTTATGGGAGTCCTGAGAGTGCTGATACCTTTGCAGGAGAATGAATGTTCAAGTATCGAGTGTTCTGGTACTTCTGGTATTACTGTAAGGTTGTGAGACTTGGATGCTAACCAGTGTTCTAAGGCAACGACTAAATGTTGTTGATACAAGGTCTTTTTGGAGGTTCCTTGGGTATCACTGGAATGACTTTGTGTCCAACAAGTGGTTACTTAGGAACACTAAGATGAAAAGTTTGACTTACGTTGTGAGGGAGCATCAGCTGTGACATTTTGGCCATATGGCGCTTTTCTCTGGGCTGGATCTAGTAGGCAGGTGACTCAGTCTTGAGAACCCCAGTGGCTGGAGAAAGTCATGAGGACACCAATACTTCACCTGGCTGTAGCAGATTGGTTACTTTTAAGCGATGGGAATGGGCTGGTTGTCTGTCTGGGTGGTTGCCATCCAGCACCTAAGGAGCTTCTATGTTGTGGTGACTGCGGCACCTGCGTGCACTCCCAGACCTGACCTGTTACTCTTGTGCAATTTGATCAAGATCAAGATTCTTGATGTTTTGTGGTTACCACGTTCTCGCTATAAAAATGGTCAGTACGCAAAATCGAAATATTGGTGCACTCCTACTGTTGCGTTCGGGGTTTTTTTCCAGTATATATGGGGATTAAAAAGAGGAGAAAATTAAGTGTGATGTGTTGGTTTCCTTTTGAGAACAGCAGCTATGTCTGGTTCAGTGAAACCAGCTCTTGTTTTCGTTGGCGAGCGGCACCCGGAGAGAGCGGTCGG